>NW_028227263.1:62155306-62792806 GCF_978045245.1 Mus caroli
TGCTGGGATAACACTTTTTTTTAATGTTAAGCAGCAGCATTCTTCTTCAAACAAAAACCTGAGTTAGGTGCCATAGCTGGCCAGCGACGGCCCTTTCGGCAGCATGACATATCATCTTCAAGGTAACATTCTTGAAGATGTAGGCCAAAGGCCTCACTTCTCTCAACTTCTCCCCTGCATCTTGTCTACAAATCTGACTAATAAGAAAGATCTGGAGGCAGTCCTCTGACTTCCTCTCTCATCCTATTCCCTCTACATTTTGCTTCACCCTCTTACATTTAACTTCTCCTGTCAGCATCCCTTTCCTGAATGCAAGCCACCTCATTAAAAACATGAAGATGGTAAACACCATGGGAGAGACTTATGAGCCAGGTCCTACACATTGTTTTGTAATATGCTAAATAAGGAAGGAAATGAGGGAGTTGGGAAGGTTGACTCTCCGGGAGAAAGCCTGACTCTTTTTCTGCTGCATCACTGTGTTTTGGTTGTTGGTCTCTGACTACCCCTGTGCTTTTTTTTTTTTTCTGCATGCCTTCTGTCACATTCTCATCATCTCCCTGCATGACTTGCACTCAACATCATGAAATGGGAAAGAGCACATTAACTTGCTTAATGTCATCTTAGAACATAGAATAGGCCTATGCAAACTGAGAACAGCAGCCACTTCTATTTGCCCATGATTTATATTTTAGAAGAGGATTTGCATTTGTGGTACTTTCAAGCATGAAGAAACAGTGGGATCTTGTGATTATTCAGCCACAAGACATCAAAAGAGTGTGGACATCTCATGTTCTCTGGGTGGCATGGAGCTTCTGGGGTCGGGATGGGCCAGAGCCATGGGGATCACTAACAGCTCCAGCTGTGACTGGAAAGAAAGATAGTGGATATGGGGGAGCATGGCCACCAGAATAGGGAACCCAGGCTGTGGAGAGCCCTAAGAGCTGTCAGGCAGGCAGGAAAGACTTAGGCTGAGAACCAGACAGAGCTGCAAGGTATTGCAGAGACGGGAAGCGCCGTGAACACAGGAATAGCCCTGGCTTCTGTGACTGCCTTCACTTTGAGTCTCAGAGGAATTGTTCACAATCTTGGCAATCTCCAAATATGTTAAACCAGTGGCCAAAAGCATCTTGAAGAAATTGGATTTTCATTTCTAATCTGATTGCCATTTAATCTGTTGCCCTTTGTGTGATTGCTTACCATTTGCATTGCTACACCCTGGCAAAGAACCTCTCAATTGATTTTTCTTCATAATGAGACTGTCTCAATTTGCAGCCCAGTCTTGACTCAAACGTATAATTCTCCTGCCTCATCCTTCTGAGTGCTGGGATAACACTTTTTTTAAAAAATGTTACACATACACAGCAGCATTTTTCTTCAGACAGATAAACAAACAAACAAACAAAACCCCAAAAACAAAAAAACTGAGTTAGGTGCCATAGCTAGGCAGTGACGGCCCTCTCGGCAGCATGACATATCATCTTGATCAAGATTCCCTTTCATAAAACCCTCAAATCCTCAAAACACTTCAGGCACAGAGTTCCCAAGTAACATCCCTTATCCTCAACAATGCAGTTATGCCTCTGCTGCCTCGTCTCACCACCACAGTTTGAACCCTAAAGGTCTCTGCAAGGGAAGCTAGAAACCAGACCCTTGGAGATATTCCCTGGAATGCAAAGTCTCAGCTCCAGATGGCTGCCTGACTGCCAGCGGTGGGGCCGTAGACCAGCCATGCAAAGCCAAGTCTCAGTTTGCTTACCTTTTCTATGAAATAGTAATATCCTACTGGCTCACTGGGCCTCTGAGAAATAAAAAACAATATAAATCCACAACTCGTGTTTTTGTGTTTACTGTTTCCTTCTGAAGATGTCTAGTCCTCCAAATAGGTTGCAGGTATACATGATGCCCCCACCCTCTAAGCTATGTTGCAGCTTCCCTGTCAGCATGGCCCCTGCTCTCCTCTGACAAGGGGGCATCCCATAAGGAACAAGACCCTGCCCAAAGTGAGCTTGGAGCTGGAGCTTCCTGGTGCTGGTAAGGACCAGACTGTGCCAACTCAGACGATGGTGGTGAAGATTCTAGAGAAAACTTCTCAAATCCACATCCTATACAGTGACTCACACAGACTGTAGGTAGCTGCAAGCCACCAGCTTGGCTGTCTCTGGGAGTGATTAATCGCCCTGAAATTAATGGTCCCTTAAAGGCAGCCGCCACCGAGGCTGTGTGCATCCATAAAGCAGAATTCATTGCATCTGTAGAGATGTTCGTGAGGACAGACATTCCACCCCCGCACTGCACACCCATAACCCTCCAGAACCCACAGGACTTGTCCATGGCTTCGAAGTGGCCAGGAATGAAGTGACAACCACAGCTCCTTGCTGCCTCCTCTGTCCACATGAACAGAGAAAATGGATCTTCAGAACAGGGGTGATCTTGCTGGGGACAAGCTGAGTAAGCCTGAGACATGGGTAGATCAGGTGTAGTCTAATGGTGAACAGGGTCCTTGTATTCAATGCAGAAACCAAGAAACAAAGAAAATATCCCCCTCATTAAAATGCACTGCATACCTCATGTGGGGAGGGTTTGGGGAAATATATGGATTATGGAAAACTGACATTTTGTAGGCTGCTCCTCTGAGATGAGGGCATTTAAGATGAAATGTTGAAAACAAATCATTACTTGTATGTTGTCTTAATCTAAGAAATGCTAAGTCAGTCAGACAGAGTCAAGGGTGTTAGTTGGAAAATTAGGGCAAGAGTAGAGTCAGGGACAGAGGGAGATGGGGCTGTGGTTTATGCAAATTATGGAAAAATAAACACCACCATTCCATCCTCTGATGCTTTGGAAAATCACTAATGTCAAACTGTCACTGCAACATAGGCAGCCAAGACTGCTCTCCTCAGTACTCCATAGTACACTTTCGCTCTAGCCATTTTTGAACACACATCTGCTAATGTCCTTTCCTTACTTTTTAGCCATGGCCCAAGAGGGAGCTACAGTGAGATGCTGAGAGCCTTAGACAGGAGGGCGGGGAGCCTGTCCTCCGTGTTTGAGCTGTGCCCTTTGGTGGTTGTGTGACTTCAGATAGATTTCATGATTTCTCTGTGCTATCCAGCTAGGGCTCTTCTTCTTCTGTTCTCAGTTACTCTTGGATTTCAACTGGAGGAAGAGGGGAAAAACTCTTGAAATGGCTGGGCCAGGTACCTCTTCTAAGCTAAGCAGATAGAGAGCCAGTATGTGGGTCTCCTCTGTTCTTTACCCCACTGGGTTCTAGCAAGGACCCAGAAGGATTCCAAGACCAACAACACTCAGAAACAAATTTCTTCCTCTCAGTATGCAAAGTACCACCTCAGTCGAACTATGGGAAGGATACAGGAGAGGTGTACCCTGAGCCAAGAGACATCACATACCTGGGCCCTGGTGGAGTCGCTTGTCAGCACACTGGCCTGCTTAGTTCAGAATCACACAAGAAACTCACCGTAAATCACACTCATTTGCATAGCCTAGTTGTGGGTTTTACTGACTGGGGCAGAAGGCATGCTGGGAGTGGCCTAACAAGACTGCTGAAAGCTTCAGGGGAAATCAAGTCCCAATTTCCATTTTCAGCCTGGCTTCTCTCCTGAGGAGGCTCAACCACACTGGGGTGTTCCTGGATATTGTCGTGGCTCTGCAAAGTCCTCACAGTGTTGTCAAGACAGGAAACCTTTCCCCTGCCTTCTTATTGTTTTATTTCCTCTTTTCAACTGGCTCATTATAGCTCTGCTCCTTAACAACTGGGAAGTCTGGAGCATATCCTTATCCCTTCAAACCTCAACTTGCTCTTCTGATCAATGGGACATACAATAATATGCTCACAAAGTGGTGCTGAGGACCAAGCTAGGCTGATGCCTGTCAGGCCAGTAGCTGTGTCCCTGGCTCAGAGCAAACCCAACATTGCATGTTCAGGCACTCAGGCAGTGGCCCACTTTTGTCTGGAGTTGTCCAGAAGTCCACAGGTTTAGATTGTTACATAACATGTCCCATAACAGAATGTATGCTTGATGGTATAGCATGGAGAGCTCCCTGGGTGTTGCTTCCCACAGAGTAGGGATTCCCACAGCGTGGTAATATGACAGGGAGCAGATGACAGCCCATGGTCAAATCTGCTTTACAGAACAGGAGGTAGGAACAGCACCTGCATCTTAAAATGGTTAGAAATCAGTGAAAAACAAAAGCCATGAAATGTATGAGTGTTACAAAATTCCATTTCTGTGTTCATAGGTAGTTGGATATAGCCATGCATTTTTGACCTACAAGCATCCATGGTTGTTCTGTCAACTGATGAGCAGCTGTGAAAGGCCAAACGGGAGAGAAGATTTGAAGTATTTTCATTCTGGTCCATTATAGAACATTATGCCAAGTCCTCTTAGAGGTTCTAAGAGATCCGTTTTAGCTGTTCTACAATAAGCATTTCCTAAATGAGTGAGCATATCATTTTGTCTTCCAAGTCAAAAGTTGGTACTTTGACCAGGCAGAGATGCCAGACAAGTTGCCTAGGGTCCTCCTTTCTCTCTCACTTCTCCTCGACATCTCTCTCCAGCCCTGTGTTCTGCTTTCTAGATCTGCTCTAAGTTCTTGTGTTCTAGGTTTCTCCCGATCCTAGAGTCTTCTGTATGTAGATTTCTTCTGTGGTCTTTTACCACCCACTTCTGTCTCCTACATACGCTACCAGACAAAGTATCTCTACCAGAGGCTTGCTTCACAGAGCTAAGTCCAGACTCTCTGGCTTAGTGCTTCACAGAGCCAAGTCCGGGCTCTCTGGCTGAGCCTTTTGACTCCTGTCCTGTGGGAAGCGCACTGCAGGTCGCTGCCCTGCCCCACTGTTCCTCAGTATGCTGACTTTTCATACCAGTCTTATGCCTGGGCTATCTATCCTCATTGCCAGTCAGAGTCTGCAGACCTGACTTTGTTTCCATTTTCTCCAGAAACCTTCCTTTATGGCTCTCACTAAAGAGGTACATGCTAAGGTAATGTGGCTTAAGATCCAACCCGCTACTTGCATGAGCCTCTCCTAAACTCTTAGAAGGAATACACTGAAAGAGTGTGTTTACATGGTCCCCTATTGTAGCAAGATTTCCAGAAGTTAAATACAGTGGCTGCAGTTTGAGAACCACAGCCAATGTGGCAGCACTCAGACTCTGGGCTCCTATCTGCATATCCTTGAGAATCTGCACATGGGGAATCTGGGTGTGGAGAAGCTGACCTGGGGCTGCATTTCATGTGGATTTAATGGCATATATTTATTTAGTTCAAGATGGCTTTTGCATAATGAGCTCATTTGTAACAAGGTTTCAAAGGGTATTTGATGGCAAGGAGGATTTGAGCTCTAGATTTTCTGCTAGTTGACTATTTTAGGAACACATTCTCTTTGCTGTTGTATGCCCAGAAACTTATCGACAGTCCCCGATACCTTAATTAAATGCAGGCTAGTTTGTGCTTTGAAACCTGCCAATGTCTAATGTTGTTTTTCACCCTTCACCTGTTCTCATGCATTTTCTTCCCCCATCTATCCCTCATGCTTGCTGGGATGCCCCACTTGGACTTGTCGCCCCTTCCTGCTTGTCTTCCTTGAGCCGAAGAGGCTTAATAATCTGTGAAACTCTTATTAACTTTGTGTTATTTCAACATGAAATACTAACTTCCAGAAAGACAAGAGGCAGTTCACTAAGTCTCACAGTGGCGTGGACACTGCAGCCAGCCAGCAAATGAATGTCATCAATTCATAGAGTCATTAAGATTCATCGTGCCGGAGGAAATTGGAAATGCCTCAAAGGCTGCCAGTCTGGTCATGAGAGAGAATTGACAGGATTTCTTCACAGACATCTCATGACAATGTGAGTTATGAACTTAATTTTTTTGTGAGCCTAGTCAATAAATTGTGATCAATTATGTAAGAAGACTGGCAACATTTGTATTTTCTATAGAAATGACTATATAAATGTAATTAAGATATCAATAGTAGATCAAAGTTCAGCCAAAATATGTTCTAAAATGTCATGGAAGTGAAGTATCTGTCTAGCTTAGTTGATAGAGCATGAGATTCTGAAAATATCACAGAATTAGCTTCAACAGTTACCCGTTTAAAAAAGATTCTTAGGGACTGGAGAAATGGCTCAGTGGTTAATGGTACACACTGCTTTTATAGAGGCCCCAAGTTCAGTTCCCAGAACCCACATCAGGCAGCTCTCAAACACCTGTAACTCCAGTTCCAAGATATTCAAAACCTTTTCCTGGCTTCCATTGGTCATGCATGTAAGCACATGCACATGCAAACACATCAGCATAGATACTGAACCATAAGAAAAAATGTTCATTTTTTATAGATTTTGTGAGGTCATTGATATTTTTTTCCTTTTACAAACAAAACCAAGATAAAATCATTTTAATATTTGTAATTTTCTGTGACTTTTCTCCTTCCAAATATTTGCTTTTTTATTTACTTTTCTTTCGTTATTACAAAGGACTTCCAAACTTCATAACCTTCAGGATTCATAAACCCTACATCTGCTTCCATTCTTTGTGTCTAAAGGATATCATGTTTCTCTTTTTCTATCCCCTCCTCCTCCTCTCTCTCTCTCCTCTCTCTTTCTCTCCCTCCTTCCTTCTCTCTCCTTTCCTCTCTCCTTCTCTTCCCTTCCCTACTTTTCTCCTTCCCTTCCTCCCTTCTCTCTATCCTCTTTCATTCATTCCTTCTCTTCCTCCCTCCCTTCCTTCTCTCTTTTCTTCTTTTTCCCTCTCTCCTCTTTCTTTCTCTCCCTCTCCCCCTCTTTCCCTCCCCCTTTCCTCCCTTTCTCCTCTCTCTTTTCTTCTCTTTCCCTCTCTCTTCTCTCTCCTTCTCTCCCTCTATCCCCCCTCTCTCCCTCCCTCTCTTCCTCCCTCCCCTTTCCCCCTCTTTCAGTCTCTAATTTACCTGTCTTTATCAGCATCCCCTTTGGGAATGTGGCTCGTGTCTGCTATTAAACTGCTATGAAAGTTTTCACCACTTAATCACTTGCACATTCAGCTCATTACTGCTGGTGGCAGCACCCCCTGCCCAAATCTTAGCTCTTAGCCACTAAGTCAGCTCCAATTCATCCTGTAAAGTTGAGTTTCTACCATCTGGAACCTGAGAACTTTCCAGACATACTGTTAAGGAGAACAGGATATTAGAAGCTAATTTGTCTCACTGATTCATTGATAAGAGCTCTTGAAGATGCATCTGCTTATTGGAGACACTCTGTTCAAGATATAAGAATCAGGAGCAAATGCCACTTAAAGTGAAAATAAATCCAATGAATAAAGGCATACACAGCAGTTACTGCCACTTGGAGATAACAGGGCAGCGATATGACTCTCCTTCCAGGCTCTTGGGACTCTAAGGACCTAGAGCATCCCCCAGAATAGACTGGCTTCCTTTATTTTCTCATTTTGCTCTATCAGGCCCTGAAATAGTGCACTAGGGATCTTCATCCTACAGAGACATATGTGGTACCCCAAAAGATGCCAAAACTCTGAAGATATGGTCTCCTGTCCACCAGTCCTAAACCTGGCTGTGAGCTCTGCTCTTTATCTCCCACACACTACCCTCTCCAGACCTTTTGAGAGAAGGCTTAAGAGGAGGGATGTGTGCTCATTCATATAAAAAAGAGACAGAGGCCAGTATCAGTTAGGACTAGGAGATAGGGCTAGGGTGGAAAACGCCTGTGGGGGAACTGATGATCTTGAGTCAGGGCAGTTAGGAACCCCAGAAGGGCATCTCTGAAGGAGGCTTTCCACTAAGGAGTGAGCCCACTCTGTGAGAATGAGTTCAGTTTAGATCGGAGGGGGTAGTAGAAGACACACCCCAATTTTCTGTATCCAAATTTCCAAAGAGCAGTGTGCCTCTAAGTGCAAAGATCTGCTTCTCCTCTGTCTCTCTTCTTCCTCCCCTGCCTTACCCTTCTCACGAATTACTTTTCTAATCCCCTAAATTCTTAAACACAATATGGGTTTTCCCACTTTGAGGTCTAAATGGAAGACTCCCTTTTGGGTTAATTATGATGTTCAAAGAAGTAAAGGCTTTAGCAGCGGTGGAGGCAGGGAACCCTGTACTTCATCCTCTCTGTTTGGTATAAGTGGGCTCTCAGTAACTATGCAGGATGAGGACTAGCCATTCTGCCTCCCCACACTTCCCCATAACTGTAGAGTCACAGGTGCCCATTGCTGCTGGTGCTGAGTGTACTTGTCTGGAGGAGAGCCTGCTGTTGGCTTTCCCTTTGCATCCACAACACCACAATGGTAACATGCTGTTAGCCAAAGCTGTGAGTCCTGAGGGTCAGTGCATTCTGAAAACCACCAGGCCAGGCCTCCTCCAGGCCATCTGGCTAAAGCAGATTGGAGAAGGAGGAGCAGAAGTGCCAAAGCCAATGTCTTCCCTTCCCACCATCAAGGAAGGCAGATGCACAGAATGATAGCATGCCCTTTCTGCTATCACACCCCCTGTTGGAAACAATATTATGTCTATATCCCACTTTTTCATTCCAGTGTTCTCCTGGTGAGGTAGGTAGGACAGGAATGAGATGAAGAAACAGAGGTTCACAGCAGGTGCTCACTTCATCTATTCATGTGTCATGCCGTGTAGGCTAGGAAGACCTGGGGCATCTAAAGAGACACAGACGCACCTGTACCTGCATGATAGTAACTCTGAGAGGTTGTCTAAAAGGAACTCCTGCACCCTAGATGTCCTTCACTGTGCTTTCGAGATGTGGTGACAACTTAGAATCTTTGAAGTACACAGCATCCCCTGCTCCACAGTGGGGAAGTAGATCTAGTGAACCAGGGCAAGAAGATTTTTATTTCTTTTATTTTTTCCTCTCCTGATGCTGTGGATTGAACCAAGACCTTATGCATGCTATGCAATCATTCCACTACTGAGCTATATCCTCAGGCCTTCGCTTTTGAAGTCAGGCAGGCTCTTGCCATGCGGATTAGACTGGCTTTGAACTTGCTAAGTAACCCAGTGTGGCCTTTTCTGTTTTTATCTCTGAAGTATTCCATATCTATCTGAGAGTAGGGGTTAATGGAAAGCTTCAGGATTTTGACAGTGTGAGACAAGAACCAGAAGCCAACCTAAAGCTCCATTTGAGTCCTCATCCACCAGAAGAGATAGTTTGTATCTTTCTGTACTGGAGTATCCCCAAGTTTAAGTCTGCAGCAACTTCAGCTCACTAATCCATTTCCATTGAGTACCTAAACCAAAGATCACAACATGGTGTTTCTTCATGTTGATCTGAACAAAGTTATATGATGTTCTCATTTGAATGGGCTGACTATTGGACAATTTCACATGATACTTGATGTTTTTCTTTTGGAAAATAGTCTGGCTATGTTGGGGCTGCAGATGGGAGCAGTAACACAATGTCAAAACTGAGTCATCAGCCTGTAGGTCTGTTCTCCAGTGTCCCCCATTCTCTGTCCCTCAGACTTATCTGCTCCAGCCATCATGACACTTGCCTGACTTCCACAGACATCTGATTTTGCCATGTCATGAATGTGTGGATCTCAAGGAGCAAGCCTTTACTTTCCTGAGAGTTTTGGAACCTTGGATTCATAAGAGATTCGTTGGACAGCTTCTACCTGCCAGCTCTCAGAGTCCTCTTCCCTCAGGAAGGTCATGCCAAGTATACCTGCTGTTTTCCTTAACCTGACACTCAGAACAGATAGATGCCAGTTGATACTGACTTGGTGGAAGGGGCTCCAGGGGCTCCTATATAGCCTATAGAATGGAGGCTGTTATAAACCACTTCAGGTTGACAAACCCAAGCTATGGGCCCTGAACCTGGGGTTCAATGTGTACATCACATGATGGCTATTTCAATGTGTACTGGGCATCTGCAGATTCTATTTGCCAACTGTCACCTCAGTACAATCTCTAAGATAGAAGGAGGATATGGATGACCACTTGGGGTGAGTGATGAGGGGTGGGGTTGAGTCCTGTACTGGCAGAATCTTCACAGGCTGATACACCCAGTATGTATACATGCCTTACACAATTGGCCAGAGTTACCCTCCAGGGGGTAGTAGTCCAGTAGGGTTCTTTGCTATTCTCATCTTTCTTCCTTACTTTTCTATGAAATTTAGATACAGATCCCCTCCCCCTGTGTTGTTGATACTGTCCTGGATTGGGCTGGGGGCTGGGGCTGGGGACTGGAGGCTTGGGATTGCACCCACCTCACCGCCAGTTGGTGAGTCCTCTCATCCCTTATCATGAATATTGGACACTCCATCTCTGGGATTGACAGTCTGGTTGGAGTAGGTAACAAAATGAGTGTTTTATATGCGTCGAAAGAGTTGCCTGTCATTGTTTAGGGCAGGGTAGTAGCTGTTAGAGGAGCCTGACACTTAGGACCATCCAAAGAGTAAATTAGTGTGACTCTGCTGAAGTTCCCATGTCTGCACCCAGCTACTTGCTCCTCATTCATCTCTATCTCCACCTCCTAGTCACCAAGGGTGTGGGAAATTAGAAAATCAATCCAGCATCTATTCATTGCACTTCCCTGCTAGGAGTCCTTGAAAATGTCTGTCTAGTTTTGACTGAACAGAAAGCAGTTGTGTTCAGCCTCTACCAACACCTCTTCCTTCTGAGTTCAGCAAGCAAGCTTCTGAGGACAATTTCATATTGGATGTAGGTAATATCCAGGCTCAAGGCAGCAGCAGGATGTGTCAGAATCAGCAGGCGCTACAGTGATTCTTGCACCACTCTTGACAAACCAAGCCCAGGTTAGATGAAAGAGGCTGGGTCAGTAGTTACCTGCTTCTCAGGTAAGTCACTGCTCAGGCAATCTGGGACACTGCCCATCTGCACAAAAGTTGGAGAGGTCTTAGTTTCAGGATTGGTAAAGCACTGCCCTACTGACAATCGGGTAGTAGCTTTCCCTCCTAGTTAGTGAAGACGGGCTCACACCAAATCTAATGTGTGGGACCAGGGTTTTGATAGCTCTGGCAGCAGGCATGAGGGCAACCCCGATGCCACTCTCTGGGGTTGGAGCCAAGGAAGGACAAATGATTAGAAATTGCTCTCTGACAAGTTTCCTGGCAATGCTTTGCCATGGGTCCCAAAGCCTGTCAGCTGGATCTTTTCCAAAGGAAAGGAAGCACCTCCCAAGCCAGCCAGACACTTCATACTTTATCGAGACTCTAATGTGGTGCTCCACCAGTGTCTCACAGGCCTCCACCTAACCTGGAATAAGTATCAGGGTAGGCAGTGGACATAGAACCAAGCCTTGGGTTTTAAGAAATGGCCCCATAATTGATCTGTACCAGGGCTTGAATGATCTCTTTCACAGTTTGACCTCAGATTCTATGATGCTTATATCTGATGACCAGAGTGCTCACTTCCTAAACTCAGACTGAAGATGCAGGCATGGTGGCAATGTGGAAAGAACCCTCCAGAGATGACTACGCCTACCAGCTGTCATCAAATTCCTTCCATAGGAGCTGACAGTTCTTCATGCCACAGCACCAAGACCTCTATACTCTATCCCCAGACAGCCTCACTAAGCATCTTGCCTTTGACAATCTGTTTACCTCAAGTCTAAAATAAGTACAATGAATTTGTCCTGGTTATTTTTAAATAACAACAAGAACCATTACGTTGCTCTTGAACTTAGGAGCTGACTGGACCCTGCTGGTAGCTGTACTGTGTGTTTGGCCATTGAGGTTGGCTTCTTGGAGAAGGACCTTTACTCACAGCTCCAGCCCCTGGCCTTAGGAAACTCTCAGCATGGGTCCTTAGGGGCTAATGTTATGTGATCCCACATGGTGGCTCCAGGGCAGTTGATAAGACAGATCAAATGTCCTAAAGCAAGTGTCTCAAGACCGACCAGAAAAAAAGTGGCATGGCCTTTGCTTCTGCAGCCCTGAAGGTCACATAGCATCACTTTTGATTCCTTTTGCTCACTGAGGTATCCTCCAAGGCCCTCTCAGTGTCTGAGGGAGGGGGATAGACTCATCTACCTTTTGATAACTGCAAAATTGCCATGCTGACCTCAGTCCCTTCCACCCCTGCTCTCTCCACCAGAAACACTATGCCTGACTCTCTGGCCCATATCCTACCTCCTGTATAGAACTTTCTCTAGGAGCCTCCAGAGCCTCTCCAGGCTGTGTTACAGGACGCGTGGGTCACAGTGCTTATGAACGGTTTCCTCTACGTCTTCTTCATATAACCCATTATTTTCTAAATATAAAATCATCACAAAGATACAGAGAAGTAGCAAAAACTGGAGGAAATACTAAGATATTGGTCATGGGTCTGGGATTACAGGTAGTCATTTCCTCCTTTTATTCTGAAAACATCACATAGAACACCTAGTATAATCAAAAATAATTTCCAAAAAAGACTCTATTGGGGAACTGATTTTTGCGCTTAGTGGCAGAGTATACTTTTAGCCTCATAAGACTCTGTGCTCAATCCCTAGCACCATAAAGAAACCATGACAACCACAAAATACAGAAAATGCTTCCTGGGAATCCATAGGATGCAACTATGCAAATTCTCGTTCCCCTAAAGGAACACATTGTCTATAACTCCAAAATTCATTTTATACAAAGATGGACATACACACACACACACACACACACACACACACACACACACACACACACACATAGTCCTAAAATAAAGACAAGCTCTCTTCCTACTTGTACATTGAAATTGGAGCAATCCTGAGCTTTTACTACACAGTGTCTACTGTTAAAAGAGACAATGGCATCAAAGCTAGCAGCCCTGTGGTTTCTCTCCAGATCCAGGTCTTGTCTTTGTCCTATGATTTTTCTAGGCAGGAGCAATGAAAATTGAGGCTGCATCAGCTGGACTGAGAAGCTCTGGATATGGGCACAGTTGACAACCAATGGTGTGTCATGACTTTTGTGGAAAGCAGAAAATTAGCAAATGCCCTTTCAATGTCTGCTGTGGGAGTTAACGTGGATGTGTGCATTCAAAAGGGGAAAGAGGACACTTGCTTTTCTGTCAGATGTTGAACTATAGATATTGGATGATATGGAGTTTAGGTCAAGCAAGTGTGAAAAATTGATGCATGTGCCCGAGCCTGTTCAGTGATTCTCATACCTAAGGCTTGAAATGTTTGTTCAAAATGTTCATTGTTGATACTACTCCAGGAAGTTCTGGTCTAGGGAGATCAGGATTGGGTCCTGACTGTAGTTTACAATGAGCCTTCTGGAAGATTCTTTGGGCATCACTCTCCTGCCTCCTGCATGACAAGGTGCACTCTCATAATTATGCTAGTTTGCCAAACACATTTCCCTGAGCCTACTGTGTGGTGAGCATAGTGCTGGGTTAGCCACACATAGTTCTCCCTAAGCTTCTCTTAAGGTTTTGGAGGCCATATTCCTGCCTCTATTTCATCCTGGAGAAAAGGGAGCTCCTAGCAGCAGAGGAATATGTGTGTTCATTCACCAAAACATGGAGTTAGGATCTGAAGCCATGTCAGAGGAGTTTGACAATGGAGGCTCCTGTGCATCGCCAGGATAATTACTTACATGGTTCTGAAATGAGTCAATATGCCAAATGGGTCTTGACAACTAGATCTCTCTTCTTACCATCTTTACAACATCTTATGTCCATGTAAGAAAGCTCTCTTAGACCCCCTCACCGAGTTGGAATTTCTGAAGCATGCCTCTTGTTGAGTCAAAGGGTTAAGTTGGGGGTAAGGCTTTTGGATGCTGATTTCTAAAGGAGGCAAAAATCCCTTCCTTGTCCCCACAGGTTGGAATGCCCACTTCCAATTGTGAAGTAAAGGGACCTAGGGAGAGTGGCAGAGCGGCAGGACTCAAATCCTTCCTCTTCAACAATAGTTAGAAATTCTGTATCTATCTCAGATAAAATCTCAGTTATCATGGAAATCGCTGAAGAAGAAAATGAATTCCCAGAGTCCTGGATTTCAGTGGGCATGTATATTGATTAACAATGATGTCCTTGTTCACTTGAAGATGTGGCTGCCGGGGAGAGCACGACTTTCATTGCTCTGCTTGCTAAAAGTGGCAGCTTCCCTCCATTCTTCTGCAGAGCTGAGAATGAATATGTTAATAATGTAACTGGGACACAGGGAAGGGGACACAGACTTTGCTGGTGACTGAACAATTCTGCCATAGAGTTGATGCCAGTGGAATGGAACTCCCTTCCCGAGAGTTTGGCCCAGAATAGCTATTTGTCAAATCAATTGGCCCAGTGAAGACAAGGGCCCCTATGAGACTTCAGTTAATAAGAGAGGGCAATGCTGTTTTCCAGGCATGGGGTCATCTTGGAAGATGAAGGCCATGCTGTTAATGAGGGTCTGGCTGGCAGGTCCACCTAGCCCTTCAGAGTCCCAGAGATCCCTGCTCTCATGCACAAAGCCTCCTTGCTATGCCAGTATGCTGTCTGCCTTCTCAGAGTGCAAACATTCCAAGCCTTAAGTCTCATTCTCCCTGGTGTCTTAGGTAACACATAATTTAAGGCAGACAGTCCAGGGTAGACACAGACACACCCCAATCAATGCAAGCAAAAGGTCATCAAATAAGCTATAGTGGGTGTGTCTGTCTGAGGACACTTGGGACATGGTGGACCATATAGGGGCACATTTTGTAAGATGCTTGTTTGGCTTGGGAGAAGCAAGGATGTCAGGAAGGAAGGGCCAACCCTTTCAGAAGTTTCACCTTAATATTGATCACCTGGCTGAAAACTTCTGCCTGCTTCCCATCAAACATGGTACCCCACTAGGGATCATTTCTTAAGCCAACTCTAGGCAACTCTTGAGGATTCCAAGGCCTCATTCAGTACCATGGTCAATTAGTTATGCCATCTCTAGACATATGGAGGTATGACAAACACGAAGCATTTGTTTACAGTCTTCTAGAATATACGACGTTCCATTTGAGCTAAGGAGAACCTGCATTGCCAACAAGAAAGGGGTATGATGATTATTTGCATTATCGGGTCACTTGTCAGTTGTCGATCTCCAAATGACAAACTCATGTCATCATGCCCACAGAGCATGAAAATTCATGTCCAAGGGAAGGACATTGGACTTTGCTCACCTTGTCTCTTCCAGACAGGGCTGCAGAAGCAGCCGCACAGTTCTTGCCTTACTAACCTGTTCCAACCTTTGAGGGCACCTCAGGGTCCCTTCCCATCATTCAGTCCCAAGGGTAAAGAAATCATCCTTGGGATTCTGATGGGGCCAAGTGCTAGAAGTCAGATCTTTTAGAGACAAAATATGAAACTCCCCAAAGGTCAGAACAAAAACTATACATGAAAGCATAATGTTGTTGGGTCATTTACTTACTACCCAGGGTCATATCTCCTGTCACTAGTAGATTTCAGTAGAAACATCTGAGAGGTTCAAGTCTAAGTAGCTAAGTGCCTTTTCTCTTCATCCCTCTGCCTGGGCCTGTCCTTGCCAAGTGAGACACTTCGGTCTTTCTATAAATATGTGTAACCATTATGAGTCAATTAAAAGCAAAACAAAGACCTTTAAAAATTCTAAAAACTCTTGAATGCCAAGGTTGGGGCTAGGCTCTGAGGAATGGCCCAGGGAGGCTCTTGCGCTGCTATTAATGCTAGACCTGAGATGCCTTGTCTAGCATTGTCCAGGGATGAACCTGATCGTATTGGCAAGGGGATGAAGAAAAGAAATACAAGCAGACACAGAGATAGAAAACTGGGATCACAGAGGAGGTGGTCTCAGCTCTCTGCTAGAAAAGTACAGCCCTACAGAAATGCAGCATGCTTATTATATAGAGTTTAACATGGAGGCAGGGTTTATGGTATACAATTGGATAAAGGAGGCTGGTTTAACTAGTCTTGGTAGAAGTAATCTCTGTAGGAAAGCAGTCTTCAGGCTATAAATATCTAGGCAGGGTGGGGCAGTGGGGGAAGCTATCTGGACATTCTCTGCACTCAATATCAGCATTCACACAGCTTTGCCACTTCTTATGAGCCTCACCCCAGTGCCTGGGAAGTATTGACATTTTCCCATGGGTCTGATGCCCTGCCCATGTCAATAACACATATTTGCAGGGATTCACTCACTCAGGGCTTCCTCTGCTCTTCAGCCCAGGGTGAGGTTCAAAAGCAAGCCTAGGCAAGCAACCAGGTTAGATATGAAAGAGGATGAAGGCCAAGGTTACATGATCTCTGATGGATGCTCATTTGTGCAGAGTGTCTGTGGCTATGGGGATCTCTTATAAGGCCGTGGATCTAGGGGGATTTGAGAGTGGATATCCCAACCCTAGTTCTTCTAGTCTGTGACACTACCTCCTTACATTACTTTAGGATTGACTTTCACAAGGACACTTTTACCTGGAATGGCCCAAGGCATTGTAACCAAGGGAACACATCAAGGGGTTCTTTAGGGAATGTCTACCACAGAAGTCTGTGTTCAAGGACATGCCATGGAAATCTATTGACCACCATTGTCCATTGTGAACCACAGAAGCAGAGTATAGGAGGGACCAGACAGGAAGAATTGGTTCTAAACACCGCGTCAAACACCTTCCATGTGCTGGGCTTATCTACAGAAAGTACCAATTTCGATTCCAGTTCCAGTTCCTACATCACCCCAGAAAGGAAGGCAGTAGAGACTGAATCCTAGAGGCAGAGAGGAACTTTCAGGGGATAATAGGTAAGTCATGGCTAATAACAAAGGGTTCCATCCACAGATGCCAAACATGAAAAAAGACCTCATACCATGGAGTCTTCAGAAAGTGGAAGTGGTTATCACCACAAAGTGCACCTCCATGATTTTTGAGTGTTGCCTCTCTATCAGAGATTTTTTTTTTCCTTTAAGCAACTTCAGGCAATGAAGAAGAAGCTCAGGGAAGAAGGGCAGCATCTTCAAATGTCTTCATGCCACTTTGGAACTCAAGTTCTCTCATCCGTAATCAATCTTGATTAATTGAGATAGTTCCTCTAATTATCAGTTTCCTCATCAGAAAATGGAGATAAAAATGTGACTCTGAGGGCTGGGGATATAGATAGCTTGGTTGGTCAGGCGTCTGCTTAAAAACATAAAAACCCATGTCAAAGCTGAGCATAGTGGCTCATGCCTCTAATCCTGGTAAGGAAGGCAGAGACAGGAGTATCTCAGGGTCCCCCTGGCCATCTGTTCTAGAAGTGTCACACAAGAGATTCTCTTTTAATGAATAAGATAAAGAATGGTTGAGGAAGACAATGTAGAATTCTGAGCTCCACATGCACCCCACTAGGCATATGCACACTTGTACATGCATGAACATACACACACAAAGACCCCACTACCCATATACATACATGGAATGTTTGCTGTGAAAGTTACATGAATGCACATACAAAATACTTAATGTATGGCAGGTATTTAATAAGAGCAACTGACTTGGTATTGGTTATTCTGGGGCTTAATAAATAAGGGAATCAGAAAGGTCACTTGCTTAATGTCATCTGATTAGTTATAGAGCCAGGACTAAACTCTGACCAGACTCCCTCACACACGTACCCATGAGCCTTTCCCTAAGGAGTCCAGGATAACTGATTTTCACAGCACCCACCCTGAGTCAGCAGGAAACACAGATTCCCATTTGCCAGCTCTCTGATGGGAGGAGGCAAGGATGGCACAGTAGGAATATTTCCTTCCAAAGAAAATAATAAAACATGTCACTTCCAAGAACAAACTTCAGTCACTTAAAACACTCATAAACGTGGAGTAGCTCCAGAGCCTTCGATGCCCAAATTCAGAGCCAGCATGCTTTTTTTTTTTCCACATTTGAACTCATTAGAAGCATTAACCTCAGAGACTTGGAACCCTGTCAGCTTTATAAACAGTGCTTCTTCTACTGTGGCCAGGCAGGATAATGTAAGGACATTTTCCTTGATGTCATTTCAGTTTCCATTTAAGTCTTGGAAATAGTGTTGAATTTGAGCCATACTATATGTGGACCACCGCAGGGATGCTGATTTTGAGACTGTGCTGTGAGATCGAGCCCTTGTAGTGTAAATATTTGTCAAAGAAAGATTAAATAGTCAGGCAATATATTCAGGATGATTGCATCTTTCATTTACCCGGTAAGGAAACAGGCTGGAAAGATACACAATTTGCTAAATCGAAGTAAGCAGCCATTGAATTTCTAGTTATTTTTTTTTCAGGCACATACACGGGTGCTTTTCACCAATGTATACATATCCCTTTTCCACTCTATCTTTGTTTATATCAGACTTACGTTTTGTCCTTTAACAGCCTAAAAGTTGCTATGATTTTTCCACATGTAGGTGAATTCAGAAACATGGCTCGTGCATTCATTACCTGCATTTTCCTCAGAAATAATAAATGGCATTATTGGAAAAGTGATTAGGGAATTAGTTCCTTGGAACTAGAGGATCTTAATGCAATGGTACATAGAGTAAGTGAATAGCTTCCTCACGGTTCCTTGCTTGGGCAAATGTAAGGCCATTCGCTTCAGAATACTTTCTTAAAGCAGGGGTTTGCTTGCACACCCTCATGTGTTCTCAAAGCTGGTGCATACTGTGAGCTACCTCCAAAAATATAACCCTTACCAAAGTCCAATTTGCAAGTCACACCCAAAGGCTTGGTGTTCAGCTTTGTGATTGCCTAAACCTACTTTGCAGAAGACCATGAATTGCAACGAATCAGATTGTTACAGCCCTTCTCAGGAAATAGCTTGCCGAGGGTGAGGGAAACCCGAAGGCTGTGATGCTGGACAACATACTTTCGGGGGCATGTTGCAAGAATGCATGGATTATAGTGTCAGGCCAAAAGCTTAGATTCTCTGGCTGGGATTTGGGAGGCCAGGGAAATCCCAGAGGATGTGGGGGTAGAACCAGCTTGGAAGCTGGTGCAGAAGTGGTTACAAGGGAGCCTCTCCCAGGAAGGCAGCAGGGACGATGGGTGAGGCTTCATTTCTGGGTACGTAGTCATGTCTTGAGAGATCACTGCGACACTAGGACCCTAGAGTACAGGCAATGAGAAGATTCATAGCTTTGGACAGAGACTTGCCATTCCAGAACTTCCCCCTTGGGCAAAAAGACTATTATCAAATTTAGCACGATAACACAGTTTTCACAGAATCGCCGGGAACACTCTCCACTGACGTGGGGAAGAATATTGAAAACTTGCATTAGGCTTTTCACAGAGATCAGGACAAAAATCCTACTGAGACTTGACATTTCTTTAGAAAGACTTCCACCAACAGAACTTTCCCCAGAAGTCCCATCAATCATGACCTTCATCAACTACACTGATGAGAATCTGTTCTCTGCTGCTGACAGTCACAAGCACATGGAATTTTCGGCCCTGAACTTGACAAGAGGGAATTGGTAACTTTGATTCAGTTTCAACACACACTCCTTTGGATCCCTTAAAGGTCGATGGAGGAGGGTCTCCCAAGGAGCGGTAATGAATCTGAACCCAAAATTAGGAACTCCCTGGTGTTGAGAGCAGAATCCCCCAAGGCAGCTGTTTGCTGCAAAGCGTTGCCTTGTGCCATTCCATCCCAAGCGCTGCATTTACTGGCCTCTGGGAACTGGCTCTCCTGGTTAACAGCTAACAGCTAAGGTATTAGGCACTGGGCTGCCAAAGGGTCCTGGTGTCAAGTCCTCTCAAGTCTCCTAGCGGCCAAGGCTTATCCAGGCCAGGCCCGCTGCTTTTGCAGATCCCGCTCCTGCTACCTGGGACGATCTCCCGCAGGGGGGACGGTGCTGCGCTCCCGCCCAGCCGGAAGGATGCTCCGGGTGATGCTCCTGCAGTCTTACCTGGCCAAGCGAGTCCTATGCGCTCAGGGACCTAAACGGGCCAGCCCCCAGCTCCGGAAGCCCGCGGCTCAAGCGCTGCGGTGCTCCCCGGGTGGCTCCAGGCAGGCTCCGGGAGCGCGCTCCCCAGGTCCGGCTCGGCGGAGCAGCCGGACTGCGGCTGAGTCAGCGCCCGGCGGCGGCGCGGTGAGCCTCGGGCAGCCGCCGAGAGCGGCTGTGAGCAGAGCCGAGGCCGCCCTGGCATTTTAAAGGCGAGACTTGGACGCTGTTCAAGCGGAAACGGCAGGGAGAAACTTCGGCCCCCGGTGCAGTGCCGCCTGCTCCAGGAGGGCGCCCAGGCTCTGCAAAAGTCTCTCTGGAAGGCAGAGAAGCAAAAACTAGACCCCCAAACCACGAAGCTCCCCTATGGGAGGATTCTTACAAAACTCCATTCAAGTTAGAGATCAGACTAGGAGGCCAGTTTGGAAAGTGCTGGATGCAATTAGGCGAGAGAAAGAAGAAGAAAGAAGACAACGAAGTCTAATTTATTGAACCTGTGTCCTGACATGTGTAATGGGTTTAAGCTGGAAACCAGGAGGGAAACAATCGCAGTTTGTAGGGATAGATTGTGTTAGAAAAATCCAAAGTAAAGACAATGAGCTAGTAGGTCGTGATATAAAAACAACAAATTCACAGTGTTATTGTCAGTAATGTGAATGATAAATCCTCTCCTCACAAATAGGGCAATCATAAACATCTGGAAATATAAACTCACTGTTACAGTAGTCTTGCTCCGGGCTTTGTTGAGGTCCATTAAGTGAAAGCTATTTCTTTCTGGTAAAAGAATGGAATCTACCTCTCTCTGCCTTTGGGTGGAGAGCTACCACCCCAAGCTATCCAAAGTGGAGAATCGATCCAGAGTCTGTGCCTGCTAGAGCCCACCGCTCAGGAAGGCCAATTCACTATAAAACATGCTAAGGAAATGGGAGGGATGACTAGAGACTTTAGTGCGATACTCTGCTTTTCCTTTCTAGAGCGCCTTCCGAGAGAGTTGCTTAGGGAGTCATAGCTATGCCATGTGGCTCTGCTAAGGTTTGCTTTTCTGAGTTAGAACTCGGAAAATCTAATTTCCATCATTTCTTCTTTCTTTTTCTTTCTCTTGGATACTGGCCAAAGCATGCTTTAACCCCTTGCTGTGTGGCTGCTTGTCTACCATTTGGCCTGTTACAAATAGCATGGGTTTCTCTCTTCCTCTTCTCTGTCTCCCTCCTCCAAAGCAGCTGTTTGTATTTATAGCCGATTTGTCCTGGGGGGGGAGGGACCTCAAATGAAACTGTCCTTAAGCTTCTTTCTAAACGTTTGTTTGTTTGTTTGTTTGTTTGTTTATATTAATGGTACTAAGAACCCTGAGAAAGAGCCCAAATTTCCCCAAAACCACATTATCAGGGAACGTACACCACACTGGGGACCCTTCTAGTTTTGATTGGAGGAACTGAGGACTTTGACTCTATTAGGACACAAGCTTTATTCTTGAACAAGAAAAAGAAACCCAGTAACCCAATCAAATCCTTTGTGCTTTACATTTCCATCATCATCATCATCAAATTCCAAATAGAATTTTCTTTGTAAATTGATATGGTGATTTTAGGACTCAACTGGGAAAAGAGAACAATCAACAAAATGGGGACAAAGAAGAGACTGTGAAGCAGTCCTGCTGGATACTGCAATGAAGCGATGTGATGTAGTGTGTGTGTGTGTGGTGTGTGTGTGTGTGTGTGGTGTATGTGTGAGTGTGTGTATGTGTGTGTGAGTGTGTAAGTGATGTCATGTGTATGTGTGTGAGTGTATGTGTGAGTGTGTATGTATGAGTGTGTGTGTGTCTGCTTCAAAAATGCTTTACAGGCATGAGTGCATCTTATTTCAAGCCTATGAAACAGATAACAGCACTGCTGCCATTGACACATAAGTAATTGAAGTAGGTACCCACACCGCACAGGTAGAAAAGCAGAGCCAGGGTCTGATGCCTGTGGAATCTGTGCATTTGTGGTACAGTCCTTAGTTCCACTACAGAGTAACAGTGATTACAATGGCGTGGTACTACTCAGAGCACCAACCCTGGAGCAAGACCAGCTGCCCCAAGTACAAATGAAGAGAGCAGTTCAGGGCTGTAGGTGGTACCTTAGTGAGAGGAACAAATCGACTTTTAGAGTAACTGATATTGGAATAACTGTAGTCAAAATCATGAGGTATGAATACACTTTCCATGCAGTTCCCCAAACAAGAGTAGATTACAGATCACTCAAATGCTGAATGTAAAATCATGAAACAGACCGGGTGTGGTGGCATACGCCTTTATCTCAGCACTCGGGAGGCAGATTTCTGAGTTCAAGGCCAGCCTGGCCTAGAAAGTGAGTTCCAGGACAGCCACGGGTATACAGAGAAACCCTGTCTCAAAAAAACAAAAACAAACAAACAAACAAAAAAAACCCAAACAAAAGAAAAATCATGAAACAGAATAATGAATATACAGCTATTTGCCATGAACTTGGGGTTCTGAAAGCCTTTCTACTACATCATGACGTCAAAAGGAAAAATACTTATAGATATAAGCATTAAAAAATCCAAATCCAAATGTTGTTTATGTTAAAAGCATAGTAAAGAGAATTGAAGAAAAAGCTGGGAAAATATTTAGTATATAGGTGATAGGGGGTTGTTAAATTTAATTTTGAAAGCAAAACTTTGGCTTTATTTATTTTTATATTATTTTCCTCAAGATCTCATTGGGCAATGCAGGCTGACTTGGAACTTACTGACTACCTGAGGCTATCCTTGAAACTGTGATTCTCCTGTTTCAGCTTCCAGCTTGTTAGGATTACAGACAGAAGTCACCGTGTTTGGGACCATGAGTTACTTTTTAGAGTGAATGAATAGTTTCATTCACTGTGTATCTAAAAGTCAAATTTAAGTGGTGTTTCTATATCTTCTCTGATATCCCAAGTAGGATATCACTTTAACATAATTTACAAAGGGTATAAAATCATTAAATCAAGAGAGTATAAGCCTCTCAGAACAAGGACTAGAAGAGAGCTGGAGACAATTTCCAACAGAACTTAAATAACAAAGCAAAACAACCATTCTTTTTGGTGATACAATAAATATAAATAGGAAAACATGGTCTTTAAGCAAAGCTGAAAATATTTAAAATATTGACAACGTTCAGTGCTAATAAAGGGTTTGGATAATTTGCCTACATTTATGAGAATGTAAATTAGTACAGTATTTCGAGAAAGCAGTTTGTGAAAAATGCCAAATTGAGCACTCATTCTTTGTAACAATAAGCCATGCAAATACATTTTCAGGTGTTTTCCTAGGGTTAATATTTGGTTGGCCTCGAGACACAGCTCACTGATTAAGAGGACCCTGTTTCCCAGCACCCAGATGTTGACTCATATACTGTTAACTGTCAGTAACTCCAAGTCCAGGGGATCTATTGCCCTTTTTCTAGCCTCTCTGTTAACTTCATACACATGGTAAACATGAAAGCAAAACACTCATATACATAAAATATAAGTTAATTAAAAGAAGAAATCATTTGCCATTAGATGAAACACACACCAGAAATGTTTATTATTTTACAAAAATAATTTATAATAGTAAAAAAAAAAAACTGGGCACAATCTAAATGCCTAGATACAAGAACTAGTTAAAAGAGTTAAGTGGGAGTGTGCATTGAGAATTTAAATTCCTACAGTATGACTTTAAGGAACTTCTGGGCATTTGTTCATTGAAACAGAATAAATAATTGCTCGGTGAGTAGGAAGATACATCTAGCTCCTCCATTTTTAAGAAAATAGAACAGAGAGTTAAGCAATATGTTAGCTTAAAGTAGTGCTGTCATTGTCCACTCTAAAGCTTCTCCCTGCACTCCTTGTCTCTCCTCTGCACACTATCAGTTCTCTCTGTAATTTCATCCCAACTTTTATTCCTCTCCAGTTTATAAAATTGGGCAGCACTCAGAGCTTTGTGTAACAGATTCAGTTACCTTAACAAATTAATTCTGTTGGGTTCCACTTTAATGAGATCTCTCTCTCTCTCTCTCTCTCTCTCTCTCTCTCTCTCTCTCTCTCTCTCTCTCTCTCTCTCTTTCTCTCTCTGCTTTACAAACCCAAGTTGGAGCATATACACATGGGTAGAACACCAGTTAGGATAAGTTGTATGTGCTGTATAGCAAACAGCCGTTAATTCTCAGCATCTGGAAACAATTATCCACCCATGAATGGTTCATGCTGTACATCTATGATGGGTTGGGTGTGCATTGGCTTCATATGGGTAATATCACAAAGGAATTCAGGATGGAGAAGCAGTTTATATCATCAGTGCTTTGGTTTCATGGGAGAGGCTGCGATGGATATGGTCAACTATGGCCTGGCTCATAAAGGTCATAAAGTTGTTATCAGAGCAAGTCACGTGGCCAAGCAAGAAAATTATCAGCTTCCAAGAAAGCAAAATATCACACACATCCAAGACACACACATCCAAGACACACACATCCAAGACATACATACCCAAGGCTTTGGGTTTGTGATAGCCAATTGACCACCACGACTATTTTGATGGAATAGATGTTTTTAACCACATTCTGATGTGGCTACATTTTAAAAGGTGGAGGACTGGGGAGATGGCTTATTTGGTAAATTGCTTGCTGTGTAGGCATGCTCTTTTAGTTTCCTGATTCCTAACTCCTGTAGAAGGGGCTGCTTGTTATCATAGCAAAAATAAACCTAGCTGACCCTGTTCTGGACAGTGGGACTTTTTCAATTTATGTTGTGAGTTTCACAAGGATCTTATCGAGGGAAAATAGATGTCCAAACCCTGATACTCATATAAACTGGGAATTCTGATTATGACGAGATGCAATGGGTATTGTCTGATGCAGTCAGCAAAAGGGTGGCTCCACAGGAGTACTAAGGGCAGCCTGCATATTTTCCCAGTGGCCAGCAGGGACTTTCAGGTTATGTATGTATATATATCACAGTCTACTGTGGCCAAGGCTAGCCAAGAAATCACCGTGTAGCTGAGGCTGTCTTGAATTTGTGATCCTCTTGCATCTACCTCCCAAGTGTTGGGATTACAGGAATGTGCTACCATGCCCAGATTTATGTGGTGCTTCGGATCAAAGCCAGGGTTTCGTAAATGCTAGGCAAGCACTCTACCAACTGAGCTAATCTCCAGCCCCTTAGGAATCCTTTAAACTACTGGCAGCTCAAACATCAGTATTTACCTTACACGAACTATTATTATAGTCATGGGGGAGTATTTACCCTACGTGAACTGTCAATGCTACAGATGAAGAGTCCCTTGCTGTCACCCCAGGGTAGGTGTTAATGTTCTCGAGCATAGGCATTGCTTCAAAGAGGTTGTGTGGAATTTCAGCTTTGGTATAGGTTTGGCTACTGTTTTCTGGGTTTCTTCCAGGTGGCAGGGTCATGACTTCCTGGCCCTACAGAAAGAGAACTGGGTGCCTATGCTTCCAATCTATCCCAACCTTGTAGCCACAAGAGGAGCATATTCAGAGAGACCACTCTGCCACTTGTAATGCAGTTCAGGAAGACAATGCCACCTTGTCTCCAGACCTGGAGTCCTTTTTAATGTTCTCTCTCGTCCTCTGTGTTTCCTGCCTCTCCTATGAATACCATTTGAAGGCAATCGGTCTTACACACAGCAGAAGATATTCCCTTTAGTGCCCAAGTCAGGGAACGCCACTGCTTTGCAGAGGTCAGCAGTGCTTTTCACCACATTCTAAATTGCTTAGAGCATCTTAAAAGATCTCCAGATCTTTCTCTAACCTCTTTTCTGATGCCCCTCCCTCCTTCATGCTTCTGCACTCCTGACAGCTCGTAAGCAATTTCCCTGTATTCCATTTTGTCCTACCCTCTGGGGCTTCTACTCAGACTGCTTGCTCTTCCTCCAGTCTCTGCAGCGTCTCCCCAGCCTGCTCCCTTCCTCACTCAATGATTTGTGACCTCCATGATGGTTCTCTTCTACACGGTCATTCTTTTCCACCTGCTTCCATTGCACTTGCCTTGCTTCACGAACTTTCCTGCTCTTCTGTCATGTGACATGCTTGCTGCTACACCCCTGTTCTGTCTACCCATTAGCTGGTAAACTTAAAAAGCAGAAATACCAGCTTGATTCTATATCATTGAAGGCTTGTCTGAGTTGAGAGCATAAAAGTCCAGATGCTGTTTTCGGAGGATGGATGAGGCTCTGATTCCTAGGAAAGCTCAACTTTGGATTTCACTCCTGTTTAGCCTTGTTGGAGCACAGATCAGCTGCAGTAGCCCCATAGAGAAAGGATGAGACACCCATCTCAAAATAAAATTCTGAATTCTAGCTCGGGAGCAGCTTGGTGGCTACATATTAGATAATCTTCCATCCAGGCATGGATTTGGGCCAGTCACTTGCTGCCTTAGTCTCATTTTTTACACTGTACTGGGGTTGAGGCTGTTCTGAGAGCTTCCTGTTAGTGCTGACTTTCCTTTCTTTATCCCTGGATGGGTGGAGGGGGCAGCTTTTGAGGGAAGCTTTGGCAAATTCCCAGGTGTTGGATGTTGTCTACCTCAAGGTGCTGTTTATGCCTCTGTTCTGGGCTCTCTGCCTCTGCCAATGACACAGCATGGCCATTGTAGGGTCAACTCCTCCTCCTGCCCATTCTGTGGGCTTCAGGGCCGCAGCATCCTGGCTGATGCATGCTTTTACTCTCAGAAGGCAAAACAGCAGAGAGAAGCAGACATTGGTGACAGCCTGTCCTTTCTCTTTGTACTTTGGGAGAGCTGATGGATGATCCAGCCTGAAATGGAGAGAATCAAGGGAAAGAGATGACTGCTGCCTGCTGGACCAGACTTATGTGTGCAGTGCTCACTCCTACGCATTCTGGGCACATCAACTATCAGCTTACAGGACAGAAAAGTGGGTGGCAAATTGTACCTGTTTTGCAGATGACAAAATAGAGGCAGAGAGCAGCTTACCCCAGGTCTCAAGACCTCAGTTCCAAATACCAGAACCTGTGCTCTAGCCTTCCAAGTCCTTGCTTCATAGTTTCTGTGTACCTGGTACTCTGTCACACAGAAATGCAAAGTGTTATTGAGTACCTAAGTAGCATCTTCCCTGGGATAATGCCTCCTGAGGTTCTGTCAAGCCGTGGACTCAGAATATTTAGCTATCAAAGAAAGACTAGAGAACTTAACTGCTTTCGGTCCCTAAGAGTTAATAGTGCAGAGGAGGGGAAAGACCCAACAAGAGGAGATTCATCAAGGCAGAATATCAGCCCAGCAACTCTCTTCCCTTGTACTTAAAAAGGGCATGCAATGCTGCTTTTACCTGCTTGAAATCTTGTGACTACTCCATGAAGAGGAGGAGCGGAGTGTGAGGGAGAGGGCATGGTGTGGGGAGTACCCTATTCCCCAATCCTTTGTTACCTTTTCAAGAAAATGAGTTCTTAGCATGTGGGTTGTGGGGTGCCTACATCTTGGACTTCAATCTCAGGGAGTGTGAGGAGGGGAGCTGAAGGTTCAAGCGGAATGAATTATTCTGCCTGATAAAAAGACATGAATGCAGTCAGGAAAACAGCAGGGAGACAGAAGGGAGACAGAGGCAGAGAGCGAGCTTGTTGGAAATGATTCAGAGCTGAGCTGTGAAGATGTCAGAGGTATGACTGGAGTAGCCCAGAGAGAAGCCACAGAGAGAGTCAAGACAGTGGCGTTTGAAGCAAAGGGAGGCGTGGGAGAGAGACATGATGTGATATGAGCAGGCTTTCAGGAAAGCCATAAGCTTTCAGGCATGCCATATTGCACACCCCTACCTGATCCCTGCAGAGATAATCAATCGCCTTTCAAAGTCTAGCTTGCTAAGGACAGTTGGTAGGCTCTACTCTGTGGAGATCTCTCTGTGCCAGTGAGTGAAGGTCATTGGGGAAAAAAGGCCTCCAGGACCATGAAAAGCCAAAGGTGAAAACTTGATAATTGTCATGAATTCTTAACTTGGTTCTGCTACTTGCCTAAGAGCAGGTAGTCTCTATACTCTTCCCTCAGTCTCAGGCTTCCTATCTCTAAATGTGGAAAAAATTATATCTTCATTTTAGGTGTGTTGTGAGGGCTAAACAGTTAACAAAAAAAAAAAAAAAAAAAAAAAAAAAAAAAAAAAAAGCTCCTCTCCTATTCATACGGAAATGAACAGGCAGGCAACAGTGTTGACAGCCTATGGGCTGGGTTTCTAACCCACAGTCTTTTTTTTTTTTTTTTTTGGTTTTTCGAGATAGGGTTTCTCTGTGTAGCCCTGGCTGTCCTGGCACTCACTTTGTAGACCAGGCTGGCCTCGAACTCAGAAATCCGCCTGCCTCTGCCTCCCGAGTGCTGGGATTAAAGGCGTGCGCCACCAAGCCCGGCTTTTCTTTTTTTTATTATGTATTTTCCTCAATTACATTTCCAATGCTATCCCAAAAGTCCCCCATACCCTCCCCCCCACTTCCCTACACACCCATTCCCATTTTTTTGGCCCTGGCGTTCCCCTGTACTGGAGCATATAAAGTTTGTGTGTCCAATGGGCCTCTCTTTCCAGTGATGGCCGACTAGGCCATCTTTTGATACATATGCAGCTAGAGTCAAGAGCTCTGGGGTACTGGTTAGTTCATAATGTTGTTCCACCTATAGGGTTGAAGTTCCCTTTAGCTCCTTAGGTGCTTTCTCTAGCTCCTCCATTGTAACCCACAGTCTTTTAAGGTGAGTCTTGAGAATGAAAGACTTATGCTCCTAGGCTTTTAAATTTGGAGATTTACAGCTCAGGGTACTGAAGTCAGACACTCAAAGCTTTAGGCTTTGAGTAACTATGGCCCAGCACTCAGCAGCTCGTGTAAGAGTACCTAGCTGCTGGTGTCAAGGCTCTCAGCTCTCAGCCTTGGAAGATGTCTGGAAGCCTTCCACTGGCTGGCACCTGCGATTCTTCCACTTGGCTCTGTATAGTGTTTCCCACAGTCTTACCTTTGTACCCAGTGGTGCCTGCTCAGCACCTTTGCAGTCCTTTGTCATCTCTGTAGCCATCTCCTCTCGGGCATCCTCAGGGCCTTACAGCAGTAGAAATCATTCTCTCAGAGTCATGTACATGTCATCTGAGCTGAAAGACCCAGGGATTTGCTTGTTCTTTGTGCAACCAGCTTAGTTCATTCTACCTGTGGGAAAGACTAAAGATAAAATATAAATATATAAGACCATTTCAGAGAAGATTTAGCAGAGACTGCTGTTATAACACAGCAGGGCTAATGAAGAGGAAGAAAGCCTGTACTGACCCAGAGACCAAGAAACAGACTGCTTGTATAGCTCCCCTCCCTCAAAAGGCTGGGGTAGACTCATGCACAACTTTTTTTGTTACCAGCAACAAATTTTACATGTGTACAGTATCCTCTCTGCCAATAACAGACTATGAGACAGGTGTGCCACCCAGTGCACTGTAGGTAAGGTTATCTGAAGGTTGCCAAGGTTTCTTAAAGTTAAGGTATAGTCTCCAGATGCCAGTGCAAGCTATATGGAGCACTTGTAACTAGAGAAAAGATAAACAACAGCTATACTCTCTGCAGTCTTTGCAGCTGCAACAGAAATTATCTTGAAGATGAAGTATTCAGAGAGGCCAGCATATTGGGTTGACAGTCCATCTAGTCATAAAAATCAGGATCGTTTAGATGACAGCTCCTTGCTTAAGGCATTCAACCATGAGGAGACAGTCTGACAGCTGTCAATCAAGCAGCTAAGTGCCTTACTCCTAAAAGCTTCACTTATTCAAGGGGAAAAAATCAGTAGTATTTACAGTGAAGATTTAATATTTTATTCAGGAAACTTTGTCCAACAATACTGACCTTCCTCAGCTTAATACATTTAGGCAGGGCTGGGTCAATCCATCTGACTCAGAACTGGATGATGCATTTGAAGTACTTTATGCTAAGCCCTTTGTGTGCTGAGCATAAGACAATTCATGAATTGAAGTCATTGACAGTTCTCAGATGATGCTAACAGAGAACACGGAGCAGTGCAAAAAAGTACTGGTCTTTGATTTAGTGTGAAATGTAAAACAAACAAACAAAAACCATTGAACTCAGTAAAATTATTTATATAGAAACATGGACTAGAGAAAAAATGGCTGAAAAACAAAATGTGTTATATTGGTGGAATTGCCAAGGAATTCTCAGCACACTCTTCTCTTAGATAAATTGCATATTCAACAAAGATTTTTATTACATTTCTTGTTTTGTGTATGTGTGTGGGGGGAAGTAGGTGAGGAGGTGGGACGAACATGTTATACCTCAGGGTTGGACGTCACACCAAAGAAAAACTTGCAGCAGTCAGTTTTCCTTTTCTATCAGAAATTGGGACCAGCTTAGTAGCAAGTGACCTTACCTAGCTGGAGCCTAGATTGCATGTTTTTGTGTAATAAGTGCAAAGGAAGACCTGGGCAGTCTTGAGTTATGGGGAGTGTCTATACCTGAGGTATCTGTGGCAATTTTCTTCATTCTGGATTACAGCCAGCTCTCCTCTCCTCATCATAAAGGGAGATTGTGCTTGACTGTTTCTGGCTAATGGATTATAACTGTGTCACTCTCAGGCTCTGTAGAACTCCATTGGTTCCTTCTGCCCAATGGTAAGACAATGGATCCAAGAGTACAGACACCATAGGCCTGCATCTTCCAAGAACAGAACTCCCTGCTGACCTCTGCAGGTCGTGGAAGGCTTGAATAAGAAGTACATTTTGCAGCCTGTAGCTACCGAGAAGCATATCTAAACCTTTGCTTGCTACAGCCATGTGCAGAGCAGCTTCTGCAGATGGACACATGCCTGAGTCTGACTGTGTCTTAAAAGAGGCAGAGAAAAGTCAGCTCTGTGGCAGCTGACTCAAAGCTTGGCTTTCCTTTATTCTCCGCACCGTCTCTCACCTGGTGCTTCTCCAAATTTGCCAAGACAAGAAGATTTGAACCTTGTTTCCTATCTTCAGCTTTTCCACTCAATGCACAGGATAAAATTAGCATGACATGAAAAAGCACAGAAGTCATTCAATATCAGCCAAGGAGAGGATCCTTGCTCAGAGTTTAGACATCATGGTAAATGGTGAGGAAGTCAGAATCTTCCCAGAATACAAAATTTGGGATATATATATATATATGCATATATATATATGTAGCATATATCTGATAATCATATATATGATATATCACATATATTTATATAGTATATCATATATACTATATTATATATCATATATTATAATTTATACATAAATATATAGTAGCATATATAGCAATACATATATAGAATATATATATTCGATCCTGAAGTTGACCCAGCTACTGCTTGTCTTCCACTGTGTATCTATCTTGTCATTTGAGCACCTTGTTTCCCATAACCACATCCTCACTAGCCAGAGTCCCTTTGTGGGTGTGAGATACTTTATGTTAAAGAGGGTTGTAAACAATCAGTTAACTCTAGGCTCTCTCTTTAGTTAATAAGTATCTTCTATGGTTTTATTGCTGTTGATATCTAGCTTTATTTGTGGTGAGATAAAATTCAAAGAATTATTTCAGCTCTCCTAAGTATGTTGAGACATGCCTTATGCCCCAATATGTAATCTATTTTAGTATAAGTTTTCCAGGCTGCTGAGAAGAATGTGTAGTGTTTAGATGTAATGTTCTGTAGGTGTCTATTGGGCCTATTTGATCTATGATGTCATTTAGCATTATTATGTCGCTATTCATTTGGTGTATAGATGGTCTGTCCATTGTTGAAAGTGAGGTGCTGATATCACCTACTCTTAATGTGTTGAAATTAGTCTGTGGCTTTATCTCTATCAGCATTTATTTTATGAAGCTGTGTGTATCTGAGTTTGGTGCATGTAGGTTTAGCATTGTAATGTCCTCTTGATTGGTTGTTCCCTTGATCAGTCTGAAGTGACCTTTATTGCTTCTAATTAGTTTCCACTTGAAGTCTATTTTGTTTCCTATTTTGTCGTGCTTTTTTCTTGATTTCATTGGTTTGGAATATGTAGGTGTACCATATCGCACTAAAGTAATTTTTTTTTAATTTTTAATATTTTTATTACATATTTTCCTCAATTACATTTCCAATGTTATCCCAAAAGTCCCCCATAGCGCCCCCCACTTCCCTACCCACCCATTCCCATTCTTTTGTACCTGGCATTCCCCTATATTGGGGCATATAAAGTTTGCAAGTCCAATGGGCCTCTCTTTCCAGTAATGGCCGACTAGACCATCTTTCGATACATATGCAGCTAGAGACAAGAGCTCCGGGGTTCTGGTTAGTACATCATGTTGTTCCAACAATAGGGTTGCAGATCCCTTTAGCTCCTTGGGTACTTTCTCTAGCTTCTCCATAGGGAGCCCTGTGATACATTCAATAGCTGACTGTGAACATCCACTCCTGTGTTTGCTAGGCCCCGGCATCGTCTCACAAGAGACAGCTATATTTGGGTCCTTTCAGCAAAATCTTGCTAGTGTATGCAATGGTGTCAGCGTTTAGAAGCTGCTTATGGGATGGATCCCTGGATACGGCAGTCTCTAAATGGTCCATCCTTTCATCACAGCTACGAACTTTGTCTCTGTAACTCCTTCCCTGGGTGTTTTGTTCCCAATTCTAAGAAGGGGCACAGTGTCCACACTTTGGTCTTCATTCTTCTTGAGTTTCATGCGTTTAGCAAATTGTATCTCATATCTTGGGTATCCTAAGTTTTGGGCTAATATCCACTTATCAGTAAATACATATTGTGTGAGTTCTTTAGTGATTGTGTTAATTCACTCAAGATGATGCCCTCCAGGTCCATCCATTTGGCTAGGAATTTCATAAATTCATTCTTTTTAATAGCTGAGTAGTACTCCATTGTGTAAATGTACCATAATTTCTGTATCCATTCCTCTGTTGAGGGACATCTGGGTTCTTTCCAGCTTCTGGCTATTATAAATAGGGCTGCTATGAACATAGTGGAGCATGTGTCCTTTTTACCGGTTGGGACATCTTCTGGATATATGCCCAGAAGAGGTATTGCTGGATCCTCCGGTAGTACTATGTCCAATTTTCTGAGGAACCGCCAGACTGATTTCCAGAGTGGTTGTACAAGCTTGCAATCCCACCAACAATGGAGGAGTGTTCCTCTTTCTCCACATCCTCGCCAGCATCTGCTGTCACCTGAATTTTTGATCTTAGCCATTCTGACTGGTGTGAGGTGGAATCTCAGGGTTGTTTTGATTTGCATTTCCCTGATGATTAAGGATGTTGAACATTTTTTCAGGTGCTTCTCTGCCATTCGGTATTCCTCAGGTGAGAATTCTTTGTTCAGTTCTGAGCCCCATTTTTTAATGGGGTTATTTGACTTTCTGGAGTCCACCTTCTTGAGTTCTTTATATATATTAGATATTAGTCCCTTATCTGATTTAGGATAGGTGAAGATCCTTTCCCAATCTGTTGGTGGTTTTTTTGTCTTATTGATGGTGTCTTTAGCCTTGCAGAAGCTTTGCAGTTTCATGAGGTCCCACTTGTCAATTCTCGATCTTACAGCACAAGCCATTACTGTTCTATTCAGGAATTTTTCCCCTGTGCCCATATCTTCAAGGCTTTTCCCCACTTTCTCCTCTATAAGTTTCAGTGTCTCTGGTTTTATGTGAAGTTCCTTGATCCACTTAGACTTGACCTTAGTACAAGGAGATAGGAATGGATCGATTCGCATTCTTCTACATGTTAACAACCAGTTGTGCCAGCACCATTTGTTGAAAATGCTGTCTTTCTTCCACTGGATGTTTTTAGCTCCCTTGTCGAAGATCAAGTGACCGTAGGTGTGTGGGTTCATTTCTGGGTCTTCAATTCTATTCCATTGGTCTATTTGTCTGTCACTATACCAGTACCATGCAGTTTTTATCACAATTGCTCTGTAGTAAAGCTTTAGGTCCGGTATGGTGATTCCACCAGAGGTTCTTTTATCCTTGAGAAGAGTTTTTGCTATCCTAGGTTTTTTGTTATTCCAGATGAATTTGCAGATTACACTTTCTAATTCGTTGAAGAATTGAGTTGGAATTTTGATGGGGATTGCATTGAATCTGTAGATTGCTTTTGGCAAGATAGCCATTTTTACAATGTTGATCCTGCCAATCCATGAGCATGGGAGATCTTTCCATCTTCTGAGATCTTCTATAATTTCTTTCTTCAGAGACTTGAAGTTTTTATTATACAGATCTTTCACTTCCTTAGTTAGAGTCACGCCAAGATATTTTATATTATTTGTGACTATTGAGAAGGGTGTTGTTTCCCTAATTTCTTTCTCAGCCTGTTTATTCTTTGTGTAGAGAAAGGCCATTGATTTGTTTGAGTTAATTTTATATCCAGCTACTTCACCGAAGCTGTTTATCAGGCTTAGGAGTTCTCTGGTGGAATTTTTAGGGTCACTTAGATATACTATCATATCATCTGCAAAAAGTGATATTTTGACTTCATCTTTTCCAATTTGTATCCCTTTGATCTCCTTTTGTTGTCGAATTGCTCTGGCTAGGACTTCAAGTACAATGTTGAATAGGTATGAAGAAAGTGGACAGCCTTGTCTAGTCCCTGATTTTAGAGGGATTGCTTCAAGCTTCTCACCATTTACTTTGATGTTGGCTACTGGTTTGCTGTAGATTGCTTTTATCATGTTTAGGTATGGGCCTTGAATTCCTGATCTTTCCAAGACTTTTATCATGAATGGGTGTTGGATCTTGTCAAATGCTTTTTCCGCATCTAACGAGATGACCATGTGGTTTTTGTCTTTGAGTTTGTTTATATACTGGATTACGTTGATGGATTTCCGTATATTGAACCATCCCTGCATCCCTGGGATGAAACCTACTTGGTCAGGATGGATGATTGTTTTGATGTGTTCTTGGATTTGGTTAGCAAGAACTTTATTGAGGATTTTTGCATCAATATTCATAAGGGATATTGGTCTGAAGTTTTCTATCTTTGTTGGGTCTTTTTGTGGTTTAGGTATCAGAGTAATTGTGGCTTCATAGAATGAGTTGGGTAGAGTACCTTCTGTTTCTATTTTGTGGAATAGTTTGTGAAGAACTGGGATTAGATCTTCTTTGAAGGTCTGATAGGACTCTGCACTAACCCCATCTGGTCCTGGGCTTTTTTTAGTTGGGAGACTATTAATGACTGCTTCTATTTCTTTGGGGGATATAGGGCTGTTTAGATCATTAACCTGATCTTGATTCAACTTTGGTACCTGGTATCTGTCTAGGAACTTCTCCATTTCATCCAGGTTCTCCAGTTTTGTTGAGTATAGCCTTTGGTAGAAGGATCTGATGGTGTTTTGGATGTCTTCAGGATCTGTTGTTATGTCTCCTTTTTCATTTCTGATTTTGTTAATTAGGATGCTTTCCCTGTGCCCTCTAGTGAGTCTGGCTAAGGGTTTATCTATCTTGTTGATTTTCTCAAAGAACCAGCTCCTTGATTGGTTGATTCTTTGAATAGTTCTTCTTGTTTCCACTTGGTTGATTTCGCCCCTGAGTTTGATTATTTCCTGCCGTCTACTCCTCTTGGGTGAATTTGCTTCCTTTTGTTCTAGTGCTTTTAGGTATGTTGTCAAGCTGCTAATGTGTGCTCTCTCTAGTTTCCTTTTGGAGGCACTCAGAGCTATGAGTTTTCCTCTTAGAAATGCTTTCATTGCGTCCCATAAGTTTGGGTATGTTGTGGCTTCATTTTCATTGAACTCTAAAAAGTCCTTAATTTCTTTCTTTATTCCTTCCTTGACCAAGGTATCATTGAGAAGAGTGTTGTTCAGTTTCCACGTGAAGGTTGGCTTTCTATTATTTATTTTGTTATTGAAGATCAGCCTTAGTCCATGGTGATCTGATAGGATGCATGGGACAATTTCAATATTTTTGTATCTGTTGAGGCCTGTTTTTTGACCAATTATGTGGTCAATTTTGGAGAAAGTACCATGAGGTGCTGAGAAGAAGGTATATCCTTTTGTTTTAGGATAGAATGTTCTGTAGATATCTGCCAGATCCATTTGATTCATAACTTCTGTTAGTTTCACTGTGTCCCTGTTTAGTTTCTGTTTCCACGATCTGTCCATTGGTGAAAGTGGTGTGTTGAAGTCTCCCACTATTATTGTATGAGGTGCAATGTGTGCTTTGAGATTTACTAAAGTTTCTTTAATGAATGTGGCTGCCTTTGTATTTGGAGCATAGATATTCAGGATTGATAGTTCCTCTTGGAGGATTTTACCTTTGATGAGTATGAAGTGTCCCTCCCTGTCTTTTTTAATGACTTTGGGTTGGAAGTCAATCTTATCAGATATTAGAATGGCTACTCCAGCTTGTTTCTTCATACCATTTGCTTGGAAAATTGTTTTCCAGCCTTTCATTCTGAGGTAGTGTCTATCTTTTTCTCTGAGATGAGTTTCCTGTAAGCAGCAAAATGTTGGGTCTTGTTTGTGTAGCCAGTTTGTTAGTCTATGTCTTTTTATCGGGGAGTTGAGTCCATTGATATTAAGAGATATTAAGGAAAAGTAATTGTTGTTTCCTGTTATTTTTGTTGTTAAAGTTGGCATTTTGTTCTTGTGGCTGTCTTCTTTTAGGTTTGTTGAGGGATTACCTTCTTGTAGTTTCTAGGGCATGGTTCCTGTCCTTGTATTGTTTTTTTTCTGTTATTATCCTTTGAAGGGCTGGATTCGTGGAGAGATAATGTGTGAATTTGGTTTTGTCGTGGAATACTTTGGTTTCTCCATCTATGTTAATTGAGAGTTTGGCTGGGTATAGTAGCCTGGGCTGGAATTTGTGTTCTTTTAGTGTCTGTATAACATCCGTCCAGGATCTTCTGGCTTTCATAGTCTCTGGTGAAAAATCTGGTGTAATTCTGATAGGCTTGCCTTTATATGTTACTTGGCCTTTTTCTCTTACTGCTTTTAGTATTCTATCTTTATTTAGAGCATTTGTTGCTCTGATTATTATGTGTCGGGAGGTATTTCTTTTCTGGTCCAGTCTATTTGGAGTTCTGTAGGCTTCTTGTATGTTCATGGGCATCTCTTTCTTTAGATTTGGGAAGTTTTCTTCTATAATTTTGTTGAAGATGTTTGCTGGTCCTTTGAGTTGAAAATCTTCATTCTCATCCACTCCTATTATCCGTAGGTTTGGTCTTCTCATTGTGTCCTGTATTTCTTGGATGTTTTGAGTTAGGATCTTTTTGCATTTTACATTTTCCTTGATTGTTGTGCCGATGTTCTCTATGGAATCTTCTGCACCTGAGATTCTCTCTTCCATCTCTTGTATTCTGTTGCTGATGCTGGTATCTATGGTTCCAGATTTCTTTCCTAGGGTTTCTATCTCCAGTGTTGCCTCATTTTGGGTTTTCTTTATTGTGTCTACTTCCCTTTTTAGGTCTAGTATGGTTTTGTTCATTTCCATCATCTGTTTGGATGTGTTTTCCTGTTTTTCCTTAAGGAGTTCTACCTGTTTGATTAGGTTATCCTGTTTTTCTTTAAGGATTTGTAACTCTTTAGCAGTGTTCTCCTGCAATTCTTTAAGGGATTTTTGTGCTTCCTCTTTATTGTCTTCTACCTGTTTACCAGTGTTCCTTTGTATTTCTTTAAGTGTGTTATTAAAGTCCTTCTTGAAGTCCTCTACCATCATCAGGAGATATGCTTTTAGATCCGTGTCTAGCTTTTCCGGTGTGTTGGGGTGCCCTGGACTGGGCAAAGTGGGAGTGCTGGGTTCTGATGATGGTGAGTGGTCTTGGTTTCTGTTAGTAAGATTATTACGTTTACCTTTCGCCATCTGGTAATCTCTGGGGTTAGTTGTTGTCGTTGTCACTGTTTAAAGATTGGAGCAGAAGCTGTGTTCCACTCACCAGCAGTCTCAAAATCCTGTGGCGGGGGTCGTGGGTAGCTGGCGGGTGTCAGCCAACCCTGCGCTCTAGCTACACCGGTGCTGTTCCGGCTGGATGAGGCCTGTGGCCCTACTCAGGCCGGTTTCTGCTTCCCTAACTAATGCAGTCTCAGGTCCCGCGCACAATTGGATTGGAGCAGGAGCTGTGTTCCACTCACCAGAAGTCTTAAGATCCTGTGGCGGGTGTTGTGGGTAGCTGGCGAGTGTCAGCCGACTCTGCGCCCTAGCTACCCCGGTGCTTTTCTGACCGGAAGAGGCTTCACTAAAGTAATTTTTAATCTTTGGTGGTGAAGTATGTTTCTTGTAGAGAGCAAAAATGACTTACCCCATTTTTAAATCCAGTCTGATAATCTGTACCTTTTACTTGGGGTGATGGAATCATTAGTGTTCAGAGTTATCTGAAGTTTTGTACCAATTCTTGTCATTTTGTTGATTTTGTGGCATTTGTTTTCTTATTTCTCCTTTTATTAGTCACCAGTGATCTAACATAGTTTATTTTTTCTGTCACCTCATGGATAGACTTGTCCTTTTAGACTGAACTGAATGAAAGTTCCTGTAGAAGTCAGAAAGTGAGAAAGGGGTCATGTGGCGAAGATTTTTCAAGTCAGGAGTATAGTAAAACACAGGTGAATGAAGGATGAAAGGGAAATGGAACAGGAAGGGTTAAACAGGATGAAGGATGAAAGGGAAGAGTTGAGGAAACATGGATAGATAACTAATACTAAAACCTTTCAAAAAGCCATTCAAAAACCTACTATTGTAGAAGCTTCCTAAAAAATATTTATTCAAAAGCAGCTAAAACGGAGTTACCCTATAAGGGAGTATAATGCTTTTTTCAGGTGTCACAGGCTATTAAACTAAAATCCCCATGCCAGATGTTAATTACTTCCTTTCAAGTTGTATTTAGTAGGGTTTCATTAAACATCCCAACAACAGATTATTAACATTGTTTTTGCTTATATTCCAGAACTTGATGGTAATACTATTTATTGTTGAAGTCATCATATACTTGAGTCACAGAATAGGAATAAATCAAGTGGGTACTGACCTAGAAGCTTCATCCATCCTGGATAACTTTCATAGTGTTGAAAGGTGCTGTGCAGGCTACTGTGGTAGAACAGTCAACAGCACTCTTACCCAGCCATGAACCCTGTGATCTACAATAATAACTTGTCTGACAAAATATGCCCACTGGTACAACAATGGCATGGATGGGATTTGAAATCCACTCCATAAGACACAACCCATACTTGGTACTGTTAATTTGGCCAATAACCCATGACTTGATAGGTCTTAGGTCATAGTGGAGAATTCATTCCTATTATTTAGCTAAATGGACGTAGTATTAAACTGAACCCAAAACACTTGTCTTTATTCCCATTCATCAGTGCAGCTCTAAATCTTCATCAGAGAAGTTGAATCTTTTTGTAGTAGATATGGTTAATACAGAGACACATGTCTGATTTAAGTACAGAGAATAAGAGGCTGTGGAGAACTAAACCCTAAATGGCATACACCTCTCCCTAAGGCTCAGTGATCACCTCAGAAGAGGGGATGGAAAGGTTATAAGAGGCAGCAGTAGTAGATAACTATTGTGAAACAGTGTTTTCTGCTCATAACGAGGGCACTGCACACACGAGCTCAGAGTGGCTATGACTGTATACACAAGACCTGTAGAAGATAAACCCAACCAAAATCACCACGTGGATCATGGTGAGACTCATGAAGTCCCAAGCCTAACTGAGAGCTTTTGGTAACTTATCTTTACTAGAGGAGGGATAACAATTTATTTTCAGACTTGGCCAATGTATAGCTCTGCACATGGGAGCAGCGCTAAGTGCATTCAATGGACTTTTTAAAAAGTATATAAAATTTGGAGGGAAAGTGGTGAGGGATGTTAAGAAGTTGTGGTGGAGTGCATCAGGGATGGATTTGATCAAAATACATTACATTCATGTATGAAATTCTTAAACATTTTAGTGTATAGAATCTGAGGGGTTATGTACTGGTTAGTTTTGTGTCAACTTGACACAGCTGGAGTTATCACAGAGAAAGGACCTTCAGTTGAGGAAATGCCTCCATGAGATCCAACTGTAAGGCATTTTCTCAATTAGCGATCAAGGGGGAATGGCCCCTTGTGGGTGGGCCATCTCTGGGCTGGTAGTCTTGGGTTCTATAAGAGAGCAGGCTGAACAAGCCAGGGGAGGCAAGCCAATGAAGAACATCCCTCCGTGGCCTTTGCATCAGCTCCTGCTTTCTGACCTGCTTGAGTTCCAGTCCTGACTCCTTTGGTGATGAACAGCAGCATGGAAGTGTAAGCCAAATAAACCCTTTCCTCCCCAACTTGCTTCTTGGTCATGATGTTTGTGCAGGAATACAAACCCTGAGTAAGACAGGTTACTTTCCAAAATGTTATGTGCTGAACAGCTACTCAAATTATTATTTTGCTTCGAGTTCAAAGGGAAACAACTAACATGTTTCCAAGAATCCTAAAGTTATCATTATGTTGTTTCAGGAAGGGGTCCCATAGCTTAAAGAAATAAAAGCAACTGAAATATATACAAATTGTTAAAATGACTTTTTACAGTAGAAGTATTTTTGTAGAATGCTATGAATATTTTAAAAAGATTTACTTATTTATTATTTAATGTGCATGTGTATATGTGCTGGAGTGTATGCATGTGTACCACCCGAGTCTAGTGCTGGAGGTAGCCAGATGAGAGTATCTTCTACCCTGGAACTGGAGTTGTGATCCACCTGATATAGATGATGGGAACTGAACCCAGATCCTCTGGAAGAGCAGAAAATACCTTCAATCACTAAGCCATTGTTCCACTCTCAGTTTTATGTGTCTCATGTCTAGGTAGCACATACATTGAGATTAATGAAATGTTACAGTATTGTGTGGCAGGTCACTCACATTTAGATAAAGAAACAAGGGCTGGGAAGATAGCTCTGTAGGTAAGTTACTTGTTGTTCAAGCATGAAGACCCAAGTTCAAATTCATGGCATCCATGATAAAAAATCCAGTTGTAGCCATATATGTGTATTTAAGTCCAGTGTTGTGTTGAGTGCAGACAGAGACTGAGGTAAGGAGAAGAGTAATAGAAATAGCACCTAGCGTCCTCCTCTCATCTCTACATGTGCACATTTAGGCACATGCACCTGTCATATTGCATCCTACCTCTCCACTGGTGGTACCTGGGCACTGTTGGCAGGGGAGGCAAAAGGAAGGCTGCAATGAAGGTCTGCAGTCAGTGTCTTTCTTCGCTGGACTGCAAGGGGAAACAACAGAATCTGGGACAAATGCTGTGGTTCCAGATCTCCTCTCTGGGTACTTGGGTGCTACCAGCTTACCACTGGGAGTCAGAAATAGGGGTCCAAGGTCCTTGCTTCTCCTCAGGGTATCCACCCACTGGGCAGGAAGAGGAAGATAGAGCCTGGGATGAGGGTAACCTGGTCTGATTGGGAGTGAGTGTTCAGAGTACTAGAGGGGCTGCAGTGGGGGACAGTGGAGAGATATACCACACATACTCAATATACACACACACCCTGGGATACCAGGACTTTGCCACTGAGCTGTATCTGGTCATTATCCCTTCATGCTGGGAGCTTGTTACCCCTCCCTGAGACTCTTGTTTGTCAGGGTGGAGCTTTGCAGAAGGCTTTGCAAGAAAGAGACTAGAGTGCCCTGGAAAGCCATAAGGAAGGGATCCCACTCTAAGAAGATTCTTGCCTGTTCACCTGTCCAACATGTGCTGGGGACTTGTGTTGCTGACATCTCCGGACAGCTCCAAGTCCAGTCTCTAGTTCTCAGCACCGTCCACCTGAAAGGGTACACTTCTAATCTAACAAATAAGACCAGAACGGAAAAGAGGAAGGGCTGGAGATGACACTTAATGGAGCTTTGAATCTGGGGCAGGATAGGGAGAGAGGCTGAAATCGAATCTCAGGCCATTCAGTCTGCAGTCTGTTCTTCTCTTATTCCCTAAGATCAATGAATCTGTCATTGGAAAAGACCTGGCAGCAGGTACAGGCAAGTGTACCAGATGTTCTTTTCAGCAATTCTCATCACCAGTAGTCCCTGGGGATAACCTGCTTCTCACAGCCTTCTATTCAAGCTTCAGGTGATGACCTGCTTTCTCTAACTCAGAAGCAAACAGGAACCCCTTTTGTTTGCATCTGCTACTTCCTGCCATAGTGCCTGATAATGTCATCTTCTCTATGAGTCAGCAGAGCAGAAGCAATGCTCACTTGCACGTTCACTCTCTCTTTTGGCCTCCTCTCTCCCACATGCTCCTTCATCTACCAAGTACATATGAACTCCCATGGTAGATTCAGCAGACAGTGAAGGCATGGCTCCAGGACCTTCCAACCCAATGAGTGAAGGTGATGTTCAAGAGACAGTTACATCTTGTCTTCTGGCAAATGCATTAGGTGCATGGAGGAGATATGTGGAGTTCTGAGGAACCTATGCAGTAGGGAGGCTGACCAAATCTTGGTGCCCAGAGAAGCTTCCTTGAAGAAAGAATATTCATGCTGAACTCTGCCACAGAATCATGAGTTTCAATGGCAAGGATGGGTAAAGAACGGATGGGCATAGATGTATGTATATGAGTTCAGCTTTAAGAAAGAAACATGTAGTCTGAATGAGAAAAGAATGTACTGAAATGAGGTCAGAGTGGGGAGTCAAGGTCAAATACAAATTTCTTTGGACGCTCTGATAAGAAGTTTAACCTTGGGCCAGGGAGATAGCTCAGCATTTATTATATACAGCACAAGAAAAGGGGTTAGGTAGTGTCAGTAGGAGATCTCTAGAGGTGGTCTCTGTAGGTGAGCTGTCTCAGGCTGTACAAGCATGTGTGGAGGACTGACCTTGCTGGGAAGTTGGTGCACATGGCCCACCTGATACCAGCTCTTCTGTAAATGTGTCTGTGCATCTGTCCTTTTGCCAGTCGCTTGGCACCTTAGTCAGATTTCCAGGACTGTGCAAATGGTCTGAGAATGGCAAGATGACTTGGTCATATCTACATCTTAAAGATACAGACCTACAGGGTAGCAAGAAGGCCTAAGGCCATGGTGTTCTATTGGGGACAGATGACACAGAAGCACTGCCAGATTTGTTCAAAGGATGAGCAGCTGTCTATTCTGGGTGGAGGTGGGGGTTGGGGGAAGCAGTTGGCAAGCAAGGTCTCAGGAGAGGGCTGTCAAGGAAGTTGGTGCTCATTTGAGTGGCTAAGCAGAGATGGGGCAAGGACTAGATGGACTCACTGTGGGCAGATTGGAGAACTACATCATGACTTCAGACTGGACAAGTACAGTTTGAAAGATATGTGGTAAGGTCAAGTGAGGCTTTGTGGACAGTCAGATATAGGGGCTAGAAGCAGAAGAGAGATAAAGTTTGGATACTATGGGAAGTCTGTGTGTACTGGATTGAGTTTGTTGATGGAGATGCTAAAAATGGGAACACTCATTTTAAAATATGACAGAGGGGAGAATGGGAAGGCTAGGGTGATGAGCATGGAGTAACAGAAGATATAAGGGGAATCTCAGATGAAAAGTGTTAGCAACATGCAAGGCTGGCTTTTCCAAGAACAAGTGCGGAGGAATGGAGGAGGGATCAAGGGAGAAACTGGGGTCAGACAACTCTTAAGAATGAAAGGCAGAGAGGGTGAGGTTGGGAAAGGTGTTTTGCGGCTGACTTACTCTTTTTTAAAGTTTTAATGGAAATATTACATGTCTCCCTCCCCCTCTTTCTTCCAGCACTTTTCATCCCTACCCTTCCACCCCCTCTCAAATTAATGGTCTATTTTTCTGTAATTATTAAGGTGACATATCCATATTATAATAAATATATAAATACAACTTACTGACTTTTTAAATTGAAAATTCATACAATAAATCTTGATCATTGTTTTCTCTCTCCTGTTTGTTTCAGATCCTCCCTACTTCCTCACCCGTCCAACTCCTTCTTTCTCTCTTTAGAAAAAACAACAAATAAAAAACAAGTAAATAAAAAGCACAAGACATACACGTGTACACACACACACATACACACAGAAACCACCTATAAATACACAAAATCAGAAGTTATAATAAACAAGAAAATGCCCAGTAAGATTAAAAATGCTTAAACAAAGCGTTAAGAGACAAATAAACAAGACAAAGGACATCTCCAAAGCCTTCACTAAGACTGGTGTAACATGAAATCTCAAGTAGTTTTGATCTGTGTTTCCTTGATGATGAAGGATGCTGTACATGTCTTTAAGTGATTCTCAGGCATGTGTGTCTCAACTTCTCAGAACTCTTTATTTAATTCTGTACATAATTTTTGATTAGTTTATTTGTTTTCTTGATGTCCAGGTATTGCTTCTTTATATAGATGTTAACCCTGTATTGGATGCATAATTTGTAAAAATCTTTTCCCATTCTGTAGGCTGCTGCTTTGTCTGTATGTCAGTGTCTTTGGCCATAGGGAATCTTTTCAATTTCATTAGCTGTGCTTAGTGCATGGGTTGTTGGTATCGTGTTCAGAAAGTCTTTTCTTATGCCAATATGCTCAAGATTATTCCCCTCTTCTTTCTTTTCTATCAGTTTCAGGGTATCTAGCTTTATGTTGAAGTGCTTGATTCATTTGGAGTTAATTTTTTGTGTGTGTGTGTGAAGGGTGATAAGTAAGTTTGTATTTAGATTCTTCTACGTGTAGCCTCCCAGTTTGATTAACACTGTTTGCTAATGATTATGCTTTTTTCCCAGAGTGTATTTTCTGGATTCTTTACAAAAAACAGTGTAGATAGGTGTGTGGACTTATATGTGGGCTAATCAGTGTATCTGCTTTAATGCCAATACTATGATGGGTGGTGGTTGTTGTTTTAATATACCTGTGCAGCCCAATTTGATACTGGAGATGGTGATAACTTTAATAGCTCTTTTTATTATTCAAGATTGTTTTAGTTATCCTGTTTGTGTGTGTGTGTGTTTCTATACAATGTTGATAATTGTCCTTTTGATATCTGTAAAGATTTGTGTTAGAATTTTGAAGAAGATTGCACTGAATCTGTAGATTGCTTTGGGTAGGATGGGTATCTTTGCTATATTAATCCTACTGGTCCATGAACTTGGGAGATCTTTTCATCTCCATATATCTCCAATTTCTTTCTTCAGTGTCTTAACATTTTTATTATACAAGTCCTTTTACTTGTTTGGTTAGAGTTATCCTAAAATATATTTTCCAGGCTACTATGAAAAGCATTATTTTCCTGATTCCTTTCTCTGAGTTTTATGAGGTACTTTTGTATGCTGCTACTTTGCTGAAAGTGCTTATCAGCTGCAGAAGATTCCTGGTGGAGATTTTTAGGGTCTTTTGTATATAGAATCATATCACATTCAAATAAAGATACCTTGACTTCTTCTTTTCCTAATTGTATCCCATTGATCTTAATTGTCTTATTGCTAAGACTTCAAGTACTATTGAATAGGTATAGATAAGGATGGACATCTTCATCTTGTTACTGATTCTTTTCATTTCTCCCCATTTAGGCTGATGTTGGCTGTGAGATTACTGTAAACTTCTTTTATTATGTTAGGTATGTCCCTTATATCCCTTGTCTCTCTGGGACTTTTATTATGAAGAGTTGATGAATTTTATCAAAGACCTTTTCTACATCTAATAAGATGATCATGTGTTTTTTCTTTCAATTTGTTTATATAGAGAATTATACTTATTGATCTACATATGTTGAACCATCTCTACATCTCTGGGATGAGTCCTACTCGATCATAGTGGATGACCTTTTTAATGCTTTCTTGGATATGGTTTGAATGAACTTTCCTGAGGATTTTGCTGATGTTCATAAGGGAACCTGGTCTATAATTCTCTTTCTTTTTTGGATCTTTATGTGGTTTAAGAGTAACTGTGGTCTTGTAAAATGTATTGGGCAATGTCTCTTCTGTTTCTCTTTTGTGGAATAATTTGAAGAGAATTGGTGTTAATTCTTCTTTGAAGTCCTCATAGTATTCTGTACTGAATCCATCTGGCCTTGAACTTCTTTCTTTTGGCTGGGAAAATTTTACTTACTTCCTCTATCTCATTAGAGATTATGAATCTGTTTAAGTTGCTTATCTGATCTTGATTAACTGGTAGGTCATATATATCAAGACAATTATCCATTTCTTTTAAGTCTTCCAGTTTGTGGAGTATATGTTTCAAAAGTATGTCCTAATGATTCTCTGGATTTTTCTCATTGTCTTTTCTGATGTTTCCTTCTTTATCTCTAATTATATTAATTTGGTTCTTTTCTCCATATTTTAGTTAACTTATCTAAAGATTTATCATAATTCCTGATTTTCTCAAAGAACTAACTTTATTTCACCAATTCTTTGTATTGCTTTGTTGTTTCTAGTTTATTGATCTCCAATTTGGTCATTTCTTGCTGTCTACTCTTCTTGGGTGTCATTTCTTCTTTTTGTTCTAGAGCTTTCAGGTGTGCTATTAAGTTGCTAATATGTTATTGCTCCAAATTTTGAATATAAGCACTTAGTACTATGAATTTGCCTCTTAGGAATGCCTTCATTGTGTCACATAGACTTGGGTGTGTCATGTTTTCATTTTCATTCAATTCTAAAAAGCTTTTGATTTCCTTCTTAACTTTTGTCTTGACTCATTTTTCATTCACCACTGAGCTGTTCAGTTTCCATGAGTTCATAAACTTCCTGTTTCTATTGTTCTTGATATTCAGCTTTAATCAGTGGTGGTTAGATGGGATGAAGGGTATTATTTCAATTTCCTTGTATCTTTTGAGACTTGCTATGTGTCCCAGTATGTTGTCATTTTGGAGATTGTTCCATGAGCTGCTGAGAAGAAAGTATGTTCATTTGTTTTTGGGTGAAGTATTCTGTAAATATCTGTTAGGTCAATTTGGCTTATGACATCAGTTCCAACATTTCTCCATTTAGCTATTTTCTAGATAACCTGCCTATTGATGAGAATGGGGTATTGAAGTCAGCTGCTATCACTGTGTGAGGAGAGATGTGAGATTTTAGCTGTAGTAGTGTTTCCTTTATAAGCTTGAATGCCCTTGTGTTTGGTATATAGGTGTTTAGAATTGTAATATCTTTGTAGTGGACTTTTGCTTTGAAGAGTGTATAGTGTCCTTCCCATCTATTCTGATTAGTTTCGTTTTGAAGCCTGTTTTGTGAGACATTAAAATGTCTTGAAATTTTTTTCCATTTCCTATGCTGAGGTGATTTCTATTCTTGATGTTTTTCGGATGCAACAGAAAATAGATTCTTTTTCTGAATACAGTGTGTTAGTCTGTGTCTTTTTTATTGTATTTGAAAGCAGGATCCTACTATTTGAAGATTTGTTCTTTTCATAGTTTCTCCAATTTTTTTGTTTCTCCAGATTTATTGGATGCTTTGTGCCTAGATATTTTTAGATTTAATATTTTCTTAACTGAGGTATTCATTTCTTCTGTCTTGTTTTCAATGAGTGGCATTCACTCTCTTCCCATGTCTTGGATTCTGTTGGTGAAGCTTGCCTCTCATGTTTTGTTTGACTTCCTTAATTTTTTATCTCCAGTTTCATCTCATTTTAGATTTTCTTCAGTGATTCCATTTCTGCTTTTATGTCTTGAACTATTTTTATCATTTCATTTCATTTATTTGTGTTTTCAAAGACCTCATTAAGGAATTTATTCCCATTCTCTTTTAAATTCCTTGAACATATTCACAATACTATTTTGAAGTTCTTGTCATGTCTTTAAGCTATATTGCATTCTCAGGGCCTAATGCAGTAGGGTTAGTGGGTTCTGGTGGTAGTATATTGTCTTGGATGTTGATGTTTGTGTTTTTGTGCTAGTGTCTAGGCATCTGTGGTTAGGATGGTCGAGGGGTTTCTATGTGTTGATATCTGGTCTAGTTTTTTGTTTTGGTTTTAGTTTGGGGGGTCTGGGGAGTGTTATATTCATTGGTTTCTGCTGACCTCCCTGGATCTTAGGAAAGTGTGGTGGCTATAGATTACCTGGCACAGAGTGTGCTTCTGCAGGTCACTGAGTGTCAGAAAGGAGTAGAGATGAGCTAGGAGGAAAGACTAAATTCAGATCTGGTGTGGCCACTGGGAATCCCAAGTAGAAAGTGTTTCTAGACAAAGAAATGAGAATAACTATAAGTAGAGGGGAGGGGGTCACCAAGAAGAGTCCCCAGGGAATGAAGGTGAGGTGGGAGAAGAGGCAGTGGCAAACAGGCAGACTGTTACAGGGCTGGAGTTGAGAGTAGAGAGATTGTTATGAAGGATAGGAGAGTTATCTATTAAGGTCTCTTTAGTCTTGCTTGCATTTACAAACTTTTAAGGTTGGCTTCTTGATGTTGGATGACCAGTTATGGTGCTCATCCCTGGGGAATGCTGATTCTCCCTCTCTCAGCAGTCATTAATTGCCTATAACTCTTCTCCAATCTTAAGCCCAGCTCCAAGCCTCCATGAATTTGCTGCACTCAGGCTTTTAGGAAGTGATTTAGGAATGTCTGCACTGTTAACGTAGTTCTTTCTTCCACTCTTCTGGAGAGAAGATTGGAGTTCATAAGATGCAGGAAGCTCAGAACTTCTAAGTCTCAAGAAACACAAAATTTACAAGACTCGTGAGGCCCCTTTCCAATGTTCTATAGGGAGAAAAACATTGCTTGGGGAGAGAAAACTCTACAGGGGAGCTGCCTGCAAGGTGTGACACTGCTTGGGTGAGTTGTCACCTATGCTGTTTGGTGATGAAGCTTCTTGAGCCCCCTGTGCTTCTGTGCAAGACCCCGATAAACTCAGTGGTCTGCCTAGCTTTCTTTGATCAGTACTCTATGTATGATACATGTGTGCTTCTCTGTAGAAAAAGTTTATGTAACTAACACCCACCAACCAATCACCCCTCTCTCCACTAGCCTTACTGCTTGTACTTCCTTATCCACCATGTCAAGATACAAAGATGCTTACTGTACATAAACACACACCTGTCACTCAGATTCAATGGATACTAATATTTCACCAGATTTACCTCATTCTATCCTTTTACCAAGAAATGCAAATAACATGTTAGAATCCTTGTGTGTACATCATGTTTTTGTGTCATATATTTTATAGTATATTTTATACTATACCTTATATTATAGTGTAAGATTCAAATGTGGTGACAATTTGTGACTTCCTATCTCCAAACAGCATCAAATGAGGCTCTTTTGGTACATTTTGCAGATGTGGTGCATCTGGGCCTCTAGTGCAACTAGGCTGAAATGGAACTTGGGAAATAGAAGTAGAAAAATCTATCAGCACACTAAAGACACACATATGCCTATCCTTCCCTGTGTCCCAAAGAAGCCATGAGTACCAGTCTTTTGGAGATTGTTGAGCTTTTGTTTTAAGTTGCTATATTATAGTACTTTAATATTGGATAACTTATCAACAGTATAAAGTTATTATACACAGTGCAAGAGTCCAGACATCAAAGGTCAAAGCATCAGCAGGTGCTGTGTTTGTTGAGGGTTCAATTCTCATAAACAGTACCTTCTGTGTCTCCAGAAGGCAAAAAGGATAGAAAGTGTTTCGTCCCAATAAGAATATAGAATTCCATTGCATACCAAAGTCCCCTCTGCTTATACACAGTACAATAGAAGTTAATTTTGGAGGTACACTCAGAGCCTCACAGGTGAACTTGGAGTTGGAATTGTCTTTGTCTGTCTGACTCCTATACCCATGCTTCTCTTTGCTCTGTTCCCTAGCAGACCACCCAAGAGAAGAGCAGTCTCAACCACCTTCAAGATTTGAAATTACTATAGGAAAGAGGTGGCACCAACATGCCACTTTTACCAAGTTTCTAGTGACAGTAGAGCTAAGGGACAATGTTCTGCAACACAGCTGTTGGGTTTTGCCATAGTAATGGCCAAGCAGCACTGATTGTTTAGGGTCTGGACCACTAGGATACAAGGTGCCTTTGGCTCTTCCCCATACTCACCCTCACTGTCTGTGCTTATCCCGCATCCTGGGTCTCATGGATGTGGAATCTTCTCTCCCTGGCACCAGAGCATACGGTGACAAAGCAATGAGTTCTCCTATGTGGTTGAGCTAGATCAATATGCTGTTTGTAACAGTGGGGGAAGAGGTTTTATTTTCCTGAATTCCATCAAAACAAGCCATACAACTCTCTAGATGGCAAGGTAGGGTCTACCCAGACAACATTTGCATTCAGAAATGTACACCCCACACCCAAATCTTTTATTGATCAGTGCTTATGTATTAGGTACCATTGGGACTGTGGCTAGGAGAAGGACTATTTCTGGATTTGAAGTATTAGGGACTGGCTGGAGAGACAGACAGAGCATTGAATTGTATCAAGAATTGTATCAAGAAAGCATTCAGCCGGGCGTGGTGGTGCATGCCTTTAATCCCAGCACTGTAGCATACGCAGAGGCAGGCGGATTTCTGAGTTCGAAGCCATCCTGGTCTACAAAGTGAGTTGCAGGACAGCCAGGGCTATACAGAGAAACCCTGTCTCAAAAACCAAACCAAACCAAACCAAAACAAAACAAAACAAAACAAAACAAACAAACAAAAAGCATTCAGTTCAAGGAAAGCAAAAAGAAAGTATAGAGAAGCCCGTGTACCCCAGGACTACCTGTATTCCCCCCAGCTCCCTCAATACTCCTGTTCTTTTTCCTTTTTTTTTAATTAAAAATTTTTCATACATTTTCTCCTCTCCCAACTCCTTCCACATCTTCCCCATTTCTCTACCTACTCAACTTTGTTCTTTCTCCTTTTCAAAAAGTGTCTGTTCCTTTTCTTGAGTGTGTGGTCTGCAATCTACTCTGTGATTTCTCAACTCACAGAAATTCCTTTTCCCATTCCAACACTCCAGACAGCTTACCCCACTATGGGCATCAGTGGCTGCCAATGCCTCTCAAGTCAGTGAGCAATTTCCCTCTATTTTTCCTTTTCCTGTCAATAATGTTCAAAGAACTCTAACCATTTCCCAATTAAAGGCCCAGAAGTTCAATTAACAATTAGATAGCAGATTTTAATAGACATTTCCCCAAACACATACAGGATAACAAACAAAAATATGTTTAACATTGTTGTAAATAGAGAAATCAAAATCTATAGACAAAGTGTGATACAATCCTGTAACAGAATGTGAGTTAACCATAACATGTTAAGTAAGACATGTGGAGAAATACTGGCATTATGCTACAGTAAAAAGAACTGGCCACAGAAGCCATATTTGTATGCCTATAGAATACCATCTATCAGACAGAATTTAGATCAGTTAGTGTCTATGTGCTGAGTGAATGGAGGTTGACTGCTAATCAGTGTGACTTTTTTAGGGTAATGAAAATTCATTGGAATTAACTGGTAGTGATGGTTGCATAGCTGTGAACCAACTGTAAACCACTGAGCTGAGCAAGTGCAAGGGTAAATGCCACAGTATGTGACTTCAATAAAGCTGTTAGGCACAGCCAGGAATAATGAACAGGGCGGTGAGGCTGGAATTCTGTGGGAAGATGCTGGGGCCTCTGGGTGTGACAGAGACAATAACAGAGTTGTGTCTTGGTAGAAGATACTTGCTAGGAGGCATAGGAGAGTTTTTTAGGGAAGATGAAGATCAGTTTGTGTTAAGTACATCTGCTTGCAGTTAACGGGGTTAGGGCTCTAACACCACTTCTTGATTTGGCCTCCACTACATCTGCCACATGCTAAAATGAAACTGCCTCCCAGGCACTGGAAAATGGGATCCATTCCCTTGCCCTTCTGTTCCTAAAATTTACTACTCCTTAGCTCCTTCTGCTATCAAGCAAGACCATCTGGGTAGTGGCCCAAGTCACTGCTACTCTCCCTTAAGAAGGATCCTGGTGATGTTTTGGTTTCCATGGGATCCAGTCTCTGGTCATAAGCTAAATTATCCCTAGTCACTACTTTTCCCAGTGAGAACAACTGATTTTGTCTTCTCTGCGATACAAAGTCATAGGTTGAGTCAGGCCAGGAGTCCTGGATTACTGGCACTGAACTCTGATGCTGTATGACTGCAGCCCATCCTTAATCCTGGAGGTCCAGCTACTTATGGAATGAGCTGCCATGTTCTTCTACCAGTCCCATGAGTTTAAGAGCTCCTTGGAGTTCTGATAGGCATGGCTCAGCCCAGTGTGGGCTGGGATAAGTTCACATTCCAAAAAAGTACAGTTTTGGGAGCTGTGGTCGAGATAGAATCCCTTGGCCCCCAGAAAGGATATTACAAGAAAGATTTGGGAGACTTTCACATTCTGATTTGTAGAAACTTTCTCCTTCTGGCTCTTCCTGAGAGGTGCCTCCCTCAGGGACAGTGTGTCACTCCTACCTGAGGAAATGGATATTAGATATGCAGGATGGAAGCCATCTTCTGTGAACAGGAATGACTTTGGATGAGAAAGGGGAAGTGCCATTAACTTGGAGGTCAAGAACCATACTCCAGCCTTGTCTGGCACTTCCATATAGAGTGACCTGCTTAGAACATTCAGGTACAGTCCCCATACTCTTAGACAGGTGTGACCTCTGATGAATACCAGATGTCCCAGATTTCATTTCAGCCTCTATTTTCAGGGAACCCAATGGTAGTATTCAGAAGGAAACCCCAGGTGTGGTGCCAAGGATTCCAGGGTTCAGAACTTATGCTCCACATGTCCCTGGGACAAGTGTTGACTTTATCTGGCATTCAGCTGTCTCCACAGGTTTCCAAGACCACCCACCTCTGGAAAGCAGCAGGAGAAAGCAGAGGAGGAGCCATAATGTCTGAAAATCCACCTACCACACAGGCTTAAGTCACAAAACATTCAAATGTCACTGATGTCACACAACTACATGAGGCTCATGAAGATTAATCCAGCTTTCTGAATTTCCACCACTTTCTTCTACATATCTGAGGGATCACAGTGTGGATCCATACATGTAAACTCATGATGTGACCTCTAAGACAATTCTGCTTCCTTCATTAGATGGTGTCTATGTGAATCTTACTTTCTTTCCATAACTCCTCTTGGATTTGAGTGGAGTAGAAGTAAGAAGAAAAGGAAGGAAAGGAAGAGAGAAGCAATAAAGAAAAGAATGAGAGAAGGAAGACAGGAAAGATGAATCAAAGAAGAGAGGGAGGAAAGAAGGAAGGAAGCAAGGAAGGGATAGGATGGGGGAATCACGTAAATGTGTCTTGGGTGATTAAGGACAAGAATGAGGTCAGTTATGAGAACCCAGAAGGGGGAAAGAAGCCACTGAAGCCAGCCCTGATAGTCCAGTGTGAACTTGTCATGGTGGAGTTTTGTATATTTATGTTTTCTTTGTGAGATTTCCTTAGATGATGTTCCAGGAATATGATGTTAACTCATCCCTCTGAAAGATGGTTAATTAACTCATTCCTCCATGGCACATTGATTCTGCTGCAAATGCGTATGTGAAGGGGCTGTGGTAACCCATAGCAGACCTCAGTCATCATAGTGAGAGAGTCATCACAAGACTATTTGTGTGGGCCAGTGGAGTAGAAGAGACAATTTCCACAAGGCTTAGCTTGGTCTAAATAAAAACAGGGTGATGAAATCTGCCATTCACAGGTGAACATAGTCATGTGTGGAGGGTTGAGAAAGCCCTTTGGAGGTTACTCCTGACTTTTTTTAGTCTAGGGAAGATGTTGCCCCAAGTGACAAAATTGGGGTGGGGATCATTTATTGATCTCTTAATGATCAATCCAGTAGGAGCTTCAGCTGGAGAGTTTGCAGCTCACCAACTATAGAGTAGGGCATACACAAAGAGCCACTTGTAACACTGGTGCAAATGGTTACAGCCGGGATAGGATCAAGGGCCTGGACTATAACTTTGAAAATTGTCTATAATGAGTTTGGGCTTATACTGTGTTTATATTTGTATGTTTAAAATGCCATTTTGCAAGATATAAACATTTAACACTTATTACAATTTTCCTTAACCTATTCAGGCACCTTTTAATGTCTTTTCATATACTGGCATTGTGTACAGAAAGAGAAAATTAGTCCAAACCCTTCTCAACAATGAGATGTTTTGGCAAATGCTATTATTATATTAATCTGTCATCAAGTATTCAATTATTCATATAACACCCAGTTGGTACCAACAGGAACAGGAAACATAGGTTATGCAGATTAGACATTTTGGTCCTTTTAAAATAATTTCCTCTCCATATGGGTCCTGTTGTTTTAAATTCCAACCAAATGATAAAACTTGTAGTTGGCTGTCATGCTATTCACTTCTCTGGGCTGCATAGGCCTGGGAACTATTAAAACTATAGTAGGGTCCCCATATCCAGGTGGCAGCAGTGATTTGGTAAGAAAATTATTATGTTTTGTGGCTTTTATTTACCTGAGGGTGGATTAGTGTAAGGACAGAGTCTAAACTAAGAACTCTTGACCCTATTTATACAATCTTCCCTGTAGACATGCTTAGATTTGTCCAATAGGCTAATATCCTTATGAACTTTACCAAAACTCATAACATTATCCTGACTCTAGGTCTCCATGAGACAGAGAATATCTGTTACTGTCAATGGCAGGCCCAACCCATGAGTACATTTACTAGAGGGGAGGTTGCTTGATTTTGAGAATAATTTACCTTTTAATCACCACCTCTCTTAGCTCACATACCTTTGTTCTCACCAGCTTGGTCCTGGGACTTGATGAGCATGGTCTGATGGCCCATCTTCCATAGCTGTGTTCAATGCCATCTGCACCCAGGATCTGGAAGATCATGTACCTGCTGCTCTAGCCTCTCTTCTGCATCATTAGCTTGCTCCTCTCCAATGGGTGGGCTTTGCCAGCATTGAGCTGTGTCAGGGCTTGAAGGGGTGATAGCATGGTGGTGTACTTGGGTAGAGGAATGTGTCTCACATGTCAGGGACTGCACTGGTCTATAGGTCAGTCAGTGGTTATCTGGTGTTTGCTAATGAGCTTCCCTAATCTCTATTCCACAGAACTTAGCCTTCATTGGGAATGGGATCTAGCTACAGACCACCAATATCAGATATCCAGAAAGTGACCGATAATATCAAAACAAACAGACTAGGAAGTTGAAGAACACTGAGACCAGGGCTGGGGCTGCTGCTGTTATCATCAGGGAATGTCTGTGCCAGAGACTTGCATCAGATTTCAGCTCAAATGTCATCTGCCCTGGAAACCTAGACTGACCAGGTCTCCACCCACTCTAATCTTCCACAGTATGTCACTCCGCCACATCAGACTGTGGGCCTCTCACTTTTGAGACAGGGCTTCTCTGTGTAGCCCTGTGGCTGTCCTGGAACTCACTCTGTAGACCAGGCTGGTCTCGAACTCCGAGATCCGCCAGCCTCTGCCTCCCAAGTGCTGGGATTAAAGGCGTGTGCCACCACTGCCCGGCCTTCCTCTCACTTTTATATGCATTCAGGTGGTTGAGGAACTGGTGAGTGGGCACTGCTGCTGAATGGAACCTCTCGGGAATGCTGATAGGTGGGTTGGTCCAACATCCCTCCAGAGCGGATGCCCATAAGTTTGCCCCTCTCCCAGACTTCTCAGCTATTCCCCCGCTTAGTCTTTTGAAGTACTGTGGGTCCTAATTCCTTCACATGTCTCAGCCCTCATCTTCCACTTCATCCCTTCTTCCATTGTCTGAATTCAGATCTCATATTTGTAGGGTCTCTATGTTCTGTTTACATTTTTCTGGTACATTGTGATTGTTCCTTTTTCTGGAAACCTCTGGCTCATTTATTTGTGTGTGTGTGTGTGTGTGTGTGTGTGTATCTCTTGATTTTCTGCTGTTGTTGCTAATTATAACCTCGTGGGAAAAGTAATTCAGGCTTACTGTGACATTCATTGGCAAGGAAATGTGGCAGTCAGCAGGTCTGCAGTCAGAAGAGTGGCATTTTGGAAGTTTAGACTGTGGACTCTGCTTCCTTAAGTTCAAATCCCATCTCTGCTTCCTATTTAGCTTCATGAACTCAGACAAGGATCTTTAAGCTCTCACTTTGTCTACAAAATGTGGGTTATACCAGGCCTTGCCTTCAGAGGTTGATGAATTAACTCATTAGTGCCCGTGGAACCAGAGAACAGTGCCAGGCCTCCAGTATACGTTTGCTGATTCAGCTTTGTGCTCTTACTTTAATGTTTATTTATTTTCTAATTATTCTTTTTTATATTGTTAATTTGCCATGCTGCCCATTTTTTTCATGTATTTCAGGAGCTATTTTATTTGTTACTATCTCTTTGCTTGGATGAAAAAAATAAGATTTTATTTTTTTCTGTTCAGTTCTGGCTGCAGGAGCAAGGCAAGAGCTAGCATGTGATTGAATGATGGTTAGTTTTATGCACCAACCTGAGTGGTCCACAGACACTCAGGCTGATCAACTTTGGGAGTGCTGAGACACTGATTCTGGCTGTGGGCTGAGTAAGGCAGATGGCTCTTTCAATATATGAGTGGTACTGCCCCATCCTCTGAGGGCCTAGGCAGAACAAAACAGGGCTAAAGGGCAAACTTGACTGGATCCTCTGCCCTGAAACTTGAACTTGGATGTCTCAGAATTCATTCCACCTCATCAATTCTCAGGCATTTGGCCTTGGGCATTTTGTCATCCCTATTCCTGGGACTTTAATTTAAAAATGATAAAGAGTGGGGAATCTTAACCTTTGTAATTATCTGGCCTGGTTTCTATATTCTCTGTCATCTATCCATCCATACACCTTCCCAATCCATCATCTTTCTTTTCTGTTGCTTCTGTTTCTCTTTCTCAGGAGAACCCTGACTAATACAATTATGGGGGGCAGCATGCTATGAAATGCTCTATAATTATCACATAGGAATTCTTCAGATAATTTTCTCTCAGATAGGAGAAGGGTTTTGTTGTTTTTGTTTTTGTTTTGAGTTAGGAAGATCCTGTGGTCCATTGTCTTTTGTATCTAGTGTTGGCAGAGGCAGCTGACTTTCTCATAAAAAAGATAAATAGTTTCATCCCAATTTCCTTGACACTTTCAAATTGGATGCTTTGAATGTTAGTTTTCCTACTGGAAAAAATATTGGTCACTAATGTACTTATATTGCTTTTATTCTTTTGGTTCATTCTCCTCTCTTTGTCTCTCTCTGTCTCTCTCCATCTCTGTCTCTGTCTCTCTCTCTGTCTCTCACTGTCTCTCTGTCTCTGTCTCTGTCTGTCTGTCTGTCTCTCTCTTTCTCTCTGTGTGTGTATACATATCTTCAAAGTGCAGAGTGCTGTATATTTCTGTGAATGATGTTTCTTCCCTGTCCCTTCTCTTTTCAGTGTTTGGGATTATTCTGAACATTTGCTAGAGCTCAGATACAAAGACCTCATTTTTTCCCTTTATCTCTACCCTCACCCTAGTTCTTCAGTCCTCAATGTGAGAAACAAGCTGCATTCATCTTATTCTGGAACAGTGTGTAAATTTCCATCCTTTCTCTGCTTGCTACATAATTCCCTAAAATTTTTTTACATCCAAACTAGAAGAAGAAGAAGAAGAAGAAGAAGAAGAAGAAGAAGAAGAAGAAGAAGAAGAAGAAGAAGAAGAAGAAGAAGAAGAAGAAGAAGAAGAAGAGGAAGAGGAAGAAGAGGAGGAGGAGGAGGAAGAGGAGGAGGAGGAGACAATAGTATTTTGGACTTGAAAACACTTTCCCATTGTCAGATTATGTTGGAATATCCAGGCTCACCTCCATTTTTCTTTGGAGACAGGGTATCATGTAGTTCAGGATGGCCTTGATCTCATTATGTAAATAAGATAGAGCTTGACTTTTTGGCCCTCCTACCTGCCTCTGCCTTGCACATACTGGAACTTACTGGTTTTCTCCCGAATCTTAAAGTACATGGGTCCCATGGAAGAGTCACAACCTGCTTTCACTCAGCAGGCTAGTTTCTGTGGACAGCAATGAGTGCAAAGGCTCTGGAGTCAGCCTGTCTGTGTTTAAAGCCAGCTCTGCACTTGGAGGCATGTGACATGGATTAGCTGGATAAACTGCTCTGAGCTTCAGAGACTTCAAATGGGACAGTCAAACATTTGCCTCACTCATAAAGCTATGATGAAAATTAGATGAGATTAAAATTCACTTCGCTTTTTGAACAATCCTGGTACTTGGTTAGTCTTACTACATTTATAGTTGATGAAGCATGAAGCTGGATTCTGGTCTAGCTTCTCCTCACACTTTGAAATCTTTATTAAGTGTTAAGACTATGTGTTGCAGCCAATCAACACAAGTACACACACGAAAGGCTGATGTTCTTACCTGGAAGTCTGGCTGGCTGGGGAATTGGTAGGAATATGGATCTCTGTGACTGAGAGGTCCCCTCAATCACCCACAGTTGTGTTGACTTCTGGAGAGCAGACAAGACACCGACTTCAACAGTGCCCCCGTGTTCCTCAGTTCACATCTGTAGGAGGTAAATTTCCTGTGGTCATTTGTTTTGTGCCATGTGGATGGGAGTCTACACTTGGTGTGCACTGTGGGTATGTGAGGGGAAGAGATTTCTGAGAAGGAGGCATTTCCTTTGTTCTTTGCAACTCCTGAAGAAATGCCTTTCATTTCCAGCCTGTTGAGGGCAAACTTCTGTCTTATCTAGATCCATAGCTTTCTTTTTCCTCCTTTAAAAATAGCACCATTAAAAAATATATTGTGTGGGATCACCGGGGCTCAGAGTCAGCAGACATGCCCAAGGTCCCTAGAGGACCCTCCACGCGACCTTAGGACCACCAGTGAGTGGAACACAACTTCTGTTCCATCCCAATCACGAGAGACCTGAGACACCATTAGGGAAGCAGAAAACCAGGCCTGACAAGGGTCACAAGTCCCTTCCAGTTAGTGCCAGCACCGGGTCACCTTGGGTGCAGAGTTGGCGGACACCCCCAACGTCCCTAGAAGACAGCTTCTGAGGCAGAACTCTTTTTGGGCTCCAGACATCCTGGCACCTTCCCTGCCAGAGGAGAGGTGTCAGCACCACCCAGGAGGGATTTTCTGGAGCACCTGAGGGAGCCATCTTGGTTCCCGGGTCTCTCAGAGACTAGTCTGCACAGGTGAGAGTGTGGACTACAAAAGCTAACAGCTTCTGGAACAGGCCCTCTTTTGGGCCTTCATCTTCTGCCAGGAGGCAGGTCAGAACACCAGATATCTGTGCACCTTCCCTGCAAGAGGAGAGCTTGCCTGCAGAGAGTGCTCTGACCACTAAAACTCAGGAGAGAACTAGTCTCCCAGGTCTGCTGATAGAGGGTAACAGAATCAACAGAGGAACAAGCTCTAAAGAGAGTCAACTATAGCAACTAACTGCAGAGACTACCAGATGGCAAAAGGCAAACGTAACAATCTTATTAACAGAAACCAAGACCACTCACCATGATCAGAACGCAGCACTCCCAACTCATCCAGTCCTGGGCACCCCAACACACTTGAAAACCTAGACCAAGAGTTAAAAGCATATCTCATGATGATGGTAGAGGACATCAAGAAGGACTTTAATAACTCACTTAAAGACATACAAGAGAACACTGCTAAAGAATTACAAGTTCTTAAAGAAAAACAGGAAAACACAACAAAACAGGTAGAAGTCCTTAAAGAAAAACAGGAAAACACAACCAAACAGGTGATGGAATTGAACAAAACCATACTAGAACTAAAAAGGGAAGTAGACACAATAAAGAAAACCCAAAGTGAAGCAACACTGGAGATAGAAACCCTAGGAAAGAAATCTGGAACCATAGATGTGAGCATCAGCAACAGAATATAAGAGATGGAAGAGAGAATCTCAGGTGCAGAAGATTCCATAGAGAACATGGGCATAACAGTCAAAGAAAATACAAAATGCAAAAAGATCCTAAGTCAAAACATCCAGGAAATCCAGGACACAATGAGAAGACCAAATCTACGGATAATAGGAGTAGATGAGAATGAATATTTTCAACTTAAATGGCCAGCAAATATCTTCAACAAAATTATAGAAGAAAACTTCCCAAAACTAAAGAAAGAGATGCCCATGAACATACAAGAAGCCTACAGAACTCCAAATAGACTGGACCAGAAAAGAAATTCCTCCCAACACATAATAATCAGAACAACAAATGCACTAAATAAAGATAGAATATTAAAAGCAGTATGGGAAAAAGGTCAAGAAACATATAAAGGCAGGCCTATCATAATTACACCAGGCTTTTTACCAGAGACTATGAAAGCCAGAAGAGCCTGGACAGATGTTATACAGACACTAAGAGAACAAAAATGCCAGCCCACGTTACTATACCCAGCCAAACTTTCAATTACCATAGATGTAGAAACCAAAGTATTCCACGACAAAACCAAATTCACACATTATCTTTCCATGAATCCAGCCCTTCAAAGGATAATAACAGAAAAAAAACCAATACAAGGACAGAAACCACACCCTAGAAAAAGCAAGAAAGTAATCCTCAACAAACCTAAAAGAAGACAGCCACAAGAACAGAATGCCAACTCAGACAACAAAAATAACAGGAAGCAACAATTACTTTTCCTTAATATCTCTTAATATCAATGGACTCAATTCCCCAATAAAAAGACATAGACTAACAGACTGGCTACACAAACAGAACCCAACATTTTTCTGCTTACAGGAAACCCATCTCAGGGAAAAAGACATACAATACCTCAGAATGAAAGGCTGGAAAACAATTTTCCAAGCAAATGGTATGAAGAAAGAAGCTGGAGTAGCCATTCTAATATCTAATAAAATCGACTTCCAACCCAGTTATCAAAAAAGACAAGGAGGGACACTTCATACTCATCAAAGGTAAATCTTCCAAGAGGAACTCACAATTATGAATATCTATGCTCCAAATGAAAGGGCAGCCACATTCATTAAAGAAAATTTAGTAAAGCTCAAAGCACACATTGCAACTCACACAATAATAGTTGGAGACTTCAACACACCACTTTCATCAATGGGCAGATCATGGAAACAGAAACTAAACAGGGACACAGTGAAACAAACAGAAGTTATGAGACACATGGATTTAACAGATATCTACAGAACATTTTATCCTAAAAAAAAAAAAAAAAGATATACCTCCTTCCCAGGACCTCATGGTAAATACTCGATTGATTTTCTCAAAAAACCAGCTCCTCGATTGGTTGATTCTTTGAATAGTTCTTCTTGTTTCCACTTGGTTGATTTCGCCCCTGAGTTTGATTATTTCCCGGCATCTACTCCTCTTGGGTGAATTTGCTTCCTTTTGTTCTAGCACTTTTAGGTGTGTTGTCAAGCTGCTAATGTGTGCTCTCTCTAGTTTCTTTTTGGAGGCACTCAGACCTATGAGTTTTCCTCTTAGAAATGCTTTCATTGTGTCCCATAAGTTTGGGTATGTTGTGGCTTCATTTTCATTAAACTCCAAAAAGTCCTTAATTTCTTTCTTTATTCCTTCCTTGACCAAGATATCATTGAGAAGAGTGTTGTTCAGTTTCCACGTGAATGTTGGCTTTCTATTATTTATTTTGTTATTGAAGATCAGCCTTAGTCCATTGTGATCTGATAAGATGCATGGGACAATTTCAATATTTTTTTATATGTTGAGGCTTGTTTTGTGACCAATTATGTGGTCAATTTTGGAGAAGGTACCATGAGGTGCTGAGAAGAAGGTATATCCTTTTGTTTTAGGATAAAATGTTCTGTAGATATCTATCAGATCCATTTGTTTCATAACTTCTGTTACTTTCACTGTGTCCCTGTTTAGTTTCTGTTTCCATGATCTGTCCATTGGTGAAAATGGTGTGTTAAAGTCTCCAACTATTATTGTGTGAGGTGCAATGTGTGCTTTGAGCTTAACTAATGTTTCTTTAATGAATATGGCTGCCTTTGTATTTGGATCATAGATATTCAGAATTGATAGTTCATCTTTGAGGATTTTACCTTTAATGAGTATGAAGTGCCCCTCCTTGTCTTTTTTATGACTTTGGGTTGGAAGTCGATTTTATTAGATATTAGAATGGCTACTCCAGCTTCTTTCTTCATACCATTTGCTTGGAAAATTGTTTTCCAGCCTTTCATTCTGAGGTATTGTATGTCTTTTTCCCTGAGATGGGTTTCCTGTAAGCAGAAAAATGTTGGGTCTTGTTTGTGTAGCCAGTTTGTTAGTCTATGTCTTTTTATTGGGGAGTTGAGTCCATTGATATTAAGAGATATTAAGGAAAAGTAATTGTTGCTTCCTGTTATTTTTGTTGTTAAAGTTGGCATTCTGTTCTTGTGGCAGTCTTCTTTTAGGTTTGTTGAGGGATTACCTTTTTGCTTTTTCTAAGACGTAGTTTCCGTCCTTGTATTGTTTTTTTTCTGTTATTATCCTTTGAAGGGCTGGATTCGTGGAAAGATAATATGTGAATTTGGTTTTGTCGTGGAATACTTTGGTTTCTACATCTATGGTAATTGAGAGTTTGGCTGGGTATAGTAGCCTGGGCTGGATTTTATGTTCTCTTAGTGTCTGTATAACATCTGCCCAGGATCTTCTGGCTTTCATAGTCTCTGGTGAAAAATCTGGTGTAATTCTGATAGGCTTGCCTTTATATGTTACTTGCCCTTTTTCCCTTACTGCTTTTAGTATTCTATCTTTATTTAGTGCATTTGTTGTTCTGATTATTATGTGTTGGGAGGAATTTCTTTTCTGATCCAGTCTATTTGGAGTTCTGTAGGCTTCTTGTATGTTCATGGGCATCTCTTTCTTTAGTTTTGGGAAGTTTTCTTCTATAATTTTGTTGAAGATTTTTGCTGTCCTTTGAGTTGAAAATATTCATTCTCATCTACTCCTATTATCCGTAGATTTGGTCTTCTCATTGTGTCCTGGATTTCCTGAATGTTTTGACTTAGGATCTTTTTGCATTTTCCATTTTCTTTGATTGTTGTGCCAATGTTCTCTATGGAATCTTCTGCACCTGAGATTCTCTCTTCCATCTCTTGTATTCTGTTGCTGATGCTCACATCTATGGTTCCAGATTTCTTTCCTAGGGTTTCTATCTCCAGCGTTGCCTCACTTTGGGTTTTCTTTATTGTGTCTATTTCCCTTTTTAGGTCTTGGATGGTTTTATTCAATTCCATCACTTTTTTGGTTGCGTTTTCTTGCAATTCTTTAAGGGGTTTGTGTGCTTCCTCTTTAATGTCTTCTACCTGTTTATCAGTGTTCTCCTGTATTTCTTTAAGTGAGTTATTAAAGTCCTTCTTGATGTCCTTTACCATCATCATGAGATATGCTTTTAAATCCCAGTCTAGCTTTTTGGGTATGCTGGGGTGCCCTGGACTGGGCGAAGTGGAAGTGCTGGGTTCTGATGATGGTGAGTGGTCTTGGTTTCTGTTAGTAAGATTCTTATGTTTACCTTTCACCATCTGGTAATCTCTAGAGTTAGTTGTTATAGTTGTCTCTGTTTAGAGATTGTTCCTCTGATGATTCTGTTACCCTCTATCAGCAGACCTGGGAGACTAGATCTCTCCTCTGAGTTTCAGTGGTCAGAGCATTCTCTGCAGGCAAGCTCTCCTTTTATCTGGCATTTGGACCTCCTTCTTACCGAAGATGAAGGCCCAAAACAGGACCTTTCCCAGAGGCTGTGTTGCTTTGGTCTGTCACAGAAGCTGTTAGCTTCAGTACTCCATACTCTCACCTCTGCAGACTACTTTCTTCAGAGTCCCGGAACCAAGATGGCTCCTGCAGATCCTGAGGCAAATGCCTCTTGGGCCAGGCAGACACCTGTCCTCTGGCAGGGAAGGTGGCCGGATGTCTAGAGCCTGAAAATGGCGCTGCCTCAGAAGCTCTGTGGCTATTGCCTGTCCCAGAAGCTGTTATCTTCTATAGTCCACACTCTCACCTGTGCAGACTACTTTCTGCAGAGTCCTGGAACCAAGATGGTTCCTGCGGATCCTGAGGCAAAGGCCTCCCTGGCCAGGCGGACACCTGTCCTCTGGCTGGGAAGGTGGCCGGATGTCTCGAAAGCATTTCTAAGAGGAAAACCCATAGCTCTGAGTGCCTCCAAAAAGAAACTAGAAAGAGCACACACTAGCAGCTTGATAACACCCCTAAAAGCTCTAGAACCAATGGAAGCAAATTCACCCAAGAGGAGTAGATGCCAGGAAATAATCAAACTCAGGGGTGAAATCAACCAAATGGAAACAAGAAAAACTATTCAAAGAATCAACCAAATGAGGATCGGGTTCTTTGAGAAAATCAACAAGATAGATAAACCCTTAGCCAGACTCACTAGAGGGCACAGGGACAGCATCCTAATTAACAAAATCAGAAATGAAAAGAGAGACATAACAACAGATCCTGAAGAAATCCAGGCCACCATCAGATCCTTCTACAAAAGGCTATACTCAACAAAACTGGAAAACCTGGATGAAATGGACAAATTTCTAAACAGATACCAGGTACCAAAGTTAAATCAGGATCAGGTTAATGATCTAAACAGTCCTCTATCCCTTAAAGAAATAGAAGCAGTCATTAATAGTCTCCCAACCAAAAAAAAAATCCCAGGACCAGATAGGTTTAGTGCAGAGTTCTATCAGACCTTCAAAGAAGATCTAACCCCAGTTATTCACAAACTATTCCACAAAATAGAAGCAGAAGGTACTCTACCCAATTCATTCTATGAAGCCACAATTACACTGATACCTAAACCACAGAAAGACCCAACAAAGACAGAGAACTCCAGACCAATTTCCCTTATGAATATTGATGCAAAAATCCTCAATAAAATTCTCGCTAACCAAATCCAAGAACACATCAAAACAATCATCCATCCTGACCAGGTAAAATTAACTCAAACAAGTCAATGGCCTTTTCTACACAAAGGATAAACAGGTTGAGAAAGAAATTAGGGAAACAGCACCCTTCACAATAGTCACAAAAATATAAAATACTTTGGCATGACCCTAACTAAGGAAGTGAAAAATCTGTATGATAAGAACTTCAAGTTTCTGAAGAAAGAAATTAAAGAAGATCTCAGAAGATGGAAAGATCTCCCATGCTCATGGATTGTCAGGATCAATGTGGGAAAAATGGCTATCTTGCCAAAAGCAATCTACAGATTCAATGCAATCCCCATCAAAATTCCAACTCAATTCTTCAACGAATTAGAAAGCACAATTTGCAAATTCATCTGGAATAACAAAAAACCTAGGATAGCAAAAACTCTTCTCAAGGATAAAAGAACCTCTGGTGGAATCACTATACCTGACCTAAAGCTGTACTAAAGAGTAATTGTGATAAAAATTTCATGGCACCGTTATAGTGACAGACAAGTAGACCAATGGAATAGAATTGAAGACCCAGAAATGAACCCACACACCTATGGTCACTTGATCTTTGAAAAGGGAGCTAAAACCATCCAGTGGAAACAAGACAGCATTTTCAACAAATGGTGATAGCACAACCAGTGATTATCATTAGAAGAATGTGAATTGATCCATTCCTATCTCCTTGTACTAAGGTCAAATCTAAGTGGATCAAGGAATTCCACATAAAACCAGAGACAGTGAAACTTATAGAGGAGAAAGTGGGGAAAAGCCTCGAAAATAAGGGCACAGGGGAAATTTTCCTGAATAGAACAACAATGGCTTGTGCTGTAAAATCAAGAATTGACAAATGGGACCTCATAAAATCACAAAGCTTCTATAAGGCAAAAGATACCGTCAATGAGACAAAAAGACCACCAACACATTGCAAAAGGATCTTTAGCAATTTTAAATCAGATAAGGGACTAATACCCAGTATATATAAAGAACTCAAGAGGGTGGACTCCAGAAAATCAAATAACCCCACTAAAAAATGGGGCTCAGAGCTAAACAAAGAATTCTCACCTGAGGAATACCGAATGGCAGAGAAGCACCTGAAAAAATGTTCAACATCCTTAATCATCAGGGAAATGCAAATCAAAACAACCCTGAGATTCCACCTAACACCAGTCAGAATGGCTAAGATCAAAAATTCAGGTGACAGCAGATGCTGGTGAGGATGTGGAGAAAGAGGAACACTCCTCCATTGTTGTTGGGATTGCAAGCTTGTACAACCACCCTGGAAATCAGTCTGGCTGTTCCTCAGAAAAATGGACATAGTACTACCGGAGTATCCCGCAATACCTCTCCTGGGCATATATCCAGAAGATGCTCCAACCGGTAAGAAGGACACATGCTCCACTATGTCCATAGCAGCCTTATTTATAATAGCCAGAAGCTGGAAAGAACCCAGATGCCCCTCAACAGAGGAATGGATACAGAAAATGTGGTACATTTACACAATGGAGTACTACTCAGCTATTAAAAATAATGAATTTATGAAATTCCTAGCCAAATGGATGGACCTGGAGGGCATCATCCTGAGTGAGGTAACCCAAACACAAAAAAACCCCACATGATATATACTCACTGATAAGTGGATATTAGCCCAGAAACTTAGGATACCCAAGATATAAGATACAATTTGCAAAACCCATGAAACTCAAGAAGAATGAAGACCAATGGGTGGACACTTTGCCCTTTCATAGATTGGGAACAAAACACCCATGGAAGGAGTTACAGAGACAAAGTTTGGAGCTGTGACAAAAGGATGGACCATCTAGAGACTGCCATACCCGGGATCCATCCCATAAACAGCCTCCAATCGCTGACACCATTGCATACACTAGCACGATTTTACTGAAAGGACCCTGATATAGCTGTCTCTTGTGAGGCTATGCCGAGGCCTAGCAAACACAGAAGTGGATGCTCACAGTCAGGTATTGGATGGATCACAGGGCCCCCAATAGAGGAGCTAGAGAAAGTACCCAAGGAGCTTAAGGGATCTTCAACCCTATAGGTGGAACAACAATATGAACTAACCAGTACCCCCCGGAGCTCGTTTCTCTAGCTGCATATGTATCAGAAGATGGCCTAGTCAGCCATCACTGGGAAGAGAGGCCCATTGGTCTTGCAAACTTTATATGCCTCAGTACAGGGGAACACCAGGGCCAAGAAGTGGGAGTGGGCGGGTAGGGGAGTGGGGGGGGAGGGTATGGAGAACTTTCGGGGTAGCATTTGAAATTTGAAATGTATATAAAGAAAATATCTAATAAAAAATAATAAAATTAAAAATATATTGTATGAAAAGTTTTTCAAGAAAAATAGAAAACCCCCAAAAAGCTAAAAATAAAATAATTAAATAAGTAGGTTTGTTGTTGTTTTATTAAGCTAACAAAAATATAAGAGAACTAGAACTTAGTCAGTGGCTAGAATCTCTTGTTATGGGTGACCTAGCTAATCCCCTGGGTTCCACTCACCTTGCCTGTCCTTGTGCTTCATCTGTCTCCCTATGGTTGTTTGGAACCACTCCACTCAGCCTTGCACCTTTCTTTTCATTTATATCATGCTGTTGGCAGAGGGACAACTCAGCAAGACCTTAGGGCCCTATACTGGGGTTCATTGGCTGGATCTTGACATCCTGTCTTATTCCCTTTTCCCTGACTACATGTACTCACTCTACCTCCATACCTTTTAGACTTGTATGCTATCATCTATCTTTCTATCTGTCTTCAGACTGCCTCTTTGTCCTAGGGTCCCCAGCTGTGACAGGAGCCTGGTGTTAAGGCCCTTACCACCTATGACAGCTCTGTGTACTCTCTATATTCTCTTAGGTGTTTAGTTATGCATATTAGCTCTAGAACTGTTAGGCATTTGAGAACATGCAAGGCACAGTTCTCACCTCTAAGGAATAAGAGATGGTTTATTCTAAGCCAAATACAAATGAAGCAACTGATAACCATAGCCTGGAAACACAACTTCAGGTTCTCCAAATAACAAGTTATATCATAGAAATGGAGAATGAAGAAAGCCACAAGTTGAGGCATTTACCAATTACATTGATATGGACTATAGATAGGTGTGTTACCACAAAGCCGAGAACTCTCTGCTGTAGATGTTCTCTACTTAATTCTTAACTTCTGGGTTGTGAAAGTGAATAGTCTGCTAAGAATGCATTCTAGTGCTTTTAATAGGGGCCAGCATGTTAAGTCAGACAAGGATGCGGACAATAGATAGCTGCCAAATGGTCTAAGAAAGCTGCCTCTTGATCTGCAGCATTCTGATTCTCAATATTAGTGTCATTCAGATCAGATGTTCAGCCTTGCAGACTCCTTTTTAGTGTATAATTATTTAATTATTGTACATGAATCATTTTTCTTTTTTTATTATTTTACTTATTCACTTTATATCCTGCTTACTGCCTCTCTCGAGTAAAAGGCCCACCTTGTAAATTCTTTAACACTGATGTCTGTGTAGCTTGGTCTTCTACAGTTCTATCTTTAGATCTTCATGTCTGACTGAGAAAATAACACATACCCAATTACTTTTAGTGACCTGTGCCATCTCCTTGTCTGCAGAGTGAGCCATGCCTATTTGATTGGACTAGCAGAATTCCATCATTCCCAAAATCACAGGTACAATTATCAGTTTCATCTGACACTGGGTTCTTGTGACAGGGGCAGCTTCTCCAGTCAGCCCTCCCTCTATATTTTCATGTTTAATATAGCACCATACCACAGATGTTTATAAACTGTCCTGACCCAGAAAGAGATGGAAAAAGCAGAGGTTACATGCCTCAGATGGTCCAACCCAGCTGAGTCATTTAAAGGCATGTGAGAGGCCCCAGCAGCACAGATTCCTAGCACTCCAACCATATGGATTTGAAATCCTTTCTCACTATTGTCGTGGACACCCTGAATTCAGGTTCACTGAGTCCAAGAGGAGAACCAAGGCATGATCTTGCCATTTATTCTGATGTGGTTCATTGTGTAGAGGGTAAAATATTCATCTCCCTCTGGAGGATCAAAGCTGCCCCTTCTCCGTATGACATGCCAATGACCACAGTCAGTTGGTCTGGTCAGTGTGCTTGGGAATGAATATTGTGAACATAAAGTATGGGCACAGAGTGTGTGAAAAGGAGAAGACAGAAAGAAGGGTGCTTAAAGAGCCCATTAAGAACAAACAGGCTGATATTTGCCTACCCTGGAGCACAGGTGTGTATTCACATCAGCCAAAAGTGAGCATGGCCCAGGAATCCATCAAAGGAGAATGAACAAATATTATACTATATCAAGTCCATGGAACATCCCTCACCTGAGACCATGACTCAGCTCAACAGGAAGGAAAATCTCACAAGAGTCACATCAAGAATGAACTATGAAGACATGGTGAGCTACTCACAAAAGAGTAAATACCATGAATAAATAGATAGAGCTCATGTGACCTGCCTGGTGTCATCAAGTTCAGAGACTCTTGGTGGAAGTGGGGGACAGGGATGAGGCTTTTTTTGTTAAGAGGGTCAGAGATTCAGTTTTACAACATAAAAGAGTCATGGAGATGCATACACAATGACAGACCATACTTAACACTACAGGACTATCTGCTTGTAAATGGTATGAATGATAAATTTTATCTTTTTATTCTTTTAACCACCATAAAAGAACTCAAGCAAGCTTGATAGAGATCTGTGGAGCTTGGGCAGAGCCTGAAATGTCGAGGTCTTAAGAAAATTTTTGAGAACTATTGATTTCAAGTCTTCAGTTTGTCCAGGAATGGGAGAAAAAATGCTTTTTACTGCAGCGTGAGTGTCACAGTGTTTATAAATGACTTCTCCAAGATATATTTTAAAATGTCTGTCTCCATAAGGGATCAGCCCACATACAGACAGACAGACAGACAGACAGACAGGCAGGCACACACAGACACATACATATACATATGTATATATTATATATAATTGTATATATAGTTGTATAATTGTATATATACTTGTATATATAACTATATATGAATATGTGAGTATAAAGTAAAAACACTAGAAGAAAACTAGAATATCCCTTCTAGTTCCTCAGGAAAATGGATGTTTGTAGCCAGACTTTGCTACTTTGTGGGTTCTTCTTTTTCCTACCCTTTAATCCCCTTGTTTTGCCTCCTTTCACTAGATAGTTAAGAAACCCTCTCTCACTATTGCTGTGGATATCCTAACTTCAAGTTCACAGAGTCCAAGAGAGGAGTACCAAGGTGTGATCTTGCTCTTTGGCTTGCTGTGCAGAAGATAGATATAAAAGAAGATACGAGAGAGAGAGGGGGAGAGAGGGAGAGAGAGAGAGAGAGAGAGAGAGAGAGAGAGAGAGAGAGAGAGAGAGAGAGATATCTGAATCTAGTTTCTTTCTTCTTGTTTCTTCTTTGAGCATGACTACTAAGCAAACTGCAACCAATTCCCCTGAATAACCAACAACCACCCACCCTGAGTCTTGGGGCCCTAGCATTTAAATACCCTCTAAAAATTCCAAGAATTCTAAACTTCCCACAATTGCAGAAACTATCTGAAGCTGGCAAAGCCATGCCTCTGCTAGACTATGATGCAAATCATAATCATGTGCCACAGACAGTCCAAAGCAGCCCCATCTCCCCACACCTTATTAATATATATATATATATATATATATATATATATATATATATATATATTACTGTTTTTTAAAGAAACTAAAATTTCAGAATTGTCAAAAATGTCACTATGAAAGTTAAAATAAAAAGGTGTTCTATTCAAAATACATGTCTATAGTCAGCATATTAGTAAAATTGCTTTTAGTAATATATATTGATAGGTGTATTTTGCTCTCTGCAAGAGATTAGGTTGTTATTGTAACTTTGCTCATGATGGCAAGGCTTCTGTCAACATGCCTTGCTGCTCCTGGCATCTGACACATTTTAACCAGTAAAGCTGAATGATATTTCTGGGCCTGATCCTTAATAATGCTACCAGCTTTCTTCTGTCACTAGCTTTGAGCTCTAGCCTCCACATAAGGAAACTCAGAAGACACTGCTGAATGATGACTTCCTGCATCGTGATGACAGCCTGGGTTTGTTTCTTCATTAAACAACCTGATGAGTGCAGCTAGGAGCACCACACTGAGCTGAAGAACAGCACAATCAGGCCTAGCCAGCCCTTGGGAGTGTAGGGAGTATTTAGACCCTTGCTGTAGGCCACTAAGCAGTAGTATAATTATTACATGGAAACAGTAACAATCAGTGGTCTCAAGCATGCAATGCAGAAATCCCTTTTTACACCTAGCTTCTTGGCATAAGGAGAGCAGTTCCATGCTGGGATGAGCCACATATACTTTGCTGATATTTTGCCATCACCCTGAGCCAGCTGAGGGCATGAGGTGGTTTCCCCCTCACAAACCATGTCACATAATCCTGAGCAACCACACATAGAGAGACAGGAACTCCCCCTCCTTGTCTGGCTCAAATGGACATCTGAAAGGTGGATCTGATGCTGCTTTGGTGACCTGTCAGTGTAATTTCTATAGGCGCAGGAGTAGATAGAATATAAAAACAACTGGATGGATGGGAAGCCTGTTGCTTAAAATTTGCAAAGAACTCCAAGGAATGAAGTATAAAAAAGCAAATAAGCCGAGTCAAAAACCCCAAAACCTGTTGAAGACACTTACAGGGATGTGGGAGGATTCCCTCCTGAGATTGAGAATTCTTTCATTTATACCTAGACCTTGAGGGACTGAAGGACTTAGATGAGCCTAGTGGAACTGACGTATAGTGACTGTGAGGCTGTTTGGAGACAAGGGTAAGACCATACACAATTGAAAAGGTAGATGTGTCACTTGATCTTCGACAAGGGAGCTAAAAACATCCAGTGGAAGAAAGACAGCATTTTCAACAAATGGTGCTGGCACAACTGGTTGTTAACATGTAGAAGAATGCGAATCGATCCATTCCTATCTCCTTGTACTAAGGTCAAGTCTAAGTGGATCAAGGAACTTCACATAAAACCAGAGACACTGAAACTTATAGAGGAGAAAGTGGGGAAAAGCCTTGAAGATATGGGCACAGGGGAAAAATTCCTGAATAGAACAGTAATGGCTTGTGCTGTAAGATCGAGAATTGACAAGTGGGACCTCATGAAACTACAAAGCTTCTGCAAGGCTAAAGACACCATCAATAAGACAAAAAAAAAACCACCAACAGATTGGGAAAGGATCTTCACCTATCCTAAATCAGATAAGGGACTAATATCCAATATATATAAAGAACTCAAGAAGGTGGACTCCAGAAAGTCAAATAACCCCATTAAAAAATGGGGCTCAGAACTGAACAAAGAATTCTCACCTGAGGAATACCGAATGGCAGAGAAACACCTGAAAAAATGTTCAACATCCTTAATCATCAGGGAAATGCAAATCAAAACAACCCTGAGATTCCACCTCACACCAGTCAGAATGGCTAAGATCAAAAATTCAGGTGACAGCAGATGCTGGCGAGGATGTGGAGAAAGAGGAACACTCCTCCATTGTTGGTGGGATTGCAAGCTTGTACAACCACTCTGGAAATCAGTCTGGCGGTTCCTCAGAAAATTGGACATAGTACTACCGGAGGATCCAGCAATACCTCTCCTGGGCATATATCCAGAAGATGTCCCAACCGGTAAAAAGGACACATGCTCCACTATGTTCATAGCAGCGCTATTTATAATAGCCAGAAGCTGGAAAGAACCCAGATGTCCCTCAACAGAGGAATGGATACAGAAATTATGGTACATTTACACAATGGAGTACTACTCAGCTATTAAAAAGAATGAATTTATGAAATTCCTAGCCAAATGGATGGACCTGGAGGGCATCATCTTGAGTGAAGTAACACAATCACAAAAGAACTCACACAATATGTATTCACTGATAAGTGGATATTAGCCCAAAACTTAGGATACCCAAGATATAAGATACAATTTGATAAACGCATGAAACTCAAGAAGAATGAAGACCAAAGTGTGGACACTGTGCACCTTCTTAGAATTGGGAACAAAACACCCAGGGAAGGAGTTACAGAGACAAAGTTCGTAGCTGTGATGAAAGGATGGACCATTTAGAGACTGCCGTATCCAGGGATCCATCCCATAATCAGCTTCTAAACGCTGACACCATTGCATACACTAGCAAGATTTTGCTGAAAGGACCCAAATATAGCTGTCTCTTGTGAGACGATGCCGGGGCCTAGCAAACGCAGGAGTGGATGTTCACAGTCAGCTATTGGATGTATCACAGGGCTCCCAATGGAGAAGCTAGAGAAAGTACCCAAGGAGCTAAAGGGATCTGCAACCCTATTGTTGGAACAACATGATGTACTAACCAGAACCCCGGAGCTCTTGTCTCCAGCTGCATATGTATCGAAAGATGGCCTAGTCGGCCATCAATGGAAAGAGAGGCCCATTGGACTTGCAAACTTTATATGCCCCAATATAGGGGAATGCCAGGGCCAAAAGAATGGGAATGGGTGGGTAGGGAAGTGGGGGGCGCTATGGGGGACTTTTGGGATAGCATTGGAAATGTAATTGAGGAAAATATGTAATAAAAATATTAAAAATCAAAAAAAAAAAAAAGAAAAGGTAGATGTGGTTCTGAAGAGATGCTTCAGTTAGCAAAGTGTTTGTGGCACAAGACCAAGGACCTGAGTTTGATCCTCAAAACCTGTATTTTAAAAAATGCCCACATAAATGCCCACATATATGCCCACATATATACCATATATATGTGCAGTAGGTACAGAAATTATATGGAAGTAACCAACCACATTCTGCTTGGACTTAAAGCCTGCTTGATAAAATGGATACCAGTGCTTATTGCCATTAACTAGGGAAAAGACTATGACTGGCTAAATCACAGGTCTTAGGAGAGAAGAACATAGTACTCTTATTATTCATTCTGCTAAATGAATATATTAATTAACTGCTCTTCTGCAGCAAGAAGAATGGCATAGAGAGCCAAGAAGCAGAAGACAAGCTAGAGAAACAGTTCATAGGAAACCTGGTAGCAAATGTTTGACATTATGATGGTTTAAAAGTGGAACAGAGGTTATAGAAACCACAGTATTAATTTTTCCTTTACCTGACTAGAAGTATTTAAAACAACCCTCTACTGATATATTGAACAATACTAGAAGTTCTAGCTCCCAGCAAGTCTTGTCATGCAAAGGGTCCCATACCACGTGCCTATCTTTTAAGTGAGATGATCAGGGGGATTAGTATACTGAATGCATTTTCCACTTAATCTTCCAAGTTTCTGAACATAATACAAGATGGGTTTGTGAGAACATAATACAAGATAGGTTGAAGAGCATCTGGATATGTCCTAGGGTTTGAAGATACTACTTGAGGCATTGCAAAATGCCGAAGGGAAATTTGAAAGGCAACTAGTTACACCAACATGGAGCAGAACTGCAAGACATATATCTGGGCTTTCTTATGCCACCCTACCCCGCAAGAGGAGCAAGCTCTTCTTACCTCCCACTGCTTCTGTGTCCATGTGACAGAGTACAGCCATTGCTCACCTTGCCAGAGAATTGGGCTGTTCCTAGTTCACGGATGCTGCTGCTGCTGGTGACATGTGTCATAATATCGTTTTTTCCATAGTTCTATATCCTGTGTCTTCAGTGTCCTGATATGGAACAGAGTGCAGGGATTATGGGCAATACAGACAATGCATCTGAGATGGGAGGGCTGGCCTCCACACTATGCATTTAGTGTTCATTCAGTGTTATCTCCATTCTGAGATCCAGACCCAGGTGGGCAAATTTGGGTTAAAAAGATGCTCTAGGTGCTAGAGAGATGGTTCAGTGGTTAAAAGCACTTGCAGCTCTTGCAGAGGACATGGGTTTGGTCCCCAGTACCCATTTGGCTGCTCACAGCCATCTGTAACTACGGTTTCAGATGATCTAATGCCCTCTTGTGACCCTCAAGGGCAGTAGGATTGCATGTAGTGAACATACAAGCAAATAAACATGACATTTATGGGCCAACTTTTAAAACAACAGCCAGTGTGCAATGGCTCACCCCTAGATCCAGAAACAAAAGGATGACCTTTATCATTGTATTCTGGTTCTTGGAATTTTCTACCACTCAGAAAAGAAAACACAGGAAGCATAACCACAAGAAAGGACAAGAAAAACTATGTAGATATTAAAATCCATATTCTTGCTTGCAATAGGCAACTAGAATGAAGCAGCAGACTCTACAAGCACTAGCAATACAATTTATAGAATGCAGAGGGGAAACTTAACAAGAATCTGTGTCTTTATCTTCATAAATGTTCCTTTCCTATTTCCCAAACCACATAAAAACTGGGTTGGAGTAATTGAAGAGATACATTCAGGGAATGGCAGTAATTACCAAGATATGAGTTCTTCCCAAACTAATTATAAATAAAATGTGATGATTCTAATTAAAAAAAACAGATTATTTTCAGAACTTGCCAAATTGAACCTAAATCCACTTGAAATAATAGATGTCCAAAAAGAGTCAAGATATTTTTGAGAAAATAAAATAATAATGACAGAACTTATGCTATCAGTATTTATTGAAGCCTGTGATAACAATTAAAATGGCTGGCTATGGTTCAGGAACTGGCAGAGAGATGGGAAAGACACTAAATGTCTTAACAAAATTAATATTTGATAGGGATAGCATTTCCCAGCAGTGAATAAAATAAAATTAATTTCAAGCAAAGTGAGAGCCTTTGAGATATATGCATGCATACACATATGTGATTAATATATATTAATTCCATGTGGACAGAATATTTACAAGTTAAAATGAATTTTTAAACGAGGCTCATGGGAAAGGATGCTTGCTGTGTGTGTGTGACTTATGTGACTCAAGTCTGCAAGCCCACTGTCCCCACCAGAGCCTTGACAACACTGTAGAAGGGAAACAGCAACCTGCACTATGTGAAAAATAAATGAATGACATGGTTTATACAACCCCAAAGCTTCCACTATCTCACTTATGCCCCCACTGGAAGACATATTTGCAGTGCATAAAATAAAGAAATAATATCTTCAGTTTATGAAGAACATTTTAGGATCAACAAGGGTATGATAATCCTCCTTCAATAAAATCAGCATGGCTCAGTTAGTAAAGTGGTTGCAATGCAAGCACTGAATTTGATCCCCAGCACCCACATTAAAATCATGTGTAGAGTATAGTATTATACCTTTGGGCTGAAACAAGTGATGCCTAGAGCTCACTGATTAGGCAGCCTAGTTAAACCAGTAAGCTCCAGATCCCTGTAAGAGACTCTGAACAAAGAAAAGGAGGGGGAGAGAAGGATATTATCTAGTGATGACAGTAAGGGCTGAGCTTCAGCCAAACACCACACACATTCACACGCACACATACACACACACACACACACACACACACACACACATACCCATACACACACACACATGTACATCTGTACATCCATGAACATTTACTACAAAAACAGATATAGCAATGGTCTTCAGTAAGAGGGCATGCATAAACTTCCTGAAAATATGAACTTAAGTAATAAAAGACCAATGGAAAGGTACTGATATTGCTGAACCTTCAGGCACTGGCCCTTCTCAGTAGTGGTTAGACATGGGAAACATACTTTCTGAGAGGAAATTTGCCTCTGAAATGCACTCACATGCACGCCATTTGACTCCATCTTTCTTGGAGGAATTTTTCTTTTTCCCAGGGATGTAATTAACTACAAGAGTTTCCATGGAATGAACCACCAAACAGTCAGCAATAAAATTCTGATCACATTCAGTGATAGATCCACGTAAGCAAAGGATGTGGAATTATTAAAATGGGGTTGTGAGGTCTGGGAGACGGCTCCGTGGCTAAGAGCACCTGCCGTGCAAGCTGAGGACCTGACTGTGAGTCTCCAATGCTCATGTAAAATTCTGTGCGTGGCCCTACCTGCCTTTGACTCAGTGCTGGGTGTGGGGGCCTAGAAACAGGAAAATTGCTAAAGCCAGACAGCTTAGCAGAAAATCAATGAACTCCAAGCTGAGCAAGAGACCTTGTCTCAAGAGACTGATGGAAGAAATGCCAGGCATCCCTCTTTAGCCTCTCCAGGCACAAACAGGAATAAGTCCCCTTCACAGTACATGCATTACATATATACATGTGCTTGAACACACACACAGTTTTTAAAGGGGACTATGAAAGAAAGAGAAGAATGACAGTTCACTGGTCTATGTTGTCTACAGCATGGCCTTTGCTCTAGACCTACTGCTTCTCTCATAACAAGTGTAATGTCTATGACAGTAAAGACTCAGCATATACAAACAAGGGAGTATCTTGTATTCTGAATAAATCAGGCTTCAACATATACACTCTAGAGCCCATGTATTAGTGGGGCACCCAGTGATTTTAGGTATGGAGAGGACATTTTTGTTCAGTATTTTATTAATATCTTGAATTACTTACCACTCAAGTGAGCACGTCATTAGGCACTATTCTTGCATTCTGGGGACAAGGTGTGTTTGGATCCTCCTGTACTAACTGCACATTTACTTTACTAACCTCACTTTTACTAACCTCAGCAACCTATATAAACAGAAGGCCCTCCCCATCTTAGACGAGTTGTCTCTAATGGGACATGTGCAACTTCCTGGTGAGTTTACAGACTCACTGGCTCTATCAAAGCTCCAGCACCCGGAGCACCTCTCACACAGTGACAATGTAGATGTGGCCCTGACACTTCTTAGGGGATGAATGATTTGTGGATTCTTTCTACCAGAAGATAGAGATGCAGAGCTGGCCCTCACTAGTGGACTATAAGGATTCTGAAAGCAACTTGCTAGCTTCATAAATGTCTTCTCCCATACTGCCTTTCTCACAATCAAGGGTTCTGAATACATGGCCTACATGGCCTCTACTGACAAGCTCCAAACTGATTTTATTATGTCTCCTACTTCTAAACAAGGGGCCATCGGAAACCCGTTCCAGCTTCTTCTGCTATATGAGAAAGGGTCTTCTTTGTGCCTCTGTGAGGCAGGTCCTTGCTATAAAACTTTCCCACAGACCTGTGCATTCCAACCTGTGTCACTGGGCTTCATACAGATAGCTAAATGGCAAGTGAGCACTTGATTCCTGAGGCAGTTTTTGGGGTGGCCTGACACCCTCCCTGCTTCAAGAGTGTCATGGATATATTGGCCCCATCCTAGGACCTCAACAGAGTGCTCAGAAAGCTAGTTGGGATGAGGAGACATTGAGAGAGATTATAGGTGATTTACATTTTTTGATTTGTTCTTCTCTAAATATTTGTGCAAAGAGTCTTATGTGAATATGGAAAAAGGATAGGTTAATCCTATAGGATAGGAATGTTTACCCAGAGGAGCACACTGCAAAAGGAAACCACGGACACAGAGGAGCATTGCAGGTACCCAGGAGGGAGCTGTATAGCTCCTTAACAGATGTATATTTACAGTGGAAAAGTGACTGATCAAAGTCACAGTGTCAAGGATGGACTTGTCCTCCATGTTTAGTCAGGCTAACCTAGAGAGAACACATATGCTATGTTCTCTATATATCAATGGGGGAAAGAGGGAGGGTGAAGAGAGAGAAAGAGACAGAGAGACAGAAACAGACACACATAGGGGAGGGAGAAGAAGGGGAGGAGAGGAGGGAAGTAGGAGGGGGTAGGAGAGGAGGGAAGAGGGTTTGTTAGGGAAGTTGACGGTTAGCTTTGGTTATGAAATGTCCTCCAAGGTTCATGTGTTTCAATGTTAATTAGAAATTAACATTCTCTAACTAGAGATTGTAGAACCGTTAAAAAGTAGGGACTAGTTAGAGGAAGTGGGTCACTCGAGGTAGGTGTCCCTTCTGGACTAGGCTCTCAATTTCATGACTGGCTGATCTGTAACAAACTGAACCACAAGATACCACCACTACAGGCAGAGCCCTGGCTGCCACTCCTATCCTGCTACGATACATTGTACACTCTCAGAGCAGAAACAAAATAAATCTTTCCTCTCTTAAGTTTCTTCTCTCATGTATTTGGTGACAGCAATGAGAAAATTAATGTGTCTAAAAGCCTCTATCATCTTCAAAGATTGGATTTAAGGTCATTTTTCTTGTGCTTCTGCTGTTAGAATATCCAGGGCTTGTAGGATAGCTGGGCTCTGGTGATACCATATTGTCCTGGATCTTGTTGATTACTTTCTTAAACTGGTCTTTAGCCATCTGGGTTTAGCCCTACATAAGGCACTACTAGGAAATCTCTAATCCAAGGAAATTAACTACACTAGAGTCGGAGATGCAGTATTTTTCTTTTGTTTATCTGGCTATTATAGACTTAGATGCTGATTTCTGAGTTTGTCTTTGTTGGACAGGTATTTTTATGCTTTTTAATGTTTTATTTATTTATTTACTTTACATATCAATATTTTATAAATTTAATTTTGAATGCTCTTTAAATATTAAACACTTGTAATATTTTCTATTTTTTTATCATTTCCAAATTTTTTTAATTAGGTATTTTCTTCATTTACATTTAAAATGCTATCCCAAAAGTCCCGCATACCCACCCCCACCATTCCCCTCCCCCATCCCCCACCACTTCTTGGCCCTGGTGTTCCCCTGTACTGAGGCATATAAACTTGCAAGAACAAGGGGCCTCTATTCCCAATGATGGCCAACCAGGCCATCTTCTGATACATATGCAGCTAGAGACACAAGCTCTGGGGTACTGGTTAGTTCATATTGTTGTTCCACCTATAGGGTTGCAGACCCATTTAGCACCTTGGGTACTTTCTCTAGCTCCTCCATTGGGGGCCCTGTGATCCATCCAATACCTGACTGTGAGCATCCACTTCTGTGTTTGCTAGGCTTCGGCATAGCCTCACAAGAGACAGCTATATCAGGGTCCTTTCAGCAAAATCTTGCAAGTGTATACAATGGTGTCAGTGATTGGAGGGTGATTATGGGATGGATCCCCGGGTATGGCAGTCTCTAGATGGTCCATCTTTTCATCTCAGCTCCAAACTTTGTCTCTGCAACTCTTTCCATGGGTGTTTTGTTCCCAATTCTAAGAAGGGGCCAAGTGTCCACCCCTTGGTCTTCATTCTTCTTGAGTTTCATGCGTTTTGCAACTTGTATCTTCTATCTTAGGTATTCTAAGTTTCTGGGATAATATCCACTTATCAGTGAGTACATATTGTGTGAGTTCTTTTGTGATTGTATTACCTCACTCAGGATGATGCCCTCCAGGTCCATCCATTTGCCTAGGAATTTCATAAATTCATTCCTTTTAATAGCTGATTAGTACTCCATTATGTAAATGTATCACATTTTCTGTATCCATTCCTCTGTTGAGGGGCATCTGGGTTCTTTCCAGCTTCTGGCTATTATAAATAAGGCTGCTATGGACATAGCAGAGCATGTGTCATTCTTACCAGTTGGAACATCTTCTGGATACATGCCCAAAAGAGGTATTACGGGATCCTCTAGTAGTACTATGTCCAATTTTCTGAGGAACAGCCAGACTGATTTCCAGGGTGGTTGTACAAGCTTGCAATCCCACCAAAAAAGGAGGAGTGTTCCTCTTTCTCCACATCCTCACCAGCATCTGCTGTCACTTGAATTTTTGATCTTAGCCATTCTGACTGGTGTTAGGTGGAATCTCAGGGTTGTTTTGATTTGCATTTCCCTGATGATTAAGGATGCTGAACATTTTTTCAGGTGCTTCTCAGCCATTCGGTATTCCTCAAGTGAGAATTCTTTGTTTAGCTCTCAGCCCCATTTTTAATGGGGTTATTTGACTTTCTGGAGTCCACCTTCTTGAGTTCTTTAGATATATTGGGTATTAGTCCCCTATCTGATTTAGGATAGGTTGAGATCCTTTCCCCATCTGTTGGTGGTATTTTTGCCTTATTGACGGTGTCTTTTGCCTTACAGAAGCTTTGTGATTTTATGAGGTCCCATTTGTCAATTCTCAATCTTACAGCACAAACAATTGCTGTTCTATTTAGGAATTTTTCCACTGTGCCCATGTCTTTGATGCTTTTCCCCACTTTATCCTCTATAAGTTTCAGTGTCTCTGGTTTTATGTGGAGTTCCTTGATCCACTTAGATTTGACCTTAGTACAAGGAGATAGAAATGGATCAATTTGCATTCTTCTACATGGTAATCACCAGTTGTGCCAGCACCATTTGTTGAAAATGCTGTCTTTCTTCCACTGGATGGTTTTAGCTCCCTTGTCAAAGATCAAGTGACCATAGGTGTGTGGGTTCATTTCTGGGTCTACAATTCTATTCCATTGGTCTACTTGTCTGTCGCTATACAAGTACCATGCAGTTTTTATCACAATTGCTCTGTAGTACAGCTTTAGGTCAGGCATGGTGATTCCACCAGAGGTTCTTTTATCCTTGAGAAGAGTTTTTTGCTATCCTAGGTTTTTTGTTTTTCCAGATGAATTTGCAGATAGTCCTTTCTAATTCGTTGAAGAATTGAGTTGGAATTTTGATGAGGATTGCATTGAATCTGTAGATTGCTTTTGGCAAGATAGCCATTTTTACTATGTTGATCCTGCCAATCCATGAGAATGGGAGATCTTTCCATCTTCTGAGATCTTTGATTTCTTTCTTCAGAGACTTGAAGTTCTTATCACACAGATTTTTCACTTCCTTAGTTAGAGTCACACCAAGGTATTTTATATTATTTGTGAATATTGTGAAGGGTTGTTGTCTCCCTAATTTCTTTCTTAACCTGTTTATCCTTTGTGTAGCAAAAGGACATTGACTTGTTTGAGTTATTTTTATATCCAGCTACTTCAATGAAGCTGTTTATCAAGTTTAGGAGTTCTCTGGTGGAATTTTTAGGGTCACTTATATATACTATCATATCATCCGCAAATAGTGATATTTTGATTTCTTCCTTCCCAATTTGTATTCCCTTGATCTCCTTTTGTTGTTGAATTGCTCTGGCTAGGATTTCAAGTACTATATTGAATACGTAGGAGAAAGTGGGCAGCCTTGTCTAGTCCCTGATTTTAGTAGGATTGCTTCCAGCTTCTCACCATTTACTTTGATGTTGACTACTGGTTTGCTATAGATTGCTTCTATCATGTTTACATATGAGCCTTGAATTCCTGATCTTTCCTAGACTTTTATCATGAATGAGTGTTGAATTTTGTCAAATGCTTTCTCAGCATCTAACGAGATGATCATGTGGTTTTGTCTTCGAGTTTGTTTATATGGTGGGTTATGTTGATGGATTTCTGGATATTAAACCATTTCTGCATCCCTGGGATGAAACCTACTTGGTCAGGATGGATGATTGTTTTGATGTGTTCTTGGATTCGGTTAGCGAGAATTTTATTGAGGATTTTTGCATCGATATTCATAAGGGAAATTGGTCTGAAGTTCTCTATCTTTGTTGGGTCTTTCTGTGGTTTAGGTATCAGAGTAATTGTGGCTTCATAGAATGAATAGGGTAGAGTACCTTCTGTTTCTATTTTGGGGAATAGCTTGAGAAGAACTGGAATTAGATCTTCTTTGAAGGTCTGATAGAACTCTGCACTAAACCTATCTAGTCCTGGGCTTTTTTTTTTTTTTTTGGTTGGGAGACTATTAATGGCTGCTTCTATTTCTTTAAGGGATATAGGACTGTTTAGGTCATTAATCTGGTCCTGATTTAACTTTGGTACCTGGTCTGTAAATTTGTCCATTCCATCCCGGGTTTCCCATTTTTGTTGAGTATAGCCTTTTGTAGAAGGATCTGATGGTGTTTTGGATTTCTTCAGAATCTGTTGTTATGTCTGCCTTTTCATTTCTGATTTTGTTAATTAGGATGCTGTCCCTGTGCCCTCTAGTGAGTCTGGCTAAGGGTTTATCTATCTTGTTGATTTTCTCAAAGAACCCGATCCTCATTTGGTTGATTCTTTGAATAGTTTTTCTTGTTTCCACTTGGTTGATTTTGCCCCTGAGTTTGATTATTTCCTGCCATCTACTCCTCTTGGGTGAATTTTCTTCCTTTTTTTCTAGAGCTTTTAGGTGTGTTGTCAAGCTGCTAGTGTGTGCTCTCTCTAGTTTCTTTTTGGAGGCAGTTAGAGCTATGAGTTTTCCTCTTAGAAATGCTTTCACTGTGTCCCATAAGTTTGGGTGTGTTGTGGCGTCATTTTCATTAAACTCTAAAAAGTCTTTAATTTCTTTCTTTATTCCTTCCTTGACCAAGGTATCATTGAGAAGACTGTTGTTCAGTTTCCACGTGAATGTTGGCTTTCTATTATTTATGTTGCTATTGAAGATCAGCCTTTAGTCCATGGTGATCTGATAGGATGCATGGGACAATTTCAATATTTTTGTATCTGTTGAGGCCTGTTTTGTGACCAATTATATGGTCAATATTGGAGAAGATACCATGAGGTTCTGAGAAGAAGGTATATCCTTTTGTTTTAGGATAATATGTTCTGTAGATATCTGTTAAATCCATTTGTTTCATAACTTCTGTAAGTTTCACTGTGTCCCTGTTTAGTTTCTGTTTCCATGATCTGTCCATTTGTGAATGTGGTGTGTTGAAGTCTCCCACTATTATTGTGTGAGGTTCAATGTGTGCTTTGAGCTTTACTAAAGTTTCTTTAATGAATGTGGCTGCCCTTGCATTTGGAGCATAGATATTCAGAATTATGAGTTCCTCTTGGAAGATTTTATCTTTGATGAGTATGAAGTGTCCCTCCTTGTCTTTCTTGATAGCTTTGGTTGGATGTCGATTTTATTAGATATTAGAATGGCTACTCCAGCTTCTTTCTTTAGACTATTTGCTTGGAAAATTGTTTTCCAGCCTCTCATTCTGAGGTAGTGTCTGTCTTTTTTCCTGAGATGGGTTTCCTGTAACCAGCATAATGTTGGGTCCTGTTTGTGTAGCCAGTGTGTTAGTCTATGTCTTTTTATTGGAGAATTGAGTCCATTGATATTAAGAGATATTAAGGAAAAATAATTGTTGCTTCCTATTATTTTTGTTGTTAGAGTTGGCATTCTGTTCTTGTGGCTGTCTTCTTTTAGGTTTGTTGAAGGATTACTTTCTTGCTTTTTCAAGGGTATAATTTCCATCCTTGTATTGTTTTTTTTAATCGCTTATTATTCTTTGAAGGGCTTGATTCATGACAAGATATTGTGTGAATTTGGTTTTTTTATGGAATACTTTGTTTCTCCATCTATGGTAATTGAAAGTTTAGCTGGGTATAGTAGCCTGGGCTGGCATTTGTGTTCTCTTAGTGTCTGTATAACATCTGTCCAGGATCTTCTGGCTTTCATAATCTCTGGTGAAAAGTCTGGTGTAATTCTAATAGGCCTGCCTCTATATGTTACTTGACCTTTTTCCCTTACTGCTTTTAATATTCTATCTTTATTTAGTGTATTTGTTGTTCTGATTATTATGTGTTGGGAGGAATTTCTTTTCTGGTCCAGTCTATTTGGAGTTCTGTAGGCTTCTTGTATGTTCATGGGCATGTCTTTCTTAGGTTTGAGAAGTTTTCTTCTATAATATTGTTGAAGATATTTTCTGGCCATTTAAGTTGAAAATCTTCATTCTCATCTACTCCTATTATCCGTAGATTTGGTCTTCTCTTTGTGTCCCGGATTTCCTGGATGTTTTGAGTTAGGATCTTTTTGCATTTTGCATTTTCTTTGATTCTTGTGCCCATGTTCTCTATAGAATCTTCTGCACCTGAGATTCTGCCTTCCATCTCTTGAATTCTGTTGCTTATGCTCGCATCTATGGTTCCAGATTTCTTTCCTAGGGTTTCTCTCTCCAGAGTTGTCTCACTTTGGGTTTTCTTTATTGTGTCTACTTCCCCTTTAGGTCTTGTATGGTTTTGTTCAATTCCATCACCTATTTGGTTGTGTTTTCCTGTTTTTCTTTGAGGACTTCTGTTTGGTTGTTTTCCTGGTTTTTTTGTTTTGTTTTGTTTTGTTTTAAGGACATCTACCTCTTTAGCAGTGTTCTCCTGTATTTCTTTAAGTGAGTCATTAAAGTCCTTCTTGGTGTCCTCTACCATCATCATGAAATTAGCTTTTAAATCCGGGTCTAGCTTTTTGGATGTGTTGTGGTATCGAGGACTGGCTGAGGTGGGAATGCTGCGTTCTGATGATAGTGAGTGGCCTTGGTTTCTGTTAATAAGATTCTTATATTTGCCTTTTGCCATCTGGTTATCTCTGGAGTTAGTTGTTATAGTTGTCTCTGGTTGGCGTTTGATCCTCTCGTGATTCTGTTATCCATTATCAGCAGACCTGGGAGACTAGCTCTCTCCTGAGTTTCAGTGGTCAGAGCACTCTCTGCAGGCGAGCTCTCCTCTTGCATGGAAGGTGCACAGATATCTGGTGTTTGGACCTGCCTCCTGGCAGAAGATGAAGGCCCAAAACAGGGCCTGTCCCAGAAGCTGTGTCAATTCTGCCTGTTCCAGGAGCTGTTTACCTTCTGTAGTCCACACCTGTGCAGTCTATTCTCTGAGAGACCTGGGAACCAAGATGGCTCCCCCAGGTGCTCCGGCAAAGCCCTTCCCGGTGGGGCGGGCACCTCTCCTCTGGCAGAGAAGGTGCCCAGATGTCTGGAGCCTGAAACAGGGTCTGCCCCAGAATCTGTGTAGCTTCTGTAGTCCACACTCTCACCTGCTATTCTCTGAGGGGTCCAGGAACTAAGATGGCTCCCCCAGGTGCTCCAGCAAAGCTCTCTGTAATATTTTAAAGTTTTAAGACAAAGTCTCACAATGTTACCCAAATTGCTCTCAGTTTTTGCCTTGGTTTCTATTTCCTCTCTGTATTCTGGCCTGAGTTGCTTAGGGTTCTGGTAACTAGAGAGTCTGGATGTCAAGTAGGGTATCTTTTCTGGATGACCTCTAGGGTTTGAGGCACTAACCTTGCCTCTGGGCTCTCTAGTACCAGCTTGTCCTGGGTCCCTGATGCTAGAGTGGGCTGAAAAATGGAGTACAGAAAATCGGGTACAGTCTATTGTTGTTGGGTGTGCTTAGGGAGACTTGACAGCCAGGGGACTTGGGAGGGTGGTCTTACCTGGTGTCCCTGATGCCTGCAGGCCTCTGAAAAAGCAAGCAGATTCATTTACTGGAAAATAAAGCTCAGGTGACAGAGTGCATCCTTTGTGTTTTAAATGAAGCCTTTTTCATAGGGTTTAGGTTTTATCTAATCCCAATTTGTTGTCAATAGTAGCATGCTCTGAACTGTCTATTATTCTGAATATGCTTCTCTTTGATGTTATCTTTATCACTTTATTATCATTCAAGTTATACATAAGGTAATCTGAAGAAATCTGGGGACTTGGATTAGGAAGATATGTTACATATCAATATCAAAGCATATGACTTTCACGTATTTATTTAACAAATATGTGTTAGGTCCAGAGAGTAGAATGGCTAGGCTGTGGTAAATAATGAGATACATAGTATGGGATTATCGCAAAGGTGGATGCTCAACCTTAGCTTCCCAGTGGTGTGATATATTGACATTGGAAAGAGAGATGATGGTATATGGGTAGAGGTGTGAGAAGTTTTGAGCTCAAGTTTGAGTGTGTTAAGTTTCAGATATCTGTTCAATCTCCAAAGAAAATGACAGGTAAAGTTGGCAATTGTAGAAGTAAGTTAGGAATTCAAGAGAGAGGAGACTTAGGGGTCCTTGGTATATAGATAAGAGTAGAAAATGAGTATGGGGGACAGGGGGAGTAGAATGAGAAAAGCCTGAAGGAACTGTAGCTTTTAATGGGTTATCAAGAAGAGAAGAACCAGAAAAAGTGGACGGGGGAGGGGATAAGCAATGTGTGAATGTAAAGGTATTACAAAAGTGTGTCGCTAAAGATGCACAAAATGGGCAAAGATATGTATGACAGTGTGTGTGGTTAGCAAGCATCTCAGGCAAAGCCAGCCATCAAATCTACCCAGCCACTAGCCTTTTAAAATGAAAGATTTGATTAGGTCACAGCCAAACATGTTCATTTTCAGACTGTCCATGTATAACTATAACTATAGCTCTGTAACTATAGAGCTAAGCTTTATTGTCTGTGTAGCCCACGAACCTCTGGCTTTTGTAGTTTTTCAACAGTTGAGAGGGCTGTGAATCGAAGGTATGGGAAGGAATAAAGAGATTGAATGCAAACACTTGTTAAAGAGCTCCCAGAAGGAGCAGAGAGTGGTGAAACTGTGTTGGGGAATGACAAGAGAGTCATAAGCCCTGATATGAGGAATTATGCCTAGTCTTATTGTAACTTGTTCTGCTGTCCTTGGGTGATATCCCCAGGGAGGCTGCTCTTTGATGAAGGAAAACAGAGGCAGAGTGGATCTAAGGAAGAAGAGACATGGGGAGGGGAACTAGGAGTGAACAGTGGGGAAACTGCAGTCAGGATGTGTTGTGTGAGAGAAAAATTGAAAAGTGATTTTCAGATCTAAACAGAATTTTTTGTAGCAGAAACTCAAATGAACACTTAAAGAAATTTTCGACATCCTTACCATCAGGGAAAATACATTAAAACTACACTGACATTCTATAATACACCTGTCAGAATAGCTGCATGCAATAACTCAAATGACAGATTGTTCTGGCAAGAATGTGGGATAAGGAAATACTCCTCCATTGCTGGTGGGATGAAAACTTGAACAGCCATTATGGGAATCAATATGATGGTTCCTCAAAAAGTTCTGTATCAATCTATCTCAAGATCCAGCGACACCACTCTTACACATACACCACAAGGACACTTGCTCAAACATCTTCATTGCTGCTTTGTTCATAATAGCCAGAAACTGGAATAGGATAGATTTCCCTCAACAGATGAATGCATAAAAGAAAATAGCACAATAGAGTATTACTCAGCTCTTTAAAAAAATGACATTATAAAATATACAGGTAAATGAATAGAACTAGAAAAAAAATCAACACAAATGAGATTTGAGCAGTTTAAAATGAATCCAGAACAAAAGGGAGATCTTGGCGTGCACAGGGAACTAAAAAAAAAACTCAATAAGGGCACAATTTGATTCCCAGCAAATTAGTTCCAGTGGGATCAGCATACGTTGAAAGTATAGGAAGTGTTTGTGAAAACTTAATCTTCACTTATTGATGTCAAAAATTGCTTCCCATGGTACTGGAATCAATACTTTCCTCAGTCCAGTGTGGCCTGCAATCATCCTTCATTGATCATTAATTGTGCTGTACAACTAGTTGCACTGATGTTTCCATTGCTGTTCCTTGGGTATTCAAGCTGAGACTAACTGCATGGTGTGTGTGTGTGTGTGTGTGTGTGTGTGTGTGTGTGTGTGTGTGTGTTTGTGTGTGTGTGAGTGGTGAGAACAGGATGAGAATGGACATGACCTTCAAAGACTGCAAAGAGGAAAAAGAAGGCAAGTGAGGGCAGCAGGTACTGGGAAAGACCACATTCTTTCCATGTGGGGGTTTCTTTCCTCATGACTGAAAGTGATCTTTGCCTAAGGTACAGAAAGGGTCCATGCAGGAGATTTCTGGAGGTGATGAATTGTCAGAGTCTTGGTAAGTGGTACTATTAAAGCACTGATGGTAGAGAAGATTGGTGTCTTGGGAGGAATGAGGGAGAGCTTCACAGTGAGCCTGCTCTTTAGCAACAGATCAACATTCTCATTGGGATGAGAGGCACTATACCACTGAGTTCTGCATTTTCTTCATATATCATTTATTAAAAACAAAACTTAACTTAGAGATTTCTAAGGTACCCTTCAATCCATCAGCTTATCTATTTATCTACTTACCAAAATATTCTATTTATCTCCTGATTCTCACACCTGATTTGATTAATTTATCACATCTATGTTCATAGTAGTACAAGCATAGCTGAAAATAAATTTAAATTCATGTTCTCCATTTTATAGATGAAAGACCAGTGTACTGTTTTTTGTTTGTTTGTTTGTTTGTTTGTTTGGTTTTTATTTTTAACTTGACCTGAACTGAGTTATTTGGAAAGAGAATGAACCTTAGCTAAGGAATTGTCTACATCAAATTGACTTGTAGGCAAGACTGCAGGAGCACCTTCTTTATTAATTATTGGCATGGGAAGACCAGACCACTGTGGGCAGTGCCACACCTGAGCAGGGCATCCTGAGTTGTATAAGAAAGCAGGCTGAGCAAGCCAGTAAGGCAGCATTCCTCCATGGCTTCTGCTTTGGTTTCTGATTCCAGGTTCCTTCCTTTAGTCCTTGCCCTGACTTCCCTCAATAATGTACTGTGACAAGAAAGTTTATGATGAAATAAACCTTCCCTCCCCAAGTTGCAATTTGGGCATGGTTTTTTATCACAGCAACAAAAAGCAAACTAGGACAGGGGGATGTATTTGCGGTTTTCTGTACTTGTTAATTCTAACTCAGCCAGAAGAGAGATTTATTTTCCTTCCCTTGTGGCAGAGGATTCCATTAAATCTGTGTGCACCAGTGTTTCAAAAATTTTTACCCTGTTTCTGTTGGTTGAGCATTTGAGTCATTTCTGGTCCTTTGACATTACAACTGTAGAGTTACAGTGAGTAACCTGTTTCTGTTTGTTGAGCATTTGAGTCATTTCTGGTCCTTTGGCATTACAACTGTAGAGTTACAGTGAGTAATTTGCTGCTTGAGTTATGTCCTACATATGCCCAGCTTTTCCCGCTATAAATTCTCTGAACCGAAACTGCTGAATGAAGTGAGAAGTATGTTTCATAATGTCAAATTTTCTTTCAAAGTGTGTGGAGTTTCTCAAGTGCTGGTCCCTTTCAGGGGCATTTCTAAGTTAGAGAGGTAGATGGACTCTGCTCCCCACCCCCATCCCAAGCAGGCAATAGAAGCATATCATCTGTGCAAATCTTAACAGGAATATTCATCCGATGGTCGGGAATATATCTCAGTGGTAGAATGCTAGCCTAGCTTGTCAAAGCCTTGGGGTTTTTTGTTTGTTTTGTTTTGTATTTTCAAGACAGGGTTTCTCTGTGTAGCCCTAACTGTTCTGGAACTGGGTTTGTAGACCAGACTGGCCTCCAATTCAGGGATCTGCCTGTTTCTGCCTCCTTGGTGCCAGGATTAAAGGTGTGTACCACCACTGCCCAGCTAAATAAAGTCTTGGGTTTTATTCCTCACACTGCAAGAGAAAAAAAAAAGAAATTTAATTTAAACCTACAACAAAATTGGTGGACTCCTTATTGACACCCTGAACTGGAAATTCTACAGTCAGTGAAGACTTTCTTCCTCCTTCAGATCCTTGAGCTCTCAGTAGTGATGACTAGTCAACTTGACAGGATGGAACCCTGCCCAGACAACACACCCCTTCAGGCATGCCTCTGACATGTTTCTAGAGTTTAACTGGGAAGGAAGAACCCAACTTGAGCAGGGGCAATACCTTCCCATGAGCTGGATTCTGGGTCTGAACAAAAGGAAAGGAGGAGGAAGCCAGCCATGTACCAGTATTTGTTCTTTTCTTCTCCTGGACTGCAGACACAAAATGACCAGTCAGTTCATGCTTAGGCTGCCACAGCTGGGAGCTGTCCTTGTTACTGTCACCTTGCTTTCCTTACCACAACAGACTGTAACCTCAAACCATAAGCCCCAAACACAACTACAGTTCAGTGCTTTCCTTAAGTTGCTCTTGTCAAGGGTTTTGTCACAGCAAGCAGACAGGTAGCTGATGCAGAAAATAGATTCAGAGGCTGTTGCTGGGACAAACCTCATCATACAGTCCTTTGGCCTTTAGAACTGATTTGCAGGATGAATGCAGAGGAGTTTGGAGCTATGGGCTAGAGAAGCCTGAGAAGGTTATAAGCAGATTAGTGAGCCCTCTGCTGGGAGTTTAGAGGACCAACTTGTGACATTTCTAAGGGGAGGCATTTCAAAGGGGAGCAGAGACTCTAATGGGAGCAGGACTAGTGGACATTTGGGTTATGTTCTGACAAAGAATCTCCTTTATCCTGTCCATGTCTCAAGGCTGAACTCAAAGGTTATGGAGTAATTGGTTCAGTGGTGGAAGTTTCCAGGGAGGATAGCATTGGGCTGTATTTTGGGTTCTACTTGCTAATCTTGTCCAGGTCTACAGTAAGAGAGGTAGCAGGACGCACAGCAGAAAAGTATGAAAAATGGACAAATTGTCCAGGAAAGGCATTTAAATTTGCAGATTGGGTTGGTGTGGAGGAAGTGGCTGTAATTGCTAGAAAGATTAGCATCATTATAAAAAGATCTCCTGCATATACTGGGACAATAAAAAAGTACTCTGAGGCTGAGACCCCATTCATCCACAGCTCTAGACTGTGAAAATGCAATTTTTTTTTTTTTTTTTTTTTGGTTTTTCAAGACAGGGTTTCTCTGTATAGCCCTGGCTCTCCTGGAACACACTTTGTAGACCAGGCTGACCTCGAACTCAGAAATCTGCCTGCCTCTGGCTCTCGAGTGCTGGGATTAAAGGCATGCGCCACCACGCCCAACTGAAAATGCAAATTTACTAAAAGAAAGAGCCTAAACTGAAAATGCCACTGAGGGGGTTCCCTGCTTTAAAATAACCATTTATGGAAGCCATATTTAAACATCCAACTACCTTAATGCACAGAGGCCATTATGGCTATGGTTAAATAGGGCCAAACTACATTTCAAGCTGACAGCAAAACTTGGCAGTATCATTTACATAGTGATGGCTTTACAATTCGAAAGAATTGTAGAGTTCTGGATACTTGGACCAAGATTTCTTTAAACTGTCAAGACTAGGCAATTTGTAGCCGCACTTTATTTCCTGTAAGGAAGCCATTGCATGAAGCTATGAAGATAAATCCTAGGCTGCAATGGGAACCCAGGAACATTAGAGATGCTGGATCTAGGGGATACCTACTAAGGTAAGTTGATGACACTGAGTAGAATCAGCCCAACACAGAAAGTGTGCATGCTACAAATGGCACAAATGGAGAGCGGGACCTCTCAAGGATGTTGGAGTTCAGATGATTCTATTATGAGTTCCAGATGCCAGAATTCCCTTTCTTTGCTAGACTTGGTTTTGGTCCAGTATTTCCTTTTGTAATGGGGATGTTTACTGTGTGACATTGTATATTAGAAGCTTACAACTTAAAGACTCACATAGGTCTACAGTCAAGAGATTGCCTGAATCTTAGAAGAGACCTTTCTTTTACACTTTTGAACACTTTTGGAACTGTTAAGCTTTTAGTCTTTAGCAGATGGACTAAACACATTTTGCATTATGAGATGAGCTAAGATTTAGGAATCACCTGTGGATGCTAGGAAGTAAAGGCAATGGTTTTTGTCTCAAGTTGATAAGGGTAGAGTTGGGGGTGGTTGATCTTGGCTTTCTAGTTTGCAAGATTTAGAATCACCTAAGAAACAAAACCCTAGGTAAATTTGTAAGGGTGTTGCCAGAGAGGTTTTACTGAGACAGAAACACCAGCCTCCCTGTGGATAGCACCATCCCATAGATTGAGATCCCAGACTAAGGGAAAAGGAGAAAGTGAGCTGAGCACTGGTGTTCAGCTCTCTCTACTTCCGGAGTCTGGAGGCAAGAGGAGGAGTCACATAACATTCCTTCAGCCCCAGCCAGATCTTTTTTTACGGTCACATACCCCCTACTATGATGTACAGTACCCTCAAACAATGAGCCAACATAGCCCTCTCCCTCCTGCCTTCTGTAAGTAGATTTGGCCAGGCATTTTGTCACAGCAATGAGGAAAGTAATTAACTAATATATCTACATTCTGAATTCTTGTTGCAGTTATTGTGGGTTATAATAATATGTGTGCCTGCATTACCTTCTATCTATGTGAAAGTTAATTTGGTGACCTCATGGTCATAAGGTGGCCCCTCCAACTATGGCTTCATTTTCATAGGGAGAAAGAGAAACAATATGAATGAGAGCTTCAAGGTTCAAAGGGTTCACTCTACAGGAATTTATGTCTCCAGACTCCTTGTGCTACCCAGGTCTGCATTTAAAAGGATTAATGAGCTTAAAAGACATTAGCATAGAAAAATGACTGAAAAGAGGAATGGGACTTGAGTTTCTTCAATTATGCCCTTCGTTGTGGTAATAGAACTGTCACTTTCAAAGCTTAAAATTCCGCAGAAGCTAAGATTTAACAAAACCTTCAGGGTTACTGTTCAGTCCTGTGAGGACTATTATGTAGATGTGTCACTGTGTATTGAAATTTTCAAGTGTCAATCCACTATGCTTTGTTCTGTAATGCTTATTTTATTTTTGGACTTTGTCATTTTTTTTTACTGGTCTGATTAATGATATAGGTCATCTTCAGAGACAAAAAAAACTGCATTTCCTTTCAGATCATATATTTTTGTTTAATTAAATTTTTAATAAGAATAATCCATGTAGCATAACCCATAATAAAAACTCATTAAAAAACTGAGGCATGATGGCTTATATCTGCAATCCCAGCACTTAGGGACACTGAGGCATGAGGATTACCATCAGTTGGAAGCCAACTTGGACTTCAGAGTGAGATGTCCCGAAACCAATAATAAAATGAAATTTGTAATACTTCACATATATTGAGGAGTACCTTGCCATTGTGCTGTCCTGCCAATTCGGATGAGCAGTAAAAGGTGCACTGATTTGTTTTCTTCTGTTTATGTTGTGAAGAGGGGGGGGGACCCTTTGCCACCACACACACAAGGCCCCTCAAATTTCCTCTAGTTTTCTGACCCTGGGAAGTGAACTCTATTGTTCTTGCAGTGTATCCCCCTTACTTTCTCCCGAGAAGATGTCACTTGAATCATCCCCTCAGAGGGCATCAGGAGCAATGCAGTACCCTCCATAACTGTGGGACTGATCACTGATCATTGCCATAAGGCCAAGACCATCTGCTCCCTGGTTCTAGAGACGGTGCTCCCATTAATACTTCGTCAGCACTCATTTTCAGCATTTTGTCCACTTTTTGGCTGACACTGCATTTAGAGTCAACCTCACCCTCAATTCCTTTGAATAACACCCGTGGTGGCGATACCTACATTTCTGGATCGAGCAATTAGCTTTTGAACTCACTTGGAAGTGGATTATCTCATGGGCACATTTGTCCTTAGATTTATGCTGTTGGTCCAGCTTGTTGAGATTATTTTGTCTTTTGCTTCTGGCACCTGTGTGCCTCTAAGGCTGTCAGCATCACATTAAAAGACAATCTGGAATGATCCATCCTCATTCTGATGACTGAAAAAGACATCAGGCTTAGATGCCAAAGCTAGAGCCCTGGGGCCAATTAGGAGGTGTTTCTACAAGTGGGCATGCTACAGAAATGACCACTGCATACTTTTTGATGTTTTATCATCTTTTAGGAAGAGCTATGTGCTCATTATAGAAAAAACTCACAAAATACAAAATACATAAAATCTTACTTCTCAAAAGGAGTTACAATGCTTATAGCATTATCATATGATGCATCTATCTATCTATCTATCTATCTATCTATCTATCTATCTATCTATCTATCTATCTATCTATCATCTATCTATCTATCTATCTATCTGTCTATTTATCTATCATTTATATATATATATAGTTACATATGCATATGTAGATATAGATGTACACATAAGTATATAAGTAAAACCTGCTGAGTTTATTTAATGGGCCTCGTGTGTATGTGGTTTCAAAGCTGTCTACTTTGTATTGGATAAACAATTAGGGGGTTATCCCTGGGAGAACGTTCTCCCCTCAGCAGTCACTAGTTACCTATAGTTCTTTGTCTAGGATTAGGACCCTATAAAATTTCCTTCTTCTGCATTAGCTTGACTGTTGATATTGTTATTATTACAGTCTTATTTAGGCAGCCATAATTTTGAGCCATCTTGGATGTACCTTCTCAGTTATTTCTAGAAGACACAGTTTCACAGCAGACTTCCTGGTTCTCTGGCTCTTACAATCTTTCTGGCCCCACTTCAGTGATGTCCCTAGAGCCTTAGGTGGAGAAGTTGTGTTGTAAATATATTCTTTGGGATGGGCTCCACATGATACATCTCCACACAATGATCTATTGTGGTTTTCTGTAATGGCTGTAAAGAGCTTCTTAGATGATGGGTGAGAGCTATTCTTATCTATATGTATAAGGATAGGTTTTAGAATGCAGTTAGGAATTATACCTGTCTTAGTTAAGGTTTCTATTACTGTGAAGACACACCATGACTACAGAAACTCTTATCAGAAAAATATTTAATTAAGGCTGGCTTATAGTTCAGAGATTAGTGTATTCCCATTATTGAAAAAGCTTGATGGCATGCAGGCAGACATGATACTGGAGAGGTAGATGAGAGTTTTACATCTGGATCTACAGGCAACAGAAAAAACAAGTGAGCCACTGGGCCTGACTTGAGCTTCTGAAACCTCAAAGCCCACCCCTAGTAACATCCTTCTTCCAACAAGGCCACACCTCATAATAGTGTGACTCCCTGTGAGCCTATGAGATCATTTTCATTCGGATCACCACAAAGCCTGTCTAGTAAAAGTGACCATAGTAAGTTATCTTCTAAGATCCTTGACCATACTAGCCCTGGATAGTTGACTAGGTCTAGTACCATACATGACTTCCTTCCTATTGGGAGGGGGTGGGGGAGGCACAAATCACATCAATAATGTTTGATAAAACTTCAAGGAACTGTATTATTTTATATTTAGCTAACCTTATATACAGCATGTGCATGTGTTTGTGTGAGTGCATGTGTATGTGTGTGTGTGTTTATGTGCATGTGTGTGCATGTATGTGTTAAATGAAGTAATGCCACGTGGAATGACAATGCTTCTCCCAAAAGCTATAGAACATCTAACAAAAATCCCAGTGCCAGACATGTAAACCCCCTTTTGAGTTGTTGATCAGCAGAGTCCCAATAACTCCAAAACCAATATAGGTCATTGCTGCTGCTCTTAAGTTGAAAGTAAGTATCTATTGCTGAAGATGCCACACATTTTAGACACAATACTCTGAAGATTCAAGCTGGATCTAACTTGAAACCTCTTTCTTGATAAAGTCTTTTTAATGCCATCAAGGAATGAAAGCAATAATTTAACCAGTTCTGATGCCAATGAAATATAACCAATATGGCAAGATATCCCTCAAAGTACCGTAGTAGAACTCATATCCTGAGTAAACAACAGCTAAGTGAAAGTATCTTATTTCTATTGGTTATATGTATGGTCTAATACAATTTGGAGATATTTAGAGAATTTATTGCTGCTAACAGGAACTTAAGTGGCTTTTTTACTTTTTTAATGTGATTCTGTAATTTAAGTTTTTAATGTGATTCTGTAATGTAAATTACAGGTGCAGCTCCTATGAAACCTCAGTGGCACCACTGCTATATGTTCACTGTGCATTAGACTTCCTTGGTTTGATGATGCCTGGAGTGGTCTTAAAGGCCTTTGCTGTATATAGGATTATCTGTGTGCTTGTTTAGTTATGAATTCGACCACAGCATGCAAGAAAGAGCAGGTAGAGACATGGGCCAATGCCCACAGGGAAGCATCTGGTCAGTATATAAATCCACATGAATCTGACAGAGCAGAGTCCTCAGCTGAGAGCCACAAGTCCTCCATATAAGGATAGCTGCACCTGTGCTACAGTCAGCATTGGCTCCATTCTGGATTTCACTAATGCTGGAGAGGAGACTGGTTATTTCTTCTGATAAGGCCTACAGAATGAAAGTCTTCATCTGCTCTTGCCATGCCTAACCATACTGAAATGGATGCACAGGAAAGAAGCCAACAGAGATGAGTGGGGACAAGACAGTTTGTCTGGTATACCTGTATATACTATTGATAGCATCTGGACTGTTCAGTCATGAGTCTATATATCCTGCTCTCCACCTTTGTCATTATCTGTTGGGAAATTCTGCTACTAAGGTCAAACTCTGATATTACCAAACAGCCCTGAGCTCAGTGAAAAATTGCGGACTCCCTTTGTCAATGGGGCCTCCTCTTCTGTGGGGAATCCCAGATCCCATCTGAGGAATGTCACATAGTCCTGCACCTGAGATTCCTGGAATGCCTCCCAATGCTAATGAGATATCTCAGTCTTCAGCCAATGATCTATACCCACCCTGAGTATTCTCACCACCTTCCTCGAAACTATATAACCCTTGGTTTACGCCTAATAAAGTGATATACACAAGATGTTAAGTTGAATACTGTCTGAGAGAGCTGATTCATTGAATGTCATCATCTAAAAGAGCTGTAATGAAAAAGAGCTATAACACTGAGATTTCTGGAGGAAACCTCCTCCCTTCCTGGAATTCCTAGCCAGAAGGGGGTCTTACTGACCCACCTACCTGTTCTGGACTTCACTTCCTTTCTGCCTTGTGTGTACCAGAGTTCAGACACACAAAGGGAAAACGTGGCCCAAGGAACTCAGTTCTGCTCCATCCTTCCCTGTTTGGTGCACAACAGCACCTGGACACCACAAGGGAAGATGCAGAAAAATGGAACCACATGCATCAGTTCAATTTCAGTTGAGTTTCTGCCACTTGAAACCCAGAGATCCCTGACATGGTCACACATGAAATGTGTGTGGAACCTGATATTCTAGCTGGTAGGAGAGTAGGATGGTGGCCCCAGCATCTGTAGCTCATGGCATCATTCTGCCCACACTGTTAAGTGTTATGAAACAATAAAAACATACTTTCTTTAGCATTGTTCCCTCCTCACTCACCCAACCCAAACCCTAAATCTGGTGATAAAACAGATAACTGTTTTAACATTTTATGAGAGCTTAGACAGTCAGTACCTGTCACCAGCAGAGAGAGAAGCTGACAACACCACAAGGACGTATCCTTGAGCCAAATTCAAGGACCTGCTTTCCTTTTTCCTGTCTCTGTAGACACCTTCCTGCTGCCCAATAGCTCTACTTGACGTCACGCTGCCTAGAATGGTTACTTGTGAGATTCTGACTTGCAAATCGTGTTATGAACATTCTCCTGGGCCAATAAGACTTGAAAATTTAATCTGTAATGAACCATGACAATTAATTATATAAATATTATGATATTCTTCCTTCTTTGTCCAAGAGAGTCTGGGAGAGCATCACATAATATTCAAATGAGTTATTGATTTTACATTTATAACTTCATTGCAACCACTGTTAAATGTGGCTCTTGAGTGATCACAGTTTGAATCTTAGGATTTAAGATGAAATTTGATAAATTTAATAATTTTAATTTGGAAATTATGCTATCTTTCAAAGGACAAATCTTGCTATATGCATTTGTGTATTGGAGCATACATGTGTGTACACAGGTAGGTTGTTGGTGCAACAATGAACTCAGCTCTTCAAAATCTCTGATGGCATCCATTGAATCTGTTCAGCACTGATGGCACTAAGTTCCAAACTCCAGTACCAAGGGCCAGGGCCAGGGCCAGGGCCTGGCTTTGTAAAAAGCTTTCACAGAGTGAAAGTCCACATTCCACTCCACCCTCTGTTGGCTTCCAACCTCCAAAATTCCCAGGAAGCATACAACCTCAATAAACACATACTCGGCTTCCCAAACACAGTCTGAAAAAAAAAAGCCCCAGACCTCTTCCAAACAAATTACTGCCAAAACCTTTTTATAACAATGATTTAAAGTTTGCTGCAATGATATGTCTGGTAAATTGCACTAAAGTCCTTGAAGAAACGGTTATTGATTCTCAACAATATTAAAGACAATGTGCAAAATTTTTAGTTTCTCCCATTACATGCCTAATAAGTTTGACTGTATGTATTTTATGTCATTGTTCTGTCATGCCTGTTGCACATTTTGCTATTCACAGTACAGTACCACTCAAATTAAGTGATTTTTCCATCCCTCAATACGCAGTGTAACAATTATCAAGTTATACTTTTCCATTCTGGGCATATTTTTCTTTGTTTTACTTTGTATCACTGAGAGTGATACAATAACATTGTAATCTTATAACATTATATATCATATGTATATGATGCTGCTGTTTGGAGATAGATAGATAGGTAGATAGGTAGATAGATAGATAGATAGATAGATAGATAGATAGATAGATAGACAGACAGATAGAGTCGTGTGTTTGTGCACATGCATGTGCAGGTGCTGTTGCCTGTGAACACATATGTGGAGTCCAGAAGATGACTTCAAATATCTTCCCCTACTTCTCTTCACCTGACTTTTTAAAGACAGGCTATTTTATTGAACCTTAGCTCACTATTTCAGCTAGACTGGTTGACTAGTGAACCTCCTGAGATCTGTGCCAAGCAAGCAGCATTACCACGGAAGTCTTCTATTGAATGAATGGCCAGCAAATAATTGTTAAGACTTCTCTGAGTTCAGTATTTTTTTTTCACTTTAAAATTTTATTAATTCATTGAGAGTTCCATACAATGGGTTGTAATTGTATTCATCACCTCCCCAATCCTTCCCAATTCACATCTTTTTACCCCAAACAACTTTGTGTCCTTTTACAAACAAACAAAAATCTTCCCAAAACAATTTGAAGCACAGTATTATTTTATGAAGTACTTGGCATTTCATTCATTCTGTGGAGTTTGTCATTTGCCAGATCCTTGCCTGGACACTGTAGATACACAGATGTTTTCACTGTCTCAAGACAAGTGGGTAGGAGGCCAAAATGCTCTGCAAAACCCCTGATGACTTAGAAATTAAAGGGCACTGGGGACAGAAAGAAGGAGAAGGGATTTTATACAGTGGGGACACTCAGTCTGCTGCTGCCTCCCTGGACAGGGCTGCTCCTTGTCCCAGTGTTCTTGGTGACCAGCAGGAATCATGTTCTTCGTGTTATCAATGAATCAGTGCATAAGTGGGGATCAAAGTCAGGCCAGAAATATCAGCTGTGAAAATACTACTTGATCTCTTTCAGAGAGGAACACATGGGTTTGTCTGTGGGGGTACTCACAATGTCCCCACAAACTACAGAGCTCTGTACCTCTCTTTGAAAGAAGCACTTTCTATCACCAACCCAGTGACTAGGAAGGTTGCTCTCCAGGCATGTGGTGACAGAGCGTGCTGGGTCAAAGGACCACCATCCTTTTGGCTTGAGCAGCCCTTTATTCTTTAGGTGAGGGGTTCCCATTTCAGAGAGGCATAACTTTAAAGCACTTGAGTCGTGAAGTGGAAAATGTGAGGGAAATGCTCTGTGCCTGCATTGAGAGTGATTCATGGCCCTCAATTTTGCTTTTAATTTCAAGTAAGCTCTCCTGATCTCACTTCCTCTGCCACCAACTGAAATATTAAGAATAATTTCATCATCTATCCCTAGTGTTATTAAATAAAGCTGAAAGCCCCACCGCATGTGATATGGACTGCCTAACGAACACAATTGGTAGCATTCATTTTTTAATTAAATAAAAAACGAACGTGGAACAGATGTGCGCCTTTTAAATGGGGTCTGAATAGTCGACTGCAGCTGGGTGCTATGGAAACCCACACTTCAGAAAAGATCATCCTCTAATTTCCAATTAAATATAATCTAATTTCTAATTCATTTCTACTTACAGCTTAAACTGAGTTTCTAGTTCCATGGTCAGTAACATAGAAGCACGAATCCAGAAGAAGGAAAATCCCAGAATCCTTAAATATCAGAGATGAAAGGGATGAAAACTTCATTACATCCTTTGTTTCATTTCATAAAGAAAGGTAGAGGCCGAGCATGACAAGAAATGGACCCATAGTGGACACTTGCCGACTCTGCCAGGATCAGACAATATTAGCAAGTGAAACGTGCTTTACAAAGCAGTAAGGTACTCAGTTCAAAAATTAGAAACCATGTATCAAAAACAGACAAAAAATTCAAACCCTGAAAAGTTTTGTAGAAGATGAAATGTTAGAACAGCTCAAGAAAAAATGTGTTTTGAGAAGTCATTTATTTCATTCAAGGCTGTTTGTCTTCTCCCTATAATACTTTCAGGCATGAATTTAATATCTTTGCTCTAAAACAAATAGCTCCTGTAAGGCTCAAAGGACAAGAGGGATGTTACAAGTCACCAAGCCCAATAAGATCATTAATTATTTTGCTGGCCATTAAGCATTGGTCCTCAGGGATGGTTGAGAAATGATGAGCTGGAGGCTAGAATCTTCAGCATCTCCTGTGTTGCCAGAATTCATTGCTATCTGATGGGTGGGTTTCAGGTCTCAGAGTCTGCTACTCTTCTGTTCTGTGGGTGAGGGGCCCTCACAATCCGTTATCAATAAACAGGGTGGGTGAGTCCTTGGTAGATTTTTCTAGCCATAGTCTTCCCCTCTACTTGGAAACACAGTTTAGAACTGTTTCTTCTTCACCTCTTTCTGCTAAGCCTTCAGAATTTGCCCATGTTTCATTCTTCTAGAAAATTCTCCCCTGGTCTTGAGTGAGACCCCTATTTCCTGGATTGACATTCATTTCTGACTTTCTTAAATATATTTTACCAGACCAGGCTTCAAAAGAGCTTTTCCTTACATCTCTGAGCATCCCTAAAAGGGTGTGTGTCCTTCTATACACCAGTCCGACCCTAAACATCTATTACGGATACACACAGGTGATGCAGGGAAATAGCGGGGGTGTGCCTGTGAACTGGTTCTCATTTTCCTGCAAGTTAAAACCACAATCTGAAGATCCCTGAAAATAGCTCCAAAACTTAGACAGAATTAAATAGCATCAGTTTCATATGCCTCAGGCACTGTTAGGAAGTAGTGGGAAGGAACTAAAAACCAAAGAATGCTGGGGTGATTGTGAGCATGTTCTAGGAAGCACTCAGCCTCAAATACAATTTTCCCTCTAAATCACAGAAGAGACTTTTCCCCCTCCTTCCTTTTTCTTCATGTTCAATGATAGAAAGACATAGCAAAGAAGTCAGTTCTCCTCTACTGCAATAAATGCCAGTGCTTAAAGCAAAACAAAGTCATCTGGGAGTTTCTGCAGTCATGGCAGGTTCTTCTCCTGGGATCATGATCAGGGGACATGTTGACAAAAAGGCTGAGAATGTTCTAGAATCATATTGTCCAATCTGTGGCCATCAATGTGAGTCAGTGTAGGAACAGATTACAGGCAGGAGAAGAATCCTGAAAACAGGACAAGCCCACCTTGATAGACAGCGCAATCCTGGAGAAGAAGGGATTGGGAGGCCAGTGAAGACTTCTCTTCAGCCACCCCTTAATGAATTATTCCACCAGAGCAGCCAGTGCTGTTAATTACCACCAGGTAACTCTCCAGCCCCAACAGGAGAAAAATTTTAACATTTATTTGTGTGTTTCCTATGTGTGTACATACCATGGTGCATGTATGGATGTCAGAAGACAATTTGCAGGTATTACTTCTCATCCTTACACATGTGGGGCCCATGGGTCAAAGCCATGGCTTTGTGGCAAGTACTTTAACAAACTGAGCCATCTCACCAGCCCTGGAGAAGAGGGATTTTCAGAGAGTTAATGAGAGAAGAGACTGGTGTTCTTTCTTCTGCCAGGACTCTGTTGGAGGAGAGTTTATCAGGAGTCTGTGGTCCTCACACCCCTCTGGCCTCCTGTGCTAGGTATGGGCAAACAAGGCACACTCTATTGGACCAGCAATATAGATCTATGTGCAATTAGTTGTCTGAGCAGTTGTCTCAGTCTATGTGAGAGACTATAACAAATTACCATGAACTAAGAGACTTACAAAGAAATTTACTCTCACAGTGCCAGAGGCTAGGAAATCATAAGTCAAAGCACTAATAATAATTTGGTATCTGATGATGGCTGTCAAGGTTATCTAATATGGAGTCACTTATGTCATACCTAATAAAATAGTGTCAGGAGGCCATAGAAAAAGATACTTAGGTTGTGTAACCCTATTTCTAAAACTTAGTCCAATCATAATCATAACATCAAGGCAACAAATCCTACCTAACAACTAGTGACAACCACCAATCAGAATTTACCAGCTTTTGTAACACAATGAAGAGTCAACCAGCTTTCTTTCAAAGCAGGTTCTGTAGCTTATTCTTTACTCAGTGAAACCCCAAAACAGTTTCTTTTACCTCTGGGAGCACCTGAGACTCATGTCACCATGAGTCCCAAACTGTAAATTCTGTATCTTGCATTTTATGTTCTGGTTGGAGGTTCCGTCCCTTTGTTTTTTTCTGCAAGTGAGCAGAACTTGGTTCTTTGTGTAAAGGCCGGTATCTTCCCTCTGACTCCATGAGGCAGGAAGCAGGGCAGCATTCTGAGGCTGCTATAGTGAGGATGCTTATTTCATACCTTCCTAAACTTCACCATACATATTGTGATCATGGAAAAATTACAATTTAAAGGGTGGCTTTGTGATTGAACCTTAATTGTACAGCTCCAGGTGTTTGGGGGTGGGGCTCTAGAATCTGGAAACCTTAGACAGTCTGAGCTGTTGAAGTCACTTGTCCTGGGTACATTACCTAGCAGGTCGTAGGCCTACTTATTGCCAGGGCCATAGGTGACAGCCCAGGGTCATTCTCTGAGAGTTTCTGTTCTTGCATTGTCCAGTAATTGAGGGAGCCACCTAGAATGGAGGCAAATATCAGGGAGATGTCAGGCACATGTCAGATAAATATCCAATAGAAAGCATAAAATGTGACAATAGAACCCCAAATTTCTGTCAGAGGGGGACAGCCAGTCACTGTAGGTTTAGTTGGTTGTTTACCATGTAAGGATGTGAGCCAGCTGTTGAAAAGACTTTATATTCTGCAACAAAATGATAACAAAACACAAGCACATTGAATTCCAGAGTCTTTTTAAATGTGAAATCTCCTGATTCTGCTAATAAAATTCATTCTTAAAACTTTATTCTTTCAAAATTTCATACATTTATGTAATATATTTTGATAATATTCACCCACTACCCTCCTATAACCCCCATCCTCAAACATTTTCCCCTAAGAACCCATAAAGAACCCCTCCTTGTTTGTTTGTTTGTTTGTTTGTTTGTTTGTTTGTGTAATCCATTGAGTTTAATTATGCTTGTTTGGATAAGCATGATGTTACTAGGGTATCCAACCACCTCCTGACTAGATTTGAAATACAGTTTTAGAAACACTGACTGAGACTAGTACAATAATCTGACCTTGAGGCAGCTTGTGTCTGTCAGTTTTTTGCTGTCTTATCCATTGTAACTTACAACATGTTTTAATTCCACAAGGATTTTGCCTACTATTAACTTCGTAAATCTTACTTCCTAACTTCCCTGCTACAGACAGAGACATCAGAATAAGCTCTGTGGCTTAGAGACAAGGGTGGCATTGTTCCTTGAGTGTTCTGCTAATTGTTTGTTTGGAGGTTATGGTTTTTTTTTTTTTTAATAGCAGAATTCCCAAATTAAATCTTGTACAGAACTCTAATAGATAAAGCCTATAAAGGTGATAAATGAGTGGTTTCCACAGTGAACATAGAGTTCGGTTGTTCCCTCTGTTGGTTATATAAATAACATGTTTGTTGAGAAATAATATAAAATGCAATACAGTTTGAGGCAAATTAGGAGGCAGCATCTCTAAAATTAGTTTTATGAAGTTACTGCTATCTTTCCTGGCATCTTTCTTTGTGCAATTTTTATGCCTATGCACACACTTTGTCAAACACCCCCACACACCATCATATGCTGCAGTTACTGCAGACAGCATTTTAAATGCCTGTTCAAATCCTTCTCTTCTCTTGCCTGTCTCCTTTACTTCTCTCTTTTCCTTCTCAATTCCTTACTTGTCTCTACTCTTGTCTCCAGCATGTTAAAAAAACAAATGGATTTTTTCCATATCTTTTTTTCCTTTACCCTATATTCTATATCATCTATGTATTTATCTGATCACTTCCAATATCTGGTATGAGTAAAGTATCTAGAAAAGCTGATCATTAATTCAGAAAAATGAATGATCTTGTCTATAGGAGAAGAGCAGTCTCACATGTTGCTTTTCACCCTTGGAAATGAGCACACAAACCCATGTGCAACTGGCCAGCTTGTCAGGACAAAAATCTCTGTACCACACTTCCTCTACAGGTACACATGCACATGACCTTTAGGGGTGAGGCTGCACAAGTAAGAGTGTAATAAACATCATTGTGCATGGTATTGCACATCTGGGTTAATTTTCATAGTAGATAGAATATCAGGCCTAAGATTTCAAGATCAAACTGTGCGTTTTAACATTTTAGCTTGAAAACAGGTTGCCAGGTTGTTTTCTAAATCAATTCCCATTTCTGCTGGTAAGGCCAGCTAGAGAGGGGTTTGAGACTCATTTTAACTTTGTCAGTTGGTCAGACTTAAGAAGACAACATCTATTTTGCAAGTCTCTTGGGGCATTCACAGGCTTAGTAATTGTTTGGCTTTTTTTTTTTTCCAATCTCATCAATTTAAATGGGTTTGGAAATGATAGACCCTAGTTATTGCCACAGGCATTGAACTTTTCCACTCTCTTGTTTATCCATTGTGTTTATGATTTTCAGTCTTCTTTGTGAAACGAGAAAGAATAATCAGCTGCTTTGAATTTGTTGCCTGTCTCACGTGACACCAAAGCATGGTACACTTAGCTCCGTGCCTGCAGCTTCTACATCTGGGGATGGAACCAAAAGCACAGAAAATTCATTTTGTTTTGTTTTGTTTTGTTTTTAAAACAATCCGTAGTTTTAGTGTAAAAATTATTTTTATTTCCTCAAAACAACATGACAACTATGTAAACAGCCCTCACATCACATTTACGATTATAATTAGAGATAATGCATGTAGAGGATGCATGCAAATTCTAGGCACCATTTTATACAAGGAACTTGAACATCTTCCGATTTTGGGGCGGGAGGGGGGGTGTCCATTACAATCATTCCCAGTGGATTCCGAGAGATGACCATGTTCAGCAAATGTATTATTTTCTTGCAATTTCTGATCTTGTTTAAAGATGTCTCTTTAGGCTCATGTATCTAAGTGGTGAACAACATCGGGAACAGCAGAGACCAAACACGATAGCTACTGCTGTGCTACAAAATACACTGAAGCTCTGGGCAACAACAGGAATGAGCTCACAGCTTTAGTGGGGCTCAGAGGACCTGTGTTTCAGAGCTCTCAAGCCACCATCCAGCCAGTAGATGGGGCTTCAGTCACCTTGAGACTGACTCGGAAGAGCTTGCTTCCCAGCTCATGTGGTTGTTGGTAGGTACTAGCTCTTGACAACAGGCTATCTCCAGGCCTGCCAGCTGGGCTTCTCTATAGTGTAGCTCAACGCCAGCTGCTAGCTTCACCAGAGCAGTAAGAACTGGGGGTAGTGCCAGCCCGAGAGAGGGGAGTCACATTGAAAGCAGCCTCACAGTGTTGTGCTCCAGTCTCTAGCAGCTAGACAGGAGGTCTAAGCCACACTGTGGAGATTGTTTTCTGAGGAAGTGAAAACTCACAGGTAGGAAGCAATTGTGATCATCTTTAAGAACTGCCGGCTGGTGTGAAAGAGAATATGTATTTCATTCTGGAAATACAACGGCAACTTTGTCCTAGAGTAGACATTCATGTTCTGGTTCCTTTTTTGTTCTAATTTTAAACTTTAATTGTATCTGTTCTTTTTTAATGGAAAGTTGGGAGACAAATATGTACAAGTAATATTTTTCACTGTGTATTAATGAATATTCCTTTAATAACCAAGATCCACCTTCAGACTGAGGGAACTATTCAATTAAAAGTTCCTGGTTTTCAAACCACATCAGTTCAAGCAAAAATTAACTTTCAGACGCACAAGTGCTCAGCAGGGTGTATCTCATCTGCTACACATGGGTCTTTAAAATCTGATCAAGCCACTCAGGGCTTAGTGAGCAGAGAGTCCAGAGCCTGCTCCCTCTCCATTCACTATGCAGAGGTTGTTTGATGTGCTCTTTAAAGCCAATTCATTGACTTTTTATATTTTCATTTTGAAAAGAAAGGCTTTATAAAGTCTTTTTTGCAAACCACATCAAAATAAAAACTCTGTTTAGCAACAGGCATGGAAATATGGGGATTTACCAAGCCCCAAAGACTTGAGAGTCCTTTACATCAGTATTTTCTTGGGAATTAAATGTCTATTCAAACACAAAACTCAGATGGAAAGGGTATCCATTAACAATGCATTTACAATTTTATTTAGCTGTGCAAATTTCTGTTTGCTAGCTAAAGTTCACAAGGATCAAGTTTTGTTTAGAAGCTGCATAGAAAAGTAAGCAGAGAAAAGTTTTGTGTATGTGTAAGGGGAAATATTTATATTTGGGATGGGTTTTGCAACACTAGACAGGAAAATAGGAAATTCATTAAACATATGGTGAGAGACAGTTAATCTTTGAAAAGGCTGTCTTTGGTCACAGGAACCAATTACGCCACTCCGATTCATGTCAAGAAGATATTTATTCACATAATTAAGCTTGCAGTATAGACACTGAATAAGCACAAGAATGTCAGATTTATTTCAGATTAAAGAATCATAATCTAAAAAGACATGTTAGAGAGTTTCTTTGTGTAAGTGCTGTATGTGGGTCTTCATGAGTGTGCAAATGTGCATGCATGTGTGAATGAGAATGTGCAAGCATGTGTGTGAGTGTGCATGTATCTGTGTGAATATGCATGGTGTGTGTGTGTGTGTGTGTGTGTGTGTGTGTGTGTGTGTGTGTGTATGTGTGTGCGTGAATGTTCCTAGGGGCTGAAAGTTACAATGTCTTTTCCTCTACTGCTCTCCACCCTGTGTGAGACTGTATCTCACTGAACCTGGTACTGACCAGTTGCCCAGTTAGCTCTAGTGATGTGTCTGCCTCCTGCCCTCCAGAGCTAGGACTACAGAGGCATTTATCTTCACCTGGCTTTTTTTAATGTGGGTGCTGAAGATCTCAACTCAAGTCCCCGTGCCCCGAGATTACCCTCTGAGCCACTGTGGCTCACTGTGGCTTTCTTTTTCATTTCTTATAAATGGAATTATTTAACCCAGGTCTTTGTTGTCAGGCTTCTTCCACCAGCACACTCACTCGGAGTTATGTCCATGTTGTTGCATGTGTCCTAGATTTGCTCCTTGTTTGCTGCTGAATCACTTTTTACAGTATGAATGCGCAAACCTTGCTCATCCATCATCTGCTGAAAACTTGTGTTTGCTGGTTTGGGGTTATAAATTAATAGAGGTGGAGAGCACTTTTGTTTAACAGGCATGTGCTTCCACTGCTCTTGGGTGAAGATTTCACTGTGGTGTAGGGAGGATGACCAGAAAGGGCACCTATAACTTTTTTCTTTTTTACTAAACTACCAAGAGTCCATTTTGTGAAGAGAGTATGTCATTCTACACTGGCACCAGCAGTGGGCACTAAGCCCCACATCCTGAAAGTGCTACCATCTACCAATAGCACCACCTTGGGGCCTTTAAGGAGCATTTATCCAAATGCCAACCGGCTGGTTTCTTTTTAATTCAGTGAGACTCAGAAGTGGAGGAATTGATGAGAGAGATGTGATATCTGTCTGCCAGTCTTTCTATTGGAAAATGTGTGTGAGGTATTTTTTTAATCCATAAATAAGAACGAAGTCCTGTTGTTTCCAAGGACAGATGCAAATAGAAGTCATATTAAATTAATTAAGTCTGTCTTAAAGATGAATATCATGCTTTCTTTCATTTGTGATTTCTAGAAAGACACAAAAGCATACATGCATATACAATATGAAAACAGAACTAAACTCTTCAGGGGACAAAGAGGACTAATGGGAGGGAATCAAAAAAGGGAGAATTGGAGCTAAGAAGGGGTATGTGCTCAACATACAATATGTACCAGTCTGAAAACTCAAAACCTCAAAGAAATTTCTTTTTAGGTTGAATGAGTTTTGTGCCTATGACAAGGGCTGGGGACACCAGGAGTTTGTGCCTTGAGATCAGATTGACTTATCAGAATTCTACCTGTCACTAGCAACTGTGTTGCCTCAGTTTCCTCATTGTAAAGTGCATTAAATAACTGTCTACTTTATAAGGTTTTAGAAGATAAATACATTCATGCATGTAGGCCACTATGTGCTGTGAATAAATTCCCACATAATGCAAATGGATTACAATCCCTCACCGTGCTGATGAAAAAAATTCATTTAGCATTGATCCTAGGGATTAAGAGAGAGATTCTTGTAATCGCATTTTCATTTTTATGAATGACTCTTTATTGAATTTCAACAATATATTCATTATAGAGAATTTGGAAAGCAGAGATTTGGCAGCATGTCAGACTGAGCTATGTGTAGAGATTTTTCCTATTATGCTTCATGGATAAAATGGAAGAAGACAATTTTGAAAAAGCACAGCTTTGTAAATGGAGAGCTAGGAAGCATTAATCAATTACCCCCCCCCAAAAAAAAAAAAAGAACACGGACTGGATGCTGGAGAAGATGGAGAAGAATGGCTGGCCATGGTCCAGGGGAGAGCAGACCTGTGAAAAACCTGTTTGGGGCTGAGACCTTAATGTGGATGTGAAGTGGATGTGAGTGCTGGAGGAAAACAGACCCCCTTAGACCTGAGCTCAGCCCAGCTCCACCTCTCTAGCTCTCTTACTGATCTGCAGGGAGTCTGAGTTGACAGCCCTGGAGAGCTGGCAGAACAAAGCATCTGCTCTGGACAGGATAAGAACCACTTACACCGTAAGTCATTTCTATAAACAACTCTGCAAAACCAACCCCTGCTGGCAGTAAATAGTAAGCTGATCAAGAGGAGAAACAAGCAGGTGAAACAAATACTGAATATGAATGACAAAAAAGATGTGTATGGTCAAGAGAGTAGCTCACGTGGCATCTAGGATGCGGAGTGAGTGACTATGCTTGCTGGCTTTCTGCTCCTCCATTTTATCCCATCCAGGCTCCAGCTGATGGATGCCACTGCCCACATTCAGGACAGGTCTCCCCTGCCCATTATTTACTTCTTTCAAAACCACCTCACCTACACATTGAAGTACACTTTACTAGTCAATTCTATATCTCTCAACCCCATTAAGGCCAACTGCCTCAAAACCCTTCATCAGAAGGTTTTACAGATTGCCAATCCTTAGCTTTCTGCGGCCACCTAGACCAAAAGCTTTGTTTAGTCCAAGAAGAGGTCAGCAGGCTTTCCTTCATTGTCTTCCTGAGCTCCCAGATAGGTGAACAGTGGAGATCAAACTCTCTGCCATTCAGGGGTCCTGAAACAGTGACTGGGTTCACCCATGAGTGACATGCCAAACATACTACACATTTCAGGACTGGTGGAGAAAGCTGGGACTTTTGAGGAGTCTCCACTCATTCCTTCATTCATCAGGGGCACATGGAGTAGCCCTTGGTATCACACCTGCCCTACTGTACACAATTCAGACACGAGATAAAGCCTATCTTTGCCTTGAGTAGAGAGATATTTGTAAACCGTCTTCCTCTTGACCCCAAAGCTGCTGTGACAGGCTCATCAAAGGTAATGCCATACAGAGCAGGGATGTCACCAGCTTGGGCCTCCTCAACAATTGTGACCTCTGGTGCTCATGACAGGAAGAACGCCTATTGAGAATTCTGCAGCAGCCGGTATTTTAAGGGTTGCTTGATTTAGCCTGTGAGGTAACAGGGTCCTTTCAGTCAGAGTGTTGAAGAGATGAAGGATATATCTCTCATGGACTCCAGGCCTACCAGGTGTCTAGGGAGCCATTTCCACAACAAGAGCCTGAGCAGGCAGCTCCATGCCACCATGTACCTCCAAGGGAGGAGACGGGCTTCTGGCGGGGAAACAGTTTGGATAAAGGCTGGGCATCCTAGAGAGCTCAGATGGGTGCTTGTGTGACCAGTGCTGTGGAAGAAAATTACACACAAAGGCCAGGAGAGGTCTGGCACAGCCTACTGAAATCTGTGCCTAATCTCTGCATTCACCTTTCTCTTCTGAAGGTGGAACCCAGGAGGACAAGGAGAGGCTCAACTCATGTCCTCACCACACCACTGCTTCAGCAATTGCCATGACTGCTTTGTTGCCAGGTTGAGATACTGCTATGCCCTGGAACTAGGTTGTCAGGAATGATGTCACAAAACTCCATGGAATTTACAGGACAGTACAGAGCTAGTGACAAACTCCAGACAGTCAATGAAAGCAGAGTCTCACAGAAGCTATGCTACCACATAAAGCAGAGATTAAGAACAGGGTCCTTTGGAAAACCAGAATTTGGACCGACCAAATCCACTTGCAATGAAGAGGTTGGATGAGGAATTTATATAGGGGAGGGGGAGGTATGCTCACCACTGTAACATCCTGAATTCTGTTTCTTTCTTGGTTCTCTGACTCCTTGAAAGAACATCCTCCTCTCTTTTCTAGACCTCTTCTTGTACTAGAACAATCCTACAGGCCCCTCAGCACACTGTTCTTTATTCACTCTGACCTCTGACTTATCCATATGCCCATACATATACACAAAGCCTGGGAGTGGCATGCCCCAACCGAGGCCCACTCATTACCATCAGAAGAGCTTCTACACATGGACATCCGCTTCTGCTTTCACCCTGATTGAGACCATCTGACAAGGACATATTCAAGGACATTCTGCTCTGAAGGACCATTTTCACCTACCACTGCTTTCCTAAGGATACCATAAGGAAAGACTATCCATAGGAGAACCTTAAGGTACCAAAGTGATTCCCTAGATCCTACTGTAAATTCCTTCCCTTAAGAAAGGTGGAAGGGAGGTGAGCACATCTAAGGCTGAGGGCTAACTGAATTCACTGAGAAAAATCACTTCCCTACCATGTATCTCAGCAGGTCACACATCACATACATTCTGTGGGTTTTAAAATCGTTTTCAATGGTCAAGAAAATGCATACATTATTAAACAAATGTTTCAATAAAGGAATCAACTTGAAGATCCACATGACAAATAGAAAAATCCCTAAATGCATCACAGACTAAACATCAATTTCCAGAGTATCAGGTCGCTAAATCACTGATGTGACCACTTGGCTCTTTGCACAGGGGATATCATCTCCCATATCAGGAGCACATATCATATACTCAGAGGCAAATCAATGCTGTGGCAGCATGAAAGGTGTGATGGAGATTCACAGAGGAGGAGAGTGGCAGGAATGGAGCCCACCCCACACCTCCTATATCAGGTTCCAGCAAGCTAACACACATTACAATGTTCTTAGAAGCCTCTGGCTAGAAGACAGGGCCACATAGTCTTCCATAACTGGATGAACAAGGTCATGTTCTTGCCTCCAGAAGATCTCAAGAGTGTGGAGAGCTCAGTATCCTTTAATTTCTCCATCAGCTGTAACTATGAGTGAATATCACAGAAAAAGAGCATTGAGTCTGCCATTAACCCAACTAAGGAGTAGCAAAAGTCAAAAGTACAAAAGGCTGCTGGCCTGGGCCTTTGAGGTCCAGCTCACGTTCCTGTGTCTAGCTCTTCCCCTGTCTAGGCTCCTTGCCCAATTCTATGAGCCCCTTTACATACTGAATCTAGCAATGTATGAAAGAGGATCAAGTTAGATTTATCATAAGAATACAACACTAATCTAAACTAAGAAAAAAATAATGTAATAATTAACCATACTATTAAGATACAGGGGAAAGCCGGGCGTGGTGGCGCATGCCTTTAATCCCAGCACTCGGGAGGCAGAGGCAGGCGGATTTCTGAGTTCGAGGCCAGCCTGGTCTACAAAGTGAGTTCCAGGACAGCCAGGGCTATACAGAGAAACCCTGTCTCGAAAAACCAAAAAAAAAAAGAAAAAAAAAAAAGAAAAAAGAAAAAAAAGAAAGATAAAGGGGAAAATTTCATAAGATCATCTCAATTGATGGAAAGAAAAAAGGGTTTGACAAAATTAGTTAACAAACTAGGAGTAGAAGGTGAGTTCTTCATTATAGATACCTATGGAAAATAACCACCAACATTCTACTTACCACTAAAAGAAAAATCCCTTTTAGAATCAGGGAACAATGACATGTTTTGCCATTTTCATATCAGGACAAAGATGTTTTTAGCACTTATTTCATCATGGGATTGGAAAGTCTAGGCAGGGAAAATTGGCAGAAAAAATGAAAAGCACCCTGCTGGGAGAAGAAAAATAAACTATTTGTAAGTGATAAATTCTTACATATGGAAAATCTTAAAGACTCCACAGAAACAACTATTAGAGAAAAACAGTCATTTACAAACAAGTCGGCAAGATGCCAAGTAAAATAAAAACTGTGTTTGTGAATACTTGGAACTGAGCACTTTCTGATTATAATTTTTACTACAGAGATATAATAATCAAGACAATGTGATACTGGCATAGAGATACATATATAGATCCACAAAACAAAACATAGTCCAAAAATAGTCCTTCATGGTTATAGTCAGACAGCCTTTGGCAAAGGTTCCAAGAAAATTCAAGGAGGAAATAATAGTGCTCCAACAAATGATGCCAGGATAATTGGAGATTGTGTTAGTCTCTTGTTTCTGTCACCACATTAGTTAATTTGCTCATTGCTGAAACAAAATACCTGACCAAAGCAACTTATGAGGGTTTGGTTTTGCTCACAGTTTAAGGGTGCATTCCATGGTGGTGGTGAGGTCAAAGTGGGCACTTAAGCTCATCTGGTCACATTGCATCCCAGTTAGGAGGCCAAAGATCCAATGCTCTATTAGCTTTACTGTTTTAAAGGAATCCAGCAAACCTTCAGGTTCTGTCCACTTTTAGAGTAGGTCTTCCCACCTCAACTAATTTAATCAAGACTATCCTAGATAATCCCTCCAGTCTTGTCTGCTAGGTGATTCTAGATCTTGTCCACTTGACAATATATTAACTATTAAAGCTACAAAATACACAGAAAATGAGGGAGGGATTATTTTGCTCACAGTTTCAGAGATTTATGTGCTGTCACAGGTAACAGGATGTTGAGCAATATACAGTGTGTAGTAAAGCTCACATCTTGATAGACACAAAGCAGTGTAGAACAATAGGAAGATCCAGACAGTGTACCTAAGAACACACCCCATAGTCACCTGCTCCCCCCAGTAAGGCACCATGCTCTTCACAAAAGAGCTAATTTTTAGTCCATCAATGTATCAAGCTGTTTATTAAATCATGGCTCTCATGATCTAATTTCTGTGATCCCTCACAGACACCCACTTCTGTGTCAGCTTTACTAACATGCTATGCAGTTTTCAAATCCAGAAAACATTTAACACACACGTGCACACACATACATGCACACATACATGTATAAATGTGTATATATACACCAAAGAATGTAGCCATTCCCCTACCTCATAGAATAGGCAAAATTTTCTCCAACATGTCAAGAATTTAAACATAAGTGATAAAACTATGAAACTTTTAAAGGAAATCTTCATTTCTTTGCACTAGGCAAGGTGTTTTAGATATGACATTAAAAGGAGTAATTAAAAAGTACTTCATTAAAATGAAAATGGTTTGTATTTTCAAAGATTCAATCAAAAAAGTTAAAAGACAACCTAAAAAAAAAAACCCTTTTTAGATATCTTTTCAGTGTCTAGTAGTCAGTGTAAATTAAAATTTCTTCTCACTCCTAGCAGCATTACTTAAAATGGGCAAGACAGTGAAACGGTAAAAACAAATATTCCTTGTGGCAGATTGAAAAATAGCCCCTCAGTCATATCTAGGTCAAATACTCAGACAATATTAATGTGATCTCAGTCTCTCTTAAGAAAGAAAATGAGTTCTGTTTTAAGCCATGAGAAATGCTCATTGGAATTCTATCGCTAGAATCCTTTGCTCTTGTTTCTGGCATGTCTAGACTCCCCTTTAGGAGCCTTCTTCAATCCTGAAGGGCTTATCAAATCTGTCCAATCAACCCAAGGTTTTAGAATATTTGGAGATGAAATCTCATCTTAGGTCTAGTCTCTGAAGCCATCTTCTAGATGTCGCTAGATTAATTCTCTCTGAAAGAGACATTTTTATGACATGATTTCCAAGGAAATTTCCATTCTGGCTATTAAACACTCAGCAATAAATGGTGCTATTTAGGTTGTGAGGATCATGCAATGTATCCCAGTGGACTGGGTTGACCCAAACATCATAAGAGAAAATAGAACACAGGCAATCACAAGTCTACAAGAAGTCTGTGATGACTAATTGTCCACGGCAGCTTGGTGAGGCAATGGTGCCCAGACAGTTCCTCCAACATTACTCTAGATGTGTACGTAGACTTAAGATGTAACTCATTTATAGCATATGTGAGGCCCTGGGTTCAGTCTCCAGCACTGCATAAACCATGCAAAGTGTCACAGGCCTATAATTCCAGTACTTAGGATACTGGGATACGACCCACACCACTAAGAGGCAGGAGATCCAAAAGTTCAAGGTCATTCTTGGCTACATAGAAAGTTGTTCCTGTTAAATGGATTTTCTAAGCCAACAGCTTCTCAGTAGATGCCACATGCTTGGCAGAAGCTGGGCACTGAAATCAAGACCAGTCTTTAATCAATTAAATGAATCAAATCAGCATATCCCAGGAGGAATCATACAGAACTGATCCAGAATTTTATCATCTGCCTCTACAAAATGTTGGAACCATGTAACAAGGTGCAAAATCTGTATATGGCACAGCCACCAGATCCAGGTGAAACCATCAGGCCCATGATGAAGGCAGGGTGAAGCTGTTAGCATTAGAAGGTAGGTATCTGGTGTTTTCTCTCACATGTCAGCTTCTGTGTTTCAAACTTTCCAGCAAAAGAGAATGCCTGGTGGCACATAGGAGGTGGTAAAGCAGCACCAGGGCCCAGCACACTTAGCTGACCACCATTTGTCTTTGTAAATAAGGTTTTACTGGGACATAGTCATGTTGTATATTTAAAAAAGGCTATTAGATTTAATAGATTTCCAGCATCTAGGCTATGCATGCATGGTTTTGGTTTGTGCTCATTTAGACTGGTGACTGTAGTTCACCTAAGCTTGCTTTGCTTTTTGAGATATGTCTTAGTAGCCCAGGCTGGCCTTGGAGTCACTATGTACCTGGAGATGACTTTGAACTTTTGCTTCTTCCACCTCCACCTCCTGTATGCTAGGTTACTCTTGTGTGCTGCCACACCCTTTTAATGTGGTGCTGGGTATTAGAGATTCCTGAATTTAGTAAGCACAATTCTAGCTTAGCCACACATCTCCAGCTCCTCATTACATATGCTGGTCTCGCCCCACAGTTGAGTAGTTGCTTCAGAGACCACATGTGTTCTTCAACCCCTGAACTGTTTACTATTTATCTCCTTATATGGTATCATTTTTTTCTTCTTTCTTTCTTTCTTTCTTTCTTTCTTCCTTTCTTTCTTTCTTTCTTTCTTTCTTTCTTTCTTTCTTTCTTTCTTTCTCTCTCTCTTTCTTTCTCTCTCTCTCTCTTTCTTTCTCTCTCTCTTTCTTTCTTTCTTTTCTTTCTTTCTTCTTTCTCTCCTTCCTATCTTTCTCTTTCTTTCTTTCTTTCTCTTTCTTTCTTTCTTTCTTTCTTTCTTTCTTTCTTTCTTTCTTTCTTTCTTTTTTTTCTTTCTTTCTCTCTCTTTCTCTTTGTCTTCCTCTCTCTCTCTCTCTCTCTCTCTCTCTCTCTCTCTCTCTCTCTCTCTCTCTCTCTCTCTCTCCTCAGATTTTCAAGACACGGTTTTTCGTATTAGCCCTGGCTGTCTTGGAACTCACTCTGTAAACCAGGCTGGCCTTGAACTCAGAAATCTGCCTACCTCTGCCTCCCAAGTGCTGAGATTAAAGGCATTCGACAATAATGCCTATCTACGTGATATCTTTGATAATCCTAAATGTTCGAGTTTCTATTCATTGCCCTGCTTAGTCCCTGGCCTTTATTTATCTCATTGTCCTGTGTGAGTTTCTGTGGGGTATACAGATGTGAGCAGTTCTGGTGATGATGTCACAGAGAGCCCTGGAAGACTTGCTGATCACTCAGAACCTCACTGGAGCTTTCTGTGGTAAGGGGTTTCTGGAGGAGATGACTTTAGCCAACATATCATGACAGACTGGAGAAGTCTACATCCCAATGAGAAGAGAAGAAGATGCATTACCTGGAGCCAAGAGAGGGGAAAGAGCATCATCAGTGGCTTTCCTCATAGCACCGGGTCTTCCTGGTAGAATGAAGCATCAATTCAAAAGTGGCAGATCTGTCCCCACATGCTCTGCTAAGATGGAGTAGATATCTTTCTCCAAAGATGGAGATAAAGCAGATGGTTGATCTCTCCAGGAGGAGAGAATCAGATAGAGAAAGAAAAATGATGTGGGCTGTGGTTGAGAAGAAACCTGCTGTGGTTGGGAAGAAACCCGCTGAGTTGCAGCATAGCCCCATTGAGAGATGCCACAGCCACAGCACCATTTCCATTGCAATGACCAGATGGAAGGGCAGAGAGCACACAAATCTTACCTTAACTCTCGAGACCTGCTCAGCATAGCACACAGCCTCATTTCTCCAGGACCCAGCTCTGTGGTCTCCCTCCAGTGATCAAAGACTTAACAAGAGAGGGTTCACCTTCATTTAATCACAGCTGTGAGCTTTCAAAATGCATTTTATTGTGAACAGATTCAGATGGGTGGAGAGTGAAAGGAAATTGATCTCAGGAGAGATCTGGGAAGAGTGTCAAATTGAATGTGTCTTGGGGGTGGGGGTGTTTTTAAAGAAGAATGGGGTACCAGTAAAGAACAGTTAGGGGTAGCAGAAGAATAGAGGAATGCCCATGTAATAAGGAATGACTGTTGCCTGTACCCCCATTTTTACTGTGCCATAGACTGGTTATGTAGCATAAATGGGACAGAAGAGGCCTCTTCTAGGGGAGCTTGCTCAGTCCTGAATCCTGGGGCTCACTGGCAACACTCAGTGGGTAGTGAATAGAAACTTGGTGAGGAAAAAAAAAAAAGACATGTTCAAGAACTCCTCTCCTCAGAAACAAGGAGAAGAATACTTGATGGTGCCAACAATGACTTCTAGGGAGATAAGGAGAGCATAGCCTGAGGCAAAGCCATTGAGAATCAGGAGACAGCAGTGTGTGTGTGTGTGTGTGTTGGAGACCTGATACAAGTGCCCAGATCTTCATCAAACTGAATATCCTGGATATCAGAAGGATGTAGTATGAGCCAACACCTGGGGGGGGGGGTGCCCATTTGTGTAGATGAACATGGGATGGAGATAATGGTTGGAACTGTGGATGTCTTCTGAGAAGGCAGCTAGTTTATCAGTGGAGGATTCTTACATCTTCGATACTGTGGATTATGAAGACCACAACTATGTAGTGTTTGAGTAACTATAAAAAAAGAACTATAAATAATGAACTACTTAAAGTCATGTGGGAGTAGCCCCAGAGGTTCTCATGGGCTCCTAGGAGTAGGGGCTGATCACATGTAGCACACATATACACAGCACACATGAAGGCCTCATCCCTCCTGCTTGACTTTGCTCTGCTCTGAACTTGTCCTCTGACATCAAAGACTTTAAGTGAAATCACAGAGCTGCTTTCTATTACAGGCGGGACCTTAACAAATTCATAGTAGAATTCATATGTCTGATGGCATAATAGTTGTATTGAAAAAAGTTTTTTTATAATAATTGTACTGAAACTCTCCAATTATGCTTTGCCATTTTTTATGGATTTTTATCAATATTTAGTATATCAACTTATACATTTATTTCATTCCATTAAGCATACATATATGCATATACACCAAACACAATTTTTTATAACTAACATTATTATTCTGCAACTCACTTTAGAGAAAGGAAGCATCCCACTATGGCTTCTGTTTAACAGCATAAAAGAAACTAAGGCTACCTTTCGTCAGTGGAAAGAGATCAGGTACACTTTGAGAGGATAAATATTTAAAATGCAAATAATTTTATCAAGCAGAAATGGCTTCTTATCAAAGGAAATCAGGCAAGAATATGAAAATATTAAACCAATGTAGTTCTCAAAATAAATCAATGAACTGAAATCTCCATGCAAATGCACAGAGCCAGAATGCCCTTTGAAAGCAGTATAGTAAACATGCCTGAGTACTATACTCTTGTCTTTTCATGATTTTTCTTGGAACAGCCTTTGCACACCTTCTTAGTGTTTCTAGTGCTGTGATGAAATGCCATGAACAAAAAGCAAGTTGGAGAGGGGTTTATTTGGCTTACACTTCCCCATTGCTGTTCAGCATTAAAGGAAGTCTGGATGGGACCTCAAACGAGGCAGGAACCTGGAGGAAAGGGATGATGCAGACGGTAGAGATGGTAGAGTGTTGCTTACTGACTTGCTCAGCCTGCCTTCTTATAGAACCCAGGACCACCAGCCCAGGGATGGCACTACCCACAGCAGGGATCTCCAAAATTACTAATTAAGAAAATGTCTTATAGCTGGACCTTATGGAAGCATTTTCTCACTTGAGGCTCTCTTCTTTCAGATACCTCTAATCTGTGTGTCAAGTTGACAGCATAAGACTAGCCAACCCACACACATGCAGCAGAAAAACTCACCAGAATTTCATTTCCAGTTTTAAAGTCTAAATCACAACTGTTAGGGGCCATCTGAGGAGGACCCATACCTTGACTAGACTTCTATTTTCACATGGTCCGTGTGTTTGAATGTGAATGTGTGGCTGGCGGGGAGACCCGAGTGCCTTGGCACACATGTGGAAGTCATAGTACAACTTATGGGAGTCAGTTTTCTCCTTCCACCATGTGAGTCGCAGAGTTTGAACTCAGATCATCAAGCTTAGATTCAAGCACTCACTGAGTCATTTCACCAGTTTTTGCCTTCTTCTATAAACCTTACCCTAACAGGACTCTGAAGACAGACTTGGGGTGGGTGGGAGCTGGTATGACCTGATATGACCTGATCTGACTAGTGAATGCATACTACATTTATTGAAGGGTCACCTGGTCCTTTGTAAATACACACAGTTACTATATGTTAATTAGAAAATTGAAAAAAAAAAAAAAAAAAAGGGCGCACGCCTTTAATCCCAGCACTCGGGAGGCAGAGGCAGGCGGATTTCTGAGTTCGAGGCCAGCCTGGTCTACAAAGTGAGTTCCAGGACAGCCAAGGCTACACAGAGAAACCCTGCCTCGAAAAACCAAAAAAAAAAAAAAAGAAAATTAAAAAGTACGATTTAAGACAGCCATGACAGCTCACATCTATTGAAACAGTATTTTAGAGGCTTGGGCAGACTTTTGTGAGTGGTGTTTGTTTATTTTGTTGTTGATATCTTTGTTTCTCTCCCCACATGGAACAAATCATCTTATACTTTTGACTAAAACAATAAAATAAAATTAAAACTGAGACAATAGCATTGATATCAAATGAGAAACATGGGCTTTTCCTCACATTAATATCATGAATAGGCAGTTTCTATTAGTCTTTGTCCAATAGAAAAATGTCTTGATGTTGAATCATTATAGCAGAAATGTTTAGTTTGGTCCCTTACTTTCCTGATTCTCAAAGCTCATCATATTTTGTAAAACAAGATGTTCATCACTACTGATTTGACTACGACCTTGGTTTCTCCTTTAGAAACCTTCCACTTCATCCCCCTTAGTCCCCTTGTTTCTGACACAGGATACTCAGATTTACATCATTTTAAGCTTAATTTTGGGCAATGACTGCACACAGTCCTGGTATAAGAACTTAATCATTTGTCGAGTCTGGAGGAAATTATGTTAGAGAAATGAACCAAATACAACGAATAAAAACCCAATGTTCATATGTATCTAAGGTAAAGTTTATGATTAAAGATTAAGGTATCTTTAGTGCTATCTGGGTTGGAATGGAGAAGGGATTCAGAGGACTGTAAATGTTATCGGGGACAATTCAACAACTCCCAATGTTCTAAGCACAATAGTATTTCAAAATAGCCAGCAGGAAGGATTTCAAATACTTCCAACCCAAAGAAATAAGTATGTAGGGTAGTGGGTTTGTTTGTTACCCTGATATGACCATTGAGTGTATGCTACTTGTATTGAAGGGCCACCTGGTCCTTTGTAAACACACACAGTTGCTACATGAATAATTATAAAATTAAAAAGTAAAATTTAAGACAGGTGTGATAGCTTACACCTCTAAATACAGTATTGCAGAGGCTTAGGCGGACTTTTGTGAGTGGTGGTTGCTTATTTTGTTGTTGAAAAGTCAAGTTCAAGGTCTGGTGAGCTGGCACAGGCAAAAGGTCGCCTGGACTCTCTTGAACAGCCTTCTCCCTTGGGTGGGGCTCCCACTGCACCACGTGCGAGGCAGAGTTATGAGCCCTGACTCAACGACTTCATTAATTTTCCTCAGCCACGTATGGCTTTAAGTCAGATCACATATTGATCCAGCCTGATGCTATGGCACTTAAAAGACAATGACCCAGCGTCAGCTTGCTTGAGGTCATGGGCTAGATATATCAAGGAAGGCTTACATTCGCTCTGCCATAAACATCAGTCTGTTTCTTGAGAGTTCCAGAAGCCAACTTTCCTTGTGGAAGGCCCAAAAGTAAAGTTCCCTGCTCTCTGTCTAATGCATGCTGGCTTCACAGCAAACAGCCAGTGTAGTTTAGATGACAAGGGCTTCTCAGCAGAGGATAGCCATAGGTACAGATCAGAGAAGGAAAAGGCTACTGGTATGTCTTACTGTTAGGCTTGTAAGATATACCCAAATGCATAATTTATTCACATTCACCGCTGAATACTTATTTTAAAGTGGTTCTATCAAACTTCAAGCATCCGTTTGCCTGTTGGTAAGGGTTATGTGTTTATGATGTCTAGGTCTTAAATGACTAGAGAGAACTGTGTACCTGTTCCTGGTGCCCTTTTATAATCGTTTCTCCAGGATATGTATCTGGAGTGGAATTGCTAGTTGTAAACCATGTACATTGTAAACTTGACAGAATGCCGGCTGGGTTGTTCTCAGTGTAGTTTCCTTCATGCCTGGAAGTGCCTACAATAGTTGCAGAAACCATATTAAACTACCACAGCATCCAAAGTGTTGAAAGTATTAAGTTGCACACCATGATTAAAGTGACCATTAGTCAACAGTACACAGGGCCAGCTTTTAGGATCTGTGTTATGCACTATAGGATATTCGTCAATATTTCTGATTGTGTACAGAATCCTGGGTTAAATGTCTCTGAGCAGGACACTGCTGCTTTGGAGAAGGCTTCTTCCCAGCAGGTGTGAGGGTCACAACTGGTTCTGCTGTCAGCCTGGCTCCTGGGGAGGGAAAAGGACATACCACCCATGCAGAGAGGACAGCTGTGGAGCCTGAATCACTCAAGCCACCACTCCAAGGACTTTATTTCATTTTCATGTCAAAATGTAATTTTAAAAACCAGACCTTCACTTTCCTCTACGCCCTTGAATCCATTAAGTTTTCATACCAAGGTTCTTTAAGAGCCTTGAAAAAATTCTAGTGTTGAAAAATGTTCTCAATTGACTTTCCTTCCTCAATCTCTGTGCTGCATGGTTTAGTGTTCAGCACTGTCACTGTGAGTGACAGATACTGTACGTAACAGATGTCAGGGGTTGGACAAGTTTTCTCTGTAGTTACAGAACCATTTCAAAGTATCTCTGTCCTCGTAGTCTCCTTTATCAAAAGAAGGACAGGCCTATCAGTGCAGGTAGGTGTACTTCTGCCCCCACAGCATTCGCCCAGAGTTGTTACTTCCTTGTGCTCCAAGAAGTTAGTAGACATTAAGAAGACTATTTGATGGATGTATCTGGAGGATATCATCCTTAGTGAGGTAACCCAATCACAAAAAAGTCACTAGATATGCACTCACTGATAAGTGGATATTAGCACATAATCTTAGAATACCCAATACAATTTAAATACAATTAGAATACAATTTGCAAAACACAAGAAAATCAAGAAGAAGGAAGACCAACGTGTAGATACTTCATTCCTCCTTCAAATAGGGAACAAAATACCCATGAAAGGAGATACAGAGACAAAGTCTGGAGCTAAGACGAAAGGATGGACAATTCAGAGACTACCCCACCTGGGGATCCATCCCATCATCAGCCACCAAACCCAGACACTATTGCATATGCCAGCAAGATTTTGCTGAAGGGACCCTGATATAGCTGTCTCGTATGAGGCTATGCCAGTGCCTGGCAAATACAGAAGTGGATACTCACAGTCATCTATATGTTAGAACACAGGGTCCCCAATGAAGAAGCTAGAGAAAATACCCAAGGAGCTGAAGGGGTCTGCAACCCTATAAATTGAACAACAATATGAACTAACCAGAACCACCAAAGCTCGTGTCTCTAGCTGCATATATAGCAGAAGATGGTCTAGTAGGCCATCATTGGGAAGAGAGGCCCCTTGGTCTTGCAAACTTTATATGCCTCAGTACAGGGGAACGCCAGGGCCAAGAAATGGGAGTGGGTGTGTAGGGGAGCAGGGCGGTGGGAGGGTATATGGAACTTTCGGGATAGCACTTGGAATGTAAATTAAGAAAATATCTAATAAAATTGCAGAAAAAAAAACCAAAAAACAAATGCAAAGCATAGATTGTGAACAACTCATTTCCATAAATCTGATAATTCTGGGAAAATGACATTGATACTGTAAAATAGTCTCGCACTATTAAAAATTTTGTGATCTGGAAAAAAAAAGACTATTTGATGCTGATGACATTCATAGGCAACTCTCACAGTTTATTACAGTCCTGTGTAATAAATTCTCACTGACTGCCCTACTGGGCCAAACAGGATTCAGAAAACCCATGTTCAGCAAAAGCCACCTTAGATGCTTTTGTTCTTAAAGTGCAAAGCATGGGTCTCCTCTTTGCAAAGGGCACAACTATGCTAAGTTTCCCCCTTCTTCTGCCTCCTGGAACAGGACCCAGGTCAATCAGAGTTGTTTCTGAGCTCCTCTTGCAATTCCACCCTCATGCTCCTGGAATGAGACTTAGTCTTTTATCTCAAGGAACTCACAGGATAGAAGGGAGAGTCCCCCAAAGCAGAGAAGGCTGAGGTGAATCATCTCTGGAGGATGAAAGATGGTTGCCATGGGCACTGTGCCTGGAATTCTTGAAGCAGAAAGAACATTGTGCTTAGAGCTGGAGCTTGCTGTCTGCTCTAGCTTGTAGTCTAACATGGTGAAGAGGTAGATATTTTGATTCTTCTTTCCTCATCTACAAGATGGGGTTAATAAAACTTATTCATAAAGCTGGCCAAAGGATAAAGTGAAGTGAAGGATGTTAAAGCCCTTTTATTCAATGAAATGATACACTATTTGAATTATGATCGAGTTTTTTATCCTGGGGTAAATTTAAAAGTGGCTAGGCAGCAGTGTATGAGTCGCACAATAAGAGCTTGCTGAATGTGCCAGGCACTGCTGCTGGCTTATCTATGGATCCTATAAGCATGTTCTAATCCCTTGCTGTGTGTTAGAAATATATGCAGAAATTTAAGGTACTGGCAAAAATGAGACATGTAAAGTCCTTGTGCACATGGATCTCCCTGTTTAGCATGAGAAACAGGAAAATGCTATGTCAGGAGCATACAGGATGTGAGGAAGCAAGGAAATAGAGCAGAGCATAAAGAGACTGGCAGTATTGTGTCCAGGTGGGGCATCCAGAGTGTCAGAAACACACAGGAAGTGAGGCTAAGATGCAACGATCTGGGGAAGGAAGAATCAAGGCCATTGCAGTATGGCTCATAGAAGATCCTGGATGTGGAGCCATCGGGGGCAGCATAGTAGAGGCAGAGAGAGAGCAGGATGGTGAGGGAGGGTGATGAGGCTGGTCAGTGGTCAGCCTAGGTATATAAGACTGAGCTGCAGTGGAGAAGGAAGATTCCATTGGAGCCCATTGGAGATTGTGAGCAGAGCCTGGGCTTCTGGTTGTGTGAAGGTATGAAGGGTGAAGGCAAGGCTAGAAGAAGGAACTACTGCTCATTCAGGCAGTTTAGAGTCTTGTGCCACAGACTATGGTTGTGATGGAAGAAAGAGATGGTCTCCATAGGAAGTATGAGCCTAAGAGAGGAGACAGGAGTAGCAGTCGGAGCGACTGAGTACACAGCATGACGACAGAGTGATCAGAGGACCAGTTGGGGTAGAGTAGAGATGAGAGGTGGAAAACTAAAGATTTTTCTGGCCACAGTAAAGTTAAGAAGCTCTTGGACATAAATAAATGAACCTATTCTGAAGGGTGGAGGCCACTCTAGTTGAAGACATGAAGCTAGAATTCAGTTACTGTCCTTTCCCCAGTCTGATAATCCTCCCCACAAATGGAACCAGTTGATAGATAGTAACATCTATCTTACAGGTAAGGAAACAGGCTCAGAGCATTTAAGAAAATTGTTCTTAAGAGCATTGTTGGGATCAGTTGTGACTCAGGAACAAAGGACACAATTTGTATGGAAAGTTGTCATTGGGAGAGAAGGAGGCTGTTGATCCCATTATGTCATTGGAGACATGGTAAAAGAGATCCATTATCCAGGCCCCAGAAAAGCAAGAACACAGGTGGGAATCGAACTCAAGCACCACAGCTCCTATGTTTGTATCATTCTTCATTGCTGTCCCCACCATCCCTTTTCCCTAGCTCATTTTCCCCAACCATGGGTCCTAGGTAGTACCTGCTTACCTGGTTGTGGGTGAAAGGATGAGTGAGGATCACTGAGGGGGTTTCTCCACACGGAAAGGTTTTCCTGGATCTAGTTGCTAATGATGACATATTCCCCTGTAGGCTTCCCTCCTGACAGGCTTTCAGGAAGCAGCAGTGAGCTTAGGTGCAGAATTAGATCTTTCCTTAAATCTAGGTTTCCATTCTTTATTCTTTATTTGACTAGAGTTTCAAAGCCAGGATTTGGAAGAAAAATGTTCCCTCAGGCATCTCCCAAACTCTGCAAGGCTCTGTGTCACTAAAACTACAGGAACAAACAGTAGAAGGCAGACAAGTCTCCACCACCCTGCCGGAGCTTTGAAACCTCTCTTGTGTTTCCCAAAATGTTTTTCTGCTGTACTCTCTTCACCAGAGAACCTTGGAAACCCACAGCAACGGCATGTTTATTAAGTTCTAACTCAGGAGGATTAATTATTGCTAGACAGCTTTTCTCTACAACACTGAAATATAAACCTGCTCTCTTCCCCCTCCCACCCCTCAGGTTCAGGCATTAGACTTGTCTTTATAGAATATCACAGCAGTTGAAAGAGTCAAGGTAGGCTCCTTAGTGCTTTGCCTGCCTCCCAGCCTGCTGCAGCTCCTCAGCATTTTCCACAGCTAGGCCTCTTTTTCTGAGTCTGAAAAAATGATCAGAAGGACCCGAGTGATGCTGTCATTTTGACACCATTCATTTTAACTGTGAGAATTTACCCATTTACCAGAGGGCTTAGTAACAGAGAAGTAGAGCCTGAGTCACGAAGGGATAAGCAATGGAACTGGCTGGATTGGGAAAAGACAGGAGCAGAACTCCAGCTTTACCAAGCCAGCAAGCCAAGGTCAAGGAGGTCTGAACTCAGGGAAGGAAGGGGAAAAGACCCCTAACCTGAAGTGGTAGTGTGCAACAAGAGACCCAACAGAAAAGAAGGAACAAAGGAAGAAGATGCCCACAAGAAAGGGGCTTGTGGCAAGAACAGAAGACTGTTCGTGGAGTAGGCTGAGGACCCAAGTGATGGCATCCTAGAGTTCACCTGTTCTGACTGTTTGTGGCAACCCATTGTCATGTTTTCAGGCTTTTTGTGAGTCAGATGACATCACTTCAGCCATTGAAAATTTGCTAGAATGTGGCCTATATAATTTACTGCAGAAACTGGCAAACTCAAGTGATTTCCCCTCCTCCAGCCTTCACAGCTAATTGTCAAAATTTGGGGGACTGACCACCACCAGTGGTTGAGACCCCAGTGGTACAAAAGACTTGGCTTGGAACATGAGCTAATCAGTTAACTGTCAAACCTGATTTTTTTGCTGCCCCAAAATGGAGCAAAAGATGGAGCTATCTACTGCTTGCATGCCAGTTTCCAGGAGGAAATTCCTGTAAGAGAGTTAATGATCCCAGTGGAGTCACCAGACAGCACCATGCCAGCATCAATTTCATTTGGGAACCTGTTTCATTTCCCAGCCCCTCCCTACCTTTATTAGGAAATCAAGGAAGAAAGTCCAGAAACCCATGAGGTTTTCTTTCCCTCCCTCCCTCCCTTCCTTCCTTCCTTCCTCCCTCCCTCCCTTCCTTCCTTCCTTCCTTCCTTCCTTCCTTCCTTCCTTCCTGCCTTCCTGCCTTCCTGCCTTCCTGCCTTCCTGCCTTCCTGCCTTCCTGCCTTCCTGCCTTCCTGCCTTCCTGTCTGCCTGCCTGCCTGCCTGCCTCCCTGCCTGCCTGCCTGCCTTCCTGCCTTCCTGCCTTCCTGCCTTCCTGCTTTCTTTCCTTCCTCCCTTCTTTCCTTCTCCCTCCCCCTTGCTCCACCCCTTCTTCCCTTTCTTATTTCTCTTCTTCCTTTCTTTCTTACTTTCTTTCTTCCTTCCTTCCTTCCTTTCTTTCTTTCTTTCTTTCTTTCTTTCTTTCTTTCTTTCTTTCTTTCTTTCTTTCTTTCTTTCTTTCTTTCTCTTCTTCCTTCTTTCCTTCCCTTCTTCCTTCCTTCCTTCCTCCCTCCCTCCCTCCCTCCCTCCCTCCCTCCCTTCCTTCCTTCCTTCCTTTCTTCCCTCCTCTCTTCTTTCTTTCTTTCTTTCTTTCTTTCTTTCTTTCTTTCTTTCTTTCTTTCTTTCTTCTCTCTCTGTGTGTGTGTGTGTGTATATACATGTGTGTGCGTGCACTGAAGCACAATCCTGTGCACTCACATGTGGAGACAAAGTCAGATGTTAGGTGTATTCCTTTATAGCTCTCCATTTTATGTTGTAGGCAGGTTCTCTCAGTGAACCTAGAACTTGTTTCCTATGTGTCACTCAGCACTGCACCACAGAGAAGTTTACAACACCCATCCACCAACCTATGTACTGATTCATTTATTCTGAACAGTCACCTTGAGAAACTACCATTATTCTCAAGTTCAGAGCATTGGGAAAACCCAAGTAAATAAATCATTCTCCCTGTTCATAACTCACACTCTGGACAGGACCTGGGGGTAAAATATAATTACAGCATATGGAATGGGAAGTGTACATGTGAATGAAAAGTGTGTCTTAGTTCAGCAAAGGGAGGGAGCCTTTTGTCCACCAACCTATCGGGGAAGGTTGTTTTCCCTTTACCCGAAGCAATGACTTCTCTTAAGGAACGCTGGTAGCTATGGATGTTCCACTGTACACAAGGAAGTGAATGATGAGAAATGAGATGGGGATAGGGAGTGGGGAGGGGCTGGTGGAAGTGATAAGTGAGTTTTCTAAGGACACATGACCTTTAGAAGCTAGGGCCAAGCGTAGCTTCAGGTGTGTAAGGCTAATTCTAGTTCTTTTTGTTACAGTTGGAGCCTGAAGATCTGAACATTTCCAGCTCTGCCCTGTGTGTTTCCTGAGACCTGTAGCATTAATATTATAGACCAAGCAAAATGTAATTCCAGTTTCATAAGACACCCTCTTCAGATCTCCTCTTATACCGACCTACACACACACACACACACACAAACACACACACACATCTCTAAAAGGAGAAGAAACAGAAATCTTTCCCTCTGCAACAGACATAATTTATAGAAAATGAGAAGATAAAACATTTAGCCATATCATAACACACTGTATTAATCACATTTTTTTCTCCTGTGATAAAACACCATGACTGAGAACAACTTAGGGAAGAGTTTGTTTAGCTTATGGTTCCAGAGGAATAAGAACTCATCGTGGTGGAGAGGCATGACAGCAAGCAGCAGACATGGTGGCAGGAGCATGGAGCTGAGAGCTCACATCACAACCACAAGCACAGAGCAGAGGGTAAGCCAAACAGGGCTTGAGGCTTTTAGCTCTCAAATCTTGCTCCCAGTGACATACTTCCTCCATCAAGGCTGGGGACCAAGTGTCCTCACACTGGAACCTGGAGGGAACTTTCTCATCCAAACCACCACATAAACACACACTGAGCAGTATAGTTATATGTTATTCAGATTCTAAGAGAATATTACTGTTTAAATGTGTACTGCAAGCCATGTGATGGGGAATGGTAACCAAAGTTCCCTAGGATGGTCTTCCTCTATCTACTGATATTACTGCTCTAACACCACAGGAGGAGCCCTGGGTGAAGCTGACCTCACAAAGCATGACCACAAAATTCTCTGATGGAAAAAAGCAGTAATAAAATCTTCCCCTTAGGGCGAATGCTGCTGTGCCACAGTAGTGTGCATATTGTTCCAGGAGAAGAATGTGCACTCAGTAAATGCTGGCTCTTGTTCAAAGAGTCTGCCCTCTACCAACGTATCTCATAAACATAATTTCCCCTGGTAAACAATATATGTGTCGTGTGTCAATCACTGTGCATATATGGTATTCAAAGTCAAGTATTTACTGCGTTGTTCTATCCTAAACTTATTGGAAAACAAACATTTCAGATTAACATTCCCATAAACATTTTTGACCTAGAAAATAAAAAGAACGCGAACAGGGCCTTGTAGAACAAGCAAGTTAGCAAGAGGGAGTTCACAAGGGAAATGTTATAATCCCAGCCGTTGTCAAACACCAAGCTAGGATGTAAAATGGGGACATGTCCTTTGTCTCCCAGAAGCATACAGTTCAATGAAAGAAGTGGCTCAGGCGGCACAGAGAATCATGGAAATGGTGAGAGTTAGTACTGAAGAGTGTAAAGATGAAGTTCTGAGATGGGACTTCATTCGAGTTTGATAGAGAGGAAATTTGATAGAAATGTAAAGAGGCAAAATCTTGGGAAAGTTTCAACAAGTGCAGGGGTGGGTAAGAACCTCAATCCAAAAGGCATTGACCAGCAGCATCTAGACTAGGACGAAATGAGAACCAATGTGCTCAGGATCACAGTTGCCTAGGTGGGTCCTGAAGTTTCCTGCCATGGTATACAAGAGAATGGAAAGCTGTAAGCGGCCCAAGGCCCTGGGTGTGCAATGGTACTCCGTGCCCTTCAGTGGATGCATCTTCACAGAGCCACAGCCACCCTGGCTCCATGGTACCATTCCCACTCCATAGGTGTCTCATTGACATCCAGCTAAAGCTCACCAGATGCCAGGCACAGTGCACCTCTTGTTGTCTCAGTGGATTTCCACAGCCGTGAACTGACTAGCATCAGTGCCACCATTCCTGTGTCACATATGAGACAACTGGCCAAGCAAACTGCTCAGGGCCTCACTGCAGGTGGGTGACTGCGTGAGTTACTTTTCTCATTACAAAGTCAAAGTATCCTACAAAAAGAAACTTAAAAGAGCAAGACTTCATTTCAGGATACAATTTGAGGGCATACAACTGGTGAGAACAGGGAAGGCATGGTGTCAGGAGAGAGTGGTGTGGCAGGTAACATTGTCTCTGCAGACAGGAGACAGATGAATACTAGTGCTTAGCTTGCTTTTTTCTTTTTATTCAGTTGGAGACTCCAGCCCATGGGATAGTTCTGCCCACACTTGGGACAGATCTTCTCTGCTCAGTGAAGCCTTTCTGGAATCACACATAGAGACACCTAGAAATACATATTCCATGGAGACTTTAAATCTTACCAAGTTAACAAGAAGGGTTAGCCATCAGGTGGCAGAGTTAAGTTTCGGTGACATCAATGCCAGTATCTATGATCTCTCTACTCTCTGTACTTCAAATATTCTGTCTTTTGCTTGTCAGCATCTAGATGGTCAAAACACTAGTGTTAGCCACATCAGGTTTTTGTTGTTTCTAACCTGCTTGCTCTGTTTGCTTCCGCTCTTATGTGTCGAAAGTTCTGCTGAGAACATGACATTGTAGATCACCTAAGCTGGTTGAGGGTACAGAGGTGAGAATGGGAAATCTATGAGCAGTTCAACCACAAAATTGCCACACCCCTTAATCTCAGTACTACGGAGGTGGAGGCAGGAGGACCAGGACCTCAAGGTCACTTTCAGCTACATATTGAATTGAAGGACAGCCCGGGCCACAAGAGACCCTGGCTGGAAAAGGAAACAAAAATCCTGGCACATTATAAAAGGGAGGCTAAAGCCTCGAATTTTCCATGAGGGTTTATTTATTTATTTTGGTCACCTTTTATGTTTCTGTGCTGTGAGCTCCAGTTGTTGGCATCCACACCTGTTTTCATTTATAAAGCTCCTCACTGCTGCACGATAGCTTTGATGAATGCTGCTGGAAGCAAAGGAACATTTCACATTGAGCATGGAAGGTCAAAAAGTGCCTGAGAGGAGACAAATCTGTGTTTACTCTTTTGTCTCATTTGAATAGTAAGATAAATTTAAGCATCGTTGGCGTCAACAACCCCAGCTCTTAAATCAGAAACCAGCACACCGAGTACACGGGGCAGCATTAAGCGTTCTCCTCGTTACCTAATTATAAAGCACAGGGCTGAAATCATTCGCGTTCATTTAACCAATTTCCAATTGTCAAGCTCTGTGTCTAAGCTTGATGTGATTATGTTAATGTGCTAATTAAATTGAATGTTCTTTATTGAACGTTCTGCTCCCAGCAAAGTGGGAAGCTTCTTTGAGAAGTATGTCTTCCCCAATGTGGCCTGGAAGACAAGGGGCAAATGACTCCTGAGAGTAGGAGATGGTGTCTTTGGTGTTCATCTGGCTTAGAGGAAATTCATTTTGAACAACTGAACACACTTCTGAAGTGCAAGAAGCAAAAAGGAAGGGAGTCAGGCTTTGTGACAGGCCTTGTTCCCTTCTGGCCTTGAAGAACAGGCAGTGTGCTTGTACATGGGCCACAAGGGGGCACCACAGAGACCGAAACCACAGCATAGTCTTCTCACCTACTCTACCAGAGACTACCTTGGACTTGAACTCACTTTGTTCTGTTGATTTATTAACATGATAAACATATGAAGACACTTTAGACACAGCCTGGTGTGGCCTCTGTCACATGCTACACTGATGTTTGGGGATAGCTCTATACACACAAATTATTAGATAATTAAGATAATTTGGCCTCAAACAAATGGATCACAGAGAGCAAAGTTTAACTAAGTATGTAGTTAGTTGAACAACAATGAGCCCCAACTTAGGAAAAGTTCAGCAAGTTATGTTGGTCATGGTTAATTAAGTAAGGTCACCTTATCAGGAATGAATTTGGTCTATGAATAATCTCATTGTGACAAAATTTTGTAGTCAGTGTTGCTATAAGTCCAGAGACTTAATCCACAGGAAATTTTCTTATGTTGTAAAAAAAAAAAACAAAAACAAACCAAAAAAAAAAAAACCCAGAAATATGTCAGTACTTACACACCCACTAAACTATCAACATCACAAAAGGCATGGAGCAGCAGGAGATCCCATCCATTGGTGGTAGGAATGCAAAATGGAAGACATTTAGAAGGCAGTTGAGCATTTTTGTGAGAACCTAGATGGACTTTTGCTATGAGTTGAAAACTTCTATCCATGCAAAAACATACATGTAGATATTTACAGCAGCTTTATTCATATTTTCCCAGGCTTGGAAGCAACTAAGATGTCCCTCTGTGAATGAATAAGTGAATGAACTGTGTATAGTCAGACAATGAAATAACATTCAGTGCTAAAAGAACTATTCAGTCATAAAATGACATAGCAGAAAATTACATGTGTGTTAGCAAAATGAGAGAAGTCAATCAGAACAGTGTATGCATTGTAGACAGAGCCCCAGCTATATGGCAATTTGAAATATCTATGGTGAGAAATAAAATATCAGTGGTTCTTAGGGGCTGGTGGAACGGGAGTGGGGAAGGGTGGATGGGAGGACCTCTATGATACTATAATGGTGGACGAACATCATTCTACATTTGTTAAAACAAGAGAGTGCTCTAGTTGTCAATGATGTAGCAATGTTGGATCATCATTTGGATGTTGATGGTGGGTGTGGGGAGATATTGAAGGACAGAGAGTAGATGGGAATGTCGTACATATACTTCCCACTCAGTTGTGTTGTGAACTTAAAACTGTTAGGGAAATAAAGTCGACTTTAAAAAAAAGAGGCAGAAACATCGCTAGATGACAGGGGACTGAAGAGAGACAGAGACATGAAAATGAAGTGGCCTGTGATCCTTCATTTGATCCCGAACCATGACCTGCTTTTTCATAAAGGTCACTTCTTAGGTAATTAGAAGCAAATGAATAAGATTTGGAGCTTATGTAATTATATTATACCAATGATAAAGTCTTGATTTGATAATGGAAATGTGGTTATATAAGCAAATGCACTTGATCTTGAAAAATACACAGTAGAGTGTTGGGGCAGAAAGGGGTGTAATATCTTCCAGCGGGCCAGAAAACATCAAAATACACACAGAGAAATTATAAAGCAATGTTAGAGAAAATATTGTTAATTGGGGTATAATGACTGTAATAGTTATTTCTATGGTTTTTTTTTTTTACAAATGCTTACAAAAATAAATAGTTTCAAATTTTAAAAAGGTATAAAAGGCTGAAGAAACAAATTTACTGCAGAAGAAACACAGGGCACATAAGGTCATTAAATGACTCATTGGAACCAATGACAGCATTCTGAAGTCCTTCACAGGCTTTCATGATTGACATGCACACGAATAGAAGGATTGTCAAGGGCATCCTTCCTTCTGCTTGCCTTTCCTAATCTAGTCATGTTTCATATGGGTAATCTTCACAGTAGGAAAGTTCAGAGGCATGCTAATTCTAGGGACCCTACCATGTATCTAAGGATGGGTAGCTCAGCTACCTTTTTATTGTTAGTTTTTCTCATTATTTCTGTCATTTACTAATGATATAGTGTTTTTAGTTTATTTTATCAAAGTATAAAATGTACTGGTAGTGATGCTTTTAATTATAACAAGCCCTATTATTTCCTCTCCCCAGCTTGCTCCTCAGCATGTCAGGTACTTATCCCAAGAGATCCACTCTTTTGCTGTAGCCACCAATGACCATTTCTGAGTAGTTACCCAATTAGATCATCTGTCCATCAGTTGACATGTGCACATGGTTTGGGATCCTGACAATGTCATTCACTAGTTATATGATCTTAAACCAGCTAAACACTCTTTCTCAGCGGCCATTTACCTTTAGGTTATTCTTCAAAGTTTGAGTGTACATCTCTTCCCATGTGAACTACCTAAACCACAGACACCTGCCTGGCTGTTATTTGTTTGTTTCCTCTAGTTACAAACCCCCAACGAGATCTTATTCCAATTCCCTTGCTAGTTGCCAGATTAACAAGAGAAGCTCCATCTCAGCTTTCTGTGTGAAAGAGGGAAGTCCAATCAGCAGGGTCAGCTCTATTTTGCATTAATCAATACTTTGAGACTGAGTGAGCAAAACCATTGAAGTCAGATTGACCTGGGTTCACATGTTTAGCTATGAATACCAGTCATCAGATAAAGTAGAAATAAAAATGACAGTGTTAGAATGTTATTTGAGAAGATTAAGATATGCGAATTTATTTTGTGATCTTTTAGCCACAATATAGACATAATAAATGAAAATAAGTCTTGTCTTAGTTAAGTTATCATTTCTGGGATAAATACCATGACCAAAAGTTTTATTTGGCTTACAAATTTACAGTCCATCAACAGGGCAAGCTAAGTCAGATACAAGGCAGAAACTAAAGCAGAGGCCATGGAGGAACACTGCTTACTTATCTACTCTCCATGGATTACTCATCTTGCTGTCTTGTACAGCTCAGGACCAGCTACCCAGGGGCAGCATCATCCACAATCACCTGGGCCCTACATCAATCATTAATCAGAAAAAAAAAATGACCTCATAGACTTATCTACAAGGCTATGCTTAGGATAGCCTTGAGGACTTTTTTCAATGATGGTTTGCTCCTTTCAGATAGTACTAGCTTGTGTTGAGCTGACTACAAACCAACCAGGGCATGTATATTATAGATCACACACACACACACATACAATATACACTATGTGAAAATGCACACATAATGTAAAGATTAAACAGTATTGCAACTTACATGTGAAATGTCTCCTACAAGCTCATATGTTTGATCAGAGTGCCCTCAGATGGTGGCACCATTTGGTAAGAGTGTAGAACCTCTAGAAGGAAAAAGCTCACTGGAGGAAGCTGGTTACTGAGGTTGGGCCTTGAGGCTCTTAGAGCCCAGCCTCACTTTCAGTTCTCTTTGTTTCCTGTGTGTGAATGCTATGTGACCATTCAGCCTCCTGCCCCTACAGCCAAGCCTTCTCTACTGTGACAGAATGAACCTTGAACTGTAAGTCAGATAAGCCTTTCCTCCCTTAAATTGCACAGGGCATTTAATTGGTCAGAGCAGTGAGAAAAATAACTAAATGAACAATGTGTCTATGAGAACCAGAACTCAGAGAGATAAAGACTCTAGGGAAAGCCTGAGCTACACAGTGTTGGGTTCAATGGTATGGCCACTGCTATATCAGAGAAACTTGGTTTTGTCCATTTTTCATCACTCAAGGAGAAGACATCAGGCCTCAAGGAACAGATCAAACTAACTGCACACCAGCTGTTTATGATCCTGCATGCTGGTCTGCTCATTACCCGCCTCCCCAGTAACAAAGTCATAAAAGACCATATTGTACTCTGAAGGCCATAGAGCAATGGTTCTCAACCTGTGGATTGTGACCCCTTGGGGCTCACATAGCACTTATTTGCATTCTGCTTCACAATGGTCACAAAATTACAGTTACGAAGTAGCAACGAAAATAATTTTGTGGTTGGGGGGAATCACCACAACATGAGGGACTGTATTAAAGTGTCCCAGCATTAGGAAGGTTGAAAAGCACTGCCATAGAGGATGGTGTGCTTGTCGAGGAGAGGTTTGAGGCTGAAACTGTGTGGGTGGAGATGACAAAGAGTGCTTTGTGGCTGGGTCACTGCATGTGACATGCTGTAGGGGGAATTGGCCCCATGTCTTGGAGAGAGCCCAAGTCCTCACCCATTGTGTCCTTTGATGTTTCTGTCCACAGTTCCTTCTCTGACAGTTCTCTCATCAACAGAGGGGTCTAGAGCCTGCTCACTTGTTCAACGTTCATTTCATGTTTTAAATTTTTATCTGCAAACCCCCTTCAATGATTTCCTAGACTTGTTCATTCTGCCTTTGACCCCTAAAAGATCCTCCTATGCGTTAGTGTCATAATTGACAAATTTCATCTATGCATCATTATCAATTCCTGGCTTTCTTGGAGCTTCAGAAGCAGCTCCAAAATCCATCATGGTGGCTTACCAAACAGCTCCTTTGCTCCCTGGACACTTTTAGGAGGTGCTGCTAGAAAGTTCTACCTAGAAACAGGCGAAGCCTTAGCAAAAGGAAAACATGGGCTCTCAAAAATTGCTAGTTTTGAGATAGCATTTAGCACTATTAAATAGCTTTTGAAATACACATTAGCAGTATCTGGAGCATGCTATTATCAGGGAGGATACAATTCTTTTCTAGTGGGTTCTCCATAGTCCATATTATTATGAGTTGAATAAACAGTTCAGTGCTGGGAGATATATGGGGAAAATATGATGTTTTTGCAGTGAATATTGGCACTGTGACCTGAACCAGCAGGTCTTCTTCAGTGACAGGGTCCTGAGTCAGAGGACCAGGAGATTAGAAGAAACAGAGGATAGAAGATAAGAAAGTTTGGGATCCAGAGGTCTTGCATGAGCTATAACTTATGCCAAGCAAGTTTATTAAGAGGTACAGCATCTTATATACTATTTCCAGGAGATAAATGGGACAAAGTCAGCAGAAAGTATTTCACTGTGGGGCAAAATCAACAAGACACTAATCAAACAATGTTACACAAAGGGAACACAGGGCATCTCAAACATGTTACAGCCAGGGCACACAGAGGCTTTGGAACTGATAGCTGGAGCACCCAAAAGGTCGGAAGAGCTGTGTTCTGAGGATCTGAAGCCACAGATTCTTCCAGGGCCTTAGCCCCAGGCCATTACCTGCTCTGCCAAGCATATTCCTAGTTTCTGAAGGAACATAGCTCCTTCTCTATTCATCAGGTCCTTGGGGGAAAAGCTCCAAGTCCCTGACTCCAGGCTATTACTGGTTCAGTCAAGCATATTTCTCATTTTGAGAAAGAACTGTTTCTTCTCCGTGCATCAGGGCTTTGGGGAAAACCTTGCTTGATCAGTCCAGCCCTCAACAAGATTGTCAATGACTTGCCAATTCAAAAGTGAGAGGAGACTTTGCAGATACCACTGCCTACCATGGTAGTCCCCTACCAGGCATGGTCAACCCCACTGCATTGCTTGACATTGCTATTGATAGCAAGTCTTTGGACTGTGTCTTCTTCAAGCTGTTTGCAAAGTTCCAGATATTAAAAAAGAATCTGTTCTCTGAACCCTTGGGAAAAAGAATTTGTTTATAACCTTTACCACATTCACAGTTATTCCAGGTATCATGTGTTTATGTACTTTGGTGGTGACCTCCCAATCTTAAGGACACTGGGCATAAGAAATCTAAGGGTGAGAATATATTGAAGCATATAGGCCCTGGCATCTTGTCTCGGCAAAGGCTGAGGCAAACACAAATGGTTCCCAGGTTTGCATTTGCTCTGCCAAGACAGATGGATAGTAAATGTGTGGTCTTTGGCATGGATGTTGTAGATACCATGTAACCCTTGGGTCCAGGAATGAGAAGACCAGGAAAACTCCACTATAAATGACCATGGGCCACTCTAAAGCTTTTTCCTTGTGTATATCTTACCCGACAGACTGTTACTCTTCTGTAACGCAGGCAACTGCACCCACCTATCTGCTCACAATCCCCTAGAAGCTTTATGCAATCGACTAGGTTCTGACTTTTCCATCCAACTGGATGTCAGAATTATATGTATCATTATGAGAAAAACTAAATGACAACACCTCTAAGGAAGGCGAGATGGATTTGATTTGATACACAAAAACTTGTGTAAAACTTCATGTGGTGTCAGAAATGATGTTTATTGTAAATACAGTGTGAGAAACTGGGTTTGAATTTTATTTTTCCATCTATATCCTTTTAGGTAGTCTGGATTGGCTGGCCATTGGTGGAAGTTCTGTCCTTTGGGAAGCTAGAAGGAATTGGGGCTACAGACATGACTGGCTCTTAGATTGTGAGTAGGGTATGCCCACAAACTCAGACAGGGCAGGTGTTGCTGATCTTACCTGTGTTTGGCTTGGTTTTGTTTTCAACTGATTGTAAGCTGAAATTTACTTCAAGTAGTGGGTGAATAAGCCCAGTAGCTACTGCAATATCTAGAATGCATCCTGTATCTTGCCTGAGGTGCTAAGAATATGTGGTTGTCCTAGAGTTGCCTGGGACTAACCTTGGAGTTGCTTCTGTGCCTTCTCCACTCCCAGGAGTCCAGAAATCTACCAGGGTCACCAGGAAAAATGGGGGATGGCTGGGGGAGAATGCTGATTTAGACAAGACATGGAGGTAGTCAACTTAGATGGCAAGAGAAAACCAAGAAAGATGAGTGGCAACTCCAAATCCCCTGATTGGATTTAGATGTCATGAAAGAAGACCGGTGTGAAAGACCAAGGTCTGGAGTGATTATCCTTTCCACTCCAACCCACAACTCTTCCCTTTTCACCTACAAAGCTAGCATGCTACCAACTTCTAACTTCTGTTATCTCGTAATTTAGTCTCCTAATACATACAGCAAGAAACATAAAGGGAACCTCCAAAGAGACATCCTTACACTGTATCCCAAAGAACATTTAAAGTTTACTCCCTAAACTTCTATGGCTGTTTAAAACAGCCAGGTATTTAACCACCTAAATCCAATCCCCCCCCCCACACACACACAACTAGCTGGAGTAGCTTCAAAGTAAATTTTCTTACTCAGAAATGTGCTTGATTTTATCCAACCATGTGTTCCACAGGAAATTGTTGTCACCTGCCCTTTGATTGCAGTCATTTGCATGGCAATGATTAAGTAATCTCTAACCAGTCAGTTGGGTAACAAACCTGGTCTAGCTATATTCTATCAGAATAACCAGTGTGGAAGACAGCCAAATGTTGAATATCACTTAGAGAGAGATTAATTTTTAACTAACCCTATTTATTCTCTTGACATTTGAAACAAAGTTACCTGTTTATATAGTACAAGAAAAGATCAAATACAGATATTTGGCATGCCTTACTAAAAGGCCTAAAGAACTGTGGTAGGGGGAAAAAATACTGCTCTCCTTTGTAAGACTTCCAGTTTGAATGAACACCACAGGAAAATAGCCATTAAAATCAGGGGCTGGGGAGATGGTTCAGTGGATAAAGTGCTTACTGTACAAGTGTGAGGACTAGAACTGGGATCCCTAGAACCCAGCTAAAGCTGCAGATGATGACACTCATCTTTAATCCCAGCATTCCTATGGCAAGATAGGAGGCAGAGCAAGGAGCAACCTGAAAAGTCCAAGAGCCAGCTAGCCTGCTGTAGGCAGAGATGAACCAAAGAGATTCTGCCTCATATAAGGCGGAAGGTAAGAACTCAAACCCAAGGTTGTCCTCTGACTCCCGCCTGTGCCCTTGATGCAAAATATCCACAATCATGCATAAACAGCCCCTCATGTACAAGTAAATCAAAATAATTTCATAGATGTAACATTTCTTCATAAGGATTAAATCAGAAATGCCAGTAAAGTAACAGTGTTAAAATGATTTGAGAGTCAGAAGGTAGTTTACCAGGAGTTAGAGTCCCCACTGGGAAACAGGGTTACCAATAACTTTCTTATGGACTGGGAGAAAAATGATAGAGGATAGAACCTTATTGTGTGAACTCTTCCCCTATGTTTGTTTTTCTTTTGTTTTCCCAGGGGAATTGATATAGCTTTTAATATGAACCAGAATTATAGCAAGATACTAAAAATAATCCCCAGTCCTGAGGATGATAGAAGCAGATAGACTCTTGAATTCCTTCATACCAGAAGGACACATGTAGCTCTGTGTCACCTTGTCATGAAAGAGATAAAAGGACAGAAACTCACTGAGTTATATGATAACAAATTAGGACATTCAACCATTCCATAAGTATTAGAAAACTGCATATGGTGCTTGCTTTGGGCTGGGTACCAGGAAAGTGAGGAGAGTGCAAGCAATACCCCAAAGATTGATGGGACCAATAAACACACACACACAAAATCTGCCAGATGCATTGAGAGATGTGATTAGATAAGGAAAAGGGAGGGATCAGGGAGTGATGGACATGTGGATCCTGATGAACAAGAAGTGCAGTGGAAGGGAGGCATTTCGAGCAAACGAGGCATAGGGAGGGGCAAGTAATTGGTTTGTATCAGTGCATAGTTGTTAATAAGGGTAGAGCAGTAGGAAGTGTGACGAGATAAAAGTGGGAATGAAGGTGGACTCACAGCTTATTTTCAATGTCATCCTTTACAAACTGACAGCTCTTTATTTTCAAGCTTGATAGATTTGTTTCAGCTCTTGTCTCTGCTTTTTTTTTTTTTTCTGGTTTTTCTGCACACTGTACAAGTCGTCTGTGGATTGCTGCCCCATCTTTGGTATAGTGTCTTTCTTTCTTTCTTTCTTTCTTTCTTTCTTTCTTTCTTTCTTTCTTTCTTTCTTTCTTTCTTTCTTTCTTTCTTTCTTTCTTCCTTTCTATATTTTAACTCTTCTTTGTGGTGTCAGCCTCAGGCTTCACCAGGAGATATCTCCTTCCCGCACAATTCTGCATCATCTCCCAAGATGGGACAGCCATGATCATCTGCCCCATGGACAAACTAAGCAAACCAAGGGGTAACCAACCTTTGTCATGCCATTCTATATCTGGGGTGAAGGATGGGGTAAAATAGCTCTCTAAACATTTGGACTCTGTCTGTCAGGGACTATGTTTTTCACCATGGGAAAGAAGGTGAAGCAATGATAGCCAGAAGAGGAGGAGGAGAAGAAGGAGAAGAAGGAGAAGAAGGAGAAGAAGGAGAAGAAGAAGAAGAAGAAGAAGAAGAAGAAGAAGAAGAAGAAGAAGAAGAAGAAGAAGAAGAAGAAGAAGAAGAAGAAGAAGAAGAAGAAGAAGAAGAAGAAGAAGCCAAATCAGTTTTGATGAAGTTCAAGAACCTGGTTTTAGTTTCCCTTGAGTCTAACTAGATCCCTCCCCTCTGTGTTTTGGTTGTCCATCTTTTCTTTCAATGACCTGGGTATAGTTATCATTTCACCAGGAAGCTCATTACTCTAAGCTCTCTTAGAGTAATTACTCATTACTCTAAGATAGTTGAACGGGGGAGATTTCATGTACAGAGAAACTCTCATTAATTCACTCAAAGATTTTTTTAAAGATGAATTCTAAGTTCATTTACGTTTGTTTGTTCTTGTTAATAACCATTATTGATTATTTTTCCTTCTAGATACAGCTTTTGATGGACAGTGCTGCCATTACAGTTTTTTCAATTTGTCAGTTGCTTCCTTCATTTTTCTTTCCCATTTGCTCTTTGGTGATTTGAATGAGAATTCCCCTCCCCCATCTATTTGAATATTGGATTCCCAGTTGGTGGAATTGTTTGGAAAGGATTAGGAGGTGTGGTCTTGTTGGAGGAGACATGCCACTGGCGAGGGGGGGGAGGGACGGGGGGGGGCAGCCTTTGAGGTTTCAAAAGCCCAGGCTATTGCCAGTTATCTTCTCTCTGCCTCATGAATGTGGATCATATGTAAACTCTCAGCTAGTGCTCCAGCATCAAGCTTGCTTGCCATACTTGTCTTGGATTTTAACCCTCCGGAGCTATGAACTCCAGGTTAAATGCTTTCTTTTATTAGATGCCTTGGACATGGTGCTTTACCAACAGAAACATGCTCCATCACAATCTTAGGTGATGAGCCTTACGTAGCCTCTCTATAGTAATATCATCAGCAAATATGTCATACTAACCACTTAACAGATAGTATCAGCTCCTATAGTCCTCATGAAACTCCTCTAAGATAAACATTATCACTATGTTTCCTTCAAAGATGAGGAAACTGAGACAGAAAACTTGACTTACACAGAAGGTATGTGTCATTGCTGAGATTTTAACATGGGACTGACTGTGTGGCTCCGGGATCATAGTCTGAGAACAGCTGAGTCTAAGCTGTTCTTTGTGGCAAGGGCCAGTTTAGAAGCCATCCACAATTGAGAAAGCTAAAGACTACAACAAAAAGCTGTAAATCAGGCCTTAGTATACCAGCTTCTAGCAAAAACTCCCATGGGTTAGATAGACATCTCCAGGAAAAGAATACATAACCACAATTTTATGGGCCAATATTGCCTCATCTCCAGCCCTCTTAGCCCTAGTCACCTGTCTTTCATTCAGGTCTGGGATTTTTTTTGACTCATCTTAGAGTAAGGGCTAAGCAGAAAGCAAGAAAAAGAGTCTAATATTTCTGCAATTTGACAAACAGTAAATGACGTTTTACATCTAACTTTTGTTGCTGTTTCATGATCTATCAAAGATCACAAAAACTAAGCCAAAGTTTCAACCATGTTGTCATTTTTGCCATAACTTCTTCTTAAATGTCTAAATGATTTTGTTATTGACATTTTAATCCCACATTAAAGGGATAAAAAGAAACCACGAGGTACAGGGCCATTGTGTGAGACTCAGGGTTCTAGCCCCCACAGAACCATCTCATAGAGGCTCTTCCTTGCCCCCTAAATAGAAAGCAGACTTGAATCCTCTTCATCTGACTTTTCCCTCTATTTGTCTGACCTGTCATCCTTGGGGATTAGCACAAAGCATGCAAACCAGAGCCCATAGGTCCACTGTCTTGTCTATTATCCTCTCCTCCCTCTCCCTTACATCCTGCCTTCTCCTTCTTTCTCCTCACCCTTCAGTAAGGACTAACATGATGGGCTTCTCCACTCTAGCTCTCTTCTGGACATGGACTTGCCACACACATACCCTTCATCCTGTAATGCGCCTGCAGAGTGTGGTAGTCTCTCAAGTGTCCCTACCATACGGATTACCTCATTCAAGTTCATCCACACGATGACTCAACACTGAAGACAATGCTTTCCCATTGTACAGGCAAGGAATGTGAGACTTAGGAAGGTTTAGCAAAGTGTCCAGGGCAATGTAATAAGTAACATTGGAAAAAACCCTGCTTTGAGGGAAGACAAGGTATACCTTATTGCATAAAATTAAGTTCTCATCAGCTCTGTCTGCCTAAGTCTTTGATTCTTCCAAAAAGAGGAGAGAATTCCTAAAGAAGGCAGGTAGGATGGGTAGGGGGAATGCCAAGCTGGGCCATGTGGGGGTAGATTTTGGCCAAGGAGAGTAGAAGACAAGGAGGTGTGTGGGGTAACAGGGACTTAGAAACCTTTCTTTCCAGCAAAGAGAGAGATGGAAAGATAAAATATGAAGAAAAGCCTGTGGATGTAAACCATAGAACTTGTGAAGTGTGTCCTGGGTCAAACACTGGTGGGAACATCAGGTGGCAGGTTACAGAAAAGTGGAGCAGATTCTTATAGGTCTCAAAACCTACCAAAACCTGTCATCAGATAAAAGCACACTCGTCTTGTCTCCAAGGGTAATTGACTTTGATCCGTGGAACCAACGTGGTGGAAGAAGGAAAGAGACACCTGAAAATTGTCCTTTGACACCCCCCTAACATGAGTACCATTACACATGTACGTACACACACACACACACACACACACACACACACACACACACACACAGAGAGAGAGAGAGAGAGAGAGAGAGAGAGAGAGAGAGAGAGAGAGAGAGAGAGAATTTACAGAGTAATGTTCAGAAAATGAATAGAGGACAAGAGCTAGTTACAAAAACTTTATCTGCTTTTTATTATGATGATTATTAATTATTATTATTACTACTACTATTTGAGACAGGGTCTTCCTCTGTAGATGTGGCTTACTGGAACTTATATAACCCAGGCTGCTTTCAAACTTGCAATAATCTTTCAACAACAGCCTTTTAAGACTTAGATTGCAGGCATGATCCACCACATAGAATCTGATGATATTCTTGGCTTTGGGGTTGGTGGAAGCTAATTTTTTTTCTAAGAATGTATTCCAAAGGTTGTGCCTGATACCAATAGAATGTTGGTTTTCTATCTGCAACATTTTATCTCCCCAGTCACAGGAGTTCTAATCCATCAGCCAGTTGCAGAAACATCAACAGAGGAGGGACCATCAGAGTTTCCCAAGCCTGAGGTTGGATTCATGGTGGCTGTTGTTTATCCTTCAACCTCCCTTTCCATTCACAGCCAAGCTCCTTTGCCCAGTCTCTTACTGACCTCAGGTGAAGTTAGAAGAAAATAAATGCCCCTCAAGTCAGTTTATATCTTACAGAAGTCTTACGTCTCTGGGGTCAGGACTCAGGATACAAAGCAGAATCAGTGTTACAGCTTCCTCTTCACAAGTTGAAAAAGACATAAATGTGCTGAGATTTGGGTATTTATCGGCACTATGAGACCCTGCTGGCCATTTCTGGAAGCTTATATCCATAATTATGTGCTATGGGTACACATTTGTTTTGAAAAATTTGTAAATTTCAGCCTCACGTTTAATGCCTTCTTTGGCATTTGAGAGTTGTGGGTTAAGGTTGAGTGGAACTCCAAAGCCTGCTACTGGTCACAGTCGGCTAACTCTCTTAATTAGCACAGGACCATTGTATTGTATAAACGCCACCACTCTGTGCTCAGCAATGACTAACCGCTCCATTTCAGACTGTTTACTTAAGAGGGGGGCTTTCATCTACAATCAATGATTCTGGGCATTGAACCTACTTAATTCTGAGAGACAAAGAAGTCTAATGTGGGCCTGGTCCCCTACTCCTCCTCTTCGTCTCATCGGTCTCTCCTCCCCTTCCCAGCCACCAAATCTTTGTGCTGGGGGTGACTCGACACCAAATCTCATCTAGCCACCAATGTGTTCATGTCTACATCTCTCCTCTAAGTATATTTCCTCTCTGGAAAGTTAACTGTTGGCACTGGTGCTTTCTACCTCAGGCGGTCCATGTCAAGGAAAATGAAATGTCACCTTCCTTAGGAAATTCAAACCCCAAACCACAGAACAAGACAGAAATCAAACTAAAGAAAGTGCTTGGGTTCCCAGCTGTTGCTCACTCGATAGCTATCCTTTACTGCAGTGAAGCAAGAAGACACATAGGTGAGATCCAGTATCAGAGATTTTTCTCTTACAGGGCTAATGAAATGGTTCATCAGATAAAAACACACTCGTCTCATCTTCAAGCCTAACTGAATTTGATCCCTGGGACCAAGGTGGTGAAAGGAGGCAAGAGATTCTCCCAAATTGTCATTTGACCCCTACATGAATACCATCACACACACACACACACACACACACACACACACACACCCCACCATTTACACAGTAATGTTCAGAAAATGGGTAAAGGACAAGAGCATAGTTACAAAACCTTATCAACAACCAAGCATGCCTGCTTATCTGTTTATGACACACACAGCGCTACAGTTTTATTTTTAGGGATACTGTAGGTTACCTGTTTGGGGACCAGTGAGCCACATGCTATGGCTAAATTGGTTACTAGACTGCTATGTATCTGGTAAGGAAGGAAACCTGATTGCTTTTGAGGTGTGTGGAAAGTTAGAGAAAAAGGAGAACTCAGCATTGATGCTGTGTACTGTGCACATGGGCCAGAGCTACATGGACAGAGCCAAGAAAAGACTCCACTAAATAGATCTACCTGGATGGTGTGTCTGATGGGACAGAGAATGACTGTATTTCCTCCCCTTGAGAAACTTCAGAGACTGGATGTGGCGCTGCACACTTGTATCCAAGCACCCAGGAAGCAAAGGCAGGAGAATCTTACAAGTTCAAGGCTGGCCTCACCTATGTAACGAGACCCTCCATCTCAAACAAGAATATATGTGTGTATATGTGTAATGGGTGTTTGAGAGTGTTGTATTTGGGGGAATATAGAAGAGAGACCGAGTCTCACTTGGTTTGTGGCTGGATATCAGGACCCTTCTACTTAGACACCTGCTGAGTTTCAAATTCCAACCTACATCTCTCCTCATTTCTATCTGGGCCTCCTCCCACACTTAAGTAAATGCACAGTGTGTATTTTTTCCTTTGAAATGTCTTCCCTGTATTCTAGTCATTTCTTCAAAGGTGACTTTCAATGTCATCTCCTTTCTGTCCCTTTTGCTCAGCAGTGACCACATTTCAGGGGCTCTGTTTAAGCTTCAAAGAGCAGTTGCCCCCACTCAGTTGGTCTCTTGTGTCCTTCCTTCCACCTCTCTCCTATCCTAGAAGCCCTGCAGCCCTGAAGGAGGTCAATCCTGTATGCTCAACACCCAGGTCTGTGCTGGGTATTCAGAATTTTCAGTGTTTGTCCAATTGATTTATTATTAGGGCAGTAGAGACAAACGCTTTTCCAAAGACAATGATGGTTTAAAAACATACCCCAATCATCATTTCCCTATCCTATTTCATGCACGCTTCTTTGGAAATAGTGTGGTATTTTTTGCAGATGTTATCAGTGTTAGAACCACAGTGCCTTTAATTCTGGCCTAGGGTGTGACCAGCCTTCCAATCTCACCTAATCAGGGCATCTACTGTGGAACATCCCCTCCAGGAATCCCAGTGGCTGCCTGGAAAAACTACTCTTCAAGTATCCCGTGCTCTTATTTTACCAGCATACGCAGATGAAACCATTAGAAACCTTTTAAGACCTCAGTTTGGAGGTGTGAATAAGGCCCTCGAGAGGACTCTAATAAATGCTGACAGTGGCCATGTCCTCAAGAAGGCAGAGCTAGACACTGTCCTCAAAACCTCCCTAGCTTCTCTCCATTCCTGAGCCAAACTCTGTGCTGGAGCTGTGTGCCAGTGCCTTGGAGGGACGGTGGCCTTGGGCATTTCTGGGTGCCTCCCCTTAGGCCCTCTTCTGCAGCCCTAGCCAGGGTGCCCGGGAGCTCAGTGGCGCGGCCCTGGCATGCTAAGTGGTTGCACTGGGACGCCTTTGTTTCTTAGGCCGGTTGTCCTCTGCATCCAAATGGGTCGTTTGCTCACCCGCTCCTCCGCGAGGGGACAGCGCCCCTCGGCGATGTGTCCCTGATACCTGGGGACCCTACTAGGGCGGATAGGGAGTGCGCCGAGGCCTCTAGACTGGGCACCTGCGCGGACCCGAGGAGGGTCCCGCTGCCCGCTGCCCGCTGCCCGCTGCCCGCTGCCCGCTGCCCGCTGCCCCAAGTCTCGCGGTGCTACGGCTCGGACCCGGGAGCCGCGGGCCCGGCACCCCAGCCGCACCACAAAGGCTGAACCCGGAGGAGGCCCGGGAAGGGAGGAGCGCGGGTGCGCGCAGAGGAACGGGGAGCGCGCGGGGCGCGGGGAGCAGCGCGGGCAGGAGCGCGGGGCGCTCTGAGAGCGCGGGAGCGCGGGGAGCACCGCCCGCACCTTCCTTTGTGTGGCGCGGCCGCGGCGGCTCTGGCCCGCGCCGGGTCCCCGTCCCCGCCCCCGCCCCTGCCTGGCGCTCCGGTCCCTTCCCGGCAAGATGGCAACCCCGGCCGCCGTCAACCCTCCGGGTGAGTAGCGGCCGAGCCTCTGGCCGAGCCTGAGACGCGGAGCCCGGGGGTGGGGAGTGGCCGCTGCCCGGCAGCATCAGCACCGGCCGTGGCATCCTCATTCTCGAATGGTGCTAAACCTGGTCCTGACGGCGCCCGCCGCTGCTGCGTGTAACTAGATGCTCGCCCGCGGGCTCCAGAGCCACAGGGGCCAGCGGATGCCAGGTGTCGCGCTGAGCGAGAGAAAAGTTTGGAGCGGGGATTCAACAGGGCAGAACTCCTGGGACTCTTTCGCCTATCGGCCCCGCCTCCTCCGCGCTGGTCTTTGGCCGGGTTTACACCTGGCCAGTGTATATGTCCCAGTCCTTTCTGGACTGGAAAAGCCTAACTGGTAATAATGGCCTTGAGCAGCCCTATCCGTCTCCAATTGTCTGATGTCGCTGAAGGTACAGCCTGTGACCCTTGGACTTATGCCGTCAGATTAGAAAAAAAAAAAAAAAAAAAATGGAAGGAGTTCAGGAATGAGTGGGAGTGTTAGGCTCCTGTTGAAATGTGGCGGGGGAGCCCTATTGTCATTGGCAAAGTTCCCTGTCGTATCATGCAAGGCTGAGAGGATAGACATGTGACTGCCTTCCTGCTCCCAAGTTTTGGGTTTTGTGCTGTATGCTTTGGTTCTGGAGAATCATAGGTCCCTGTAGATTGAGGCAGGGACGGTCAAATAGCTTAGACCCCGGGAAAGCTCAGTGGAAGAGGTCTTGTGTTGGGGTGTGGCCCCAGATCAGGTGGAGTGAACTACCAGAGTGCTTATGAAAGAAGAATGTCTTCAAAGTAAGTTATGAGTGGAAGATCCCCTTCGTCCATGTTGGTCAGGGAAGGTTGAGGGGACACTGGACACTGTAGCCTGAACTTGCAGAAGATACAGTTTGAAAATGCAGACACACAGACTGAGAGGCATTACAGGCATAAGTCATGAAGTCATGATGGCCATGCTCTAAGCATATGCTGGAAGCCAGTGAGTGAGGTGTGAGAGGGAACAGAGGGACGTGACATTGAGTTGCATGGATGTGGCTAGGTTCAAAGGGCCATGGAAGACATGGACTGTGGCTTCTTCTTCCTACATTAAAAGAGAGTTTTAAGTAGTACTGGACGGAGGAGCCACATGATCACTGCTTTCCTGTAAGGTTGATTTGTCAGCTGTGGTGAGGTGATACAGAAGATAGGAAGACGAGAAGCAGGAACTGCGTGGAGAAGAGGCAGATGCTGCAGGTCAGACTTAGCTGTAGTGGCCTGAACAGAGGAGAAGGAAAATACCAGGAGGCAGACAAAATATGAGATCTGGCCTTCATTAGATTTGAGGTAAAGGTAAATGAGGAAAGCCAGAACAGACAGAGGCAAGTGCCAGTGGGGACAAGGAGGTGATGAACCTTTCTAATTCCCATCAAGGAGGTCCACTAATTGAAACAGGCAGTCCTAGAAGAGCCGACATGGAGTCTCTGTCTGGAACACTGAGTGGGTAGATGGCTGGCTTGGAAATACGGCTGTGTCTTTTTTTTTTTAACCACTGAAGTACTTTCAACCTATTTTGATACTTAGAAATCAATAGAAAATTAATACATTAAACTGTAATGAGATTAGAAAAAGCAAAAGGAAATAATGAAGATGGTTGAGTCCAGAATCTACTGAGGAAAAGCATAAGCTCTTAGGTGACTTATGTAACTCATCTACCGTTACATCACTGTTGGGAACCACTTTGTCCAGTACATTGTTCTCTCTGTTATAGAAACCTTGGGACTTGGGAGGAGTACTTTTAGTCACTACCTGGCCACCTTAATACATTGTGATATCCAGATCTTTCCTCAGTCAAAAATACCAGCAATTCTGAGCATTGTGAGAATCTCTCAAGGAGAATTTCTTGCACGGAACAGCTGCTCTATCGTCCACTATCATTTTTTTAACTGGTCCTCTCTGATGGCTTTTGGGTCTGTGGGATGTCTTAGTCTTGTTCCGTGTGAGCATGTAGCTTCTTTGGCTCAGAAGGGCTAGTCTCAAGGGTTAAGCACGTGAACCAAAGAGAGATAGTTCAGATTGTGTGAGAAATTTGCACTAGGATAACTGCTCACTCCCTTAAGTAGAAATCATGTGATAATTCTTCAGTTTTTTTCTTCCTATCTCCACCCTCCCCCTAGATTTTGCTTTGCTCAGAATGAGAGCTTGGTAAACACAGCTAGATGGACCAAGAGGTAGCATGATTGGGTTCTACAGCTCATATGTCCTCAGAATACCATGGCCTCCTTCCTCCCACATCAACCAGCTGACCACTGCACTCCTGCTGAACACTTATATACTGTGATGTGATGCCGTAGTAGCATCCTGGGACCTCAGTAACGTGGATGAAGCTGGGTCTTTTCACCTGTCACTCCATTGCTTCAAACCCTTACACTGGTTCTTCTAGGTTTTCTGCTTGAGATTTAGTTTAGCAGCCTACTCGTTACACTATGGGAACGGAGGTCTTTGGAGGAAGGGGATGGCTCTCAGGTATTTGACATCTTGCAACTTCTAAGTCCTGACACTGACCCCCCTGCTCTTGTACTGGCTGAATTTTCTCTGTTGTTTCTCATCAGGGATGATATATTCATCCTTTGGAGAAGAGAAGGGAGTTTTAGAGCTGGGGGTGTTGTTGCTGTTATTGTTGTTGTTCTACCATGTATTTGAACATTTCTGTTTTTTATGAAGTTGTTTAGGTTTGAATTAGCCACATGCACATTGAGGTGTTTGCTCCTGATAAGGCACAGTCTGGAAGGGGCTAGTATCATGGGTACTTATAATTTCAGTGCAAAGAAGGCAGAACCACACTCATTCAGAACAGTTTTCAGCATTACACATTCTCTGAAATGAGTTTTTCAGAATAACTAATGAGACTTGTGAGGATTATTCTTGATGGAGTTAGAACCATCTAGGAAGCACTCCTCTGAGCATATCTGTGAAGGTGTATCTAGAAAGGCTTAGCTGAGAAGAGAAGACCCACCCTAAAGGTAGGCAATACCATCCTATGGGCAGGGGTCCTGAACTGAATAAAAAGAAAGGGTGAGCTGAGTGCCAGTAGTCATCTCTCTGCTTCCTGACTGAAGATGCAACGTGACCAGCTACTTCAAGCTCCTGACCCTATATCCTCCCTACCGTAATGGACTGTATCTTTTAAAGGTTGCTTTCTTCAAAGCAAGAAAGGGGACTAATAAGCTTGTGCCCATGAAAGGATATCAAAGGTATGTTTTAAAAAGATTTAGAATTCCACTTTCCCCCAATAGAGTTAGGTATTAAATCACCGCTAGTTTCTGGTCTTTTTGTCATTGATTATACAGAACGGGAAGGTTGTCTGGGCAGGTTACAGTAGATGAGAGGGTTTTGTCACAGTTCAGCATTCTACTGAATATCTTTTGTTTGTCAAACTTTCTTGAGGATGCAGAGTAATGAGAAGATGAATGCCCCTTGACTCTAGGGAGTTCATAGTCTCAGAGAGGAGGCATATAAATTGACTAACTTTATATTTTAATAGGGGAGATAATGGGGTTAGGAAGATGGCTCAGTGGGTAAGAGTGTGCTTGATATGTAGACATGAATATCTATGTGTTCAAGTGGAAAAACATGTTGGTGGGAGGTTAAGAAGGGGACAAGAAGTGACATTTCGGAGGCTTGCTGGCTGCTAACTGAGCTTCAGGTTTAGTGAGAGATTCTGCCTCAAGAGAATAGGTAGAAAGTGATAGAACGGGACACTTGAAATCCTGCCTTAACCTCAGTGCGCATGAGTGGATATGCACATGAACATGCAAGTGAACATACAACACAAACATGTGCGCGCATGCACAAAATAAAAATTAAAAAACCACAGTAGGAAATTATATATATATTTTTCCAGAAACCAGGTCATGCCGAGGAATGCATTGACTTGCAGAGAATTTTAGAAGGGTCACTTGAACTGATGATGAAGGGTAGGGATAGATGTATTTGTGAGTTTATGTGGACTCTTAAACCATTGTCTCCCCAGTGCTCTTGGGAATCCTGCCGGGCACAGGAGAATATGCAGTGGATTAGATCTTTTGACAGGTGCGTACCATGCTTGCAAACTGCCCTCCCTCAGGTAAAGTTGGAACCCCAAAATAGCTGTGCTGATAAAATATGTCAATGTGATGAAGAAATGATACCCTGAGATAAGCAACTGATGGACCTGATTTACATGAAAGGGGTGGCCAAAGCATTGTGAAGTCAGTGAAGGTCTGTATGAGGAACTGACCTTTAAACGAGGCTCTGGAGAATGAAGAGCCTGAGGAAGAACACTCCCACCCTCCTGCCCTGACATGGAGAGGCTCCTGTGCAGACACAGTGGTGAGAAAGAACTTGGTAGATTGGAACAACCAGAAAGGGCAGTGTTGCCAAGCAGTGATGAGCAAGGACAGAGATAGCATGAGAGTCTGGAGGAGTGTGAAAAAGCAGTCTCATAGACATGGATCTTGGGTTCAGGTTTCAATTGGATTCTAAAGGTAGCACAAAGCTTTTGAAGGGCATTGAGCAGAGAAGAGGTATGGTACCCAGTACCATATTACACATAGTGTTCAATCTTGGATGCTGTGGAAAATCAGATGGAAGTCTTCTGTGAGAACTGCAGACCAGGATAAGAGATATATATGTACACAGCAGGGACATTGTCCTGAACAACTCCAGGGCCTTACTTACATCTTGGTCCTTCCTTGCCTTTGGGCAGGGTATGTCCTCCTTGGGGCAGAGTCATCATGACTTTAGGTAATATGTTGGGGGCCAAGTGAAAGGTAAGGCCCAGGCTTCTGTCCTAGGAGCTGGAAGGGTGGAGGTGCTGAGGAGAAGTGAGATGCAAGTAGCCAATGGGCCATCCTGGAGGATTCAGGATGAGACATTTGAGTTGAGAAGATCAGTGGAGCTATCAGAGAGGCCTAGAAATCGGGGCTGAGGACATAAAGAGACATTAGACAAACTAGCACAAGGACCCAAATGCTTCACAGGTTAAAGGGGCGACACAACAGATTATTTGGGCTGAACAGTTAATTCTCAAGCAGGGCTTCTGGTCACTGCTTTGTTATGTCTTTTTTACGCCAAAGGAAGATGGTTTCTTCAAAGGAAGATGGTTTCTTCATTTTTCCCAGAACCACAGATTCACTCATTCCATGTGTATATATGGTCTAAAACCTGTGCTACTGTATGATATAAGCAAGGGGTGACAGTAGTTTAGAACCTCTAGAAGAGTATACTCTGTGACAAGCCATAAGGTTGCCAGAGCCATGCATTCTTCCTTAGAGGGCACTAAGGCTGAACTCAGGCTGGAAGAGAGGTACGACATGGGACTTTGTGTTTCAAGGATAAATGGCATTTCCCATTTCTTATCAAGATTCTTTTAGCAAGATGGCTGCTTTTGTGTCTGGTCCGCTCTTGGCGTGATGGGTTGTTCCTCTTTTCGTCCATACTCCCTCCTTTTTTTCACGACTGGCCATTTTCCTGTTCCAGCTCTTTTCTCCCCTGCCCTCAGGGTGAACTCTAGTCCCTTTAAGGAAACCCATGTGGAACCCTTTCTCCAGGTAATGTGTTCATGCAGTAACTCCCTCCAAGGCATGACTCAGTATCTCTACTGGAATCGAATGGAATAGGCGGCTGAGTGAAGGGTCTCATGTCTGACTGGAAACCTGGGATGGCAGGAAGTGCTCCTGTCCCTATAACCACACAAACCCCTGCTGTACCAATATCCACTTGGTGAAGCGTTGTGAGCGAATTGACACTGAGGGATTACCTTACAGTTTCACACGTGGTTTACTTGCCTTGAAGAAAACTCCCATCCCAGATGTATGAAACTCTGAGTTGTAGAGTTTATAGTGGGTTTTTATGTCTGGTGATTTGATTTCAGTGTGCACAACCTACCAGGATAATCCCTAACCTAACCAGTTCCTTTAAAACTGGTTATATAATAAAGCAAAAAGTCATGCAGCCCACAAAAAACGTAAAATTCTCCCAAGAAGGCAGGGAGGCCAGAGGGAGAGGCTGGTGTTTGGAGTGCAAGGACCCTTTGTACAACTCCGCTGAATCTTCTTGAAAGATCCTCCTTGGTCTTAATAATACCGAGTAAGCAAAGTGGGGCCAAAGGAGAGGGTGTTCTTTCCAACTTCAAATACTCAGTGGGATGCTTTGAGATCCACTTTGTCCATCAGAGCCTCTCAGCCTGGTGAGTCATTTTCTTGCCTGTTTTTGCCTAGACGTTTGAATCACCCTAATTGTCACATGACTGAAGGGTGGCCAGGGAAGGTGCATGGTTGCCTGAGTAACAGATTGAGATGTGAATATATTAGCAACTGATGAAATACTAGACAGAAAGCGTTCGTTTCATCTGACAGTTTGAGAGGCCCTAATCCATCATGGCATAGAAGGCATGACTAAGGAGCATAAGACGACTTGATCACATCTGGGCAGGACAGCCGAGGTGGGAAGTTGCTGCCCAGGTAGTTTTCTCTTCTTGGGATGATGTCATCACTTTTTTGTTCAGTTAGTCCTCTCTAGAAAGATCCTAACACCCAAATGTGTACCTAAGTAATACCCTAGGTGTTTTTAAATTTTAATTAAGTTAAGAAAATTTGATGTGCACAATATACCTGTGCTCTGATGTGGTGTGGAAATCAGAGGACGACTCCAGAGATGGTTATCTCATTCCACCTCACTGTGTTTTCCTGGGATTAAACTCAGGTCTCTAGGATTGCACGGCAAATGCCTTTACCCCCAGAGCCATCTTTAGCCTGTCTTACATATTTCTTAAACCTATCAACTTGACATAACTAACCAGCATCATGATTTTATTCTTGTACTTTAGGCAAACAACAGGCAGGCTAAAGTTAATATATGCTTCCAATATATTATTCATAGTTATACAGAATATATTCTGTTACTCTTCTTGAACATTTTTGTGAGGCAGATGGACACTTGAGCTTAGGGGTTGCAGGTGTGTACGTGTACTGTATCTCAAATGAGAGTATTTACAATGAGTAGAGACACTCTCCCTTGTTCCTGGGTTGCGGATGATACCAGGATCTGTGATACAGGGCAGGATGCTGTCCAGCAAGCTTTAGGGCACAGGGTGAGCACTGCTTCATGCAAGTATCCAGACTCACTTGCCACTAGATCTGTTAGTAATCTCTGACCTATGGGGATAAACTTTCACAGACCTCTGGAGAATGACAACTGGAAAAGATACATAAGGTTCCCTCAGGGTGTGTGATGCATAAAGGGGCTGACTTGCAGGAAGCGTGTCTAAAAAACACGACAACCTTGAAAGCAAGGAGACACCCCACCTCTAGCCCAGGCTATTCTTGAATTCTCCTGCCTCTGCCTCCTGGGTGTTAGGATGACAGGTGTGTACCACCACAACTGGCTTCAGATGACGCCTGTGGGAAAGTTATGAAATCCATGGTGGAAGTTAATTTCAATGTGAAATAACAGAAGTGCTAGAAGTTTTTCTTATTTTTAGAATGGCATTGGTAATTCTATCGCATCAGCAATTTGAAATGAGGCATAGTCTGGAATCGTTTGCCATAATTTGATATGCTTGATGAATTCCAAGTCCCCCAAAGAATAAAATGAATGAATGTGATCAAGGATCACAGCTGTGCTCTCTTGATTTTTTTAAAAAAGCGTTTCACACCAGAAAACTTCCAATTCTAGTCAACCAACCTCCCTGAACACAGGCACTGTGCTGGGGAGCAGGGGCATGAAAGATGCTGATGAAACAGGCTGGTTGCCTGTGGTGTGGACTGAGCTAGTCCCTTCAGCAGGCCGCCTTGGGACAGGTTTATGCAAATTTATGCAAATGACACTTGTCGGTGGCGAGCAGAGGAGGATTATCCTGATTCTTTCCTGCAGGCATAGGAAGAAAGCTAAAGGAGTGGCTTTGGGGTCTATAGCTCTGTGGTGGCCAGAGAGCGTGCCTTTTCCTAATCAGTATCTTCAAGGGCAGGTCTGCGTTTCCAGCTTCCCGCTGGGTCTGTGGGGTCCCACAGATTCCACAAAGCCTGTGTCTCCCCAGCTTACTCCTCCCCTTGGTCCCCTGTGGCTGCTAATGGCACCACACTCCATTCATTGGTCCAAGCCAGACATTAATTATTTTAATTGCCTATCCACCTAATTAAACAAATATTAATTGAATGCCAACTGTGTGTACTCACAGTGGTGTGCAAACCCAGGCATGGCTTCTGTTTTCACTGAATTTTGCTGTATGGCTGGTGAGTCAGCCATTTATTAAATAGTTGCATGCACAGGACATCATTTTAAAAAGGTATGGTTAGAGAAGACGGTCTTTGTTTTCTAATGCAGCAGGAAGCCATTGAAGTAAGTGCAGCAGGGGTGAGTGATACCCAGAGGTCCCTTGTGAAAAGATCTCTGTTGCAGCTGAGGGAGGACCATGCACAGAGAAGCTAGGTGAGAAGATCAGTCAGGGGCCCTTTAGCAGGTCTGGCCCAGATGATGGCAAAAGGTAATGATGGAGCTTCCAGATATTTGGGGAGAAACTAGTATAGCCAATAAAAGAACTGGTGGCAGGAGACATGGCACAGCAAGCTCGTGGTTCAGCTGCTAGGTTAGTTAGCATCACTCCCCTCTGTACACACTATATAGGGTGCTAAGGGATTCTTGGAGGCTTGGGAGAGATCATGAATTTGCTCTCACACATGAGACCGAGGTAGCTGGAGTTCAGAGGTGGATTTCCCAGAAACCTGAGTTGTTTCATTCTACACCTACCCCACCTGCCTTATAAGCAGGACTTTCCCCTTTTTCTTCTTTCCTGTTTTATTTTCTCCCACCCTCTCGCCTTCAATTTCTGCTACATAATTGGTACCTAGTAAATGCTTACTGGATAAATGAAGGAATTCAGGAAACCTCCCAATTCCCTAAATTCTAATTTATGAGGTGGATATGTCTATTCCAAGGGATTTTGATTTGAGTAACTTCACTCCCCGAGTCCCACAGACAAGTTTCAGGGTGGCACAAAGAGCCTTTGCCTGATGCTCACATCTCCCTCCAGTTGCTGACATTGCTACTTTATGGGTTTCTATGTAGTCTGAAAACAAACAGCAGGCAGGATGCTCTCTCTTTACTTACTTACTTGTCCCTGCCCCCCTTTTATTAAAAATAGGTTCTTTCCTCACACAATATGTCCTGATTGCAGCTTCTCCTCCCTCTAATCCTTCCATTTCTTCCCACCTCATTTGAAACATTAGATAACAACCAAACATGACAGATAAAATAAAATCTCACATCACATCATTGTTGGACAAGACAACCCATAAGAAGGAAGAGAGCCTCATGAGATGTCACAAAAATCAGAGAGCTACTGATTCACACATTCAGGAGTCCCATAAAAGTATTAAACTGAAAGCTGTAGTGCATTCAGAAAGGAGTCTACCCACCCTGTGCTTGCTGCTTCAGCCTCTGTGAGTTCATAGGGGCCTTGTTCTCGGGGTGTCCTCCACCCGCTTTGGCTCACACTCTTCCCACCTCCTTTTCCCTGAACTCTGAGAGGATGGATTTGATGGAAACATCCCATTTAGAACTGTGTGTTCCAAGCTCTCTCGGTCTCTCTCTCTCTCTCTCTCTCTCTCTCTCTCTCTCTCTCTCTCTCTCTCTCTCTCTCTCTCTCTCTCTCTTTCTCTCTCTGCATAATGTCTGGCTGTGAGTCTGTATGTTTTTACCACCTGCTGCAGGAGGAAGTGCCTCTGATGGCTCTGATCTATGACTATAACAGAGTGTCATTAGGAGTCAGTTTATTGTTCCTTTTTTTTTTCTTGGACAGGTAGTGTTTGGTATTACCCTAGGTCTCTGAAATATATAGTCTTTGGTATGGGTTCTATCATAAAGAATAGGCCTTAAGTTAAATTAGACATTAACAGCTAATATCTGCCAATATAGGAGAATACATACTATATTTATCTTTCTGGTTTGGGTTACCTCACTCAGGCTGATTGTTTTCTAGTTCATTAGGATTGTATTTTCTAACTCTGAGAGCCTCCATGTTTCTTAAGGATGGTATTCTCCATTCTTAAGATGGCCCCCATCAATGGCCTCACTGAGGAGTTTGTCATTAATCTAATAGCACTATCTTGTCTGTGGTCTGTTTTCATATTTTGCCACTTGGTCCTCATCGCACAAAACTTATTTTCTGACTCTGAGTTTAATCCGAGATCAGAAAAACCCATTAAGTTATTATGTCTACTTTGATTCTGGAATATTTTTCAGTTTATTTTAATTTCATCTTTCATAACTTAAAACTCTTTGTCAAACATAATTATTTTGAGAAATGTGTCTCTCAATTGATTCTGCCTCACAATTACAATGGGGCTGTGCTCTCTCTCTCTCTCTCTCTCTCTCTCTCTCTCTCTCTCTCTCTCTCTCTCTCTCTTTCTCTCCTGTTTCTATCATCTTTCTTCAAATTGTAAATATTACAAGCAGGAACATCAGATAATTCACATACCAATGCTGTTATATCATGAAGTTACTTTCGATAGTTGCTATTAAAAGCAAGTCTTTGAGTTGTCTATATCAAGTTTACACTGTACCTGGCTAAGTGAGGAAAGGTGACCTCTCTTGGGTTCTCCTCGCCAGCATAAGTGTATCCAGAGCAGAATATAAGTCTCAGGGTTTTTAACCTAAGGGCTTGAGGGTTGACACTTTCCTAAACTGAATATCATCAACTTCATTTGATAATTATAAGTCAACTATGCCAAGATTACCATATCTTTAGTAAAGCCAGCAGGCAGTTGAAGTGTTTAATTACCAACTCCCCTGACATCCACATTGAAAGGCTTTTCAGGTAAGCTGTGTGCCATGCCTGAATGCTCTTTGATTAACAGTGGGACCTACAGTCAGGCAGTAACTATTCTGCTGTCCCACTCTTAGGTGCTGGTGCACATCCATTTGTGTTTATTTGGGAAACTTAATTTTCTGCTTCCTTTAATTTCTTCTTAGAAGCAAGTTTATACTTTGCTCTGCTTCATAAAAAATAAAGAAATAAATTTTGGGTCTTGAGAGATAATTTAGCCATTAAGAATACCAGCTGCTCATCCAGACGACCTGGATTTGATTTCCTTCATCCATCCACCTGGTAGCTCACAGCTTCCTTTTAATTAATTAATTAAAAAATAAAATTTAAGAACCATATTTGAGAAATTTGCCAGTCTTCCTATTCTCTGAATTTCATCCTCTCTTCTTTCTCCTTTTCTCTCCTCTCCTGTCCTCCCTTCCTTTTACCAAGCCACACCCAGATGTAGTTGTTTCTCACAAGCTAAAGCCTGTGTTGAAGGTTTGGCTACCAGACTGTAGAGCTAATCTCCAGGCCCTGCTTCTTGGTGAAGGCTTGACTACCAGTCTCTGGAGCTAATCTCCAGCCCCTGCTTCTTGTCTGCTGTGAAGGGAGTGGTTCTGCTTTGCTACTTCCTCCCTGTCCTGACATTCTGCATTTCCCTGGGCCCAGCAACAACATGTATCTCTCAGAAGGACTGCAGAGTCTGATTTTCCAGTGTTGAGTTGTTTCTCCCAACACCATCATAGTGGTGTGGCACATGACATCAGGCTTGGAACTAAAGTGCCAGATGTTCTGTTAAAGAGAGGGTCTCCCTGGTAACACAGGAAGCATGGCCTTCCCTTGGCAGTCTGAGGCTTCTGGGCACATTCAATTACCAGCTGGCCTTCCCTAGGCATTCTTCTTCTACTCTCACTGCAGGGAGATGCTGTGGGCCTTCACACTGCTATCCCCAGGGTGCTGGTCCACTGGTCTCCTGGTACTCCCTTGTCCTCCCTATCCCTGCCTGGCACAGGGGACACAATCATGGACCAAAGACATTCTTCCTTCCTATTTCCCCCATATCCTTGGGCCACCCACTGTGCATCTTCTGCTGATCCTTTAGGACTGCTGAAGCTATTTCAGTACTGCGCTTGGTATGAACTCACCTCTATAGCCCCTTGGCTCCTCTCTCCCTCCACCTCTACCTAGCTTTTTCCTCTGCCTTGGTTAGGTTCTGTATAACACTAGGTGTTACAACTAGGCCTATTCCATTCAGACTTATTCATACTCCGCCACTCATATTCAATAAGTACATGTTAGTGCTCTACCCTTTGTTAACTTTAGCATTGGTACTGGGTTACCCTTGACTATATGGCACAACCCTTGCCTTCAACTCTTACCATTCTGGAGAACAGCTTTGTCTCCGTATCCCGCATGTGGATGTACAGCATTGGAGATGAGTCCTTTGCATACAGTCTCTGGGAAGTCTGACGTTATTACATAAGGGATCCTTAAGCCTGACCACACTCAGGACTGCCAGGAGGGCTGGTTCCACACAGATGGCCCACTTCTGAGGTTCTGGGTCAATGTAACATGGCTGGGAGTAGCATGAGATTTGCCTTTCTGACATGTTCTCATGTGTTATGGCTGCTAGTGGTGATCCAGAAAGCATATTTCTGGCCCATACAGAGAAGAGCTACCACTAAGCCAGTGTTGTGATCTCAGCCAGTGGATCACTCCCTTGGTTCATAACTTTGTGCTCATGAGCTCAGTGGCTTCTGTTTGTGGTGGTTAGGTGTAGTAGCACCAGGTGACAGCAGATGCAGGTGAGGATGTGGAGAAAGAGGAACACTCCTCCATTGCTGATGGGCTTACAAGCTGATACAACCACTTTGGAAATCATCCATTTGCCTACAAAGTTCGTGAAGTCATTCTTTTTAATTGCTGAGTAGTATTCCATCATGTAATGTACCATATTTTCTGTATCCATTATTCCGTTGAGGGACATTTGGGCTGTTTCTAGCTTCTGGTTATTATAAATAAGGCTGATATGAACATAGTGGAGCATGTGTCCTTGTTATATGTTGGAGCATCTTTTGGGTATATGCCCAGGAGTTGTATATCTGGGTGTTGAGGTAGAGCTATTTCCAATTTTCCGAGGAACCTCCAGACTGATTTCCAAAGGAAAAAAACCAGTATCCATCTTCCTGGTAAATAATCCACATGTTGGAGGATTGTTATGACCACAAACGTGATAAACATATATAGGCCAGTGCCCGGCACTTAGCAAGGATAAGCAACGCATCCTGCCCTTTCTCAAGAGGAAATAGGAAATATCCATGAGCATGGGGAGTGTGTGGATTGTCTTCTAACTACAGATTATTAAACACCTAAAGGGGATAGATATAAAGGAAAGTACACTGGGCTTAATGCTGTCTGCTCTTGCAGAACCTGGGTTCAGTTTCCAGTACCCACATGGTGTCCTAAACATCTGTAACTCCAATTTCAGGGGATTGAATGCCCCCCTTTGACCTCCTGGGTGCCAGGCATATATGCAGGCAAAACACTCACTTTATACACATAAAATAAAATAAAATAAAATGAATACATCTAAAATTTTTTTTTAAAGAAAGAAAAGTACTCATTGACCAGATTGGTGTTCTGGTGACTATGTATAGTTTTCTTTTTCACATTAAATGCAATGAGTAACTTCCTTGGCCATGATCTATCATTGGCATGGATGGATAGCTGAATCTTCATTCCTCAGGATGCCAAGCAATGAAGGTCTATTTGTGGGGGATGCCACCTTTTCAGTAGTGGGCTTGGGTCGATGGCCTACTGTGTGCTTCTGTGTTTGCAGTTTACAGTGAGAGTCTTTTGTGGATTTTTTGAAGTGTCTTTAGTTGGCATTTTGGCACTATTCATAGTTCTTTGGATTTAGACTTGTGACACAGGTTCCATCCACTATTTGAAGTCATCATTTGCTGGCATCCATTTGAAATCACCTAGATCCTATGTCTTTCTCTTCTTCAGTTCACTTCTCATTTGCTGGATTGTTGATGTGCCTAAAAAGGTCCTGGCCTTTGCCTATCTGAGGTTCTTTATTTTGTCCTTACTCTTGAGGAGTTGGCTGGTGCGCTGTGGAATGCCAGGTTTCAGTACTTCCATGTTGTCTTGTATCATTGGATGATGCTAATGTAGATTAGGGGTTTTCTGGATTCTCTTCTCTCTAAGGTGACTCCCCTCACCGAATACCAGAACTCTTTTTGTCTAGAATCTTCTCTTTGTCCTTGAGGTGGGCACTTGAAATATAGAAAATTTGACTGAGTTTGAATAATGAAAAATACATAAACCCTTTTTCTTATTTTTTTGAAATTTTCGTGTGTGGGATCCTGGGTTGAGTGTCACCATCTATTTTTTTCTCTCATTTTCCTACCTTACTCCTTGATTACTTCTAAGAGATTTCATTTTATACTTATTTTATGACTTCCCATCCTTTCTGCTCAGGGACTGGGGCCAGCTCAATGGCATTTTGAATTAGAATTCCTTTCCTGTGCTTAATGGGGTTCAGGAGAGGAGAGATGAAGTCATGTGTTCATTCTGTTATTTTTCAACGAGGGGAAAAGGTGACTTTGAAAAGAAGCACTTAGATAATTTTGTACTTTAAAAAGAGATTTATTAATTGGACAGAACGACAAAATTCAGTGGAGTCATTAGGTACAAGTATTTGCACCTTAAAACAAGTGATTTGAATTAAACACAGAAGGGTCTGTCAAACCAAGGCAAACACAAGGAAAGGTGTGGTCATAGTATTAAGTGGGTAAAAGTAAAATTAATATAAATGATATCCTGCAACCCAAAGAAGGTCATTTAAACCTATTATTTATTGGTCTAGAACAATGTTGTACAGTTGGTGTGATGTCTGGTGAGAGGAGAATGCAAACCACATCTAATTGTTTCATTTTTCTCCATCAAATTAAACCCACCTAACTCTTGGCACTTTGAGCATTCCATCTTCTCATTTGGTAAGGGAAGGTTAACATTTTCCCTAGGGTCATGTATGCTACCTTGGGTCTTTCATAGTTTAGAAAACTTAGAAACAAACCTTTGGTCTTTTGTCAAGGCCAATTGTCACTTAATCCAAGTGGATTGTCGGGAAATTGTAACATTGAAAAATAAATGGACCTAGTAAACCAGCGGTGTGCTAAATAGTTACTGTTAAACACAGACACATAGAGAATTGGTGATTTAGAAAGTATAGTGAAGGAAATTACAAGGGCTAAGCATTGTAACTCAGTTCATAGCTGTTGACCCACATATACAAAGCCCTGCATTTGATCCCCAGTGTCCCATAAACTGTATGTAGTGGCACTCATTGTAATCTGTGCACACTTGGGAGTTAAAGAGCCGGAAGGAAAGTCAAGATACATGAGACCCCGTCAAATAAACAAATAGAAAAAAGAAATTACAGAGAAGCCAGCACAGTGGCAGAATGGGAAATTATGCTTCAGGTAATTGCTATGTTCTTGTGGCTTTGACATTTAGTTTGTATGATGATTAGAATAACCTCGGTGAAGGATTGATTACAGGAGGCTGGCCTGTGGGGTATGTCTAAGGGGCATTGTAGTAAGTTAGTTGATGTGAAAAGATCCAGCCTTCAGTGATTGGCACCATTTCTAGGCATTGTCCCAAATTGTATGATGAAGAAGTCAAACTGAACAGCAAGCAAACATACATCCATTTCTCCCTGTTTTTTGACTATGGCTGTGATGTGACTAGCTGTTTGAAGTTCTGTCTTGAATTTCCTACAATGATGGACTAAAATCAAGAATTGTAAGTGGAAAGAACCCCGTTTGTCTCTTCAGGACATTTTATCACAGCAGCAGAAATGAAACTAACACAGATCCAAAACTAAAATAAATTCTAAGCAAGATAAATAATGAAGACTTCTGAGCTACAATTAAATATAAAAATACTAAACACAGAGTAAAGCTACAGACCTGTAGCAACAGTGAACACATTCATAGGGCAGGGTTAGACTAATGAGCCACTTCTTAGCAACAATCTGTGCTGAGGACCAAACCTTGGCCAGACCTCTACCACCACTGGCCTACATTCTCAACCCCCGTGTTTGGGTAATTTATATTTCAGGAATGAGAAGGAAATATTTTTTTTTCAGGAAGTCAAAATACCCAGAGGCCTTTAAATGAGATTCTAAAGGTTCCACTTGAGATTTTGAGTAGTGACCTCATTGGGAAGCTTTAGATACAGGAAGGAGGGATGGGTGAAGATGGTGATGAACACAAGAAATAAAAATAGATGTGCTTTGACTATCAGTAACAACAGCATGCACTGTGTAGCATGGCCAGAGGGAAAGCTGTGTGCTTCCGGCCTGCTACCATTTGCTGTAGTGTACATAATAATACCTCTAGAGCAATCATTAGTCTTATAACGCACCTCTAAGTTAGTAGGGAAGCCAATCTTACAGCAAAGTCTGTCACTCCTTTTCCTTAACACAACATGAACAGTTCGGGGGTGGGGGAAGACTTGGGAAAATAGGTCCTAAATGAGAACTAGAAATAAGTCTATATATGTAAATACTCCCTAATAATGGGCTAAAATTTATGCATTAGAAAGCAAAATGTCAGATTAAATATAGATTGTGGTTGATAAGATATGTTTAAAGTATGTTTGGATTCTACTTTTGACTTCAGTTGTGTAGATATTTTATTTCTAAAGGAAGAAATTTGTATAAACTCTCATTCCTTGATGTGTCTTTTTTTTTTTCATAAGTTATATTTTAAAGATCCATTTAAGCCATCTTAAATGGCAACGGGAAAATATTTTAAAACTATTTAGCATCAAGTTTTCATATATATGTGTATATACAAGCACGTGTATATGAGTGTGTTTGTAAAACAATTAGAGGAAAACAAATCTCAAGGAATCATTTTGAAATGCAGAAATAGACAATTCAAAAATTAATAAAAGGTATATTTCATATAGCCCCACTTAGATCCATTAATAGCTGATGACATTAAAGCCAAAACAAGTGTAATTTTGTGGGTCATAGTGATCTTGGAAGAGCTGGGAAGTCTGCATATTTTGCTGATGGTAGGAGCCAAATCAATGCCTTATGGTAATGTTGAGTTTGCAGCCGGTGATTTGGGAGCTCAGGTGTGCTCATTGATTTTAAGGCAATAACCACCATTACAAGTAATGTCTTGAGGAAACTCTTTTTCAGTGTCGTTTATAAAGGCAAAAGGAGTCTAACAGTCACAAGTAGCAGGGTCTAAAGTCCAACAAGGACAAAGCAAACCTATAATGGCTTGCATATGCAGTACTTAATAAGATTTATACTTTTTTTAAATTTATGTGTGTGTTTGTGTAGGTGGGTGGGTAATGTGTGTGTGTGTGTGTGTATGTGTGTGTGTCTATGAATGTATGTCACCTGTGTCTGAACATCTTCAGAGGCCAGAAGAGCAGCTCAGCTCTCCTAGAGCTGGAGAGTAAGCCAGTCAGTATGAGTGCAGTGCACCAAACTCAGGATGTCTAGAAGAGCAGGAAGCTTTTTAACTACTAAGCCATTACCTAATTACTTAATCACCACTCTCCAGGCCCTACAATATTTTCTTTTTTTTTTTTTTTTTTTTTTTGGTTTTTGAGACAGGGTTTCTCTGTGTAGCCCTGGCTGTACTGGAACTCACTTTGTGGACCAGGCTGGCCTTGAACTCAGAAATCCACCTACCTCTGCCTCCTGAGTGCTGGGATTAAAGGCGTGCGCCACCACGCCCAGCCAATATTTTCTTTTAAATTGAGACTATGGTTTCATCATTTACCTCTCCCTTCCTTCTCTCCAAACCCTGCCATGCACCCCACCTTGCTCTCTTTCAGTTGCATGGCTTATTTACAGTAGGTTTTTATTTTTTGAGACAAGGCGTCACTGTGCTTGTTCTCGCTGTCTTGGGTTCCTGTGCTCAAGTGACCCCACTGGCCTCCTGAGTACCTAGGCTTTGTACCACTGTACCTGGCTCATATATACAATATTTTTAATGTTTTGCCAATTAGGCATTAGAGCAATCTCATTTTATTTTTATTGATGGAAAAAATCTTCATGATTTATAACTCAAGCAGGTAAATTATGTATGATAATCCTAGTTATATTATAATTCTAAAATTTATTTGCATTTACTTGTGCATGGAGAAGTTCTCTCTCTCTCTCTCTCTCTCTCTCTCTCTCCCTATCTCTCTCTCTCTCTCTGTGTGTGTGTGTGTGTTTTGTATAATGTGTATGTGCTTGGCAGTGTGTGCATGTATAGAGTGTGTGTGTGTGTGTGTGTGTGTGTTTTGTATAATGTGTATGTGCTTGGCAGTGTGTGCATGTATAGAGGCCAAACATCAATGCTGGATGTTTTCCTCTCTCTCTTCGTCTTTTTTTTTTTTTTTTTGAGACAGGGCCTCTCACTGGACTCCCAGATTACCTTTTCAGCTAGAGTGGCTGGCCAGCGAACTTGTGGGATCTGGCTATCTCTGTCCTATTCTCTTTCATGTTGTACATGTGCACCACCATGTCCAGCTATTATGAAGGTGCTGAAGATCTGAACTCAGATCCTCATGCTTGTTCAGGCAGCACTGAACCCACTGAGCCAACTCCCCAGCCCTGAAAGTCCTACTTTAATGTACAACCTTTTCTTTATTTATATTTTCTAACATTTAGGTTCTGTACTTTACTATAAAATAAAATATATTTAAAGAGACTATAACCCTAGATTATGTGTTGCTTTTTATATTATGTGCCTAAAAGCATTGTCGTTTGTTTCAGATGTGTGTTGGTTTGCATGCATCATTCACTTGGCCACGTATGACTTCACACGTTTCTCAGCCTTGTACTTTTACTTCATTATCTGTAAAATGTGTGTGATGATCCCTAGGTCACAGAAGAGCTGTGTGCATCGATGAGCTGGTGCATGTAGCCTGTTTATTTCAGCACCTCACAGAGTCCACTGTCATCCTTGATCTGAAACTGGTTCACAAGTGGTTAAACACCCATTTTCATATCATCTGAGCCGTGGCCATACTGAGGACAACTCAGTACCCGTCCTTCATGCTAAGGGCACTTATGTCATTCTGAGTCACAGGAGCGGTTGTGCCAATGTCCTTTTCTTTGATATTGAGATAAATACATATCTGTCTTTTATCTAGGCTATGGATGTCTTTCCCAGTGTTAAGCTGTGTGAACAGTGGTCTACTCATCCACAGCTTTGCTTTCTCCATTTACTAAGGATCTGCGGGGTCTGAAAATAATAAATGAAAATTTCCAGAAATCATCAATTTACATGTTTTAAGTAAGCTTTATGACAGTATGCTCTTATAATTGTTCTGTTTTTAATAATAGTTATTGCTGATCTCTTATTGTGCTTGATTTATAGGTTAAACTAACCATAGGGTATGTGTGTAGGAAAAATAGCACATGTGGGGTTGAGTGCTCTGCATGCTTCTGGAGGTGTTGGAACAGGTCCCCTGTTGGCCTGAACTGGGGGTGTAGGAACAGGTCCCCTATAGGCCAGGTGGTACTGCTGTTCATTGCTGGAATAAAAGAAACATGATAATGTTACATGGCTAAAATATATACTAAGAGATATGTTAAAATCTGACATATTAGTGAGATTACTAATTTCTATCCATATTAGTAGTGGTATTCTGTAAATATTGTAGAAGCAGTTCATACTTATTGAAAATGAGAGTTTAGGTGTGTGTGTGTGTGTGTGTGTGAGAGAGAGAGAGAGAGAGAGAGGGAGAGAGGGAGAGAGGGAGAGAGGAGGGAAGAATATCATGGAATAATTTGCCATAAAACCATAAAACTTGATGCTTAGCTGGGCATTTAACTTGGCCCACCTCCTCATTTCTAGTTTTATTCTCTGCCATGGTCTCTCCTGGTTGAAGCCCAGCATTGTCTCACCATTGGGAAACCCAGCAGCTGTCCCAGATAGGAGGATCAAGTGGCATCCTTGGATCCGTCTTTGGTCAAGGTCACATTCTCTGAGTGGTTTGATTTGGGCAGGGAGCTGTCCTGGGGGGCAGATTCATCTGAATCACACAGAGTCCGAATAAGGGACACGCATCAAATAAGGCTCTCAGTGTTGTTACTAGAAGGGAGGAGGGCCCAGGACAGGCAGCCCAGCATGGAGAAGGTGCCTTTGTGTGTCACAGGTTTGGGCTGATGAGTGGGTTGCATGCTGCTTTGTTGTCAACCTTCATTGTCAACCTGACTGCATTATAGCCCCTCACTGTGGGGAAGGTGCGGTTGCAGGATCAGCTCTACCTGTGGTGTTAAAGAGTGAGAGACAGCTGGCCACGCTGTGTCCACGGAGGAAGTAGAAGGGAGATGAATGCTGGTGCGAAGCTCCTTCTCCTTTCATTCAGTTCAGGATTCCCACCTAGAGATGATGCTAAATGCAGGGTGGCACCTACATCCTCAGTTAGCCACCTCTGGAAACCCCCTCACCAAGACTGTTTGCCCTTCTCTGGAGCCTGAAGTGCTATGTGGTCTTTGACTTTAGAAACACATAGCTAACTTGCTGATTCTGCCAGTACAGCTTCCTGTGTGGTTATGCTATTTCTGAAAACTGGGAGGGTATGTGTGAGAACTGCTATCCTCCACAAGCACCACTTCTTCAGAAGAGCACAGGCAGGGCTACCTCTGAGTGCTAAGTTTATATCTATTCCCTATATAACCCCTGAGTCTGTCCACAGTGCTCACTTGAATTAAGTGCTCGTTAAAACACCATTTATTGAGTATATAGATAAAGAGGAAGGAAAGAACTAGACTGGTTGCCCGTCGTCTTTTGGAGTCAGTATAGAAGACACTCAAAGCCTGTGCTTTCTGTTAAATGTGAATTACTGGTTATGATTTAGCTGTACCGATCTGTTTTGAGTACAACTGGAGTAACATTGGATTTCAGCATATTGGTGTGTTTGTGTGTGTGTGTTTTATATAGTATATAGCATATAGTATATGGAATATAATATTTGGGCTGGACCTGGGACTTCTTACATGCTAGGCAGATTTTCTACCATGACCTGCAATTCCAGCTCTAATGTAGTATTTTTAATTTTTTTTTAACTTTTGTTTTATGTGTGTAAGTGGTTTGCCTTCATGTATGTCTATGTACTATGTGCATACAGTACCTACAGAGTCCAGAAAAGAATGTTGGATCCCCTCATACAACAGATGGTTGTGAGCCATAATATGGGCAGGGACCCATACCTAAATTCTCTAGAAGAGCAGCCATTTCTCTTAACCATCTCTCCAGCTCATACGGTATTTTCTTAATAGGATAAATGCTACAGCAGTCACAAGGTCTATAGGTCATCATGAGCATGTGAAACAAGATGCAACTTCTCAATTTCCCCTTTCTGTGAAGGCTACCGCATGAGAAGAGAGGGGCCTCGGGAATATAGGAGCTGAATAAATAGTTTATCACCTTTCATTGAACTTTCTTCTTAAACTGGGGTTCGTGAACAAGAAAGATGATTCTGTCACTGGTTTCATTACATTATTTTATTTAGAGAATACATTTCACATCTTAAACATATCCGTGGATTCCTCAGCTCAGACTATCATAACAAACTGCCATAGATGGTGTGTGTAAAAGCACAGAGATTTAGTTTCTCTTGGTTTGGAGGCTGGGAAGTCTAGGATCAAGGTGCCAATCAATTCAGTCACTAGCTAGGGCTGTTCTTCCTGGTTTTTAGCCAAACATCTTCCTCTTCTAACCACATGTGGCAAAGAGAAAGGGATGGTGTCTCCTCTCATAAGGTCACCAAGCCCATTGTGGGAGCCCACTCTAATGACATTATCTAGACCTGGTGACTCCTGAAAGTCTCCTCTCCCAGTATATAATTTTAGGGGTTAAGGTTTCAGCATGCACATTTGGTGAGGCGCAATTCAGTCCACAATACCAACACAAATTATTGGATTAGATTATTTTGTATGTGACTCACACTTCGGGTGGTAAGGTCACTAACTCAGAGAGACAGGATGAGGCAGTGGAGTTAGCAGGTGTGCTAACCCAAGAAGCTAGGCTTCTTCTGTAGCTCCGGGCCAGCTGAGGCTTAAGCAATTGTGTTTATTGTCTCTCATCTGCTTTTATGAAGACATTTGAACTGTTTCTTGGGTCATAGGACTCATCGCTTCTGTATTAGGCTACCCTAACATGATGTCTGCTCTGATGACTCAAGAAATAAAGCATTCTCCTGGAAGGGAGGAGCTTATCTTGGAGTTAGATATGAATGACCATGACTCACGATTTAATTTGCCCTGAATTCCATGTTCCAACAGGGTAACAGTTTCATGGTGGTTTTATAGTAACAGAACAAAGAAAAACATGAATCAAGACACTTCAAATGCATTGGTGAAAACATTGGGTAGGCAGTTACAGCAAAGTGGGGAAGTTGTGCTGTAGGCCTCAGATGCTGTCTTATGACTTTCTTAGCCTTTGGGTGGGTAGAGGCCAGTAGTCTGTTAAATAAGTTCCAAAAGGTTTTACCTTATAGTCATAAGGATGTTAGGTAAGACATAGAGTGGGTAAATAACCTAATATAAATTCTAATTAGGCTCTAAATCACTGAAGTTCTAACCAATTAATCAGCCTGTGGAACGCTCAGTATAAGGAACAGTTCATTTCTGAGAACTTTCACGCACAGCTCGTGGTTGAGGGGGCTTTTAGGGGAATTGCTGAAAGCATCATCCATGTTCTTCCAAGTCCTCACTAACCATGTCATTGACCTGATGAGACCCTAGTGTGGGGGTGATGTATAATCTACATACAGAGGACGTCAGACTAGTACCCAGCTACCTGGGCAGCACAGAGATATGGTTGCAGCATTTCTTGTCTGTTCTTAACCACCATGTCACTTGTAGTTTCACACAGTGCCTGAGTGGGAATTACCTTGGGTGCTTGCAGCTACCACCACTGTATGGAAACTGATGCTAAAGAACAGGAAGGTTTTTAAGGAGGAGCCGGTAGGACCTAGGTTTTGTCTTTCAAGGTTTCTGAAGCAGTGCTTTTAATTTAACTGGAGTGAGTCTTGCCCCCTGCAGGAACATGTGAAGAAGGCTATAGATGTTAGCTTTTCAACACGCAGCCCCCAACATCAATTCCTTGTCATCCTCTCGTATTCTCAACTGACCTCTGGATCTAGAAGATGACAAAAAATACTTTGCAGTGTGCAAGGAGCTGAGTCTTCAACATTGGCGATGGGGCACATACTTTATGCAGCAAAGTGTGTGTGTCGCTGGAAGACCCTTTGTTCTTAGCATACTCCCTCTGTAGTCCAGGTCTTCTTTCAAGGTAGGAAACATCAGAAAGTAACAGGAGATGAGCAACTTTTTAGAACAAAGGAATAGTGTGGATGGACACTGCTATTCCAGCTGTTCTATTGTGTGCTATTAAATGTGTTCCAGTTGTGCTATTAAATATATATTTGGTTTTCCAGTTTCCATTGGCGTCTTTAGAGGGATATGATTTTGTAAGCCATATGGCTAGTGGCTGGGACTCTGGTAACTTTGGGATGGGGACTGATTACCAGGTAGGCCTTGGCAGAAGTTGAGGGTTGGGATATTACACCCCATCTCTGACCCCTGGAGAGATTTCTAGTTTGCTTTCCTGTTGCTGTGATAAACACAATGACTAAAAGAAACTTACTGGAGGATAGGGTTTAAGTCAGCTTACACTTCCAACATAGCTGGAAGTCAGGGCAGGAACGTGGAGCAGAAGCGAGAGGGGCCACCGTTCACAGGCTCACTCACTGGCTCATTCTCAGCTAGCTTTCTTATTCAGCCCAGTATCACCCAGGGATGGTACTGCCCATAGTGAGGCATCCCTTCTGTATCAATCATCAGTTATTATATTAACCTTCACACACATGCCAGTCTGATACCGGCAGTCCCTCTATTTACTTTCAAGTGTTTCTCGATTGTGCTGAACTGGAAAATTAAACTAACCAGGATGGGAGTAGAGAGACTAGAGATGGGGCTAGCAAGTTAAACTAACCAGTAGGGAATCAGAGAGACCAGAGATGGGATTAATTCCAAACAGCCCAGGACTTCTTGGTTATAAATGAGTCATGGGGCTGGCATACATGGCTTTGGGAGCTTCCTAGTTGGTGGCACATGGAGGAAGTACTAGGAATATGGTAAGTTGGGATTGGATGGGAACTTTCTCTATCCCCTCTTCCATATCTATAGCCTGCTGAAGCCAATGTAGATGCGCATGTCCGACTTCAGTTAAGTTGTTAAGGATCTCAGGGTCTTGAGGCCTTTTCATTCCTTTCTGACTCTGGGATCCACCAAATCCTCAAGGGGTATTGGTGTGGCCTCAGGAATTTTTCTCCTTTGATAGTCTCTTTTGGTTAGAGACCTAAGAAAATAATACCTAACATATAATGTAGGGATGAAGGGCCATACTCCCATATTAACACCCTCCTGACCAGGAAATGCAGCTGCATACAGCAGACTGAGCATGTCAGTGAAGGGCACCAATGAGCATGTCTCTTTAGGCCCATCTGTGTGCTCTGCTATACTTGCGCTAGGCTGAACTCTGTCTGGATAGTGCTGGTCTACAGTGCTAAGCTACTCATTCCTGTCCCTAGCCCTACTCTCGAGGGGATCCCGACCAGACAGGCTTTCACATTCTAGGATCAGAATGCCAGTCATTGTGATTCCCCACAAATCATGGCTGGGGTACTTATGAGATGCAGTTTTTAAGATGAAAAAAAAATTAGCCACTTGTGACTGCAGCCACACCCACTAAAAGTATAACTAAGACAAGATCCCGGAACTGAAATTGTCCCTGAGAAGCCACTGCCTTCTCTCTCTGCATGTCCTTCCCAGGAGTCTTTCTAGAAATGACAGGAAGAACTGGTCATCATTGTTCATGCTTGTGACCTTATTAGGTAGAATCAGAGCCCCATGCTGCCCTTCACAAGTCAAACCATTCCCAAGCTCCTGTTCCCACCAATGCCTGCCCTGTGAAATCCCAGTAACTGGGAGGTTGCAATCTGGGTCCCAAAGTTAGCTGCCACCCACTCTGATCTTCACCTATTCTAGGTTTGTGTATTGTAGGTGGGAAGAGGAGGATAGGAACAGACATCTTGGTTGGAGATCAACACAGATGGGTCTAGACCCATATCTGTTGTTTGCTCCTTTTTCTCTTCCTTGAGAGTTTTGGCCTCAGGCTTCCTGGACAGAAGACTGCCTCATCTTGTCATGGTCTCTGTCTGAACCTGCCTTGGCTGTTTCTCAGCCTTCCTAGTGGTATCCATACTGAAGCAGCTGCTTCTGCAGCACCTACAGTCTTCTTTAATTTGCTTCTCTTCTACTTGGGTGGTCATCACCAGCCGTTTCTGTCTTCCTGGTCTTGATTTTGGTGCTGAGCGTGACTGCATCTTTGAAGTTCTTCAGGGACTCCCCTATTTTGGGGTTGTCAGATAGGATAGCATGTTGAAATGAAAAGATAAAGACTATTCAGTGGTCACTACCTCCGGCCTCTCCTCCTTTGCCTCTGAGACAAAGCTAGATGTTTTATTCCAGGTTCTCTTCCCTCCTATAATGCCTGAAGGAACTGACCACTGTCCTGGAGAAGATTTCACTCCCTGGTGAGCTGTTATTGTTGCTCTTTCCTAAGATCTCAGCTGCTAAGGTCAGGGGGCTTTTCTCAATAGGTAAAAATGTACCATCTGTTTACCAATCTATGGCTATCACTGATGGGTGTGGACTTTGATGGCACATGCACAGTGCTCCACCTGGATCTATATAAATGGGGAGGGCAATATCAACGAATCAATGAATTACAGGTAGGAGGTCCCCTCTCTCTATCTGGACTTTCTTGGGTCTAGACTTAGATCTGAGGTTGAGGAGTTATAGGAGTGGGCCACATCTACACTGTTCCTGGTTGTTGTTGTTGTTGCTGCTGCTATTGTTGTTTAATGTCCATGTGCCAAGAAGCATGTTTATATTTTCAAATGAATATAAAATGACACCAAACGAATATTTTATAATACTCAAATTTTACATGAAATTCAAATCTCAGTATCAGTAGGGCAGAACACATCCACACCCACTTATTTATATATGATCCATGCTGCAGAAATGAGAGCTGTCGTCCAAGGCCTGCCAGCTTGCTGATTTCACAGAAAACTGCTCATGAAGTTATCTGGGCTGAAGTGAATCTTGGGTTTGAGCCAAAGCCTTGGTGGGATATACCAGCTATCATGGTTTGAATATGCTTGGCCCAGGCAGTAGCACTATTAGGAGGTGTGGCCATGTTGAAGTAGGTGTGTCACTGTGGGTATGGGCTTTTAAGACACACATCCTAGCTGTCTGGAAGTCAGTCTTCACTAGCAGTCTTCAGATGAAGATGTAGAACTCTCAGCTCCTCCTGCACCATGTCTGCCTGGATTTTGCCATGTTCCCACCTTGATGATACTGGACTGAACCTCTGACCCTGTAAGCCAGCCCCAATTAAATGTTGTCTTTTATAAGATTTGCCTTGGTCATGGTGTCTCTTCTCAGCAGTAAAACCCTAATTAAGACACCAGCATTCCTAGAATGAACATCTCTCCTTTCTGCACCCCCATCTGCAACTGCAGTGTGTTTCTCAGAAGCACCTGCCACAGGGCCCTGCACTCACAGGCAGCCCACAATCCCTCCCCTTCTCCCTTCAAGCTTTAGGTCCTGTGCCTGTGTCTCTGCTTGTCCCTGTGATGAAACATCTGACAGATGCAACCGAAAGGAGGTAGGGTTTCCTTTGCCTCAGTTTGATGGGATATAGTCTATAATGGTGGTAGAGGCATGGTGGCAGGTGGCCTCATGGTGATAGAAGAAACTTCACACCTCACATCTGGGTGGGAAAGGCTGCAAATATTAGGCAGGAACCTTAACCTGGGTTATGAAACTTTAAGTCTAATCACAACAACCCACTTCTTCCAAGGAGGTCTTACTTCCTAAAGTTGCACATCCTCCCAAAACGGTACCACCAACTGGGGACCAAGTGTTCAAACACTGGAGCCTGTGGGGGATACTTTATATCAAAGTACAGGTGCCCAGGAGAAACTGAGCCATGGAAGAGAGATTTCATTTGGTTTGTAGTGCCAGAGTCTAACAGCAATACCTTAGCCACTTCTAACAAGAAACGCCATTCTAATGCTTTGCATGTAAACAGTTTTACTATTTTGCATATTTTATATTTGTAGAGTAATTCACTGTTTAAAATTTAACACAAAACGTTTTTGTTGAATGATGGATGAATATATTCATCAAGGAATATATTCAACAAGGAAACCACTTTACTTCATAAGACTTCCTGAAGAGAATTTCGTATTGTGGAAGGATATGTGATTTACTTAATCAATTGTTGTGTAAACAGGGGAAATGTTAATTTCCCTTTCCTTTTTAGAAAAGACATTTTCTGGGAAGAATTGTGCTTAGCTTATGCCATGATATGCTGTTTTTCTGGCTTTATAATATTTCTATATTGAAGCCTTTTTCTAGTTGAATAATGTGAGAAAAACAAATTTGCTTTTCTTACTATCTTCCTGTGCAAATTTTTTTATTGACATTTATCGTTACGTGGAGGTGAACAGCAGCTGTGTGGCAAACTCGAAGCCAGAAGCAAAGCTCAGAGCAATGAAGACACAGGAGAGTGACCTGGAGAAGAAAGCCTGGGAAGGCCTGAGTGTGTGCTCCTTGATGCTTTTATTGGAGGGAAAGAAAAAGGCAAGCATAAGAATCAGAGCTGTCCAGAGATCCAAAGATTGGAGAGCACCTAGTGAGGCAGCATGGAGTGAAGGACCAAGGGGAACTCAAGGGTTGGCCAAGGAGCAGAGGCAACAGCCAGCAAGAGAGAAGAAGCAGGAAGTGAAAAGTGGGGTGGGGTGGGGTGGGGCAGAGGAGGAGGGAGCAGGATGAGAGGAGTGCAGAGGGAATGGGAAGACTTAGGAAGTAAGCCCTCAGCTCCAGTGAGGACAGCTTATATCAGTGCTGTTCTCCACGCTGTGTCAAAATGCGTGACAGAAGCAACTTAGGGATGAAGAAAGTGCTGGGGCCTGGGTCACTTCCTCCTTTTTTTTTTCCCTCTGTATTCAGGACATGCCAGCAGCCCATGGGGTCTCACATTTGGAGTCCTGTGTACCCTTCTTGTTAAGACCTTCACAGACACATCCAGACTGTGACTATTAGGTGATTTGATTCTAGTCAAGTTGACAGTGGTGATTTACTGTTACAATAGGTAAAAAGATGGTCCTTTGTGGAGATTTCTCTTGACCTTTTCTGTAGCCCTGGTGGGAGGTGGGTGGGGGTGGGGCAGATGACTATGAACCTATTCAGAGTCAGCTTCTCCTTTCTCTTTTCTTATAAACAGTAACACAAGATTTATATTTATTTTTGTAACTGGGTGTGCACCCATGTGTTGGTAGAGGTCAGAAGAGGGTGTCAGACCCCTCTGAAGCTGGAGTTAAAGGCAACTGTCAGCCATCTGGCTTGGCATGGGAACCAAACTTAGGTCCTCTACAAAAGTAGTAAGCTCTGTTAACTACTGGGATGACTCTCCAGATTCTAGCCTTTGTATTTCCCAAGCCTTATCCCTGAGAGGTGGCACCTGAATTCGTAAGTCTAGGTCAACACCAGAGACAGTAGGTCCTTGTCATCTCAAGCCTATGGTTGTCATCGAAACCCCACTTCTCAGGATTCCACGATGCTTTGGTGTTCACAGACACCCAATGACCTGTGTGACCGTGCTATGTGAGCCACACAACTCAGGGCCTTCACACTCTTCATTCTCTATTTCTCTGAATGTTGGCCCATCCATCATCTTGCCTCCCATTAGCCCTAGCTTCCCATTCCCCTATGGTTGGTGAAGGCCACTTGTTTGGAACACCATTTCCTTTTGCTGTTTGTTTGTTTATGTTCTCACTGTTCAGTAACCTGAGGCTCCAATAGTTAATTAAGATACAGTGACTCCTGAGAAGGGTCATTCATTGTCTGGCCAGTTGCTGCTTCCTGAGTGGCAGGGGTGACTGAGGCTGCACAGTCCTTTCCTGGTCCTTCCTTTGTCCTGGAACATCAGGACAAAAACTTACTTTTTCAGCCTCTTCTCTTGGTTATTCTCAGTCATTCTTAACAACAGCCACCCTCCGCTGTGAACTTTTGACCACAGAATCCCATAAAGATAGGCTGATAATCACAGTCATTCCTAGAAGGTGTGTGACACACTTTTCTGGGTACTCTTACTGTTGCCCTAACTTCTAGTCTGGTAGCAGCATCTCCTTGATCTTAACCATGAATCTCCCAGCCTGTATTTTCTGGAGCCTTCCTTTCCTTGTCTCTCTCTCTCTCTCTCTCTCTCTCTCTCTCTCTCTCTCTCTCTCTCTCTCTCTCTCTCTCTCTCTTTGATAGTCTTTTCTTTCCATCTCTTATGCTTCCTGGATATTTGGATTGTGGGATATTCAGACTGTTTATCATGCACAGCTAACTAACTGCAGTATGTCCTAATCAGATTATACTACGCACCCACCTCCCCTTAAACATGGGAGTAGCACTGTTGCTTACACAGCCCTGGTGCTAGGGCTCCTGAGCCTGCTTAGTCTTGACACTTCTTTGGAACTCGGTAGACACTTTGTCTTTCTATCTGACTTGTATCTGTCCAACACACCCACTTCCCTAGAGAGCAAGTTAGCTCAGCTGTGGGTGGTTTCTTGCCTGCTGGATCCTGTGACACTCCCTCTATGATTTACATTCCTACTCAGCCTGCCTCCAGATTCCAGCATCCTGGTCCTTCACTGTTACTTTCAGTCCCATCATTTGCCTTGTTTCTGAACTACAGGAATATTACAGTCTATGTATTAAGAACTTGGAGATAATAGAGCATTAAGTGCAACTAGCAACCAAATGTAACATTAGCTTTGTTCCATTTCTATTGTATTGAATGAACACACACACGGGGTGGGGGCGCGGGGAGACAGAGAGAGACAGACAGACAGAGACAGAGACAGACAGACAGACAGACAGACAGAGAAACAGATAGACACACAGAGAGAGAGCACATACTGGATGTGCATTGAATTGATTCATTTTTACTTAATGCTGGTTGTGGAGCTTCAAAGTCAATGTGTGACCATGATCCAGGCTGAAGCCAGATGCTACAGTTACTGAATGACAATCTGACACTGTAACAGGCATGACTATTGCTACTATTACTATTGTCACTTATTAGTGGTATTCACATTGCAGACATTTGTATTTCTGTGTAAGGAATAGTGGTATCTGGCTCTGCCAAGTTACATGTCCTTATCTTTACTATGCTACAAGCTATGATGTTTACAGGATGTGTGTTTGCAGCTGAGTTGTATGAAGAAGCAGGGCATATTGGGGGGACTTTATAGTTCCCTGGTATATTATACTTTTATTTCTCTCTCTGTCTTCTCAATTATCTCTGCGCTGACAATGATTTACTATAGGTGTGGCAGTGTGATGTTAGAGATTTTGCTCCTTGAGAATCCTTTGAATAATAAGCATGATAAATGATGGTTAGTTTACCCTGGAAAAGACAAGTCCAAAAAAGAGCTTTGCTTGAAAGATACACCATCTAAACAAACAAATAAGACAATGACATCCGAAAGATTCTTTATTCTTAAGGTCGTTTACAAAAATAATCCCAAACAGACATTGTAATAATGACATATTTTTAAATTCAACTTTACATTATTATCTCTGCTTCTGTATGCACCTTTGCTTAAAAAGGACTCAACAATCTGTGATGGTAGCAAGCTAATCCTTTCTCTCATAGTAGTTGTACTCTTTACTTGGTATATATCATTTTTATTGATTATCTATTTGGGAATCTCATATCATGTACCTGATGGTGCTCACCTCCTCATCCTCTGATCTCCAAGCACCTTCCCCCTTGATCTCTCCTCCCTCCCCCTCCCCCCCACCCTACCCCAGCTAGAAACACACACACACACACACACACACACACACACACACAAGCAAAACAAGAAGAAAGGGAGGAAAAGCTGGAGCATGGTCAAATTCCTAGTGGCCTGCATCCCAAGGGAGGATAAATCTTTCTCTGCTTGCACCCCTTCTTCCACCAGAAGCCAGCAACTGAGAGAGGCCTTGTGGTGGCAGGAGAAGGATGAACCAGCTCTTACTAGCACAGGCATTAACATGGCTTCAGGCAGAAGCCCAGGTCCCGGACATTAACGTAGGTGCTGGACATATCAGGACCACAGACTCATTCATGGCTCTCAGGAGCTGCATGGACCATGAACCTCAATTTGACCTCAGACAACACACTCAACTCACATCAGTGTGCCCTGCCCTGATCCCTCAGGGAGCAAAACCCAAGGACATCAATAAGTCATCAGTTACTAGTACAGACTGTATAGGGCCACATTCATCTCAGGTTTCATTGTGTCCTGCGGCAGTAGCATGGACTGTAGACACAAACATGGCCTCCTCTAGTGGCACTGCAGACCATAGTGGTCCTTTGAGGAGTTCCAAGGCAAAATGTTGAATCTTTCCTTATCTTGTTCTCTGTTGTTTCCTGGAGCCAGGGGCATCCTGAGGCCAGGCTGCAGGTTGCAGGGCCATGTCTCTGCGTAAGCTCCAGGCTATTATATACTATCCTACTGATCCGCTCTGTCTTTCCTATCTTTCCCATCTCTCCATCTCATATTTGATCATGGTAGTGGCACCTGCTGTCCCCATACCTTGAGGCAGGGGTGGTTCTGGGTGTCTTTGTCTGCAGCCCTGAGCTGCCTGGTGTTTTGTTTGTTTGTTTGTTTAGTTGGTTAGGGTTTTTTTTTAAGTTTGTGAGTGTGCCTGTGCATCTGTATGCACATATGTATGTCAGTGCCCTGAAGACCAGAAAAGATACCTGATGACCCATATCTGGAGTTACTGGTGATTGTGAGCTGCCTGATGTGGGTGCTGGAAACTGAGCTCCTACCCCTCTGCAAAAGCAACAAGTGCTTTTACCTATGTAGCCATGTCTCCTGCCCCATAAGTATGAATACATGATGGAAGCAAGTTTGTGCCACATTGCACAAGTGGAGGCATTCTCTCAATTCAGGTTCCTTCCTTCCAGATGACTCTAGCTTGTGTCCAAGTGACAAAAAAATCTACACAGTACAGGTCCTAATATTCCCATCAAGGGCACAGCCTGCCAATGATGTAATTTCACTCCACTAGTCCCCACTTAAAGGCTCCATCATCTCCCACACCACAGACTTTAGATCAGCTCACAGCAGGTGACATGATGTCTAGAGGGGAAGGGTCCTAATGAGCTAGTGGAAAGATTTGATAGTAACCAGCAATATCCCAATCTCAATGAAAATAAAGGACAGGAAGAAGGATGTGTGTTCCCCTCTTTTTCTTAACAAAAGAAAGTAAAATCTAGAATCACATATAGGCCCTTTGGGCCATTCAACATTCAAGCCAAGAAAAGACTCAGAAGCTAAAGCTATCAAGTGCGTTTGGGACAGGCAGAGTAGTTGAAGTGGACTTGAGGGATCTCTGAACAATACTCTGACATAAGATTCTGCAACCTGCTCTATCTCCTTACTCTAGCACTTCCCTCTAAGATTATTCTTTGAAGCTTGATATTTAATGGCTGAGTGACTTTCATCTGTCTGGCTATTCCATAATTTATTAGCTTTTCTCTGTATGTCAGTCATGTTCACTCATTTGGTTTCTGGTCAGCCTTAGACTGTCTCTGGACAGGCTGTGTGCTTCCAGTCATTCCTTCTGTCCCCTGCCCTTTATGTTTGTCATCGTCACAAGGAAACCTCCATAGTAGAGAACTGGTCTCTTGTGATCCCTTCAACAAGATCCCCTTAGATGTTTGAAGATAGCTTCATTTCTTCTTCTTCTAAGACTATACTCCAGGCTGACAGACTCTGCCTCGCATGGGTTCTTTTCCTCATAGCCTCTGAACTTTGCCTCACTTGACATTCTTAAATTTCTGAGTGTGCAGAAGCAGACCTTTGAGATCATGGCAAGGCCTTCTTCCACCAGCTACCCCCACCCTGTGCTTCTCCTCCTTCTAGGCTCAGGCCTTGGTAAACCTCAGCCTGGGTTTTAGCCCAGCCTGAGCCCTTGGAGCCCCTCTTGGCGACTATCTGTCCTGTAGACTTTAAGACTTCACCACCAGATGTCCTGGCCCATCTTCTACATGGCTAGTAACCCCAGCCTTCATCTGAAGGTCTCTAGCTCTCAGGAGGCCTGCGGTGCCTCGCAGTAAGACCATGTGTCTTCCTTCAGACACAATAGGACTGATGATACATATAGAAACACAGCATCTGTGACAAGACACACAAATCCTATACAGATTCAAAACAGACAGAGTCCCACATTGAGAAGGGGAAATGGACATAAAGTCTAGCCAAGAAACTATTTGTAATTGATACCTGCTGGGAAAGAGAAAATTGGTTTTCTCTAGTGGAGGTGGTACCTAGATACATCAACCACACTCTATGGCAGGCCCATTGCCCAAGAATAGATGACTAACATGTAATGGACTGTGTGTGTGTGTGTGTGTTGTTTCATTTGGTACCTTTTATCTTATTGTTGTTTGTTTTGATTTTCATTTTTTTTTTGTTTTATTTTTGGAGAGAAAGAATGATCATTAAGTTGGGTGGGTAGGATGGTAGGTAGGGTTTGAGGAGTTGGGGGAGGGGAAAACATGGTCAGAATATATTGTATGAAACAAATTTTTTAAATAAAAATAATTAAAGTTTAGCACAGAGACACTGGGCCTTCAGCCAGAAGGGAGATAAAGGAAGAGTTTCTGGGCATGATCACTGATGGGAACCTGTATCATGACACCAGTGTCCCAGTGCATAGTGGGGCCTGTGGAGACAGAATGGACCAGTGACGCCATTGCTAGTAGAAAAGGGAGGTCACACCAGTTTGCATGGGGTCTGTTTCTTGTCCCCAAAGGTAAGGCCTGCCTGCTAGGAGGGACTCAGTGTCCAGTCTGGAATGATAGATGCCAGAGAGATCAGGGCTTAGTCCCCCCCTCCTTTCCTGACCCCAATCATAAATACCTCCTGTTTCTGCTACTTCCTGACCTGTGGCAGAGCCTGGCTTATTCTGCCTGTGGGATGGTTATGTCTTACAGAGGGTCACAGAAGCTGGTTAAAACCTGACCAAAAAAGTGGCTGCAGAGTCCTATACTCCCTGTTACATTATATTTCTGTTCACTGTGCTATTAGACATCCCACCCTAAGGAAGGCCTGTAGGAATCATGAGCTCTGCCTTCTATCCGGAAGAGAAAAGGACCCTCCCTTGCCCACACGTCAAGAAAAATCCTTTATAGTCTCTCGCAGAAATGTTTTGGTAACAAGCTTAGATCTCTCCTTTATGTGTCGCAGCTGCACAAGAAACCCAAGCATCCAGTTTTTCAGAACCTAAGCAGTTAACGCTGGAAATTTTGCTGCAAATAAATTGATCAGTATGCAAGACAGTTGTCACGGCTGAATCATGGTCCACAGTTAAGGTAAACAGATCTGTGATGACATTTTCTGAGCAGAATACAAATGCAGTGCGTTTGCTCCCAGAGGTTTCTGACATTTTTTTCTACCCGGGCAGCATATCCTCCTAAGAAGGTGGTGTTCACAAGGAAGAAAGGTCTTTGTTCAACCCTCTGAGAAGGTAGGGCTGAAGCATTTGATGTGCTATCTGTGACGAGCATCGCTCTGGGAAAGATGGGTGTGGAGGGAACGTTTCCTTTTCTTAGCTGCCTCCTTCCTCTTCTCCCATCCGTAGAGAGAGCCTTTTGGCTTTTCATTTATTTGAATGGCTGTGAAAATATTTCCTGTGTGTGTATTGTGAAAGTTGGCGTGTGATTAGTTTTCTGCACGTGAAGATCAAGGGTTCTTTCCTCCTAGGTGGGTTTCCTTGAAACCAGTGAGGAGGAAAACAGAATGCCTATTTTTTTTATTTCCTCCTCTTGCTTTCATCTTAATAGTCTCAAGTTTCGCATTTTCCCAGGCTATTCCTGCCTGCTCTGCTTTATAGGAATTCAACACAGCATGACTGGATCTGGAACGAGGAATAGTCGGTAGCTAGATGCCATGCCATGGGCCAGATACCCTATGTGTGTTGTGAAGCCTGAATCACGCTTAGTCTGAGCTGATGTTCTGGTGTGTGCACAGCTCTGTCACAGTACTATCTAGGAGTTGGCAAGCAGGTGTTTCCTGGTGGATCCTTGCAGGTGGGGTTGATCTTGCTGGGGGTGCTGCTGATATTTCTGTTGCTTTGGCCGTCAGTTATGATGAGTAACCCTAGAACAGGTCATTATGGAAGATTCGCGTTAAACACAAGGGATAACTGAGTCAGTTGAGAGTAGCACTTGGGCTCAAAGGTTTCCAGAGTTTCAGTGACTGAAAGTGAACAAAAAGGCGTGTCCTTTAAAGGTGACTGAAATGGGGTGTGCTTGGACATTGTGAAGCCACTGAAGGACTGCGTCCTGTCCTGCCGTGCTTCTGTGGTCAGTGAATAGATGATCCCAGGGTAGCCTCCTTCAGGAAGTCTTCTGGAACCTTCCCTTGCATCACCAGAGCACAGGGCTACCTCTCTCACTGCCAGCAGCATTCAATATGAAAAGCCCAGCCAGCTTCATGCTCAGTCGTGATTGGGTCTTTAAAAATCTCTGACTGCCATTTGGTTTGTAGCACAGTCTGTGGCTCAAAATAGGTTTTTCAAATGGTGCTTATGTTCCAAACAGACAGCAACCTGAGCAAAGGAAGGATGTCTGGTTAATCTGGGTCCTTGGGTGTGGATGGAGAAACTGAGAGCAGTGCAGGACCTGTGCTCCTCAGAGTTGACAGGCACAAGACGCTATTGATGTACTTATTCTTGGCATCAGGTCCTAGCACAAGCTCCTGAGACACAGGACATGTAAACTTGCAACCAGCCCAGCCTTGGTTTTCTTCCTCCTCTAGAATTCTCTGCCCATTCAGTGTAGGAGGATCAGGTGACCAAGGTTTTTTTGGGTTTTCCCTTTTTGAGCCTTGAGGCTGACACACCATTATTTTGAGACAGTGACATCATTCTTCCTCTTTGAGGCTCTGTCATCCCAACCCTGGTCTCTCACCTGGACTGTTGTGATCTTCATTCTCTTTCAAGAAGATTACAGGTAGAATGGGACCATATCTACACTGAGGAGGGAGGGGCTGGTTGGAAACAGGCCTCCTTGAGACTAGGTACTGAAGCTGAATCTAAATGACCAGGGGGTTAACCGAGTGAAGAGAAGGATGGGAGTTATTCTCATCTAAGGACATAGTGTATGCAATGGTCCTGGGGTGGAGGGGAACAGAGTTTGGTACAAGGATGGACTAGAATGTGACTGGAGCCAGAATGATGGGCAGGAGAGGGGGCAGCAGCCTGACCATGCAGGAGCAAGTGGATGGGAGCAGGGACTCCACACAGTGATAAGAACAAAGAGAAGTTGAGGATGAGAGTGGAGTGGCTGGCTTATCTGATCTGGCTGAGTGGGTACAGGTAAGAGGGCCAGGGCCGAGCAGGAGTCTGGGGTGTTACCAGGCGGGCAAGCTGCAGAAGTGGAGAGACCTGTTGCAGGGCCAGCAGGCTTGCTGGCAGGGTTTTGAGATCTGCAGAGGTGGTGTTAATGTAGCACACTGGCAGGAGGGGGTCAGTGAGGGAGAAATGCATAAAAGAAGTACCTGGGATGCCCTGGGGTCCTGGTGAAGAGCAGCAGCTGATGCAGGAGAGTCATAAAGTGGGTGGCTAGGGATAGGCTCCTAAGAAGCAGGATGGATGCCCGAGTAAGGTGGGAGCCTTTCCCACAGAGAGGGTAGGAACAGGAGAGTCACTGTTGGCCATAGGCAGCTGTGGCCACTGTATGACCCCAAGTTTCTGGTGGGATAGGCCAAATCTGAGTAGAGAAGAAGCTCAAGTGAGTGGGAGGAGCAGAGAGGCAGCCACATGTAGGAGCTGCCCCTGCTTTAAACTTGTACATGCACAATGGGAAATCCTACGTCTATTGTAAGGTGGTTTGCATTTGACCTGTGGAGTAGCTCTCATGGAATGCATTTGAGTTTCTGTGACACAGACTCATTCTTTGCCAAATGTGGCAAACCCTCATCTGTATGTGTGAGACTCATCCCTGGCTTCTTGCTGAAGCTTGACCAGCCTCTGCTTGGCATGCCTATAGCGAATGGGAGTTGAGAGCAGAATGAAGGATGGACTCAGAATTTCTGGTTCCCTCGTCAGCATGCATCAACCCTCTGAAGGAAGTATGGAACTGTGGGAACCTGGTCAAAGCCAAGGGCCATGTTTCTGACCTGTGCAAAACTGAGAGCAGGTACCACGTCAGTGAGGGAGAAACTGTAAGCATGCAAGGCCCAAGGCGAAGTGCATGGGATCATGGTGTGTGTGTGTGTGTGTGTGTGTGTGTGTGTGTGTGTATTCATGCATGAGCACACAAGTGCATGTCTCCCCTAGCATCCTCTTTGATCCTGAAACTAGTTCTTTGTGTGCACGTTGCATCTGCATTGTATGTAGGGAGTATATAAATGTGGTATGAATGTGGGTTTAAATGTATGTGAAGCTGTGAGGAGAGATGAACAGAATAGTGTTGACACATGAAGTAGAGGTTCACCACTTTACACAACTCTACTAGAGAGATAAGTACCAGGTCTGCTGACTCTCCCCAAGTGTCCCCAGCTCACACAAAGGCAGAGTCATGAAGGGAACTCACCACCTCAACTCAGGAAGAAGCCCATCTCAGGCAGCCTTCGTGCTTTGGTGACATCAGTGCCAGGTGGGCACTTTGGAAAAGAACAAGGGTCCTGGAGTGTAATCGTCCTTGTATACCTATGAGATAGGGCCAGAAGGACAGAAATCACAGACGTGCAGGGAAGAATCTGCTGGTAAGATGGTTATGTTTGCTAACACCTATGTGTGTGTTTAGCTGAATAAGTGTACTTACTGACTCTGTGCCAGGTGCCATCTAAGTGCCGTGAACATACGTCAGTGTCTCTGATCCTCACTACTTTAGGACACTATTATTCTCATTTTACAGATAGAAAACCAAGGCACAGAGAAGTGATTTGCTCAAAAGTTATAAAACACCTCCCTCTATGTGTGCACGTGTGTGTATGTCTGTCTTGTAAGCACACACACACATACATACACATACACACACACACACTCACACGTGTGCATGTGTGCACAGAGCTGTGTTGAAAGATACTCTTTTCTTGGGGGGGAAATAATAAGAATAATAGGAGAGATGGGAACTGACATCATGCATGATTTTCTGTCCACACAATGACCGCATGAGGTAGGTGTTTGTCTGATGGTAGAGATGAGGCCTCTGAATCTTGGAGAGTCATAACTCCCCATGACTCCTCGGCTCAATAGAGTAGTGGCCCCAAACACTGTCTGTGCGCCACCCAACTTCCATTGTGGCCATGGCTTAGAAGCTCAGTGTCAGTTCATTTCTTGGGGTAGCCAGGGTGGTGCTGTCAAAGCACCCCACTTCTGCCTGAGCACCCTGAGGACGGCATCCCTGTACTGAGTGGCTACAACCTAAGCAGGCTCTGCCATTCACTAGGTTTGTGGCCTGACACCCACCTCTCCCTGCTGAGTTCTCCCGTCTGCAACAAGAGATGCCTTTGTTGCTACTTCATGGGTGGGTGGAAGTCAAGTTCACGACAGGAAGGTGGCAGGGTTCCAGGAAGACAATATTCAATACAAACCTTGAGCAAGATTCTGTCATTCTTCATCACTGGGCATGCCTATTTGAAAAGGCCGTCTTCCTCTGCCTCTGTCTCATGCATGCATTGTTCAAGTTCACTGACTATATACAGTCTTTATTGTGTGTTCCTCATGAAAAAGTTTTAAAATATGCTATTGTTTGTGACATTCAATTAACACATCATTAATATTAAAAGAGCACAAGGTGAGGTGGGGGGAAATGGCTCAGTTGGTAAAGTACTTGTTATACAAGCATAAGAGCCTGTGTTCAGATTTCTACTACTGCCCATGTAAAAAGCCAGGCAGTGATACCGCCAGCACTAGGAAGACAGAGACTGGGGGATCACTGGGTTTCACTTCTGGCAGCTTGCCTGAGTCAGTGAGCATAACTGGGTCTCACTGCCAGCAGTTTGCCTGAGTCAGTGAGCATCACTGGGTCTCACTGACAGCGGTTTGCCTGAGTTAGTGAGCATCATTGGGTCTCACTGCTGGATGTTTGCCTGAGTCAGTGAGCATCACTGGGTCTCACTGCCAGTGGTTTGCCTGAGTCAGTGAGCATCACTGGGTCTCACTGCCAGCAGTTTGCCTGAGTCAGTGAGCATCACTGGGTCTCACTGCTGGATGCTTGCCTGAGTCAGTGAGCATAACTGGGTCTCACTGCCGAATGCTTGCCTGAGTCAGTGAGCTCTATGTGCAGTGAGAGATTCTGCTTCAAAAACTAAGGTTGCAAACAATTGAAGAAGACACCCAACCATGTCAAACTCTGGTTTCTACATACATATACATACATGTACAAACACATTTTCACCACACACACACACACACACCACTACCACACGCCACAACATACCACCATACCATCACCACCACCACCACTATACCATTACCACCACCACATACCACCACCACACACCACCACCACTACCAACACCACATACCTTTTCAGTCCTAAGACTTTCGTGTGAGTTCCAGTTACTTTAATGTCTCCATTCATGCTGCTGCTTTGTCTTCCAGAAAGTCAGTCTTCATGGACCCCAGATGCAGAGTGCAGCAATGGCTGCACTGTCTTACTGGCTCTGAGGGTAATTTCTTCCCAAACAATGTGATCACCAATATTCCTTTTCCCTTATTTTAGAATCAAATTCAGATTGCTCCATAGGGTGGGTGACTCTTGATGTGTGGACATCTTAGCTGTATTTGGTACTAGACATTGGCTCAGGTCATCTTCCAGAAGAATCCTAGAATCTTTGCCTGCTCCCACATCAGTTAAAAGAAACCACTGGCAGGTTTGGGAAGCAGCAGTTACCTTTCTGGTGATGATGCCCACAGATCACATGGGTATGCAAGATAGGTATTTTGAGGTACCATGACCATCTGTGGTACCATGACCAATAGTGGCCCAGTCATTCTGGTAGTTAGCACCTATTTGAGCAGCTATTTGGAACTGTTTGACTGCAAAACCATCTGGGTCTTCCTCTTAGCCCCTTGTAAGCCATTGTTACTAAAATGTACTCATAGGGAGGAGTTAGAGAGCAGAACAGAGCAGTGGGGAATAGAAAAGGGGGGAGGGATCGTTCCATCCTGGGGTGATTGCTCCATAGGATGGACATGCATTAACCAACACAACATTTGTGCAAATGTCTTTGCCTTGTATCCCTTATCTGTCTGAAGACAGGAATGGATCTTCAAAATTACCCCCCTTTCTGTCTTATCTCCTTGGGAGAACTTTTATTTTCTGCAAGTTGGGTCACAATTGGCCACTTTGTTTTCCTGAAATAAACTTCAGTGGTTATCATTTTGCTATGCCAGGTATTGCCCTTCATTTGCCACATCCCTCCTGCTCTGAGCTGGAAGTGACTGGCCCAAAGGAGCAGGGGACCTTCCGAGGTTTGCAAATGATGGTCAAGATCAATTTACTCTGATGTTTTTCTTTGCTCACAGGCATTGACTGTTGGCTTTAAAGTGCTGAAACTAATGTTGCATGGAGCATAGCAGGCGATAAATGTTAAGTCTCCAGAATCCTAGACATTTAATATCTACTGGGTTAATCAAAGTGAAAGTAACTTCTTCACATAGAATTTCTCAGTGTGTGTGTAATGGGCATTGGCAGTTTAATAAAGGAGATCGATGCTCAGCTTTTCCTAACACGTCTCCCCTGGAGCCCTTTATCCTGGGAACGTGTAAGGGATGATGTCTCTGGAGAACTTGCTTGAGAATGTTGTGACCCACTCGTTCACTGTACTATAGACAGCCCTGACCTCCAGCTTTGGAACTCATCAGAAGCTGCACGTTTCAGCCGCTATTTTAGAAACACATGTATCTTATCAGAAGCAGGTTGTAAGGAGCTTGTCGGGGTGTCTCTAGCAATGCTACATCAAAGTCACGAACCCAGTAATGGCCCCAGTGAGTGATGTTCCCATATACTTCCCGTGTGTGCACTCAAGACCATGATAGTCCTGAAGCCTTGTGAACATAACGGAGGGGCTGATTTTAGATTTTGTCAGTATTAGCAGATTTCAAGAGTTTTGAGTGGAATGGCTCAAATGTGTTGTTTAGCCTATGGGATATCTGTCATATGACTTCCTAGTTTCTATAGGAAAGAACAGTGATAACCCTCAGAACAGGGGCAGTAGTGGCCTCAGTGGCCATTCCTAATTTACTCTCAGGAGCTCGATGCACACTTTATCCCAATTGTCCCACTGAAGCCTATCTTTATAGACTTCAGTGTCCCATAACCCCCCAGAAAGGACTGAACACAGGAGAAGATTCCAAAGAACAGTGAGCAGTCTCTGCGAAGCTGCTCCAGGGACTGTCTTTTCTTTCTTTTTTTTCTTGTTTTCCTTTCTTTCTTTTTGCTTTTCTTCCTTTTCTTTCTTTCTTTCTTTCTTTCTTTCTTTCTTTCTTTCTTTCTTTCTTTCTTTCTTTCTTTTCTCTTTTTTCAGTTTCTTCTCTTCTTCTCTCCCACCTTCCCCTCCCCTTCCTCCTCCTTCTTCCTCACTCTCCTCCTCCTCTTTGTAATGCAAACACCAAAGCTCTCTTCCTTTGGATACATCAGAGAAACTCTCAGGAAAGAAGGACCAAACATGAAGCATACATTAGAGATGTTCACATTCTTGAGTAACTCCTTAGCAAAGCTGTGCTCACAGGGAGAAAGGACATTATAAACATAAAGAATCTTACAAACCAGACAGCCTCCCTTTTCCTGTGGAGGAGCAAATGCTAAATCATGCTTGAAAATCTGAGTCATTTTAGTTCCGAAGCAACAGCCATTGAGCTTAAGGGTGTAGCAGGAAAGGCCTTTCCTCCTCTAGTCCAGGTCAGCGGAATGCTCTCTGTATGTGAGGTAAAAAGAGAGGAGCTGTGCTCTGGAGACAGAGCCAAATAGGGTACTGTGCTCAAGGGCTAAGAACCAGGTCCATAAAGGCTGAGACAGGGGCAAGGGCCAGGCACAGCTCACAAAAGGCTTTTGGTCTAACTGGAAAGGGCAGAATCTGTTGCCTTTGCAGAGTTAGGGTGACAGCGGGTGGATAACATCTACCCACTTTTCCCACTGACGGGGCAGGCAGGGCAGTGGGCTCAAGCCCTCGAACCTCACGAAGGTAAGCCTCCTTTTCCCCGTCATCTTCCTGGTCAGTGGCGTCCTGTGTTTCTGGTGCAGTTCTTGTGTCTGTGCTTCACACAGTTTGCTCTCTGCTTTCTGAGATTACTGGTCTACCTCCTGCACCTCCAGCTTCACCATCTGGGTTTGTCTTGATCAGTACAGGGCGTTGACAGCCAAGAAAGGGCAAAGACAGGGTGGATTGATTTGAAATCAAGGATGTTAAAAGAGATTCCAGAAATGTCTGGCTTATTAGAAACAATGTAGAATAGAAAAAGAATATTATTCCCATCTGTTGCCCAACATTCTCTTTCTTTACATTAGTATTTGTTCCTGGAAAACAATGTCTAGAGATACCTGGGTGCCACAGCCTGCAGCACCCTTATGAAGCCTAATGGGAGATTCTCAATGCCCCAGAATTCATGGGGTCTTGCAGTGAGGGCTTCTGAAGCTACTGAGGGTGGGTGACTAGGCTAGTATGGGAGCAGAGGGGGAGGTCAGTGGGCACTGCTTCAATTACTTTTGAGACTTAGCTTCATCCAGGGCACTATGGTTGGTGCCAATTGTAGTTGTCTCTCAGGCTTTCTTTCACTTCTACCTAGATAGCCTACCTGCCTCCAGGTGACAGGGAGAACCGAGTTCCTTTACTGCTGCAAAGCGGCGCTCATGGTTCTAACCACTGCTCAGAGGTGGAAGACTGGAAAGCCCAGACAGCCCAGGGCTGGCCCAGTTAAGTGACTGGCAGTAAGCGAAGTGTCAACCCCTCCAGGTCCTTGGGTTGCCTCCCAGGTGGGCTTTCTCGGTTTCTTTCTCGTGACTGGTTTCTTTTTCTGTCATTAATAAAATTTTTTGTCTCTGTTGATTTCCAGAGATGGCGTCAGACATACCAGGATCTGTGGCCTTGCCTGTTGCCCCCATGGCGGCCACCGGACAGGTGAGAATGGCAGGGGCCATGCCTGCCCGCGGAGGAAAGCGTCGATCCGGGTAAGCAGACTCAGCATTTCCAGGAATTGGACTTAGTTACAGTTGAGCAATGCTCTTGACCTGTTAGAAAAGTATTGTTTTCCCCTCCTCCAGGAGAGTAAAAGCTCAGCAGTTTGCATCCTGTTTAGATTTTGCAAGATTCCTAAATATGCACATGATTTGCTTCTAAGTGCTCTGGGTCCTGGCACCCAGCTGGGGATTTCTGTTTGCTTGCCCTTGTAGTTACTATGCCTGCCATGGGATCCCGCTGGGCCGCGCTTGTGCTAGCTCTCTGAAGGGAGGAGTCCACTCTAAACTGCCTGAACATTCTAGCCTCATTTGGCAGATCCAGCCCCTGGGACTGTAAATGATCTAACTGGGGCCCTCCAACCTTTTCTCCAATGCTCATCTTTCCTAGGAATATGCAAGAATTCTTTTTAACAGGACTCAGCACCTGAAGGCCAGCCAGATGTGTTCAATGTTGCTCAGACAATAAAGTGAATAAGTATTGTCAACTCTACTGGATCTGATAGGTCACAGACCAGTTTTGAGCAGATGAAACCAACACTGGCACCTTCTTGTGATGAATGATACCAGCATCTATACTTAGAACCCCAAATCAAACCAACCAAAGTCCTTCAGGAAAACATAACTGGTATTTTCCAGCTCAGTTTATTACTCAACTCTGTTTCCCATTGATGCTTTTTTTCATTTTCAGTGTAGTTAATAAACAAGCTATCTCATGAGATTGCTCAGTTTCTGATCACACACTCTGCCCATGATTGCACCTATCCAGTGAGAACAGATCACACCTTCTATAGCCCCAAGACTGCAGGCTGGACCCATATTGATATGGTCCAGCATGTTAATCCCAAGAATCTCTTCCAAACCTGCTGATTCTTAAAAAGGCACAAAGGCAAGGAGACAGGTGCACACCAGGTTCTGGAATGGAGTGAGGACAGGGTGCAACAGTATGATAATGCCATCCTATGGTAAGGACTGCTGTGCCCACTGGTGTCTTTGGAAAGGAGCCTGAAAGGTGCATGGTTACCGTGATGATTCCGAGGGCTGAGGATCTGAGCTTGGTGGTGAGGCCAGCCTCCCTGGGTCTTGTGCACTCTCCAAGGAAGCAGTTCTCTGTCTGCTGTGCCTGGGTCTCCTCAGTGGGTGCCACAAAAAACCACCTGATAAAGGCCACAGCTTGCCTCTGGGCTGCCTGAACAGCTACCTTCTATCTAAGCCATTGTTCTTGCTAACTGTGGACAAATCCTGCAGTCTGGATTGCTAAAAGAATTTGTATAGTGTTAAAACATCTACTTTTCAATTTAAAAATCCAAATTATTCCAAATGTTACTCCCTTAACTAACATTCTTTAGAGAAAAACCCCATTGTTCATCCTTGTCGGTTTCTAGAAGACTAGGCTCTGTAATGAATACTCTAGGTTGGTTCAAGTCCAGGCAGAAATGCTTTGCCCCACCCCATGCTGAAGACCCATGTGCCCTCCCTGTGCTGGGGTGAGTTCATCTGTGAGCCTGTGCTTTCTCATGGTTTGGGCTGGTGTACATGCAGTTTTCCATCTTGGCCTGCAGTACAGATCTTGCTTTCTGGACTGCTTAAGAAAATTTGATCTAGGACTGAGTTCCATATCTGAAGAATTCCCCACAGCTGTCCTGTCTTGTAGTTTTAGTTCCTTTTCCATTGCTGTGATACACCGTGACCAAGGCAACTTAAGGATCCATCAGCTCCACAGTGAGAAAGCATGGCAGCAGGCAGGCATTGTAAGGAGTGCAGCAGAGAGCTCGCATCTTAAACTACAGACAAAAGCATAGTGTCCCTTGAAACCTCAAAGCTGCTCCAGTGACACATGGCCATACCTCCTAAGTCTACTCAAAAAAGGCTACCAACTGGAGACCAAGTATTCAAATGTACGAGACTGTGGGGAACATGGCATCTCATTCAAACCAACACACATATATAGAGAGAGAACAGATAGAGACAGAGATTGAGACAGACCATACCATGCCCTCCATGGCACTAGAAGCTAATGTAGGCCCTGGGCAGGCTGGCACTTAGGCTTGGGTTCAGTTCCACATACAGCTGAAGAAGAGGAAACAAGCTATCAAGAAGGAAACAGACATGAAAGTAGGTGTGCAGTGGCCTCCAACACCCTGAAGGTGGGACTGAGGCTCTCTGGAGGCAGGCCAATGAATTGGACCTTCAGCAGGAAGCCTTTGTTATCTTTCTTGGAGTCTTATGCTGCTTGCCCTTTCCTACTGTCAGATGGTGGGAATCAGACACCACGACTTAAAAAGACTTATCCAGGGTCTAAGAAGGGAACTGCTTCTTTTGCAGACCTGTTTCCATAGTAAGTCTTGGGGCTTTCTTACATCTGGCAGGGTTTTTTTTGTTTCTGTTTGTTTGTTTGTTTTGTTTTGTTTTTGTTTTTTGTTTTTTGTTTTTATATCTTTTCATGAAAACCCAGTATTGGCATCAAAAGGCTGATAGCTCCATCAGGGCCTTGTACTATGGCTGGCATTGACTGTTGTTTGCTGTCACTGTCACCAGCATGGTGTCTCCAACTGTTCCTTCTGTTAAGATTTTGAGACATGCTTGAAGAGACTCAGAGGGATGTGGAAGAAGAGAGGGTATGAAAAGCCAGCACTGGCGTGCCCTGGCCTGTTCCTTTCCAGGTCTCCCTCTCTCACCTGATAGTGAAGTGTTCCAAGGGCTCAGACAGTCACCCATTCCTCTCCAGTGCTTCACAGCCTCATAGAACTGGCCACACTGACCTCTTGAGGACTTTGGATCCTTCTGGACATGTGCCTGACCTAGTGCTGTGAGTCCTTCCTGGCTGGGCTTTCTTCCCACTTCACTGTCAGGACTTCACAGTGAGCCTCTCAGCAGGGTGCTGCTCTCCTCCTGGCTGCCTGGACACAGGGTGAAGGTTCAGAAGTTTTAGATTCTTTGCAAAGTAGCTCCACATGTGTGGGAGAAATGAGCTGAAACAAGTCACCTGACATACATTCTTGTTGTGACCTCCCTAAGCTCAGCAAGAGAGGGAGACTCCCACCCAGCAAACGGGCAAAAGCAGTGCTTTTAACCTCACTGAGGAAGTGGCCATTAGTTAAGGGAGATGATGAAGCTAGCCATCAGGGTGGAGGGTGGAGGGTGAAGGAAGGGTGGAGGCTGCATACAGCGATGGGCAGGAACATATCAGTTCCTGCCACTGCCTTGTATCCAGGGTTGAGCTTCTAAAACACTATCACTAAGGGAAAATCCCAGCCCTTGATAGACAGAGTCAGGAGACTCTGGAGGTCAAGACCAGCCTGGGCTAAATAGTGTGGACCCTGCTTTAAAAATTAAAGAACAAGAGAAATAAAGAGGTGTGAGCGAAAGAAAGAGAGGAAAGGCAGGGATGACTCTGTAAGTGGGTCTTCCTGGAGTGGGAATATTTTCAGACATGTTGCTACTGCTATGTTCTGGGGACCTGTGGCCAGGATCAGGTCTGCTCCTGCGTAGCCAGTGTTGGGCAACTGTACTAGAATGACCTTTCTCTTTGCTGGAGAAGCGAATTCTCTGTGCAAACTCACATTTGATGCTGCACTGTCATTCTTAAACAGCACTGCTAGGGAGACTCTCCTCACTTCTTTCTCACTTAAATTATGCTGGGAAATGCCTGTCCGAACTTCTTGTTCAGACTGCCCAACAGGAAGTAGGGTCAACTGTGTTTTCAGCTCACTGTCTGGAGACTCACTTGTTCACTGTGCTGAGGTTCGTTTTGTTTTTGTTTTTGATTTTTAGAGTGAATACAATAGGGCTTAAAGTCACATTTTGATTTATTTTATTATCCAGATGTTTCATAATAAGAGAGAAACATAAAAAACAAAGGATGATTTACTATACTTCTCATACCAGAAGTAATAAGCTCAGCTTATTGTAGTCATATTTAATGTTGGACATGGTGGCAGGGACCTGAACGTAACACCAGGGCAAGTGTTTTGAAGTTTTTTTTTTTTTTTTCATGTGTGTGTGGTTTTTTTTTTAGCAGTCTGTGTGTGTCTGTGTGTGTCTGTGTGTGTCTGTGTGTGTGTGTGTGTGTGTGTGTGTGTGTGGCATTGCTGAGGGGCTAGTGAAACTGAGTGGCTCTAAATACTCACGTGCGGCTTCTGATTTATCTCCTAGGCTGGACCCACTTTATTTGCCTTTCAAACTATTAACAGGATTGCTGTCTAAGTGTGAGTTCACACTCACACAAGTGGCAGGGGTAGTTTCTCTCTATACTGTATGTATGTGATTGCATACATCCTCGTGGGTGGGAAGGTACTGTTTCTCTCCATTCTACATGTGTATGATTGTATACACACTTACAGTTTCTCTCCGTGTTACACAGTATGATTGCACACGTTCTCAGGTAGGAACCATAGTTTCTTGGTCTTTAATTTTTCATATACAAGTTATGACTCTAGTTTTCCAATGGACTCCAGTAGACTCAGGATCTAGACCACCCTTTTCTTTCACCTGATGCTGGCCTGATCCGAAGCTCGCCTAGCAGGGCTGGAACCCTTTATTACACCACTGACTTCTTCCTATATCTATTCTGTAGGGTATTGAGTAAAGAAAACTCTGTCAAAATGAGGATGACAAACTATCCTGATTTGCTTGTGACTGTTTCAGCATCAAAGTCCTGGAGTCCAAGAATACCTGCCCTTGGTCACTCCAAGCATCTCATTGATCTTTAGGCCTGGATTGAGGGCCATCTAGTCAGTTATGTTTTGTAGCAGTTTGATTATTTATTATAATCCCATCAAAGGCCCTTGAGATGGCTCAGTGGTATGGGCACTTGCTGCCATGCCTAATGACCTAAGTAACATAACCATATCCACAGGTAGAAGGAGAAAGCCTAATCTCTCACATGTCCTCTACCTCCACAGGCAAGCACAAGAGTGTAAGAGCTTGCTCTCTCTCGCGCGCGCACGCTCTCTCTTTGTTAATGTTATAGAAACTGTGATATCAAATTGAACTGAATGGGATTTTAAAGATAACTGTGTATATTACACCTATTTATGGTTTCGATGAATCCATGCACAAATCATTTGGGATTTTGAAAACGTAGGTATTTTATGAAGGCAGAAAAGGTGATCTTTCCCTTTACAAGCACTAGGTGGCAGTGTGGCTCTGCAAAAATACAACTGACCTCAGTTAAACATTTTTAGTGGTTATTTTCCACATGCAATTTCCAGGAAGGTGAGATGATAGCTTAGTAATTATACAGGATATTAATGAGATTTCTTTATTTAGAATTCCCACATTCAGCTCCATTTGTCCTGTAGACAGCTCTGGCCCAGGGCTGAACTTCCAAAGCCGTGCTGTGGAGAGTGATAGACGGTCATCTCCTGGGGGACATGCATGTGGTCTTCTGCCTTTTCCCTTCTTCCTGTCCATCTCCTTTCCTCTTTGTACAGAGGAATTTCTTTCATCACAACTGCCAATTTTGTTGTGAGGACAGTTGTCTTTTGAGGACCAAGGATCTAAGTGGGTGAGGGATCCCATCAGGGAATTCTGGACATGTCAACTCAGGCTGCATTGAATACAATCCAGAGCAAAGACATGCAAAAGCTGTCCTCATTCCCTTCATTTTGCCGTATCTGATCCTAGTTCCTAGGTCCCTCAAGTTACTGCATAGCCACACATCTCACTGGGGCTCATCTTGGGGTATGTGTACAAGGATGCTCTTTATGTGTAACATGACTGCCTCCTGGTGGCCTGGGTGCCCCATGCATTTCCTGGGTCACTTATTCAATCCCTTAGAGGCTAGGAAATGAAGTTCACCCTCCCTATGGCCACACCAGAAGGTGTGGCCTCTGTAACTGTGGTCTTCTGGCACATACTTCATTCTTTGCTTGTTTATTGTTTGAGCCGAATCTCACTGTGTATTCTCCATTCTCATAATAAACTGCTAAAACATGGAATTCCTCAGACCTCCAGGCAGGCAGCCAGCCTCTCTCCTGCTTGGATCATGAGACTACATCTCACCAAATCCTTCAGGCCTACTAAAAACAAGCAGGGTAATATAGGGTCTGCAAATGGATGCCACACTCAAGAGCCATGCTGACTGCTGGTGCCTCATTTCCTACCGCAAAAACTCTGGGTACACTTGATCATGGTTATGTTCCCCTCTGCCCTAACATCTTCCAACCTGTGTGTGCTGACATCAGAAGCACGTGGGCTTTTAAGAAGGATCATTTGGAGTGTTAGTTAAGAAAGAATTCACCACAACATTGATGTTAACAAGGGGAGGCCCAGCAGAGAAGAATCGAAGAATCTGAAGAGTAATTCTGTGAGCTTCAACGAGCAGACAACCAGTTTCAGTGATTTTGGTATCAAAGGCCCATTTCCTCCTCAACAGCCTGTTTGATCCTGGGTGTAACAGACTGGTTTTCTTGAAGGACCTTTGCCCTGAGGTTGGTAGAGACTCACCAAGTCACAAGCAGTATTCTCTGACAGCCTCACTGTCCCCCGATATTATGTCATCGCCCTTTGAACTTACTGTCTTCCAAATCCCTTGAGCAATATACCATAAAAGTAAGAAATTAAGTGCTGATATAGAATACATAATGTGGATGGACCCACATACTCCAGGGATGATGGCAGACAAGAAACATTGATGCCTTCACACAATGTGGCCTGAGTCATCCATTGGTGACCTGAGAAGCGTCAAAGGGGTACAAGTTGACACTTGAGTATTCCCATTTCTGACCAGAGAACTAATAGTGAGTGTACTGGAGACCTTTTGTTTGTAATTTTTTTCTCTTGAGACTCTGCGGATACTGTTTAGCCCAGTAGGTAGGAAGCCTTGCACAGCGATGTGATGGGGTAAAGCTTCTCCTGCATTCACAGCTCATGTAACCAATTAGAGTCTTCTGAGAGTTATAACTAGTTCTTACCTGTGGCTTTGACTTTTCAGAATGGACTTCGATGACGAAGATGGGGAAGGTCCCAGTAAATTCTCAAGGTGAGTTTATTTTACCTTTCTTAAGCCAGTAGCCAGCAGTCACATGACTGTCATGAACAGGCACTTAGTGCCTTTTGTCACTGAGCAAGCTATTGCCTGATCTCTGGCCCTCTTGTGTATGTCTTGTTTAATGCAAGTATTTGGCTAGGTGGCAGGCAACTTAGTAATCCTGAAGTGTCCCAAGCCTGGCCTTGTGGTACATGCTTGAAATCTCAGCACTTGCGAGTATGAGGCAGAAAGATGGCAAATTCAAGACAAACCTAAGGTATAGAACAAGATTTTGTCTCAAAATAACCCATAGCAAATGGGAGGAGGTAAATAATTAGTTCTTAATCCTGTTTGCTTTTAAGTTAAACAGTAACTACTAACGTTAATGGACTCACTCCTTTTAAAAAAAAATCCTAGGGTTCAAGTATAGAGAGAATTATCAACATGAATCCTGTTTTTGGTTTGTTTGTTTGTTTTTTACTATGGAAAATAAGGAGAAACACAGGAAATATGGAGCGTGTCTGGGTTGGTTTCAAGATCCTGACAATCAAGCTACTACCTTGTAACAGCATCTTTGGCTGGCTCTGTGGCACTGCCCTGGGTGCAGCCGACCTTTAAGGAAGGCTCCTGGGTCAACGGTGCTGGTGGTATAAGATAGAACCATGGCTTCTGATTCTTCCAGTTTGTTCTGTTGGGGCATTTTGGGACACATGGACGTGTGCTGAAGGAAGGTATCACTCCTCCATTCTTACAATACTTTTCATCTGTACCATCTCCCTACAGCAGGGCTTGCCTTGATACCCTCATTCCTGAGAACTCCTTCTTGGTTATTGTTAACCTTAGAAGCTTGCTTCCTGTGATAGCTGCTTGCCTACTGTATTCATACTCCATTTGGACTGACAGTCTTGGATGTTTGAAGCAATTTTGAGAAGTGTGATGTCCCCACAGCACATTAGGCTAGCTGTCTACTTTTCTGCATGAAGGTCCTTTTGGTTCTTTGTAACCATAACCAAAATGATAGCTGTGAATTAAGCAGAGTTCTCTACAAATGCAGGAGGAATGAATGTCTTGTCCTGCCCAAGGATTTCCAGCCTTCAAGACCATAGTAAATATTTCCTCATCCCATAAACTTTTCCCCCCTGAGACCAGGCTCATCCATTTCCCAGCTTCATCCTCATCTGAAGAATGAGAGATGTGGTAAGAACACATTTTAACACATTAATGACCTTGGAATTCCTATCAAAACAAGATGTGAGCTTCACCAACAATTGATTATCAAAACAATTATCTCTTCCTATGCAGATATGACCCATCTTCTTGGATGTCCAGGTTTCTAAAGATGTATCTTAGTAGCAAGGAGTGCTCTGTTCCTGGAAATCTCTCAATCTCTCTCTCTCTCTCTCTCTCTCTCTCTCTCTCTCTCTCTCTCTCTCTCTCTCAGCTTTTTCCATGCCACACAGCCTCGCTGTAGAAGGAAGAATGACATTGAGTCCTCTATGTCAAAGTTCCTCTTGAGATTATATACCATAGCATTTTAACCTCAGGAAATGGTGATGCTTGGTCTCAGAGCATAAAGAGGAAGAGAAACATGGAGTGACATTTGCTTGACATTGCAGGTCAATGTCAGTGATGAAACAATAGTCGGGATATACAGAGACCCGACTGTGAGGAGGCAGTGACCCCAACACTGTGTATGTAACACTCTGAGCCTTCTAGTGAGTCACATGTTACACAGTCAAGTTCAAACCTTTGCTTCTATCAACCACATCCTTTCCTCTGTGCCTTAAAAATAAGAGAGAGATGGAATGTGCTTCCAACATGTGCTGTTACTTACAGAGCTGAGTTCATGGGACCCCAGAGGCACTGACCTCATTATAATAGGGTATTTGAAATAATCCATGGCTGAGGAACCTGTGGGCACATCTGAGTTGCTCAGAGTTGGGGAGACAACCAAGTACACGCCCTACCTTCCACTTCACCATCCAGGGTCTCCTGCCAGCCCTGGTAAGGTACATTCTAAGGCCTCTCCCATTTCCTGCTCCCATGCCTCCAGTTAGTCCATCACAGTTCTATCCAGCAAGGCCTTGGAGAATGTAAAGACTGTGATGCAAGCCAGGTCTATCCTTATTAGTTGATTCATAATCTTATCAGATGCAGGACTATGATCTCTGTTCCCTAGTCTGAGTCTAGTGATCATTCCCAGCTTTTCTCAAGGATGGTCCTAAACCCATATGTTCTGCTTAACATTATACTTAATACCTTGACCTTGGATTTGGGAAATATGGTCCAAGTCATAGCAGCTGACTCATGCTTCTTTCATTATGGCCCCATCGAAGCAAACCTCAAGTGGGATAGGGGGTAGACAGGAAGCCATATTGTGCTGCCTGATCTCATGTGGACACTATTAGGGAGCTGGGTGTTAATGTGGGTGCCCAACGGGGACAGTGGCAAAGAGCCCCGGAGGTGGTAGCAATGGGTGACATGAGCTTCAAAAGAAGAGGTCTCTTTGCTCAAGAGGTTCAGGAATGGAAATACAAAGCTTGGGTTCCTTTCCCAGCACGGCCTAAGGAAGCAGCCTTCACTTGCTGGCACTTGGCTTGACTTCTGTTCCCTCTTGACTTCCATTATCAACTCACAGGCACTAACAACACACATGGATGAGCTCTGACTCTAGAAGACTCTGATCACACCCCAGAACAAAACACAGAGCTCCCTAATGGACCCCAGGACCTAGTGGCATCCTCACAGGGTCAGCACCCTGACAGCACACCCAGTCTACAAGCCTGCACTCAGAGTGAGGCCCAAGTATCTCACAGCATCGGGCAGCCCAAGGTGGCTTCCCACTTTAATGACCCAGCATGTTCCTGTGTTACAGGTGACACCACTAGGAAGTGGCATTTCAAGAGTTTGGACAGCTGACAGTCCTAAGCTTTCATCAAAAGTCAATTACACATCAGACTCTCTATGGGCCTTATATACTTGCAGGACCAGATCTACTTCAGACCCCTTCCGTGTGTGTCAAGGGAGGCAATGAGAGGCACTCAGGCTTAGTACATGACTGCATGGCTCCTCTCACTCAGTCCTGCCTTCAGTGTCTTAGGTTCTGGGGTTCCTGCATGTATCCATTGAGACTTCTATTTGGGGGGTCCTCCTCAACACATACCTTCATACCATCCTGTATAATCTTAGCCTCTAGGTCACAGGAGAATGGCACCATGATTGTGCCAGCACCTCCTGGAAGTCATGAGGAAAGTTTTTGAAGTGCTCCCATTTCATAAATGTAAGTCAGAATGGCTCACACACACACACACACACACACACACACACACACACACGCGCGCGCGTGCGCGCCACTGCTATAAGTAAAGTCACACAGCTAGCTACACCTCCTTCTTTGCCCTTGATGCCTCCAGTTGTCCCCCCTGGGGAAAGGCTGTAGTCTTCTTGCTCCAGCAGAATTAGGATGCCTCCTGCATCCCAGCTGTCCTTTGCTGCAGAGTCCTAACCCTGTTCCTACATATGCAGAGGCGGATTTCCTTACTGATGCTGCCTGGCTCCTAGCAATTATGGATGCTCATAGACACCACATTTACAGGCCTAACAGATTGAGCCTATTGTCCCCTACCCTGGGAGGAGAAGATGAACTTGGCCTAGTAAATAGGGTTTTAAGGGTGTGCCTTTCTCTTCTCACAAGATGGCATCGCCTTACTTCTGTATCCTTGAAGGCTTTAAAATGAAATCTTACACATCAGTGCATACCATTTGCTTCTCAGATCTTGTTGCCAGGCAACTGGAAGTTCTCAACTCTTTAACTCACTGCTAGTAGCTCAGGCTTATTTCATAGAAAATCTAAGATTATTGTATTGCTTCCTGCACTGGTCGGTGAGTGTGATTTCCAGCTTTTAGATATTGCTGTAATCATTTCTTCCTTTACGTTAGTCTACACATTTAATTTATCTATGGATTCATCAGAGAACTTCACAAAGACCCCTCCCAATGTTTATAGGAAATTTAGTCCATAGCAATATGGCATTGTTGATAACCACAGACACTATTTGAAAGCTGTAGTCTTATCTCTGTAGGTTTGGGATCGCTACTGAAGGACTTTAATGGGTTACACTTGCCTTTAGAAACCTGCCAGTCTGACTACAATATAAGATCTGTGATGGAGGAAAAGAAAGATGAGAGAAGGCTTAGCCACATGGTGCAGTGGTAATAGCTGCTGTTGGCAGGGCACGGGCATGGAGAAGGGAGAAGAATCAAGAGTTTTTTTTTTTGCAAGAGTTTGGCAGACAGAAGCTTGTGGTGAAGGAGCTATTCAGTTTGTGCTGGACGAGAGATAAGTCAGAGTAGACATTGTGTTCTTATGATTCAGAGGGGTGTTGAATGACAGAATATGGACTGGAGAGAGGGGAGAAGGGGACCCAGAGAGAAGTGTGTGGGGCTGTGAGACATCCCAAGGTCAGAGTGAGACTCCAGATGGGGTGGGCAGGTTCTCCTTTTGGGTGCCTGTTTCACATGACCCTACAGGAACATGCATGGAGGTGTGAAGGGAGCTCTGGGTCCTGCCTGAATCATCATCTGCTCAGAAGTGCCTGTACTGCTTGTCTGGTCTCTCCTTACGTCATCAGCCCATGCACTTTCAGAGTATCACCTTCTCTGAGTGGTCCCACGAAGTGTGAGCTGGCAAGGTGGCGTTACACACCTCTGGAAGCTCTCCCTGCTTTAGGCCTTCTGGACAAATGTCCAACTGAAGAACGTGGTCTGCACCATATGACCTGCTTTGTGGTTGTGGAAGGCGAGGAAAGGGCCTCAGGTATCTCCATGGCAAGACTCCTGCCTGTGCTGAAGAGCTAGCAGTCCTCTGTTCAAATTCCCACTTGTATCATTTTCCCTGGCTTGTAGATGCCCCACTCCAACCTCTTCTTATCTGGTTGACCCTCCCTCCCAACCCCTACTCAAGAAGCTCCGTCCACTTCCCCCTGGGGGAGATAGATTTTCCTGACCCTGGGAAGTCTTTCCTACGTATAAGAACAGAACATTGCCGCTTCACTGACATCTGTCCAGTTAATCCCCTGTGGGTGGGGTTGGCCTCAGGAGTCCGCTTGCTGGTCTTCCTCCTCTCTCCGACATGGCTCATCTACCTCTGTCAGCCACATCAGGGCCCATTGGCCCATTCGATTTCTCACTGTGGTCTGGCCTGCTCCCCAGCTTCCCAAATTCCTCAGTTTCCTCTTGCACCAGGTCTGCCCTTCCTACAGAGATGTCTCTTCCTTGCTCAATGCTTCTTCCTAATCCTAGATCTTCCTTTGACCCTCGAGATAAACCCTCTCCCCAAAGCACACCTCCTTTTTCTGCTGTCACATAGGTCTAACTCTACCCACTGTTGCTAACCCCTTCTAGCCCCTCCTCTTCCATGTCTTTTTCTCACCTGCCTTTTACCTTCTAAGGCCTTTCTGAACATGTGATCACATCCCACCTCTGGGTTCTGCTATGCACAGTGGAGTTTTACATCCCTACATAATGCCCCTGCTGCTTGAAGACCATGTTAGGCTTCCTTGTTTTCTTTGGCATTCCCTACCCATTGTGGGGCTGGCTCAGGACTCCTTGAATGGAAATTCTGTTCCAGAAGGTTCACACCAGTCCACCACAGGGAATACTGTTTCTACAGAGGGTCTCTCAGCGCACACACAGCATGCTCATTGTCACACCTATGAGCCTGATTGTCATGTTGTCCCACTTCCCAAAGTGTAAGGCTGATGAATACATGCAGTGTGTGGAGCAGCCTTGCCTGGGGATCTTCTTTTCTTATTGTTGGTGTCACTTTCCTCCCAGAGAAGCCAGAAAGCCCTCCTTTCTGCAGCAACAGCAGCAGCAGCATGGGGTATGTTTTTAGACTCTGTTTCATCCCAGGGAACAGCAAGTGTGTTGGATGAGGTTGGCTGTTACTCTCTTTTGAGCTTAAAGGTAATAAATAATTCGAGGCAGAAATATTCTCCCAGCCCTTCTGTTGGTTTTCCATTTTAAGAATCCTAGAAATGGAATTGGGTAATTCCTTGGAGTATTTTTTTTAATTGGTTATTTGTCAATAAGCCAGGATCACACCTGTTCTGTTACTATGCTACACTATTGGTGTAGAAGAAAGGCATGTTCACTTTATATAAAGTGAATCTGCGTCATCAGTGGTCTCCTTAGTAACACAAAGAATAGTAAGGCTTGTGATGGGTTAGATACTGCAAGCCCACTGTCAGCTGAGGGTATTGCTAAAGACAAAGGCATTTGATACAGCCCCAGCCAAGCATCTCAGCCTAGCTTGGACGGCCTTTAGCCAGATGAGAACACTCATATCAGTTTGTCTCTAGCTAAGCATTCAACACATCCCTACTTTATAGTGGTGTGCTAAGGATTCATAAGATATATTGAATGCTGTATTGAAGGTAAAAGTCACATGGCTGTGCGGGTATTCCTCATCTTGGGTGCTTTATGTATTTTGAGGTACAGTGTTCACTTGAATGGATTATCACCATCCAAGAATTGAAGGAGTATAAGTTGGAGGCTATCTTATAGTGAGTGTTTCATGTCATGAGGGAAATAAACCACATGGATAAGAAGTCTGTAGCTACATTTGTAAATGTGTATCCATACATTCATGTTTAAGATCATGCTTGTACACAGAAAGCCTGCTAAAACGTTTTAATCTTCCATGCTCCCTGGTCTTAATTCTGCATGTTCCAGAAAAGTCCATAGGTATGTGTGTAATTTCAGAAGGACCTATACATATTTAGAGAAGGAGGCACAGAGGTCCATACTTCCCACACAAAGACACGAGTTACAGATGTGTCAGGGATTCAGTCCACAACTACTCAAAACACTGAGCCATTATGAGTTAGGTCCAGGAATTTGTCTATCTGATGTTAACAGTGTATTCTTTTATCCCAATGTCTGCTGACCGACCCCTGGTCTGATCCTTCTCTTTTTCCCTCCCCCTGACCTCTTGCTTTCTGGGAAGAGAGAACCACAGTGAGATTGAGCGGCGCAGGCGGAACAAGATGACTCAATATATTACGGAACTTTCTGACATGGTTCCCACCTGCAGTGCACTGGCTAGGAAGCCAGACAAGCTGACCATCCTGCGCATGGCGGTCTCGCACATGAAGTCCATGAGGGGCACTGGCAACAAATCGACTGACGGCGCATACAAGCCTTCCTTCCTCACTGAGCAGGTACCCCAGTGTTGGTGTTGTGGCCAGTGGAAATTGGAGGGATCCTTAAGGTCACAAGCGTGAGATAAATTATGTAGGAACATGGAGTTGGGGAAGAGGTGAAGGCAAGAAATTTGGCTTCCATTCTTCAGAAGGAGGTACTCTTCAAGAGTGGCAGATCTGTCTATTGTCCGCTCCTTTAGCTTCCATAAACCTCAGTGAGGAGTAGTTTAAAACACAATGTGATGAGCATGCTGATTCAGGAAGATGACAGTGACACCATAATCCTTATGTAAGGGTAGTGAGATAGCCATGCCTTTGGAGTCACAGTAGCAGTGACAGTGTTGTCTGCAGGGTCATCACAACCAGAACTGGCAGGCACTCATGGTCCTGGTCCAAGTCACATCTTTCTGTGCTGTTCATTTACTTTAGCTGACAAGCCACTGCTTTTCATCACTGTTGGACAGGTGAAGAAATCAAAGCTTATAGAATTTCACCCATGCTAACTGGGGAGAAGAAAAGCATGAGATAGCAACACATCATCAGTAAATGGGTTTATGTGAGCCTGAGTCTTCTGAATCCTTGTCTTTCACTTGGTGATCTCAGTGACCATCGGCTGGTACTTAAAGCTTTAGATGACTTGTCTAGTTAAACATAGGGCTTTGACTTTCTGGTTTCCATGGCTTTCCTAAGATTAATGAGCTGATGGATCTGGTGGAAAGAGGTGAAATTACATGGTTGTCAGAGGTGTTAATTTGAAAGTACCAAGTATCTCATGTGTGGAATCTTGAGTAATGGAGTGTTTAACAAGGCAGAATGTGAGGCCAGAATGAAATTGAGAGGAAGGGACTGGGTTGTACCAGGGGCTGTGCTCAGGACAGGGGCTGTGAGGGAATCACAGACTGAGCACAGAAGAGCTCAGCATGGGGACTTTTAAAAGAGGCACAGTGTATGCAGGGGAGAGTGGAGGAGGCACAGGGCTCATTAGCTGTGCAGTGCAGAGCATCTGTCCATGTTCGACAGCAGGTGTAGAAGAACAAGGAACAGAAGCCAGCGCCATAGCCCTCTGTCCTGCACAGGTGCCTGGACAGGTGCCTTACCCACTCTGATACCCTTGAAATCCTCCCAGGGGTCACTTCGTTCTTCATGCTGAGGGTTTCAGGAAGAAGGTAGTGGCCATGTTTGGTCTTAGATAGGGAGCATGGTAGCCAAGGTATGGCTTTCTACCCTCATTCCATCTCTGTAAAACTGAAAAGCATGCTCGCCCCCAGCCCAGTCAATGTGTGAGGAAGGCATCCCTGAATAGGCTGCTTATCATGGGGACGTTTCTATAATGAAGATTGATGGTGAGGTCTGACCTGCTGGGAATATAAGTACTACTAACACTAGGGTCAGTGCCTCACATGTTTTCCCTGAATTTATTTAATCCTCACAAAGGACTCTAAGCGACTACAGGAAGATTGCAGAGAGAAGGCAGTGACACATTTATGTGCCCCATCCATGCTTCTTTTCTCTTGGTCACATGTACATTTACAGAGCCCTACCATGTGACAAACCCTTACTTAGCCCTGCACACCAGAAGCTCACTTAACACCCCCAAAATTTCACTGAAAGCAAGCCTTGGAGTATCAGAAGCCAACACCAGTAAATACCATGCCAGAGTTGTAAAGCTCAGAGGAAGGGCATGGGTGGGGTCTTTTTTACTCCCAAACCCAAACTGATTCACTGGAGAAATGAGAAAAGGCCAGTTATACACAATGTGCTCTCAGACGATGAGCCTCAGGAGAGAGTGTGGGAAGAGATAAGTGAAGGCGATTTTGTCCTGCTAGACCTTTGCAAACAGGGTAAAAACACATGCATAGACAAAGCCACATGGCCTCCTCCAGTGACATAGAGATCTCTCCTGCCCCACACATCTTACTTACCCCATTTTTTACAAGGATCTTCCTGTTGAGAAGATTTTTCCTGAAACTGAGAATAAAAATGCTGACAATATTCTTAGAGCCACACACACACACATCTGAGAGACACAGGAATCAGAAGTGCACATGGGAAATCCACAGAGCAAACTTTTGAAAAAACGCTTGTGCCGTCTGCGTCCACCCTGGTCTCCCAGGCTGAATGTGTTTGAATCGCTCCCCAGTCAGTGCCTGCGTACAGCCACAAACCTCCTAGGCTGTGTTCCCAGAAGACCGAGGTCGCCACTGACCAGAGGCTCTGGATTCTATCCTGTGCTTTCTCGCAGGTGCCCCTGACTGTTGTGCGATAACCATTCCATGTGAGATTGCATTTGAACATTTGAGTCTCAGATGGGGAGACCTGCTGACCCCAGGATGACTTTGTTCTTTGGGGCCTCGACAATGTGTGAGGAGGTTGGAGTGGTGGGCAGACTCTGGTGTTTGTGGAAGAGTTAGCTTCACACCTCCTGCAGACCAGGAGTCCAGCTATTTTATTTAGGTTGATGAGAAAGGATGTAGCTAGTTAACCACTGCGCTGCTTTTAGACATGGATATCTCATTGTATAAAAGTTGCCTCGTTCATGACCCTCTGGGGTGACAGCAGTACTTCTTGCTGCTCATCTATCAATCCAAAACACTTATGTGTCTTTAATGACCGTCATATCTCTGGGAAGCCTGGTAAGAAGAGGCCAGTACAACAGCCTCTTCTCAGTGTTAAGTGATGTGGCTAGTTCATTGTTCTCTGCTGCCTCGTGTGCTGTCTTTGTCTGGCGAGATGATGTCCTGGAACCCCAACAAACATGTAGAAGTCAGGGGATAGCCTTATATACAGTGCCAGCATTGAGCTGGCACATGCTAGAACAAGAGGAACAAGAGTGCAATGTCCCCACACGAGGGAAGACTCCTTCTTTCTTGTGGTTTCTTTCTCTCTTGTCTCTTTGCACCCTCCTTCCTTCTTACTATCTACTACCTTTCTTGCCATGCACAGGGTGCTGGGTCCTTCTGCAGTGTCATGACTGCATTTTCAGTACACGAGGGAAGTACCTCAGGAAAATGGCAAGTCAGCAACTCCTGAACATCATGACGTGCTCTCTCGTCTCTCTAGGCTGGAAATGGCCACTCACTCTCTCCGAGAAAAGACAGTTTTTTTTAGGGATGGTGCAAGTTTTGTTCATTTTTCTAAAATATAAGTTAAGCCGGTGAGACGATGTTCATGAGCACAACCCCTTGCACAGTGAGCAGCTACACACAGAGAGGTGAGGGAGCTGAGTAAGAGAAGATAATTGATCTAGGTCTGTTAGGACCCTTGCTGACCACGGCCTTTCCTCCCCAGGAACTGAAGCATCTCATCCTGGAAGCCGCTGATGGATTTCTGTTTGTGGTGGCAGCTGAGACAGGGAGAGTCATCTATGTGTCTGATTCGGTCACTCCTGTCCTGAACCAGCCACAGTCAGAGTGGTTTGGGAGCACGCTTTATGAGCAGGTGCACCCTGATGACGTGGAGAAACTGAGGGAACAGCTGTGCACTTCAGAAAACTCCATGACAGGTCAGTGTAGCTTTCTTTGTGTGGCCATTTAAGCTGAAAATTGTACTTTTGGTGGTGGTGGTGGTGGTGGTGGTGGTGGTGGTGGTGGTGGTGGTGGTGGTTGTTCATACATTTAATACCAGCACTGCTGAGGCAAAGGCAGGCCAGCCTAGTCAACAGAGTGATTTCTAGGGCAGACAGGGCAACATGGAGAAACCCTGTTTCAAAAGAAAATGATCTTCCAGTAAACACATTTGGAAGCTAGAAATCATAAAATATCCTAAAGGTGAGGTGATGTATTTTATTTAGTTGTGTATGCCTTCATTCACAGTACCTTCAATTTTTTGTATGTCACTTTTAGTCTGAATTTTACATGTAATTAGAGCACGTGGCCAGCAGGAGGTGCTTTTTCCACATTAGTGAGACCCAGATGTTCTCTACATATCACTGCTATCCATCACTTACAAACCAGGCCTTACCCACCTGAAATCCTGAAATACAGTTCCATATTGAAACATCTAAGTAAGTCACTTCTGCCATAATAACAGACACTTTCTTCAAAATCACTTTTCTGTTAAAAAAACATGCAATAAATCTGCAGAATTCAGTGGGAAAGTGGGTTGGAAGTGAAACGCTCCATAGCAGATAAAAGTAAAAATAGGAACTTATTGAAAATGACAGCATGGCTTTAGATGGCAAATGGAAATTCTTAAGTATTATTAAGCATGGTGCTTGGCCTGGAAAATGACAGGTTTGGTTGAAGAAATGGGTCTCAGAAGGTGTTATCACCTATGTGCTCTCATGAAATTTTACCAGGACAGTCATGGAAAATCAGCCGGAGAGTTTTAACACCAAATGTAGATAATCATGATGAGTTGACATCCCTTTTGATAGTTTTGTAGTTGTCTGAGGTGTGAGAGTGATATGGCTCTCTAGTTTCAGCCAGATGCAGTGTTCTGTGCTCATCTAGTATTTCCCATGGATAAGAAAACGCAAAACTCACATTTTTTCTCCAATTGTTCCCTAACATATCAGTCAATTTGGAAGAAATGTATATTTTCATAACAGAAGTTATAGATGTCTTCTATTAAAGTATTTGCATTCTTTTATATAACTCACATTTGTGATATATTCCTCCCTGACTCTGCTGTGTGTTGCTGGAGTTCTCATGCTTATATCTAGCACAGTGCTAAATTCTGGTGGTTTGCATGTAGCAGCTACTCAGCAGAGGCCTAATCAGTAAGTGAGTCACTGTTCACTATAGTCACCTCAGGCCTCTGTGACACATCTCATAGTCTGAATAAATCCAACTGCAGGAATTGACTTTCTTTCATAGTTTGGAGGTTGGACATTCAATCTCTTAGTCCACTTTGTCTGAAACAAACTACTATGAACAGTGCATGTTTAAATATAGGGATGAAAAGATGGATCATTGGCAAAGAGCACTTACTTGCTTCTCTTCCAGGGGACCTGAGTTCAGTTCCCCTGAACTCAGTAGATCTGGAAACTGAACTCAGGTCCCAGAATTCACATTGGGCAGCTCACAACTGCCTGTAGCTCCAAGTCCAGGGAATCAAATGCCCTTTTCTGGCCTTTACAGGCAACTGCACTCACATTCACATAACCAGATGTACAAATTAAAAATAAAAGGTGTATGTGCCCTCACATTAAATTAATTTACGTGTGTGTGTATTGTGTGTATTTTTCTCACAGTTTTAGAGATTAGGAAGTCTAGAATCAAGCTGAAAGTTAATAATGTCTAGTGAGTGCCCACTTTCTGGCTCTTAGATGCCTCTATCTGTGTCCTCACAGGGTAGAAAGGACCATCACAGTCACAAGGACTCCGTGCTCATGGCCTAATACTCCCACCACCCTGGGGATTGGGATGTCAACCTGCCAAGTTGCATCAAGCACTGAGTTCGTTTTATCCAAGATCATGGTGTCACCAGGGTTATCTCTCCAGAGACCTCTCATTAGTTTCCAGACGCTTCCCCTTGAATCCTGCATGATCTTTTTCTGTGTATGCATTCCTAGTCTTTTGAAGGATACCAACCATATAACCTAGTTTTACCTTCATTACTTCTTTAAAGGCCATACTCCAAAAGAAGTCATATTCTAACATTCTATGAGTTAAGTCTTCAAACTATGAATTATTGAGGAAGGGTCGCAATTCTACCCATAACTCTTAGAATCAAATCAAAGTTAGTGGTGTCCAAACTGGCAGACATTGAGCTGTTTCTGCAGGAGTTGTTTTCTTCGGTGCTGGTAATCTATGGATAGAGATTTAGCCTGGGGATAGGACTTGTGTATCAACCATCTATCTCATCATGCCTGTAAAAGAACAATGCAAGCTCAGACTCAGGAAGACACTGTTGCTCCCTCGCTGAGCTGACGTTGTAAGGGACACAGATTGTGCATTTATTTCAACACTTGGGAACTATGAGAAAGAAATAAGTAAGTCAGGAAGTGTTGGTTTAAAAGCTGAAGTCACCTCCTCTGGAAAAAGCTGGTTTTCCCCAGAATTCTCTGTATTTGGCCACAGGATGTGGCTTCTTCAAACCCATCAGGAGACCCAGATGGCAAGGGAAGTGGTGGTCAAAGGCAGTGCAGGTTCAAGACAAGGTGCTACTGACTCGCTCATCAGAGGCTAGTGGATATTTCTCTGTGAAGTCTTTATTTATCTGACTGAGTAGAAATGGCATTGGAGAGACTGTGAGCAGTAGTCACGATAACCAGAGAAACACAGTATGGTTGTTCTCCCAGTGAGCTATGGACAGTCAGATCTCTGAGCTCTCTTGCTAGCCTGGCTCCTCTTGAAAAGAAGATGGGGTTGGAGATGTGGGTCCTGATCCTTAGGGTGTGAGAGAGCCCAGGGTTCTGTTTTAGAGTCACATAGTAAAATGGACTCTCCTGGGATACACACAAGACTGTTGAGTTGGGGGTCATGGCTTGAAACGGCTCCTTGCAACCGGGCTGCGAGTTGACAGGCGTGAGGCTCACTGGTGTCCAGGACAGAGTGGAGGTTGATTATTGAACATCCAAAGTGTACATTTAATATAAAATTTTTCATTAAAAAGTTTAAGGATTACTTGATGCCTTTGATTATGGGACAAGGGTCTTAAATTCTTCTGTCTCTGAAACTCTGTGACTTGAGGTAAAAAATAAGTAAATATGGGCCACTTGGGGATGTTATGATGACAGGTACAGGGTCAGGAAACTAGGGAAGGCCTGCTAGGATAGAGGTGTCTTAAGAACAGCCAAACCCTCCCTTAAAGGAGACTCCGTCCTCTAAATCTCTCTCCTAGGAAGTGGACGTCCCCATTCATTGGACCTGCAGCACCATCTGTACTGCACATAGTCTGAGGAGGGAATGTTCTTTGTGTGCACAATGAGAGACGGAACAAACAAGGGAGCCAGGGCAGATGTACAGACTGCTCTCTTGCTAGCCTGGCTCCTCTTGAAAAGAAGATGGCCCAGGGACCTAGGAAGTGATGTTTGCACAGAGGTGTGGTATCTAGAAGAAATAGTAGGGTTCTTTGTTGAGTTAAATCTTTCCATAGCTAGTCGGGTGTGACCAAGGGTGGTGAGAAGAGTCTTGGAAGTACCACGGAAGTGTGGATCATTGCAGTGGTTTGGTCCTTCTGTGAATGAGGGCTGGACTCTAATGTTACTGAGAGTCAGTGGTGGCACCTTCATGAGGCTGGCAGCAGCAATGTAGAAAATAGTCATAGCCACGGAAAGGGAGCTGAGAGACTACGTTTTGCTCTGGTCTTTTCTTGGAGATCTTGGAAAGTTCCTTTCTTCTTTTATCTTTGTTCACCTCCCAGCACAAGAGAGATTCCCAAGGCTCCTTCCATCTCTGAATTTATTCTCTCATCTAAGGTCTCCAAATAGGATCTAATCCAGTACTTAGAAAATGGGAGGGGAAGAGGGGCTAAAGCCTGGAGCAGTAACATGATAGGCCATGCTGTCACTGCCCTTTCAGAAGGCAGCAATGGAGGATGTCTCCAATGACCTATATCCAGCCACTAGTTACACTAGTCTCTGAGTGCAGCGTTCACCAGCTGACAGTATATGCTGAATGTCGATGTGTTTTTCAATTGACCTACTCATAAAACTAGGCACTGTACTAACTGCTTGATGAAAACATAAATGGCAGTTTGCAAGGACCTAACCCTGGCCTTTTCTTAGGAGTAGTGGTTCAGCATTTACTCGCCCAGTGTCCACAGTAGCCTGTATCAAATAGCACACCTGTATCAAATAATGTGAACTGATCCTGATTCTTTTTCTTTCCATCTCAGCTTGCCTTTGTTTCTTGTGGGGCTCTCAAGCAATACCACACGTTTACATGTAGTTCTGGGCTTGGGGCCTCTGGCTGAGCAATTATCTTGCAGAATGGCTTTCTGCCAGAATCTCTGTGAGTGTTCCAGGCTTGCCTTTCTTAGCTCTGTTTAAATTCCTTTGCTCTGCCCTGCCCTGACCCATCCTAAGGGCTAAGGAAACTCAGAGCCAGGCTTCAAGGCCAGTCTCTCCATCCAAGGCACTTGTACCCACACTGTACTCAGAGCCATCTCTACTGAAACTAGAAGCTGGATATAGGTTTTTGGACACACCACCTACTTTCCCACAGGGCCATTGCTGCCTTCTGGAATAGTAGAGACAGCACTTCAACACAGCACTGGCCTGTCTCATTACTGCTCCAGGTTTTAGTCCCTCTCCCTCTACCATTTCAAAATGACTCTTCAGAGGAAGGAGGGATGCCAGGCAGCAGTGTATAAGGTGGTCCTGATGGGGAGAAGGTGTGGTCGAGACAGAAAAGCACCTTGTAGTTAAGAGGGCTGCAGAAATAACCATTTTAGATCTCTGAGTGATCTGAACAGTCACTCTCAGTGAGGAAGGGCTGGGGAGGCTGTAGAAAGGCCCAGGGCTTTCCAGGTGGCAACAGGCCCTCTAGTTGTAACCAGATATACCCAAACACCTGGTTCAGAAAGCAAGCAGGGGGCAGCAAAGACACCACCCAGGAGACAAGGAGGGAGCCTATCCTCTCAGTGTTGCCTGGTGGTTGAACTCTGGAAAACCTTGATCCTGGTGAGCTTAAACAGAAGGCCCTTTGCCAATGACCCCAGCAACTCCCTGGGAGGAATGGCTTCTGTTCTCCAACCCGAAAGAGGATGTGGGAAAGGTTAGTCTGTGGGCATTTCGAGAGGAAGTTCATTTGGTCCATGTCCCCTGCATTGCCTTCTGTGGTTAGGGATCTGCAGGGTTCTCCTGAATTCAGGTAATTAGGTCAGCATTTTGGGTCGGAATAGGGACTAACTTTGAAATAGCCTGCCTGATGGTAGAAGTAGGTGCAAGCAAAGAGTAAACTAAGCAACTAACTAACTTACTTACTTCCTTCATTCATCTCTTTCTCCCTCCATTCCTTCCCTCCCTCCTTCCCTTCCTCCCTCCTTCCCTTCTTCCTTCCTTCCTTCCTTCCTTCCTTCCTTCCTTCCTTCCTTCCTTCCTTTTCCAATGACCACTTATTTGTTAATTCATGAATACCTGTTTTAGACATCTGTAGACAGGTCACATGGGATGCAGCTCACCCTGCAATCATCCTCTCCCGCTCCTCACCTCCCAGCTTCTACTTTTGAGTAAACCTCCATTTCCCAACTGCTGCAGCCTGGATTCTTTGTCATAATTTGGGGAGAACCCAAGCTAGGTTGGTCCCCAAGGCTTCATCTGGAAAGCCCCTCTGTATGAGTCACTTACCCCAATCAGCTGTGATTAGGCATTCCTATCTCCTTTTGAGTTTTGCTGAAGTCCAGGGATGCTTTGAATCTTGGATCACAGTATTTGGCCAGGCTCCTGTCCGGGCACAGATAGCTGCTCGGAGAGCCGGCCACCAGGGAGCCATTTTCAGCCAGCTGTGCTCATAGCCTCTCATCAAGCATTTTCCATGAGAGCTTCAAGATGCCATGTACACTCGAGAGTCTCCCAGCCTGTCTGGGAGAGAAGACACTTGTGGGATTTTAGATGCTTGTGACTTTCATTTTCTCATTCAACTCTAACAGTGAAATATTAATACCTATAATTAATCCACTTACATTTCTATGGCACTTTTTATGCACTGTAGAGAATAACCACCCACACTGCATATCAGGTTCAGTCACAGAGTACTGAATATACTCACCCAGATATACTCACCCAGAGTTTGGGGGAGAGGACCTGGACCAGGTGATAAACTCTTAGGCATAAAGGAGAGATGAGAACCTTATATTTTCTGGCCTCCTCTGCTTCATTGTAGTCCTGAGCATAGAGATTGCCTCCAATACCCCTGCATAACCAGCAATCAGTCCAGCACAGCAGCTCATTCCAGGCAGGTCAGAGTAGCATTGAAGACTCAAGTATACACGAGAGGTGGATGGTGTCAGAGTTGTGGGACCGAGGCAGACAGTCCAGGTGTCTCGCTGCCTTTCCGTGGTCTCCCGCAGTGATTCTCAATATGGTTCTCCATTAGCTATGTGAGCATCATTTCTGAACCTTCTGGAAATGAGAGTCTCAGCTTACCCTGCATCTACTAAATCAGAACTACAACCCAGCAGTCTGTCTGTTAACCCACGTGCTAGATGCACCCTGAACTTGGAGACTTGCCAATTCAGTGACACAATTTTGTCACTTTTTGTCAAATTCCTCGAATTGAGTCCACCTTTACTCTTGACCATGTCAGGCTCTTGGACTTCAGTTGAAGTTCTACCTCAGAAGAGTATGGGGATAGAAAACGTTGTGAAGTTTCGAATTAATTTTGGAACTCTATTCACATTTATCTGTACTGGGCAGGTCAATCTTGGTGAGATTTGGCAAGAGTGTCTTATGGACCATCAGCACCTGAATCTTCTAGGAACTCTTTCAAACATAGACTCATTGAAGGCCTGCTGCCAGGTGCTCCAAAGGCCAGGCAGAGACAGTGCATAACACAGGACTAGTAGTCCAGGAAAATAGCTGGCAGTTGTCACATTCAGTCTCAGCCCACCCAAGGCAGCTGGGCCGCCTTGGTAACACTTCATAAGAGAGAGCAAAGATAGTGTGGAACTGAGCCGTGCACTTGGGTCCTTTAGGGGAAGAATGTAAGGCAGATAATTGGTCCCATAGGAATTCTGTGAACTATGCAGTCTACCCTGTGGTATCAGTTCAGGAAAAAGATGGTGTATTTCCAACTGTCAGTCACAAAGGTAACTTCATGAAAACCATATTTTCAGACACATAGTTTATTTTCTTTGGAATACCCCAACTTAGTCTTTGGACTGATGCCAGAATCTGAAACCCTAAACACACTCAGCAGTCCATTTCTTGCCATATTAGGTAACACAGAAGAAAAAAATAATAATTCTGGATTTTTATCTCAACTATTAACACTGTTATTAAGTTTCAGCTGTTTGAAAGAGAAACGAAATGTCTTAATGGCTAGGGAAGCATGTTTATGTGAGTTAAGCCATTGAAAATTGCCCAGCTGTGTAGTAAACACCCGCTCTTCAGGGAAAGTGCTTGCAGTTGGGCTTTCAGAGGTGCCCAGTAAGTGCACACAAGTGGAGAGCCAAGCACTGCAGCAGTTGTTCTGCCTTTCTCAGGGACACGCCCACTGGAAACCACAGTGCCTTCCATCCCAGATGCCTCTTTGGAGCTGGTTCAGTTCTTTCTCGTCAAATATTTACACAACCTGCCTTGCTTTGCTTCATGAATACATGGCATGCTGATGCCCCGGAACTGTTTGTATTTTTCTCTCATATTTTATTTTGAAATTGATTTCCTGAATCTGGACAGAGCTCCAGCCTGAGCTGCTGGGTTCATTATCATGGTGGTGTCACAATAGACAGTGTTTCTACACATGCTGCTGTCTCCAGCAGGGCTGCCTTCCTTCCCTGCTGCCAAAAGTCCCCCGAGGTGATCTAGTGTGACTCAAGCACGGGACCACATGGGGTGAGGAGGATGCAGGCATGGGGACATGGGGAGGCAGTTAGGGGAGGTGGAGGATCCTGCCCTTAATCATCTGGACCTGGTAACATTTGCAGCCCATGATTTTTTTTACCTTGAGAACTCATTAACTCAGATGGACTCACTTCTTCCTCTATAGATACTGATAACAGCGTATTTCCAAAGAACCAATAGAGAACATTTCAGAGCTAATCTGTGAGAAAGCCATGATGATAGTATTTAGAAACTAATATTTCATTCATTTCAGAATAATGGAGAATGACACTGAACCGATAACATAAATGGGTGGCTTTCCAAATGTCTCTGCTTCCCCTGTTTCATTTCTTTCCATGTCCCCTGAAAGTGTCTTGTCAGCATAGGCTTAGCAGGAACACGGTGAGAAAAGCTGGACTTCTCATCCTCTCCTAGTTCTGTCCATTCATAGTCATCCTTCAAGCACAGGCTCACCAAGTACCAATGAGCTTTATCAAGTTACTATGCTAAGTGTTAGGGATATGGTAATGAATTCAACCAAAGTAGCCAAGCTCTTGTGGGTTTTACAGTTTATGGGAACAGACATCAGAAAAGAATTCTTGTTTAGCACACATAGCGTGGTGAGCCATAGGGTAAGGTCCTCAAGGGAAACAAAAGCCAGTGACACAGTGTTTGACCTGTCTAGATGGGTTGGGGAAGGTCATGAGGTGAGAACTGCTTTGTAAGATGTGTCAAGGAAGCCAAGGGTGAGCCAGGTAAGATGGCCAAAGGAGGGGAGTCAGTACCTATTCCCAGAGCATCATGAGCCCCTACGCCTTAGAGTCTCAGAGTTTCCAACCAAAGAGATCCTGTGTCCCTGTTGTAAGTGAGAAGCTCACAGTGGCCATAGCATGGAGGATGGAGTGGGAAGCCAGATTGGCTGTGTGGGGAAGGTAGAGTTCATCTCAGCAACCTACAGAGGCTTCATCTCAGGAAGGTGTGGTGGATTAGTTCCAGAGATGGGAGGATTCAACTCACTCAGGTGTTGGAGTTATCCAGGAAAAAGAGATGATGCAGGTTGGGCTGGGTGAGGGTGTTTTCCTCTGTTTACTATAATGAATAATCATAGCTAAGACAGCTTAAACAACAGGAATGTCTTCTCTTCACCGCTTTTCTTTCTGAAAGACTAGTGTGAACTTGATTGGTTCCTTCTGTTCATTCTGGGTGGAAATCTGCTCGAAGCCTCTTGATCTGTGCCTCCTACATTACTTGCTGTCTCAGTGTCTAATGCCCATCTTTTATTTTTGGTTTTTCAAGACAGGGTTTCTCTGTGTAGCCCTGGCTGTCCTGGAACTCACTCTGTAGACCAGGCTGGCCTCGAACTCAGAAATTCACCTACTTCTGTCTTCCAAGTGCTGGGATTAAAGGTGTGCGCCACCACTGCCCAGCTAATGCCCCTCTTATAAGGACACCAGTTATGTTGGACTAATATCTTCATTGTCCAGTGTGTGTTTTATATATATATATATATAAAGAACTTATTTTAGATCAGATTTATTTCAGATATTTAGAAGCTACACAATTCTGGTAGGATGTGAACTTGAGGGAATATAAAATCAAATTAAATCCAGGCTTGTAAAAAGGGGAGATAGGAGGAAGTGGTTATATCCAGGAGAATGTTTATCTGATTGATAAAAATCAATCAGAGGAGTTGGCACAATGGCTCTAGTTATTTTTGTGTCCAAATAAGAATGTCTTTTGTTAACTTTTAGCTAACCTGTGTGCTTATAGGTAAATTGTTTCTACTGGATGTGAGTTTAGCCATTGATGGAGTTGGAAACTCCCCTAAGTGTCCCTGAGCTCTTGTTGTTGAATCCAGTCACAGATCTTATGCCTCCCTGTGGTGTGTTGTGGTTAGTGCCGGGTTCCCTGAACTTGCCTAGCTTCTTTGCATCTCAGCTGCAATGTGACCTGCTTGCTGATAAGCATATTCAGGGCTGTTACTGTTATAACTGTGAACCATCCTGCTCTATGAGTCAACACTATCAAAATCCCAAGAATGAATCGTGCAGTCCCAAAAGTGGCATGTGACTTAGCTTGCCTCAGCATCTTGGCATCGTGTCCATTCGGCTGGGAATAGGATATAGATGGAGCCATGCTGCCCAATCACTCTGCTGTTCCTTAGTTGATCCCTCTTCATTTCTCCCCAGCCCGACCACCTAACTGACGTGGGTTGGCATAAAGAGCAGTATGTTCTTGTCTACACTGATCAGGTCTGCTGGGGTTAGAATCCAGACCATCAGATCCAAGCAGCCAGCCTACCTCTTCAGGATTCTTGCTTATGCATTCATAGCTGCCTGAGTTCTAAGACTGGGCTTCTGTCTGTCTTCATTTGCCCTTCTTTGTTCTGACTCGGTTCAACATCTGATACACGAGTCCTAGCCAGCTTCCTCCTGCCTTTGATCAGACCTGCAACTTTGCTGTGTCTGCATTGGCAGAAGCAGATTCAGACCCATGCCTACCTGTGCCTCTGGGGATAGAAGAGGGCCTTAGATCCCCTGAAACTGGAGTTATAAACTGATGCGAGCTGGGATTTGAGCTCAAGTCCTCATCCTCTGCGGGAGCAACAAGTTTTTCCAATCTCTCAGCCATCTCTCCAGGCCCATCATCTGTATTTTTAAAAGCAACTCTGTGGTTCCAGCATGAACCAGAATCTAAGAATTCCAATATCCCGATACAATCTCTGGGAACAACAAAAAATAAAAGGGAAGAGACCACAAACAGGGTACAGTCCAATCTGTCCAGTACCTAGGAGAGAAAATTCAAAAAGATGAAAAGACTACTTTTGATTTTACCAAGAAACAGAATGTTAAAGATGTATAGCATGATGGAAAATCCACAGCATCTGCCCTTTAAACACTGTAAGAGTCTCCACTTCTTCACCAAGTATCTTTCATCTTAACCTTGATACCCAAGCAGCGAGTCCACAGACCACCCCCCAATGACAAAAATAGCCTGGGAATAGTATTGTTTTCAGGAAGATGTAATTATTTCGAGTTGTTTGGAACATTTTGAGAGACACTGAATCATTGCTTCCTGGTGCTATGATTTAGATCTTGGTAAAAACCTCACGTGATGGTCAGACTTTGTACTGCCTTCAGTTAAAAATAGCTTGATTGCAAAACCCCAGTGTGCTCGAGAAAATTAAAATAGTTTCCTCCAGCTTCACCAAAAAATGACACACATCTCCCCCAGAAGTGGCATGACCCAAGGCAAACAGTTGAATGGAAATTCATGCATAAGCTCTGCCTTTCCTCTTCACTGCCTTTTCAGTAAATGCTAATTGAAGAAAGCATCTGCATCCAGTTTTCCCTTTATTTTTGTAAATTCTTTGCTTACACCCGGACGAAAAGCCTTCTCTGCCAGTTGCGTGCTTAGGCATTGATCCAATGGAAAGATGCATGGATGGTTTGCAATTTTCCCCTTCGAGTGATGACATAAATTACTCCCCAGTGAGCTATTTACAATGTCGTTCTTTAACCTTGACCCAGTGCACATGTTTTGAGGACTGAGAATCACAAGAGCTCTATATAGTGAGGTTGTGGAGGCCAATCCTGCCTGTCATTTATAGCTCTCCCACTATGACTGGCTTGTGATATGGCCTCGTGGTTTTGAATGTAGGTAGCAATAAAGCCAGTCACCTTGGGAGAGAGCCATTTCCACTTCAGTATGTTTGTATTCAGCACACTAAGTATTGTAGCCCATGAATCTGCCACTGTCTCAAACAGTACATTGAGTTGTATTGGTTAGGAGACTTTCAGACTTGCAGACTATCAGTGAGCTGATGGTAGGAGCTATAGAGATAGATTCAGTTCTGCTGGATGACCTTGATCAAGGTTGGGATTCTCCCTAAGCCTTTACTTTCTCCTCAGTGTTGATGTCAGGATGGTGCTCAGAGCATACCTGTCATATCTCAGCTTCCTTTTTCCTGTCTTTGGTACCTTTATCTTTAGTGGAGTTCCCTAGACACATAGCTGCACACAGGTACGTGAACACTCTTGGGACTAAATGTTGAGGGAGATGGAGAAAGGTCAGGAGAGGTCAGAAAAGAAACTAGGTTCAGCAGAAATATGACCTGTATGAATGGGGATCCGAAGTATAAATTGCACAAAATTTGCCCGAATTGGAACAAGAAACTCTTTGGCCACCCTATCCTAAGTAGTCACTGACCCCAGGCTTGAAAGGGGGAAGCTTCAGGCCAAGTGGTGTCATGAGAAAAATGCAGGTGGGAGCCCATAACAAATGAGGGGAGGGACACTCCAGTCCTCCTGGAACAAGAGGCCTAGAATATCTGAAAAGTCCTTCAAAGCAAAAGATCCCCGTGCCAGAACTGGTGAGACCTAAGCTTGCCTTGGTTTTCCCAAGATGATCTGATAAAGCAAGTGTCAGGTATGCTAAGACTGAAGCCAAGGTAATGGGGCTCTCTGGTCTCCATTCTTCTTGGAGCTGGCAACACCTTGGTTTATGACTGAGTCTAGTCCCTGAGGCTTAGTACCCACTTTTTATGAGTGAGGAAGGCCTCTTTTTTTGCAGTCCACAATATGTCTTTTATTCCACAAATTATTAGACATGCATCTCTGATGGAGATGGAAGATACAGCTGGAAATGAACTTGACATGCTCATTATCCACAGCAGAACTCCCAGAGAGGCTGGGTCACAGACAGTTGGTCACATGGTAAGCCCAGGATGAAAAGGCTCTGTGTGCTCAAAGGAAAGGAGAAGATGCTAGGATAAGAACAGGGACCCTCACTCCTATGTTGGGGGATATGCAGCAGGGAAATAATTCAGAGAGTGGAGATTCATAATTTATATGGTCAGCCTGTGGGATTAGCCAGTCTCAGAAGGGAAGTTTTTGTGAGTGTGATGAGACAGGCCAGCTAGTGATGGCCCTAGAGAGCCATTTTTGCATTTGAGATTTACTCATAGCGCAAGATGCAGTCCCTAGAAGAATGTTAGCATGGTCTAATTTGCATTTTTATAGATAACGGCTCTTCTGGCTATGGGAAGGAAATGTGTTTTTGGAATCTAAGAATAAGAACTAATATTTATGTACTATTAGAAGTGCTGTGCAAGGTGACTCCACAAATATTTTTCTCTTAATCTTCAGGCAGGCATTAAACAGGGCATTCTTTGGTGCATTGATCCAGCCCCTGATTGAGGCCCATCCCCTCTCCCTGGACTACCTTTGCACATAATTTGTGTGTGTGGCATCTGTCTCATGCGCTTTCCCTTCTCTTTATTCTTGACAACTGAAGTTGAAGAGTTGGTCTTTGGCTCTTTCCAGGTATCTCAGGGGTCCATGTCCCTTATGGCTCCCCAATACTTGAGAGCATTATTTGGAGGAATCCGATGACCTCAGAGGAAGAGTGGCTCCACTTCCTTACACACATGCCCCATCATTTCCTTTCTCTCCTGTACTGAGTATTCCTTCTTTCTCTTTTCATGCAACCTACATTTCTAATGTTTAACAAGATTGACTTTTTTTTAAGTTCTGGGGGCAAGTGTCTAGGGGCTTCAGTGACAGACAGGTGTATACGTTGGTCCAGGTCCCTTTCAGGGGAAAGACTCCTCATCCACTCCTCTTACTTGAGCCCTGCCCTCAGACACGACTAAGAGAACCTTTCCTCCTTACCTTATCAACTCAGCTGGCAAACCTAGGCCTCTGCTTCCTGACTTCCTCTTTTCCTTCTCCTGTTTGGAGTGTAAGGTTAGGCTCCTTTCCTTTACTTCCTTCCCTGGCATAGAGTCACCTGTGGGCCTCTAAGGTCAGTCAGATTAGGGACCACAGTGGGGATCCTCAAATGCCCTACAAGGAGGTCTGTAATCTGCACACATCCTCCTTTGTACTCTACATCACCTATAGGTGGTTTATTAAATCCAATACAATATAAATGCAATGTGAGTATGGATCATAAATGTCCCTCAAATGTGCATGTGTTAAAGCTTACACTGCACTGTTTGAAGTTCGTAGAACCTTTAAGACTGAGGGCCCAGTGGGAGTTGAAGAACTCCAGCATATTTGCTATAATGACAGAAAACAGACTGACATACTCTGTAAACAGTAACTATGCTGTGTTGTTTAGAGGTAATGGTAGGAAAATTAAGTGTGCCCATGACCAGTGCAGATGCATTTCTTTGAGTATCTTTGACCTGTGATGCATAGAATCTACAGATGTGAAATGCATGAACATAGAGAGGTTGCCAACTATATTTGTCAAACCACACTGCAGCTCATTCCTATACCCATTCCATCCCAGGTACACTTTTTTTTCCCCAGAAATTCTTCAGTGTCTGTCTGATCTAATTACCTCCCACTGTTCTTCTTCATGGGTGTAGGTTTTCCTGGTATTTTGATATTTTTAATCATGTCATTAGCAAATCATGAAGGAAAGAAGTCCAGACCTGAAGTTGCCTTTTCAAACGCCTTAGCAGTCTGGCCTCCTGCCGTCCATCAGCCTGACTGTCTTCAGCCCTGGATGAACAATCATTTACCCTTGAAATGAAAACCCTCAGGCTCACATTTCTGGCATTTTTGTAGCATGATCCCCCAAAAGGAATGCATTTCTTTAACTCACACTCCAACATATTCTAAACAGGATGAGGAATTTGTTCTCTTGTCTAAAGATTAAATAGCAGAAGAGGTGCCAGCCACGGGGGAACTGTGAGGTGATGATTTTATAATGAGTAGCAGAGCAGCAGGCTGCAGCAGGAGGCACCCCTCTAATTCCACATTATGTTTGGAATTCAAATGCAGGAAAGAGTTATGGGGCTCTGCTGAGAGTTGAGGGGCTCAGCTGCTGAGTTGGTAAAGGTGGCATGGTCTGTTCCCTTGGTGCTCCCAGCCCCTTGGTAGAGATGTCCCCGAAGTCTTAGCCTGTACTTTGCTTATGGGATGATTGCTCTCTGATGCTCTTTGCAGACTGCCACTGCCCTGTTTTGCCATCTACTGCCTGCTCCTTGCTAATTAACACCTCATTAGCGCCTTTCCCAGATGGAGGGTGAGGGACAGAGGGCAGACAATACAAACCAAACTACTTGGCAGGAAAGCTCCTTTTGAGTGTCAGTGGGACAGGGGCCATCAGTGGCTGTTTGCCAGTCCTGATCAACCTCACCAGAGCCTCTTTCTTTTGTTACTCCATTGTTACAGACTGGAGTCTAAGCCAGACCTCAGCACCATATCCTGTGATCATCAAGAGAAGGATGAGCAGTGTGGTTCTCCACCAACCTGTTCCTAATATGGACCACAGTTCTACCTGTCAACCGTAATGGTGCATTGCTCCCTGAGAGGATAGGACTATGGCTACCAGTCATCCCTTCTCCCCAGCAGCCATTTCTTATAGATTGGATATGAATGCTCAAGTTACAAAGTTTTGCTTCTAAAACATACCTTATACATATATGTTAAAGGGCAAATCATGTTAACTTCCCCAGGAAGATCAGAGATTTTACTCTGGTCTTACCCTCTGGCCTTTGCAAGGCAAATTCACTATCTATTGTCAACAATGTGAAAGTGTGAATGGGGCTGTAAGAAGCACATGCCTGGGACAGGGGAAAAGGGAGGGGAAAGAGAGGTAGGGAAGGGGGTGTGGTTCTGTGTGTAGCTCTGACCATCCTGAAACTGGATCTGTTGACCAACAGGCTACTCTCAGATTTGAAGATCTGCCTGTCTCTGCCTCCTGAATGCTGGCATCAAAGGCATGCGCCATCACTGCCTTCTCAGCTGATTTTACTTGATTTTCTCATCTCTATGAGGAAATACCTGACAGAAGCAATGCAAAGGAAGAAAGGTTTACTTTGGTTCATGGGTTAAGGAGAGATATGGTTCGTCATAAAAGAAAAGTAGGAATGAGAAGTGCTGGTGTTACCAGGTCCACAGTCAGGGAGCAGAAAGAGGGAAGGCTGGTTTGCTAGCTTCTTCCTTTTTCCATTTTTGCTTAGTCTGGTTTCCTCGTTGGGTGAATGGAATACCATCCACTCTCAGGGTAGATCTCTCTCAGTCAAAATTCTCTGGAAACACCCTCACAGATGTGCCTCTCCAGTGAGTTTGAATCCAGTCAAGTTGACAGTGAAGACTAAGCCCTTTCCTGCCAATGTGTTCTACAGCGACTCCAGCCTACCTGTAGCCTCTGTGTCTCCAGACGCCAGCCAGCAGGACTTTTTTGTCCATTCTCAGAGCCCTGTCCCAGCTTTCCCACACCTTGGAGCTCTTTCCCTGCTAGCACCACCTTTTGTGGAGCTCAAAGCTCTTTCCAACAGGGATGCTCCATCCCTGATGCCCTCTGCGATCTGTGATCCCCACCAGCACCATTCTCTCTGAGCCCAGACTGCCTATGCACAGACTTTCTTCCTAGCTCCTCTCCAGCTCCAGCTGAGTTATTTCAGTTAGATGGGAACAACACCTTGCTTTTACAGACTGTGCCCATGTGCTGGCACCGTAGCCTAATTTCAAGGTTCCTATTGGGAGGAGGAACATCACAGATCCTTGCTCCTCACCTACCTTCTATGGGTTCATGAACTTCCGTTCTCTCTCTTTTGACAATATTGTTCTGAGGAAAGATTTTCGGTTATCCTCTGGGATATTCCTAGCCCATTGGTTAGATGAGGCTGGTTTTTTGTCAGTTCGTTCCTAACTGAACTCACCACACTTCCACCACCACTTTCTCTCCTGCTCACTACAGCATCCAGCATCGCATGTCATATGGGAGAACTCGACACTCCACGGCAACTTCCTCCCCCTTGTCAAGAAGTCGTACTCAACTGCAGATTTTTAAACTATGTTGAGTTCAGTTCAGTTCTGAACTGGCCAGTAAGCTATGCCATGCAGACAGAACCTGCCATTCCCTGGTTCTACCATCTTTCCTCTGCATGGATTACCACACAAAACCAGGCGAGAGGAGAAAAGCAGAGGCTGCTGCTTGTTGGTCCAGGTACCAGGAGGGGCTGGGTTTGGTGCCTTGTGGTTGTTAGCTTTCGTGTGCTGCTTAGAACCACTGCTGCTGAAGGAAAGATCCGAATACAAAGTTGTCCTCAGAAGCCGGAGCCTTAAATTTTCAAAAGTTCCTTCGAAAACGGGGAACAGCCAGACAAATATACACGCACAAGAGCATGTTGGAATTATGATTCAGTTGCTGTTCAGGTGTGACTGTAGCCTCTCCAGGAGGCGGCTGTGATTCTGGATAGAGCTATTGGAGACCTATTGTATAGGCGGTTGGATACCTACAACAGCTTACCCGCTGCTTATCTGGGTTCATAGTTTTCAGTCTAGGAAAGGAGGCAAGTGCTATGCAAAAAGCCCCCCAACCCAAATTTCAACATAGACACTACTGATAGAATCTGTAGGTAGCTTCGTAGCTTTGTTGTTTCCAGCCAACAGCAAGGAAAGAAACAAGTACTTCAATCCACAGCTGCACAGAACCAAATCCTGCCAAGAAATTGAATAGGTAGAGGTGGATGCTTCTTCTGGTACAAGTTCAGTCTGTACCTTGATTCTGACATTCTAAGATCCTCACAGGGGAGCCCATTAATGTAGGTTGAGAATAGAAAAGTGTTGGAGAGTTGATAAGCTTGAGAGTGTTGGCGAGTATACAATAGAGAAGAGCCTTCCTCCCAGAGCAAGAATTTCAGAGAGGAGCAAAGACTTTCCCTCTTCTTAGGACCTCAGCTTCGAGTTAGTCTTCAAGTGTTTCCTACAAGCTGGACCTCTTAATGTGGCTGATGCAGGGTTCTTAGTGAGTGCTGGCCTGCAAGGAGGTCAGACCAACAGACTATCAGGTACAGCCAACAGCTCCATCTGGGCCACAGAAAACATTTCTGTAGAAGGCTGGAGCTTTGTAACTGTGTGTGTGACTGTGAACCACCCACTTCACCCACCCCCTTGCAGAACTGAACTCACATGAACTTGAACCCTCAGTGATCAAGTCCAGCTGTGCTCCATTCCCTCCTGGGAGCAGGTACTGCATTGATGGCATACTTAGTTTTTACGAGTTTTTATAGCATTATCCTCTATTCCCACAAATAAACTGAAGCCCCAGCTGTGAGCAGATAGGCTTGAGTACGAGCCAGGAGGCAGCCTGAGCCCCAGCTTCTGAGCATCTGTGAGGTGGGACCTTCTTCTCACTTGGATTCTTTCTTTACTACCACCTTGTATAAGGTGACTGGGGAGATTATCTGTTGCTCACAATACCATGTTTTGAGAATGAAAACTAACTCCCAGTGTAAGAGCTAAAATCCTGGGCTACCACAGGCAAAACAGGAAGGTGTGGTTGCATTTGTAACTGTGCCTGCTTTGAGAGAACAGCTCTTTCTTTAACTCCACCCAAAAGGACATACAAACTTTCACCTCTCTAACCCCACTCGCCTAGGAACTGCTGAGACAGACTGGAATGATCCAAACAACTCTATTAATTCAAAGGAAAAAATAAAAAAGCAATAAACAAATACAGAGAAAGAATTGCCAAACCAAACCAAAGCCTAATTTCCCTAGTTTACGTCTCTGATCCTGAAACAGACACAAGCTAGCCACAGTGCCCTGAAGATGGCTGACCTTCTATCCCTTCCCTGCCCATCTGCTTCCGTCTGGTGTGTTCTATCTCATCTTCTGTCGTGGAGCATCAAGCTCTTATGTAGAGACTGGACTGTGCAGGTAGCAGCTCAGCTCCCTGTTCCTGAGCTATGGAACCATCTTTATTGAGTTATTGAATGTATCTGGACTTAAGTTCCCTCATGGTGAAAATAATGACTACTGGGATGACCAAGGAAGGAAAATTGTCAAGAATGCCTGCCGAGGGCACAGGCAGACAGAAGGTATGACTGTACCATATTCATAATAATAAACTACAGAGATTCAATCTGTTTTCCTTTACTTCTGTGCCTCAACAGTTTTTTTGTATGTCGGTAGTAAGGTAATTTCTTTTCCACTAAGGCTAACTTCTAAATGTCCTTCTTCATTCTTGTTCTAGTGTAAGTTCTGTAGCTGTGATAAAACACTCTTACCAAAATCGGCTTAGGAAAGAAAAGGGTTTATTTCATCTTAAAATTACCATCATTGAGGGAAGTCAGAAGCAGGAACTTGAGGTAGAAACCACTTCCACGCTCATGTTCTCTCTCTCTCTCTCTCTCTCTCTCTCTCTCTCTCTCTCTCTCTCTCTCTCTCTCTCTCTTTCTTCTTCTTCTTCTTCTTCTTCTTCTTCTTCTTCTTCCTCCTCCTCCTCCTCCTCTTCCTCTTCCTCCTCTGCTCCCTACCTCTCTGGCTCATGCTCAGCTAGCTTTCTCATATAGTCCAAGTTCACCTCCCTCGGAATGGCGATACCCACAGTGGATTTGGGCTCTTCCACATCTTTCACCAATAAAGACAATCCCTCACAGATAATATGATCTAGCCAATCCTTCAATTGAAACTCCTTCAGATGATTCTGAGCTGTGTCAAAGTGACAGCTAAGCATAAGTTGGTCCATGGTTCTCCCTGGTAACATCTATTACACAATCACACAAAATTGTATATGTAGACATTTGTTGTGTAATATTGAGTCGATTTTAGACTGTGTGATTAATTCTTTAGTTATTTTTTGTTAAAAGTCACTGTCTTCTTTCCTGTTCTATTGCTGTGAAGAGATACCATGACTTAAGTAACTATAAAACAAAACATTTATTTGAAGACTTGCTTACAGTTTCCGATGCTTAGTCTAATATCATTGTGGCAGGAAGTAGGCATTCATGGTGCTAGAGCAGTAGCTGAGAGCTTTACATCCAGATCCATAGGCATCAGGCAGAAAGAATTGGGTAGAGGGAAAGAGAGAGGCAGAGACAGAGAAGGAGACAGAGGGGGAGGGGAGAGGGAAAGAGAGAGAGAGAGAGACAGAGAGAGACAGAGACAAAGAGACAGACTATGTATCTTAGGGTTTCTGTTTCTGTGAAGAGATGTCATGACCAAGGCAACTCTTATAAAGGAAAACATTTGTGACAATGGGCTGGCTTACAGTTCAGACATTTAGCCCAGTGTCATCATGGCAGGAAGCATGGCATCTTACAAGCAAACATGGTGCTGGAGAAATAACTGAGAATTCTGTATCTGGATCAGCAGGCAGAAGGAAGAGAAAATGACATTGGGCCTGGCTTGAGCATTTGAAACCTCAAAAGCCACCCCTAGTGACATACTTCCTCCAACAAGTCAATACCTCCTAATAGTGCCACTCTCTATAAATTTGTGGTGGACATTTTCATGTAAACCATCATACTGGGCCTGGCATGAACTTTTTAAATCTCAAAGCCCACCTCAAGTGACACATCACCTCCAATAAAGACATGCATATTCACTCCAACAAAACCACACCTAATCCTTCCAACCAGTTCATCAACTGGGGACTAAGCATGCGAGCATATGAGGGCATTCTCATTCAAACTACCAAAGCCACAGACCCTTATATTGGTCTTGGCTGTTTAACTGAAAATAGAGAAAGCTAAAATTGAACCTGTGGACTTGCACAAGGTGGTTCGTTGGCTCTAAAATGTGAGCACCAAAAGGACATACTCCTGTGTTTCATGTTTTCACTGCTCTTCTGAAGTTTTCCCATGACACATTGTTGCTGCAAGAGTCATGCTCAGATCCCAAAGAAAAAGAGGTGGAATGGTGGGAAAGCTTACATTGTTGTCTGTGATGGACTCTGATTGGCCTGCTTAGAATACTAGCCTTAAACCAGATCACTGTGACTGAAGGTGAGTGAGGTGCTTAGGTTGACAGAAATGAGCTCAGCTTGCATCCAGTGTTTTGCCCTCAACCAATCTCTGAGGCCAGGATAGAGAGCTCTTGTAAGAAGATAGCAGCTTCCCCCCATGTTCATAATACAGAGAATTAGATGAGTGCCATTCTAAAAAAGTGTTGCAATAGGCAGTAGCTGGTAGCTAGACTTGCACATGTCTCCACACAGCTCAGCTGCCCTCATCCTCTCTTTCTTGGCTTAGGAAAGAAACTGGCTTGACTAGAAGTAGTGAACTGGTTGATGCATTATCCAAACACCTGCCATTGCTATGAAACATGAGGAAATTGTACCTACATTTTGTGATCTTAATGTTGTTGTCTCCCAAATTCCCAAGTTGAAACCTACACTCCTTATGAGCATTGAGGTGGGTAAGTGTTGATTATCCCATGATAGCCTGATAGGTTTGATGCTTGTGACAGCTATTTTCTGTGTCACTGTGGTCAAAACACTCAACAGAAACAACTCAAGGAAGGAAATGTTTATTTCATCTTAGAATTTTAGAAACTTCAGTCTGTAATGGCCAGGTCCATCCTCAAGACATCAGTGGCACCAGGACTGTGTGCCAGAGGCAGCTTTTAATCTCACAGTAGACAGACAACAAAGCAAAGCAGGACCAGAGACTGGGTACCACTTTCAACACTCACCCACATCCTCCACTGAGACCCCATGTCCTAGAGCTTCCATATCCTCCCCAACAGTGTCAGTTTCAGAATTAGCACATAAAGCAAGCCTGTGGTGGACATTTCAGGTTCAGACCACAATGCTCTGGTGAGAGAGATTCATAGGATCCTGCTTGCCTCTTCTTCCCCACAAAGAGAGAGAGGTAAAATGGTATCTATGAAGAACAGGTCTCCATCAGACATCAGATCTGCCACTGCCTTCTTCTTGATCTTTTCTCAGCCTCCAGAGCTGTAAACAACGAAGTTGACTGTTTACAAATTACCCTGTCTAAGGCAGGCATTTGTTACACAGTCCAGAGAGCCTGTTTTCTTATGCTTTTCCAGTCTTATTGCACGCTGGTTGGGTTCCTGTGCTGGCGCAGGGTGCTTGTTCCTGTGTGTGCAGCTGCTAGGATGGTGGGGGTCAACCTCTTGAGAAAGGGAACACATTGTTACTGGAACGCCAGTGAAAGTATCTTCAGCCCCTGGGTGCCCATTTCAGGGGGCCACACATTTTTAGAACCACATCAAATATTGTCATGTTGTGGGGCCATTACTTCATTTTGTCATTAAACATCTTTTTCTTGGTTTTATCCCTTAGTTTCTTTTAAAACCAAGATAAGATGTTTCTGGTTTTCTCAAGGTTCTTTTGATGAAATATTTCTAATTTATATTTGTATTTCTCTTGTAGCCTGGGGAGCATTTTTATGTGCACAGAGTCTTCTTTTGTAATCTTATCCAAGACAAACTTCTGATTCTTCTTTTTCAAAAAGTCACTACTAAGAAAAATAAAACTTAAAAGCTAGCTTACCAAAATGTTACGGAAGAAATATATGGTCTCAGGAAAAGGCACCCTGCTCTAGAATCTTTAAAATGTCTTAGTAAAGGGTCGGGTGATTGATATCTTTGTGGACTGTGTAGTCTCTTCTATGATCACTCAACTTAATCGTTCTAGTTTGGATGTAGCCATGGACCAGAAACAAATGAGTAGGCAGGACTGGTTTTCATTAAAACTTTATTTACAAAAGCAGATGGTGGGCCAGATTTCAGCTGACCCCAGTTCTCAAGCATTTCCTGCTCTTTAACTATCCGGGGAAAATTACAGTTCAAAACTTTAAGGTGGATGGGTGACATTTTTATCCCATTTCATGGGTACAGTGGTTTGAATGAAAATGGCCACCATGGGCTCATAGGAAGTGGCACTGTTAAGAGATATGACCTTGTTGAAGTACGTGTTGATACAGGAAGTGTGTTGCTGGTGGACTTTGAGATTTCAAATGCTCAAGCCAGGCCTAGTGTATCTCTCCGTGATGTTTGAGGAGCCAGATATAGAACTCTAAGAAACCTCTCTGGCACCATGTCTGCCTTTGTGCTGCCATGCTTCCCACCATGATGACAATGTAAGCCAGCCCCAATTAAATGTCTTCCTTATAAGGGCTGGTGTCTTATAAGGTCATGGTGTCTCTTCACAGCAATAAAACCTAACTAAGATAATGAGGCAGAAAAACTGAACACTAAAGAGTTGAGAATGAGACTCGCCATGATCTTTGGGGTTTAAGATGAAGAGTGGTAAGGATAGTCTAATGATTCAGTGATTGTGTAGCATAGCACTCATCCTAAGCTGAGATATTATACACACGTGTGTGTGTATATGTATACATATATGTGTGTGTATATATGTATACTTAGATTTGCATATGCATATATTATGCATATGGAGACACATGCATATGTAAACACATACACACATGCATAGACACAAATACTCTTATGCAAACACATTTGTGTATACACATGTGTACATACATACAAGTACACTTATATATCTATAGGTACATACATACACACAGATACGTATAAATGCATACATACATATATACACATAGGCATATACAAAACATACATGGCTATATACACATGAACTCATATATATATATATATATACACATACACACAAATATATAAACATTTGCATATCCACATGTGTACACACATGCAAATAATCCACACATGTACATAAGCACAAATATATATGTACATATATATATATATATATATATACATGCATTATGTACCAATATGTAAATATGTATGTGCATATAGATCCACAACAGCCTTACACCATATGAAAAATCTTGAGATAACTTAAATCTTCAAAAGTAAATTCTCCATGCAAAATATTATTATTGAGCCATGAAAATGAGATTTAGTTTATGCTAAGTGACATGAAGTGGGAAAGTATACCATGAAACCTCAGCTAATTGAAATAAAGAGCAAATATGTAGAGAAAAGCATTGACAGCAGTCCGCCTGCATGGAGAGTGTTTTTTCTCCATAGAGGATTGTCTGGGACTTTACTCGATGGGCATATGGGTATGGGTGTGTGTGTGGGGGGGTGTAGAACAATGTTTTATAGTGATCATGTTACTTAAAGAACAGAAAAGCACCTCAGGAGAAAAATACTCATCTAAGTTCATATAGTTCTCAGCCCAAGACAGAGATCTTCATATTCTGAGGCTGGCTTCGTGTCCTGTTCCCCAGGGCAGGGCTTTGGTCTAGCACCAGATCAGAGGCCTTTGGAGATGCACCCTGCTTTGGCTTTCTGGTCCCTTTGGCTGTATACTCTAGGCGCTCACAAAGTACTGCCTAGAACCTGCCAGCACTTTGAACTCTAGCCCCCTCAGTGGACCCCCTCATGAAAGTCAGATCTTCTTCTCATAACCATATAAAGTAGGGATATGTGATCCTATTTTCCAGTCAAAGAAACTGAGACATAGAGAGAGTAAACACCCTGTTCAAACTTCCATAGCTGCCTTGTAGAGGAGCTATGTCTTGGATCCTTCTGCCCCACTCCTTTTGAAATAGCCTGCCCCACTGTTCTCACTCACCCTAACTCTCCTTTGTATAACAGATCCAGAAAGATACTTGTTTCCCGATGTACTGGAAAATGCTTGGGGCTCCTATGGCAAAGGCAGCTGTTGAGTGACTTGTGCACTCCTGGATTAGGTGACAAGATACCAGGGTCACAGAGGGGTTCCTCATGTCTGTACTAGGAAATGGATGCCTTTTTGACTAGATGCTCACAGAATTCAAAGAACAGGAAAACAGCATATATTAGTATTCTATAGTTATCATGTTACTTACAGAACAGAAAAGCATCTCAGAAGAAAAATACTAGTCTAAGTTTACATAGCTCTCAGCTTGAGACCAAGCTCTTTATATTCTGAGGCTGACTTGATGTCATGTCTCCCAGAGAAGCTAGGGAGGTTGGCGATGGCATCTCTGTGACAAAAGTGGCTAACAGAAGCAACTTCCTAGAGGAAGGGCTTATGTTACTTCACAGTTTGAGGCTATCATGAAGGGAAATCATGGTGAGGCTCATGGTGACATAAACATATGGCCAAGCTTCTTACACAATGGCCAGACAGACCAGTAAGCAGAGAGTCAGACCTGAAGCAAGGTTGGGCAGTAACCCTTAAGACTGGTCTCCAGTGACCTACGTTCCATGTCCCAAAGATTTCATAAGGTTCCCAGACAGCACTGACAGCTGGAGAGCAAGTGTTCCAACACAAAAGCCTATGGAGGACATTTCACATTCAAATCATGACAATGGAGGATCAGGCTGAGAGTGGTAACAGGCTGGGAAGCTGTGGCCCAGTGATGATAGGAGGAGGACCAGGCTGAAAGTGGTAACTAACAGGCTGGGAAGCTGTGGCCCAGTGATGATATGGACATGTTTCACGTGCAGAAACAATAGATGTGATGTCAAGCGAGAGGCTCCCTGGAGGAGACCAGCAGGCTTGGGATGGAGGGGAATGAGTCCTGAGTGAGGGATGTTAAGCACCCAGCTATACCACTCCTGGTCACATACCCAGAAGATGCAGCAACATGTAATAAGGGCACATGCTCCACCATGTTCATAGACTTATTTATAATAGCCAGGAGCTGGAAAGAACCCAGATGTCCCTCAACAGAGGAATGGATACAGAAAATGTGGTACATTTACACAATGTAGTACTACCCAGCTATTAAAAACAATGACTTCATGAAATTCTTAGGCAAATGGATGGAACTAGAAAATATCATCCTGAGTGAGGTAACCCAATCACAAAAGAACACACATGGTATGCACTTACTGATAAGTGGATATTAGCCCCAAAGCTCCAAGTACTCTAGATACAATTGACACTCAAGAAGAAGGAAGACCAAAGTGCTTCAGTCCTTCTTAGAAGGAAAATAAAATACTCACAGGAGCAAATATGGAGATAAAGTGTAGAGCAGAGACTGAAGGAAAGGCCATCCAGAGACTGTCTCACCTGGGGATTCATCCCATACACAGTTACCAAACCCAGACACTATTGTGGATGCCAAGAAGTGCATGCTGACAGGAACCTGAAATAGATGTCTCCTCAGAGCCTTACAAATACAGAGGTGAATGCTCACAGCCAACCATTGGACTGAGTGTAGGGTCCCCAGTAGAGGAGTTAGAGAAAGGACTGAAGGAGCTGAAGGGATTTGCAACCCCATAGGAAGAACAACAATATCAACCAGCCAGACCCCAGAGCTCCGAGGGGCTAAGCCATCAACCAAGGAGTACACATGGCTCCAGCTGCATATGTAGCAGAGGATGGCCTTGTCAGGCATCAGTGGGAGGAGAAATCCTAGGTCCTATGAAGGCCCGATAGATGCCCCAGTGTAGGGGAATCGAGGACAGGGAGGTGGGAGTGGGTGGGTGAGTGGAGGAACACCATCATAGAATCAGGGGGAGGAAGGATTGGATAGGGGGTTTCTGGGAGGTGGGAAAATGGGGGAAGGGGATAACATTTGAAACGTAAATAAAGGAACTATCCAATAAAAATAAAAATATAAAAAAGGAAATGGACACTGAGATCCCAGGGCATGCTGGCAGATTTTGAAGAGAGGAGAAAGAAAGGGAGTGATCTTCCAGATTCTAAGTAAAAGAGGAATGGTTTGGGATATGGCTCAGTAGTCGAGTGCTTGCCAAGCGTGTGCAAAATCCTGCACTCTGTCCCCAGCATCTCTAAAACAAAGAAAACATTGAAGGAAGAAGGATGTCTTACTGGAAGGCTTCAATAACAGAGGGATGGCAGGTAGGCACAGCAGATGCAAAGGCAAAATAGGCAGCGTCTGTGTGTGGAAGCAAGAGCTTCCTGTCCCGGGTGGGATACTATTGCTTGGAAGGCAAGACATCAGCTTGGTTCTTACTGAGGCATTGACTGAGGGAATGTGTGTAAAGAACTGAGTGTTCACAGGTCAGCTTATTCCAGAGGGATGCATTTATAGGGCACCAGGAAGACCTTATGGGAAGGAGAGAAAGGGGCATAGAACAAGCATGAAGAAAATAGGAGATGACTTAGAAGTCCAGCCTAACAAACCATGATGGAAGGTGGAAGGTAGGATGAGCCAGAGACACAAGTGTGAGAGAACAAGTCTCCCCACTTTGGACCAGGGATGTTGCTCAGCACTAGACTGTCTGACTAGCATGGCTAGCATGAGGAAGGCTGTGTGTTCAGTCCCGTGAACTTTAAGAAAACACATTATTCTGTCCACACAGAGGAGGATGGGGGTAGAGAAGGGAAGACCTTGGCACTGGCCTGGACTGACTGATGGATGCCAGGTATCTACTGACATGCAGACCATCCAACCCTAAGGCTTCATGGGTCAAAGTTAAACATCAGAATGGTCTCATGGGTATTCATTCTGAAATCCCATTTCGATCCAGCCCATTGGTTCACAATGGGATTCAGGGCCCAATGCCGGGATGGCCACCTGCCTTCACGCATCTCCACTGCTGATATATTTGCCAGATCCAGCTCATACACCCCCTTTCAGAAATACACCTACAAGACAGTCAAGCATGCTTGCATTCCTGAATAGCCTAGAGAGGGAGCTCACTGGGCTCAAGGAAACCTGAGAAGCATGTGGAGAAACAAACGTTGGGGCAGTTGTCTCTGAGGGTCCCCACAGCAGATCACAGGAGATGTGTTTGTTCATTTCCTCATGTTGCGCCATGAGCTGACTTCGCAGCTGGGATTTATTTTCAGAGCACTTTGGAATTTGACAGACCCTCCTGCCTCCTGCTTCACAGCTGAAACCTTTTGCCATTTGGTTGATGATAAAGCAAGTGATGGTTTACACTAAAAGGGCTGTAAAAGATGCTGTCTGTGAATGAGACAGACAGGTGTCAAAACCAGAATAGCAGACAGCACAGTCAGCAGAGCTCCGGATCTGCTCTGCAAGGTCACTGGCAACTCTCAAGTTCAGTGTCGCCTCCAGGGGGCATTGAAGTCTGTGTGCACACACCCTGCTTAGAGGTGCCCCTCAAAGGGCCTGGTGTCGATTTAAAGCATGCACCTTACAGAGCTGTGCTCCACATCTGTAGAGAAGGCTGCCAGGTCCAAGAGTACTGCAGGAGTGAGGAGAGCAAGCTGGTAGGCCCAGTCCAGAGCCATACTTGCCAAACCATCCTAAAATGATGCTAGAGAGCCAGCTCAGGAAAGCACAGCATGCCTCCGGAGTGTGACCCAGGGAGGTGGCTGCCTGGCATATTTGTTGTCCTTTATGTCCTTCCTTCATTAGCACAGCAAACCCAAACAGAGGGCAGGAGAAAGTATTTCACTGTTCTTCTCTTTCTAGTGAGAGGGTCTCACTTAACTGATTCAAAGGAGGGGGCTCTCGGCCATGTTCTTGTGCCCTGTGTCCTTCACTAGCATTTGTCTATTTGTAAGTCTGTCCTGTCAAGTCCTATTCCATTTCTTTCTATTTGGTTCCATTTGCTCCACCCACCCCATGTGCTTAGGTCAGTGCTGTTAGTTTGTGGTCACTGAGGTAACAAGTGGATGTCATGATGAAACTCAAAGAGTCAGTCAAGGAAAGGGGCAGCTCAGGGCCAAGGGAGCAGCCAGGAGCACCCTGGGCGCCATGTATTGCGCTGGATAGCCAGGCCCCAGGCAGAGCCGAAGAGGGTCATGAGGTGAGCAGAGGTCAGACTGGATGCTTTCATACTGGGATAAGGGATGTGGACTTTTGGAGACCACTAGTGGGGAGCAAGAGTGATTTTCAAGAAACAGTGTGACTGTTTAAGTCTACCATGCTGACTGTATATCACTCCACTTTACTTCGCTCTCACTGAACCTAGGCTGGCAGCTATCAAGTCCTAGCAACCCTCCTGCCACCATTCCCCAGTGCCCCTGGTGTTACAAACATATGTACCCGTGCCTAGCCATTTTACATGGGTGCTGAGGTCTGGGCTTGGGGTCTCATGCTTGCACAGTAAGTACTTGTTCCCACTGCCATCTCTCCAGTCCCTCATGCTCTTCAGTGGAGGATTTCAACAATTGACTGGTGGAGTGAAGACCATGGTGAAAGGGCAGCTTTGGAAGAATGACACATTTTATTTGCAGCCATGAATGATAATGTCTATGATGCCTAGAAACAACTGGACGCATTGACGCTTCTAAGAGGAGTCTGACTACATGGGGCTTGTCAAATATCTTCAAGGCTATGGTGAAGGCTGGGAGAACCACGCAGTAGAGTTCTACAGTGAGGAAAGAGATAGAAATGAATCTGACTCCAACAAAGAAAACCAGAAACTTAGAATCAAGGATAGGGTGAGGACTAATTGGGTGGAAGATTACTAAGAATTAACACTGGAGTAAAGAGAATTCTTGTTATACCCACTTACCAGAGTTCATACTGAATATAGGCCACAGTGATAAGATATCAGGGGAAGTCAGATACTAAGGGTGAGCGTTTTGCCCAATAGTGTTACTCAGTTTCCCACTACTGTGATAAAATACCTGGCATCGTCACTAAAGATAAGATGTTGGTTTTGGCTTGGGGCTTTGGAGGTTCCAGTCAGAGAATGGTGGTCTGAATCATGCTTTTGACCTCTAATGGGGTGCTAGATGGCATTGGGGAGGAGGCAGGGCAGAGCATACTGCCTAACTCACAAGATAGGTCATACAAGAGCCCATGCTCCCATAGTTGTCAGAGGCGCATCCCCACTGACCTAAGGACCATCTACAATGCCCCACCTTATAAAATTTCACCGTATTCAGTAATGCCATTCTGGGGACCAACTCATGCAAACTTATAACATTGACTTATCTTAAAATGTCTTTCTAAAACTGTATGCTTTGGACCAGAAGAGGAAGCCAAAAGCTGAGCCCAGCTTAACAGGGGACTCAGAGGAGCCACCATAGAGTTTTGGTTTAAAGGGAATGTCTTTGTCCTCGAGAGATGGGTGTTAAAATGTCTTCAGTATGTTAGAGGTAATACGAGAAGAAAAGATGTCACCAAAGACCTCTCAAAAGAAATGGGAAAGAGAAGCTCCAAGGCCCAACACCAAGAGAGGGTAAGGGCTGAGGACAAGGAGCCACTTCTACAAATGAGGAGCTAGCTGGAAGTCTTGGTGTCCCATAGCAAAAATATTATCAGGGTCTGTTGGGAACTAAGGAGGTGTAGGGAAAAGAGGGGGGAGGGAGGAGCCCATGTCCGGCCAGAGTTCCTCCTATGCTCTGGGCAAGTGGACATGGGAGGGCTGCCAGATGCTTTCCACTCAGCCCCGGGTGGGCATCGGGGCAACCCCCAATACCAGAGGACCTAGGGTGACACCCTTGGCCCCGGGGATATGGGAGAGAGGGCAGAGGGAGAGAGGTTCCCACGCAGGCAAGAGTCCTTAGTGTGGGCCTTGACTGGAGCACAGGAAGTCCTTCCATCAGATGATTAGAAATGGCTCATTAGAAGAAAGCCTATCCCATTGCCCATGCACAGCAGGCCTTGATGAACAGAGACAGTCTATGGTTTTAGAGCTTTATTATAGAAAGGCAGGGAGAAAGGAGAGAAGGTAGAAAGAGAAAGAGACCAGCCATGACCAAGAGGAGAGAAGGGGAAAAAGGAGAGAAAGGAGAAAGGCTAGAGTAAGAGAGAGAGAGCAAGAGGGAGAGAGAGTAAGAGAATGAGAGGAGAGCATGAAGAGAGAAGAGAGGAGAGGATGAGGAGAAAGAGAAGAGAGTGAGGTGGGGCCAAGCAGCCCCTCTTATGATGAGCTGTTATCTTACTGTTGCTACGTAACTGGGGAGGAGTGTAGCCTGAAGGTCAGAAGCTTGGGATATTGTCTACATGACTACTAACCACATACTTCTCCTGTGAGGGCTGTGGGGGCAGTAACTTCGACAGGAGCCTTGAGTCCAGGAGACATAAGGGAACTCCTTCCATCCCATGTAGGTGAATTATCACCATTAGGTTTTACCGGGGTTCAGACCTCAACTTGACTGGAGACCAGACTGTCTGTGAATAGCACATTGCCCCACAAGGGTCATGTTGAAGAGTGGGACAAGGAAGAAAGTGACCAAAACATGTTGTTTGCAACTGGCACAGAGATTTCCCTGTAGCCTGCACCGGATGATATCCGTGGGACTGTGGTAGGTAATGGCAGGTTGCAGGGTCCAGTACTGGGAGGAGGCCAAGTAATGGACCACGAGTGTTGATAGGACAATCTGCCCGCAGATGAAGAGAAGATAGGACTTCTGGGTCACTGAAGGTTTCCATTTGCTCTCTTCTTTCTAACAAAAGAGTCGTGATGTTGTTTATATCCTGGAGGCTGTAGATAGTAGAGATTGGAGACATTGGGGATAGCTGAGTAGGAAGGAATCAATAGAGAGAACAAAATGTTGCTGGTCTCAGAGACAGACACAGAGATTCTAAAATACATCTTCCTCTAAAATGAGAGTAAGATGGCTGAGTGAAGCCCAGTAGGCAGAAGATAGGCCAAGCACACAGTAGGGAGGGAGAAGAACATAGACAATATCTAGCTTCCTGGCTCAGGTTTCATTTTCTGATGACACTCAGGCTGGTGTGCAGAGCCTGTTTGGGAAGGAGCTGGTGAGCTGCCTTGTAGCTGCACAGTAAACTGCCAGAGATGGAGCTCTGCCAGGCAGAGGACTTGGAGTGGCTGCTCAACAGAAGAGAAGACGTTAGGTCACTGACATCCAGAGGTGACCTCTAAGACTTCCACATGAATAAAACTGCACAAAGGATTTATATAGAGAATGACAAGGAAAGGTGGATGAGATAGAGCCACTATGATGAGCGGGAAAGGACAGCAAAAGAGCAGAGGGTGCCAGAAAGGAGTGACAAGCCTGGGTTTTAGGGGAGGGGTGCTGTTTGATTTTTAAGACAGAATCTCCCTATACACCACTAACTTGCCTGGAACTCACTATATAGACCAGGCTGGCCTTAACACTCCAAGATCCACCTGCCTCTGCCTTCTGAGTGTTGGCATTAAAGGTAGTGCCACCATGCCTGGCTTAGCAGGATGTGTTTTGTTTTGTTTTGTTTTGTTTTGTTTTGTTTTGTTTTGTTTTGTTTTGTTGGAGATCTATGTATAATTTGCAAATTTCAGCAAAGCAGCCAGATCAAATAAAGGAAAGATGTGTTTTTGGATTCAGCAATGGGAAAGATGTCGGTGACCTTGGCAGAGGCTGTTTTCATGGGCTGGGGGAGGAGGTGACCAAACTAGAGTGACTTAAGGCACAGGCCCAACAATAGAGCTGACAAGTAGAGATTGCACTGAGAAAAACAAGGTCTTGTGAACCGTATGGATTCCATTTCTCTGTGAGTTTCTGCCAAAGAACACTGGGGGTGCCAAGAAATTAGCCTGGCTTGTTCTGGCTTGGCAGAGATTTGGAGCTCTGCCCCTTCCTCCCCAGCCCTAATCTCAGGCTCACACTACTGTGCTTCTCTCTCCTTCAGGCCGCATCCTGGACCTGAAGACTGGGACAGTGAAGAAAGAGGGACAGCAGTCATCCATGCGCATGTGTATGGGCTCTCGGCGCTCCTTCATCTGTAGGATGAGGTTTGTGGGTTAGCAGAGGCCCAGGCCAGGGGGCTACACTCTACCTGGTGCTCTTCAGACAAGAAGTATACCCCAGTACTTGATCCAGCATGAGAACACTGCCTCCTGCCCTTTTAGTGACTCACCATTTCCCACCATTCCATTTCACACCTTTGTGTAGCATATTACCCTTTTCTCTCTTTCTCATTCTTTAGATTTTTGGTTTTGTTTTTAATGTAGCCTCAACTGTCCTGGCACTTGCTATACGCACAAGGTTGGCCTTGAACTCACAAAGATTCTCTTGGGTGCTGAGATTAAGCGTGCACTACCACACCAACACACTTTTGTCCTTTTCTGGCGGGGGTGGCGGGTGGGGAGGCTGTACTGAGGATTGGACCTAGGACTGTGGCCCCCAGGCAAGTGTTCTGCCCCTGAGCTATTTTTTAGCCTTTGGCCTTTGGGGAGTGTAGGGTGGCTTGGAACTCCTGATACTCCACTTCTACCTCCTTGGTGCTGTGCATTGCACTAACTCTCCCCTTCTGCACCTCTTGATTGTTCTCCTGACTCCTTCAGGGCCTCTCACACACCTTGCCTCTCCAGAGTCTGCACTCCTCAACATGGTCTGTATTGAAACCACCAATCCCATTCTTAATCTTGTGTTTCCTGTAACGACTCACACCTGTTTAACTGGCCCTCAACATAATTGATTACATTTTTTATATTTTGTTTTGTGTTTTTGAGTCAGGGTCTCATGTGTCCCAGGCTGGCATCAAACTTATATAGCTGCAGCTGACTTTGAAGTTAGGATTTTCCTGCATCCACTTCCTAAGTGCTGAGATGACAAGTGTGGGCTGCCATGTCTGGTTTATAGGAGTTCAAATCCAGAACTCCCTTTATGTAGGCAAGCATGCTAGTGACTGGCTGAACCACATCCTGCACCTTGTAGCTTTGTATTTAAAATGTCAGTGGTTTGGCTTTGTAATTCAGTTGCATCATTCTAAGGATGGAGACTGGGATGTATACTTCTTTAACTTCCTTTTCTTTTTCTTTTTTTCTTTTCGAAATGACAACTTATATAGCCCAGGCTAGCCTCTAACTCTTTGTACCTCACCCCAACTTTCAACAGAATGTTTTGTATATAGTTATTACTTGAATTCTTGAAAGATTGGGTCCAGGACTCCTCACCGCCAGCAAATCTAAAAGAGAAAGAGGCAGAGAGACAAGGAGGGAGGGTAAGAGATTGTTCTGGTTCTTTTCAAAGAAAAACAAAGGTCATTGCAGTTTTTTGTACCATTGAGGTGATGGTAGGAATTGAGATATATAATCTACTTGCATATATATAATATGGCATGCAGCCAGTCACATGCAGGGTATAAAATAATGAGAGAGGTTAGATATAGGACTTCACTATGTCCTGTTCCCTTGGAGAAGTAGGTATCATCTCATTGCTAGGGTAGGAAAGATAGCTGGGAGTGTCTTTAGAGTGAAGGGGAATGGTCATTCTTTCTAGACTAAGGTGCCAAACAGATAACTAAATGGAAAGATAAGGAGCCATTTGGCTGTGTAACTCTGAAACCCAGAGGAGAAGCTAGGGCTGAAGATGGACTCAAGGATGGATATTAGGGTGGCAACTGGGCTGATAGGACAATCATTTTAAGTGACAGGACATCAGAGGACAGCACATGGGGCCCTACTTCACCAATAGCAGAAAACTGAAGTGAGCATCCAGGCAGGTGGGAGAAAACCAGAGAGGGCTAAGGAAGAATTTGAAATGTCACTGCTGAGTCCCAGAGGTAAGATCTGAGGCTTCAAGAATGCTCCTTAGAGGGAGAAGTGGGAGAAGCTGGAGCTGCAGGTGGGCGAGCAAGGTAGACTCAGTCCCCTCTGCCCAGCCTGCCCTGGCATGTGTTCTTCCCTGGGCTGTCTTCAAACATCTCTCCTAACCGGTGTGGGTTTCTGCATCTATCTTGGTTCAGCAGCATTGCCTGTACCATCAGCCTTTCCTCCTTCCCTTAAAGCTGTATGGTCCCACTGAGCTGCCCATCCCAGACAGGCACAGCAGAGCCACTGGCTACTGTCACTCTTACTGAGTTGTCTGCTACGTGAAGTGACTTAGCATTGCACATCTTGTGGATACAATAAAGTTCTAAAGAGAAAATGCTTTAAAATTGATTCAAAATTCTTTTTTAGAATAGCACGTTATAACAAATTCTATTCATCATGGCAGGAGAGATAGCTGTGTTACAAAAAAAAAAAAGGGTCTAGCAAGGTAGTATGTGTATGTGTAATCCCTGTGATAGGAAGGTGGACACAGGCAGATTTCTGGGGCTGGCTGTCTACTGGGCAAATCCTAGGTGAGAGACTATGTCTCTAAAAACAAGTGAATGGCACTTGAGGAAGAATAGCTAAGATTGTCTACTTGCCTTCACACAGACATGTGTGTATATCTGAACAGATGTGCCTGCATACATGTGTATACACAGACAGACACATAGACACACCCAAAGAGACAGAGACAAAGAGAGGGGAACTCTACAATGATATGTAGCAAAGAGTGACCTATATTCGTTATCCTAAGTGGGTCTTCAAAACCCTAGTTTACAAAACATCACTTTACGGTCTAGTGAGAGAGCTGTTAGTTCCCCCTGCTTCTGCTCCTCTCCAGACTGACTGCTGGAGCTCTACCTGAAAGCCCCAGTGAAACTCCTTCAGCTGCCTCAGGTGACAAGATGGCACTGGAATGGCAATGCATAAGTGGTCTCTGAGTTAGGATGGAGTCTCACTGGCTGCCTGCTGTGTTGCAATGAGCTGGACAGACATAGGACTCCTGGGCACAGCATCCAGCCAGAAAGAGCACATTGTCTGCTGATCAGTCACAGAAGGGTCCTCCCATCCTAGCTTGGCAGCGAGTTAGTGATATAAGCCCAAGTGATATCAATTCTTAATTACTCCCTCCCAGCCAATCCCATGAGTTAATTGCTTGGAGACATCATGCACAGCACACCACTTCAATTAGCAGCTTTAAAGTGCCACTGTCATCACCCATAATCCCCATCTCTCCAAGCCCAGGTACCTCCAGAGAATGTCCTCATAGTTGCTCAATGGCAAATGAGCCCCATGCTACCAGGGCTGGCTTGAGAGCTGTATAGCACGTTGTTCCGCTTGGAACATGACACCATCAACAAAGCAACACTGTTTCCTCAGGATACTGGGCATGGACTGCCAGAAAGGGACAGAGGGCCCTGTTGGCATCCCTGAGTGACAAAGTCACAGATCGATCCTGCTGTGAAAACCACTCCAATGTTGGCAGCCTCCCAAGGTCTCAAAGCATAATTGGCTTTTGTGTGTGTGTGCATGTTGTAAATGAAGACATCCAGGCTGGCACTTGTCATGTAGTTGGGAAATGGAAATGCACTTAGCAAATGGGCATGCCAAGTGGTGTCCAGAACCTGGGATTCTGAGAGAGTCCATGAGAAGTAATCAGAGAGGTTCTACCATTGTGGAGAGTGTTTCATCCTCTGGTCCCCAGAGAGTGGCCCCCAGATAGACCTTATTTTATGCCTATGGTCCCTTTGCTCCACTCTCTTTTGCAATCAGTGGCCTTCCAGCTATGTAGTTTGTTCCTAGAGCCAGCTGTGTAGTTTGTTCCTGGTTCCAGTGATGGGGGAGGGTATCCACAGTATGATGCTCAAGCCTGGGAAGATGCTACTGTTCAAACAACATCTGCTTTAAATTAGTGTCTCTGCTCAGGCCTGAAGAGACACTGCAGCCGTCATCACCCTCCTCCTCTCCACAAAGCCACCGGTTCCACCAAAATGATCTGTGAGACCAAGGATGGCTAGGCTTCTTTGGTCTTTCTGTAAGCCTCTGGTACTAAGATGGGCTGTGAAATGATTCTCATGCATGCAAAAAACTGGCCAAACTCTCCTTCTAATGGCAACTACAAGTCAAGATGAGGCAAGCCCACTTCTGCCCTTTGGAAGGATAATAGCCATGGGACTTCCCTGAGTAAACTTAGGACAATTGAGAACTATCTACATGATAGCAAGATGTAGGGGAGTAGAAAGTAAGGGTAGGAAAGAAATTCCATAAGTGCTGGTCCTAGGTAATTTTTGTAGCACTTTTCTTTTGACAGCAGTATGTGTGGCAGGCAGGAGCAGCAATAGGGGGCATCCTTTAGTGTAAGGACTCTTGTGAAGACCTTGAGTATAAAGGATCCTTAGCCCTGCAAGTGTTAAAGCTCGTGGGCCATGCCAATGTAAGAGATTGAGAATCCTCAGCTCTTGACTGCAGCTGGCATTTCAGTTTCCAGGCCATCTAGGTATCACATTCTTCCACCTTTGATAACAGCTCCCAGGCCTGAGGTGCTAAAATTCTTGACCCTAAAGGTTTGACAAGTATGTAATTCTTCCTACAACCGGACCTACAGTTTCTCATCTCTGACTCTGCAGGCCTCTAGCCTGCTGCTATCAAGCAGCTGGTGACCCTGTCACCTATGCAGCTCAGCCTGCCAGTTGGCTTAGCTGTTGCTGGCACTGCTGCTCTGCTGCCTCGGCCTTCACCGATGCTCTCCGATCTCTGCCGTTTTCTGTGTGTTATTAGCGCAGGCCATAATAAAAAAAAAGTAATTAAGAAAATACAACTCCAGAAAAGCCTTTAACTGGGCTTAATGTGATATATAGCAAGAGAGGCAGCATAGAAGACTGTCTCACAACCAGCTAACAAAGTGGGCTAGAGAGTCTACTTATATAGCCAAGAAGTGTATTTGTATCAATTATAGCAAACCTTTCAAGCAAACGCGGGCTAGTCTTTGCCCCTGTCACAGACTTATCCCTTGCTTGGCAATCAGAAGAAGCATTCCCCTCCTGGCTTAGGTAGAAATTGTAGTAAGGTCATCTAGAGTTCACTAAGGCTTTTAACAGTTAAAAAATCCAGTAAGAACTATTTCAAATAACTGACTAGGAGTACACCATCAACAGTAGTTTTTACAAGGTGTCTATGAAGTGTTCAGAGCAGCGAGTGCTCACATAAGGGTAGTCTGACTGGCTGTATGACTAATACTCATTGTGCTCAAGACAGTCACAGATAGATGCAAGAAGTCCAGTGACCATGGGGGAGAAAGTAAAATCATATCCCCTCCATACCTCACCATCTTTATTTATAAGAAAGAGAACATCAGAAAGAATGTTTACCAATTAAAGAACTCCTCAATTCCATTGTCAATATGGCTCAGTCCGTCAAATGCTGGCCTTCTAAGCCAAGACCTGAGTTTGGTCCCCAGATTCCATGTGGAAAAGACTGGGTGTGGTGGCACACTTTAGTAGTTCTAGCACCAGAGATGCAAAACCAGGAGGGTCCCTGGGGCTCAGCCACCAGCCAGCCTCACTTGGTAAGCTGCAGACCAGTGAGATACATTATCCCAAAAGAAAAGATGAAATGATACCCGAGGTCATCCTCTGGCCTCCACATTTATAAGCATACACATGCACCTGCACCCACACACACATATGTGCACGTTCACACACTTGAACACACACACAAAGAATGTACACTAATAGTGGTTTGACCACTTGCTTTGGTGAGAGCTGCATTCCCCTTGTCTGTTTCAGCAGCATCTCATATTTCAGATATTTACTGCATTCGCTGGTTCTAATACATATGTTGACTCTTAGGTGTGGAAACGCTCCCTTGGACCACCTGCCTTTGAACAGAATAACCACCATGAGGAAAAGGTTCAGGTGGGCATTTCTCTCTATGATGTACTTGGGACTATGCTAGTAGATGGCTTATTAGCCCCACAGTGGGGAATAGTTCAGCTTGAATAGGACCAACAGAGTATATGTCAGGGTGACAGTACCCAGGGTGAGAACTGGGAGTTGGGTGACTTTGAAGCCCCATTGATAGAAAGGAGTCAGGATGATGGGAAATCAACCACTATGGAAACAAGGGAACAAGTAGCTTAGATACCAAAAGGGTCATCAGCATCTTGCCATGTTTCCATATAGTGAAGACAGCTTCATGTAAGTTCTCTTTCAGGAATGGCCTTGGCCCTGTGAAAGAAGGAGAAGCCCAGTATGCTGTGGTCCACTGCACAGGTTACATCAAGGCTTGGCCACCAGCAGGTAAGCAGAGCGCTGCTGATGTATTTCCAAGAAGGCAGATGCCTTCACCTCTGATGGTATAATTGGAGAAAGTGTGGGAAAGTATTGTCGTTTTTCTTTGTGGTTAGAATGTCATTTTTGATACCAGAGAAAACTGCCGCTATCTGAAATAGGTTTCCAAAAAAACCTTGATTCTTCAAGGGTGAGTGGAGCCTTTGCATCATCAACCTCAGAAATAATAATGTGGAGATTTGAAATGATAGTTACAGCCGTGTCGCCACAGATATGCGTATCAAAATCACATTGAGATAACAGATAAGAAGCATTGGCAAGGAAAAAGAGAACTGAACCATCTTGCTGGTGGGAATGTGAAATAGCATAGCTGCTTGGAAAAACACTTGCAAAATGTTAAGCATGCAGATACTGTATGACTTCACAGTTTGACTCCTGAATATCAATCCAAAAGAACTGAAGACCTAGATCTACAAAGAAATGTGAATATAAATGTTTATGCATAATGGACAAAGAGTTAAAGCAACCCAAATATACATTAAGTGATGGATAGATGAATATAAATGTCATGTAACCATACAGGGAATAGTAAAGCACCAAAATTTAGCTATGTGGCATAGTAATTCCACAAACCAAAGAGCACAAATCCTATGGCCATAATGCAGTTAAAGAATATAGAGCAATAGCCAGACTAGTGCTTGGAAGAAATAAAAATAATTTACAGTATGCTGCCCATTGGCAGGCAAGCGAAAATAGAAACTGTAAGATAAAGTGGCTTGAGTTTCATATTGTAGCTTTGCCTCTGCTGGGCAGTGAGCTGTGGATTACGTTCGGAATGGATTGCATTTTTGCCTTGGAGGGGGCTATACAAGACCCCTCCCTGACTAGGAGTCTACAATGATCTTTCCTTCACTGGCTGACACTGCCTGCTTCATAGCTAGAGTGATGCTCTGCTGCTCATTGCCCACCTCTGACCTGGCATGTTGACTTTCATCTGTACTGTAAGAGGTCTGGAAGTAAAACAATTTCTCGATACTGTCTAGGTTTTCAAAGAATGAAGCCTCTATGTCCACAAATACCATTAGCACCTTACTGCAATTCTGAAATGCTTTGCATTATCATAACAGTAATGACTGTTGTGTTTACTATGTCCGACATAATTACAACAATCATAACAGTGCTGTGGAATATCCAGAGTCTGAACACCTGCAAGTCAAAACTCAGCAATCTAAACACCCCACATTGACTTTTTGTGCATGTATGCACACAGGTAGATAGATAGATAGATAGATAGATAGATAGATAGATAGATAGATAGATAGATAGATAGATAGAGATATGCATGAGCACAGCCTGTCAGTACAATGTATATAAATGTCCTTAAAGGTATTTTTTTCCTACTTAAAATATGATCTTGGTCTTTGTTGGATTACTATCACAAAATATTACAGACTAGGTTATTTACAATGAAAATAAATGTTTTTCTTAGTTATAAGGATGGTGACTTCAGGGCTAAGGGGCTGCATTTGACAAGGGTCTTCTTGGTGTGTGTCATATTGTGGCAGAGGGTGTCTTCTGGGGAGAGAAGTGACACCCAGCTGGCACCTGTGAGTTTAGATGTCTCTTATTTATTTATTTATTTATTTATTTATTTATTTATTTATTTATTTATCGAGACAGGGTCTCACTATACATTCCCACTGGCCTGGAACTCACAACGTAGACCAGGCTGATCTTAAAATCCACTTGCTTCTGCCTCCCACATGCCTGGATTAAAGGAGTGTGCCAACACACATAGCTTCTCTCTCTTAGGAAGTCACTAACATCATCATTAGGTCCCCGTGGGATCTGATTTAACCCTCATTTCCTTCAAAAAGTTCCGTCTACAAATGCCATCAACATGTGAAGTTGGGGTCTCGGGTTTCTAATGCATGAACTTTTGGCAACACTTTTCTTTTTTCTTTCCTTCCTTCTTTGTGTGTGTGTGTATGTGTGTGTGTGTGTGTGTGTTAATGTACACACGCAGTGTACATGTTGTGCCTGCATAGGTCAGATCCCCTGGGAGTAGAGTTACAGAAGGTGTGAACTACCATGTTGGGAATCCACTGCAGGTTCTCTGAATGTTCATCCGACATTCTTAATCACTAAATCATCCTCTCTAACCCTCTAAGATAAATCTTTAAACCATAGGAAGTATAATTTACAAACTACCAGTATGCTGTTTACCAAAGGACAGAGATTCTGAAGGCATCCAGCCCTCAACTTAGGAGATCCACACATAGTTCTAACAGTGCTGCCGAACCAGTCAGAAGCAGTTCAGTGATAGCATGGGGATTTTGTAAGTGGCAAGGCATGGGAACATCAGACAGTGCTTGAGAAAGTAGCTTTGTAGTAGGAGATTGTTCAATGAGATGAAAATAAGAACAAAAAATTTGGAGAAGGACTGGCAGCAGTGTCTCCATTATCCAGTGTGTGTAATGGTCTATGTATGGCCATTGTTGAGCAACAACCGCAGGGCTACAAACTCCAGGCCCATCTTTCTTGAACTGCTCAGATAAATATCTCACTGTAGAGGTGATCATAGGAAAGTGTTATCTTTGGAGACAGATGAGTCCCTATGCCAGCTGAGGTTAGGAAAATTTGCCCTGAAATATGCCCATACCCACACTACATCAGTACTCCAAAGCCATCTGGAGATCCATGCCAAGAGGATGCCTTGATTCCTACTGAATCTTTCTTCACTTAAGTTACTCAATTATTCTTACTATACAGGGTGTAAATTCCTCTTCTGCTTCCAGACTCAATATTATGCCCTTCTGCCCCTTTATTGGGGCTCCAGACCCATGATCTCACATGAGTAATGACATGAGTGTGATAAAACTCACCCGGCCCCTGCGGGCAGGGAGAAAAGATGCCGTGGCCCAAAAGGCAGGCAGTGGCTGCACCCAGAGGGTGAGTTCCTCTGGAGCTGCATGTGTCTCAAGACTGTTGGTGTTAACTTATTTGAGGCAGTAGGACTTATTCTTTGCCTTAAATACTGGCCTATGAAACTGCCACATAAGGAATGGTTGGAGAAGCCAGGGTGTTTCACTTAGAGAAAATGAGACATGATTTCTGTCTGCAAGTATTTGAGGGGGTGTCATATGAAGGAGGAATTAGTCTCAGGGTAGTTCCAGAAGGCACAAGTTGGAGCAAAAGAGGAAAGTTACAAAAAAGAGAAGTGAGTCAGGGGCATGCGAGGGCATTAAAGATACAACAGACACATTAAGCTACGGAAAAAGACAGTTTTCACAGTTAACCAGAACCGCACGTTGAAAAAAATCGATACCACTCTCTCTTACATTATAATGGACCAAAGAGCAAAAAGGCAAATGAAAAGTAAAGGCAATATGCTTTTTGCACTGCTGTTAGGAATGTAAACTAATGCAAAGCTTGAGTAGACTGAGCAGTGTGTATCAAACATCTGACAGTATGTGGCTTATGATCCAGCACTCAGATTGGTGGAAATTTATTCTGACAAATTAACTAGAGATATCTGTATATTGTGTTCTTAATCACATTTAATGACTGTGAAAGATCCAAATGAATCTGAATGCCACTGGTAGAGAACTAGATAAAATAAATGTGGAAACTCCATATACCAGCACATTGGACAGACATTAATGGGCTTTTGTGCTATTCAAGAATTTGAGAACAAAATAAAGTGTAAACAACTGTTTTTAAATGACCACAAGACCTATACATCTCATTTTTAAAATTATAAATGAATAAAGCATACATGTGTGTTAAAACTGGTATATTAACCATTTATTTCTGACTATGGATTGTTGGAACATTTTCTTTTCTGTTCATGTCCACATTTTCCCCATGTTTTACCTGATTTTAATAATAAAAGAAAATGATGTTTTGAGACATCAATCTGAACCTTCAAAGATGGTATTCGAAATGATCAGATTATATGGTTTACAGAGAGCTTGAAAGTACATCATCGTCTGCTTTTTGAGTCTGCTCTTGTACAGGGTGTTTCTGTGAAGACACAGGTTCTAGAGAAGTCCATCGTCCTATATCATTACTCATGCATGCATGCAGGGGACTTAGTTGCCTTGCTGCTTTGTTCTGTGGCTGCAGGGACTGTTTCCTTTATTAATAACTGCATTCTTAGCACATATAATTCTAATTCTGGATCACTGTTCATAGCCTACAAGATCCAAGGGTGGATGCTGGGCTCATCTTCTCACACCCATCTATCATTCAGACTTAGCAAACATTGTATTTTTGAAGGCTGGACGAGTGGGTGCATGGATAGATGGGATGGATGAGTGGGAGGGTGGTGGAAAAAGAAATGCTCTTGAAATGAAAAATGGTGAGTCTAGAAGGGTGCCTGTGTGAAGCCAGTTCTTGCTAGAGTTTCTAAGTTTAAGAAAGTCAGTTTTGTGGAACTCTTTTGAGATGGCTAGTGGCAGAGACAGTTGTGTGGCTTGGATGAGTGGTAAACTGAAGTTATGACTCTCTTACCCCTTCCTAAGGTCATAGAGTTGGGGTACTGGGGTAGCAAACATCTCACTGTAAGGACTATCAGACGCCTTATAAATTTATAGTGCTGGCCCTGCTTGCTCACATGCTCTGCAATTATAAACAATGACTAAGTTATGGAAATGAAGATTTGTGGCAGCTAACTAAAATGTGAAAAATGAAAAGCCAACCTCAAAGAGAGAGAGAGAGAGAGAGAGAGAGAGAGAGAAGAGAGAAGAGAAGAGAAGAGAAGAGAAGAGAAGAGAAGGGAAGGAGGGAGGGAGGGAGGGAGGGAGGGAGGGAAGGAAGGAAGGAAGGAAGGAAGGGAGGAAGGGAGGAAGGAAGGAAGGAAGGAAGGAAGGAAGGAAGGAAGGAAGGAAGGAAGGAAAGAAGGAAAGAAGGAAAGAAGGAAAGAAGGAAAGAAGGAAAGAAGGAAAGAAGGAAAGAAGGAAAGAAGGAAAGAAGGAAAGAAGGAAAGAAGGAAGGAAAAAGAAAAGATTAGCAGCCAAGGTGGATTTTGCAATGCAAACCAGAGCTTTATGGACAGACTCCTTGACAGTGCACTTAGGCTGAATCTTTTTCTTCCCACCTGTTTATGGTATAGAAACCTCACACTAGATTCTGGTGTATTCTTGAAGCCCTTTCTGTAACATAGTAGCCTTCCTAACTAGCTTGACAACATCTTACACTATATTAGTTTAGTATTTGGAGTGGGACTAACAGGCATTAAGTTAGTTCCCTGTCTCATCACACAGTTGTTTAATTAGTCAGTAACTACTCATGACAGGGTACATTTTATACATTGGAGGTGTATTCAGAAGCTGAGGAACACTACATTTCTAGAAGTGTGACTTATTTCCACCCAGCGTCACTACCAAGCACCTTGCCTTTCATAGAGGCATCTTTGAGCAAATGTCATTTCTAAAGTGGAGGTGTGGCTTACCACCTAATACACCATGTAGAATGCCTGGTTACCTGGCAGAATGTTGGCACAAGAGAGCCAAGGCCTGACCCAGGGTATAGAGTTTGAATTCAGGACATATGGCTTATCCCTGGAACAATCTAGATCGTGAAAGCATTTGGAACTTTCTTCACTGGTGAGGTGGGTGTCTCTTTTCTCACTTTGTTGCTAACTTTCAGTAAGCCATGGCCACAGCATGCCACAGGCTTGAGGTTATTTTGCAGTTCTGGCCAGAAGCCTCTGGGGTCAGGCCAGTGCTCAGACTTCAGCCGACAGCTTGGCTCTGCCATGAGCTCATCTCCAACAGTTCTGGGTTTCTGGCAGTTTGCTTCTTGAGTGTGGTTTGTTTTTCTACCGTGTGAAAGTCTCCAAAAATCGCTTGCTGGTATTGAGGCCACTAAGTCATAAACCATGACTGCACCCCTCTGCTTCCTAGCCACCCTACACTGCCCATATGTGGCATGCTCAGGATCTCTCCAGAATCAAAAGCCACCACATTAGCTTTTGAGATGGGGAATAACTATCACCATCCTCTGGTTTCTCATTCTCAGGCAGGATGAAAAGCCTCTTCCCATTCCTTCTATAGATGGTTTCTGAGCTCCACTACAGACAAGCTTTGTGAGGTCCTGGGGATCCTGAGGTGAGGCTGACATGGTGCCTGCTTACAGAGCTGTAGAAGGGACAAACTTCCAAGTCAGCCGCAAAGCCTCAAGTCATAACCAAGGCACAAATTCAAATGTTGGGTTGTGTCAAGGCAAGCTTGTCTAGCCTACATGCCAGTCTGGCGAGCAGAGATAGAGAGTAGAACTGGGATGAAACATAGGGTAACGGGAAAGACTTTGCTAGATAAAAACGCATTGCAAGCAAGGAAAAAACATAGGTAGCAGAGGTTTGAACAGTAGCACCTGTCATTGGGAACACTTGGAGAGCTACACTCAGTGGAAAGCCCTTGACCTTATTTATTTATTTAGTCTTCACAAAAACCCTAATGATATGCAGACACAGTTATTTTCTAGTTTCTAGATACCTAAAGACAGCATTGTGAAGCAGTTGTCCCAGCACATCTGGCTAGTAAAAAGCTTAAGGTTGGACCATACACTTGGACATCTTGGTACATTCGCTGTACTCAGCCTTCTCCATGCAGTAAGGAGATACTAGCTGCGGGTGGGAGGGTGGGTGAAGCACAGGGATAGCATCAGATCTTGGGGCTATCTTAGTTAGGATTTTTTGGCAATGAACAGACACCATGACCATTGAAGCTCTTATTAATGAAAACATTTAATTCGGATTGTTCAGAGGTTTAGTCCATTATGGCAGGAAGCATAGTGGTGTGCTGGCAGAGACTGTGCTGAAGGAGAAGCTGAGAGGTCTACATCTTGAACTATAGGAAGCAAGAAGAGACAGTCACACTACACTGGCTTGAGCATCTGAGACCCACCCCCAGTGACATACCTATTCCAAGAAGGCTCCTAATATTGACAATCCCTATGGACCTGTGGGGGACGTTTTTATTCAAACCACCACAGGTCTGGAATGCTAATCCAGAGAGCTTGGATCCTTCTCTGCATTTTCTATAAAGGTTTTAGAGAGTAGTCTATTAACTAGATGGAATTTGCTGAAAGGCCGAGGGACCAGTGAAGACTGGAGCTTTTGTGTCACCTTGGGAGAAAATGAAGCTAAAGGAGGACAGTGGCTATGCTCATGTGAACATAGGTAGCCAGGATAATGCCTGTTCCAGATGGCAGTGTGGCAGTTAGCAAGGTCTATATGAGGCAGGGGGGAAAGCTGCAGCTCACAACCAGGAAGTCTGATTGCAGAATCTATGTGCTTACACATCATCATTAAACTTAACGGCTTCTCTTACTCCTTACATAGGTGGAAAGATCACTTTGGGCTTTTGACTGAGATTTGCATGTCAGCTATTTGGTCATTGTTATATTATGCCATCTATTTACATACTGTTATCTATATATCATCTGTCGTGTATCAAGTATGTCTCTCAGACCTATCATCTGCGTGTCAAATCTATCATCCATCTTCTACCATCTATCAAAACTGCTATCTATGTAGTTCCACACACATGTGCATGATGGCAACACTTATTAGACTCAGTAGATTATTTTTTTATTATTATTTTTAAAAAGAGAGAGGCAGGACATAGTGGTGTGTGCCTTTAATTCCAGTATTAAGGAGGCAGAGGCTGGTGGATCTCTGTAAGTTTCCAGGCCAGCCAAAGCTACACAATGAGGTCCTGTCTCAAAAAAACAAAAAAACAAAAAACAAAAACCCACAACAACAAAAAACCTTTATTTTATTTAATATAAGAAGACATGAAGTTGTCTTTTCCTGTTTTTCTTTAAGGACTTCTACCTGTTTGATTGTGTTATCCTGTTTTTCTTTAAGGACTTGTAACTCTTTAGCAATGTTCTCCTGTAATTCTTTAAGTGAGTTATTAAAGTCCTTCTTGATGTCCTCTACCATCATCATGAGATATGCTTTTAAATCCAGGTCTAGCTTTTCGGGTGTGTTGGGGTGCCCTGGACTGGGCGAAGTGGGAGTGCTGGGTTCTGAGGATGGTGAGTGGTCTTGGTTTCTGTTAGTAAGATTCTTACATTTACCTTTCACCATCTGGTAATCTCTGGAGTTAGTTGTTATAGTTGTCTCTGTTTAGAGATTGTTCTTCTGGTGATTCTGATTAACGTCTATCAGCAGATCTGGGAGACAGGCTCTCTCCTCTGAGTTTCAGTGGTTAGAGCACTCTCTGCTGGCAAGCTCTCCTCTTACAGGGAAGGTGCACAGATATCTGGTGTTTGGACCTCCTCCTGGCCGAAGAAGAAGGCCCAAAACAGGACCTTTCCCAGGTGCTGTGTTGCTTTGGCAGGTCACAGAAGCTGTCAGCTTCTGTGGTGCACATTCTCACCTGTGCAGACTAAGTTCCTAAGTTCGGTGGAGTCCCGGAACCAAGATGGCACTCCCTGCTCCTGAGGCAGAGGGCTCCCGTGCCGGGCAGACTCCTGTCCTCCCCAGCTGGGAGGGTGGCCGGATGTCTGCGGCCCGAAAAGGGTGCTGCCTCAGCGGCTCTGTGGCTCCCGCCTGTCCCAAAAGCTGTCTGCTTCTGTGGTGCACACTCTCACCTGTGCAGACTAAGTTCCTAAGTTCGGCGGAGTCCCGGAACCAAGATGGCGCTCCCTCAAGAAGACATGAAGTTGAGAAGGGGATGTCAGAGGGAGTCCAAGAGGAGATGGGAGGGAATATAATCAAAATACATTGTATACGTGTATGAAATTCTCAGAAGAAAAAATTAAAATACATTATGACCTATTATTTGTCTGTCACCAATCTATAAATCTATCCGCTATCACATTTACCATCTATTTATCTCTCAAGTCTATAATCACCTTTTAAAACCCGCATCTATCCTCTGTCATCTCCCTTTCTGCCACTTGTGTGAGTTGTGAGGTTGGCCAGGTACTAAGCAGACCATGTTGCTTGTGTTGTTCACCCTATCTTTCTCTACACCATGACCCTGACATTATTTGGTCCATTTCACCATACCAAGATGAGTCTCCCAATAATTAACATCTAGAAGGGTTGGCAGGCCCCACACTCCTGGATACCTCCAGTTTGAGGATTTTCTCATTGCCCTATACAGTTGCAAAGAGAATTCTTGAGGTCACAGGTTTCCAGGAAGACACTTCTCCAGCATCTTTAGCAGTTAGTTTCTAACTTCTGATGTGGAGATGGCTGAGCCTGCCTTGGCTTTCCTTTCAGAATCTTCCCCTTTTCTGTTTTAACACGAGTAGGCTGTTTCCCGAATGCCTAGAAATCAAATGTTTGCTCAGTATGCTAGTGGGGATGTTTTCGCTCATTTTAATGACTAGGCTGTTTCAGCCTGTATGGGGTCTTCAGCTGTCCCTGTAAAGATGTGTCCTTCAGGCATCAGAGTCACCCCTGTGTGTCAGGTGCCACAGCCATCTCCTGGTTCTTCTTTGGCCCCCTCTAGATTTTTGTTCTTCATATGAAGTCCTAGAACTTCTTGACCGAATCTTCTATTCACGGCCACCACTCCCTTTTCTGTTTTCAAGGTGACAAGTGCGCTTTTTCATCTGCACTCAGTCCTCACTGATGAAGTTGCTGTCTTCCTGTAAATATAACATCATCTAGAATTGACTTTAGATTTTTCTCTCCCTTATTTTTATTATTATTTTTCTACATTGCTGTTGATAATTTTATTTTTTAATTTAATTTTATTTGTAATTCATTTTTTACACACCATATTCCATTCCCCACCCCTCACCATCACCCTCCGACTGCTCCACATCCCACACCTCCTCCCACCCCACCCCATCTCCACATAGTTGCCCCCACCCCCTACCCCACCAGACCTCTAAACTCCCTGGGGCCTCCAGTCTATTGAGGGTTGGGTGCATCATCTCTGAATGGACACAGACCTGAAAGTCCTCTACTGTTTGTGTGTTGGGGCGTCATATCAGCTGGTGTATACTGTCTGTTTGGTGGTCCACTGTTTGAAAGATCTCGGGGGTCCAGATTAATTAAGACTGCTGATCCTCCTACAGAATTGCCCTTCTCCTCAGCTTCTTTCAGCCTTCCCTAATTCAACAACAGGGGTTAGCAGCTTCTGTCCATTGGTTGGGTGCAAATAACTGCATCTGACTCTTTCAGCTGCTTATTGGGTCTTTTGGAAGGCAGTCATGATAAATCCCTTTTTGTGAGCATTCTATAACCTCAGTAATAATGGCAGGCCTTATGACTTCCCCTAAGCTGAATCCCACTTTGGGCCTGTCACTGGACCTTCTTTTCCTCAGGCTCCTCTCCATTTCCACCCCTATAATTCTTTCAGACAGAAACAATTATGAGTCAGAGGTGTGACTATGGGATGGCAACCCCATCCCTCACTTGATGTCCTGTCTTCCTGCTGGAGGTGGGCTCTATAAGTTCCCTCTCCCTACTTTCAGGCATTTCATCAAAGGTCCCTCCCTATGAGTCCTGGGAGTTTCTCACCTCCCAGGTCTCTGGTGCATTCTGGGGGGTCCCCCCAACCTCCTATTTCCTGAGGTTGCCTGTTTACATTCTTTCTGCTGACCCTCAGGGCTTCAGTTCTTTTTCCTAACCCAATACCAGATCAGGTTCCCCTCTACCCTCCACTGCCTCCCCAACTCGCTCCTGTCCACATTCCATCCCAAGTCCCTGCTTCCCTCCCTCCCCACTTGTGATTGCTTTCGTCTCTCTCCCAAGTAGGACTGAGACATATTCTGTATGGGTTTTTTCCTTTTTTCTCTTTCTTTCTTTCTTTCTTTCTTTCTTTCTTTCTTTCTTTCTTTTTTTCTTTCTTTCTGTCTGTCTTTCTTTCTTTGTTTCTCTCTCTCTTTCTTTCTTTCTTTTCTTTTTTTTTTCTAATATCAACTTATTAGTGAGTGCATACTATGCATGTCCTTTGGGTTTGATGTCCTTTTGGGTCTGAGTTACCTCACTCAGGGTGATATTTTCTAGTTCCATCCATTTGCCTCTAAAAGTCAGGATGTCTTCATTCTTAATAGCTAAGTAGTATTCCATTGTGTAAATGAACCACATTTTCTGTATCCATTCTTCTGTTGTGGAACATCTAGGTTGTTTACAGCTTCTGTCTATCACAAATAGGCCGCTATGAACATAGTGGAACACATGTCCCTGTGGCATGGTAGGGCATCTTTTGGGTATATTCCCAAGAGTGGTATAGCTGGGTCTTCAGGTAGACCTATTTCCAATTTTCTGAGGAACTTCCAGATTGATTTCCATAATGGTTGTAACCCCACATCCAATAGAGGGCTAATATCCAAAATATATAAAGAACTCAAGAAGGTAATCACCAAAAAAACAAACAACCCAATCAACAAATGGGGTATACATCTAATCCGAGAATTCACAACTGAGGAATCTCAAATGGCTGAGAAACCTAAAAAAAAAAAAGTTAAAGTCCTTAGCGATCAGAGAAATGCAAATCAAAACGACCCTGAGATTCCACCTTACACCAGTCAGAATGGCTAAGATCACAATCTCAGGTGTTAACACATGTTGGAGAGGATGTGGAGAAAGAGGAACACTCCTCCATTGCTTGTGGGATTTTTCTCTCTCTTGTAAAGCAACTGGAAATAATTGTTCTGGTTCCTTACCTTGGTGTCCCCTTTTTCACATGCTTTCCAGTTCTATGTGACTTACCTTAGACATGTGACTGTGGGATGGTCCATTCTGAGAGCTGACAATTGTGCCATCATCCATTGCAGAGGATCTAGAAAGACCGGAGTACCCTCGACAAGGACAGGAGAGAAATGTTTGGCTTTGCTGCAGTCTTAGGAACACCTGAACTAGCTTTCACCTGTCTGTTCCCAGGGCAATAAATGGAGTGTCAGGTTACAAATCACACACAGCCCCAGTGAGAGTTCTAGAAGTCCATGTGGTTTCCTAGGAGTCCCAGGTGCTTCCCTGAGACTTGCCTTTCTTCTGGACTCATCTCAAGTCAAGCTTAAAACCTTCCACTCCTCCACAGGCAGTTACAGGGAATAGGGTTCCCCATTGTATCCTTCCTCAGTGTGGTCTGGTCTGATCCATGCATCCTAAAACCACCTCACGTGCCCCTCGCCCCCTCTCCCAGTTTCCAGCACTAGGATATACTTCTTTCTGTGTCAGGCCCTGGAATCTTTCATTGTCATTTGGAAGGGACAAGTAGGTACAAAAGCATCAGTTATACCCATAAGACTTTTAGGCTAAACCACTTTTAGAGTTTCCAGGCAAGATCCCTGAAATACAAGATATTCACAGGTCAACTTGTTTGTTTGTTTGTTTTTCCCAAAACTATCCACCAAGATAAAAGTCACTAGACTGCAACAAAGGGATTCCATTCAATCCAATGGGAAACTTCCCATTCTGCATTTCTCTCCTGGCAAACGGTACTGGTTGACACAGTGTAGCACAGTCTCTGAGAAGCCTACAGTGATGAAACCACTTTATCTTTATTGAGACTGTTTCCCAAATGTGTTTTTGCAACAGTAAATTTTTCCTAAAGTTTACAAATGTTCCTCAGGGAAGGCTGTGGCAGTATGCCGTGAGCAAGTACCCTGGATTGCTTGCAGCCAGAAGACAGTTGTTCCCCTTCTGCCTTTTGTTTTGTGAAATATAAAAATATGTCTTAATTCGCATGAGGTAGTGAAGGCCAAGGACAACCTCTTTCCAGAGAGACTGAAAAACAAACCCGCTTTCCACTTTGTCTGCACTGGGTTCCTGTAACCCTTAGTGAGGCATGAAGAAGCCTCCCTGGCCAGTGCTGTCTTCCCTTCCCAACAGCAGTTTCCAGGTCCATCTCATTTGCATTGTTTATACTCTCCAGATGTATTTCTCGCTAGGCTAGCAGGAGGGAAGAGGCTATCCAAGGAGGGCGTTGTAGCTTAATATGAGGTGAAGTGAGCTCTTGAAGCTGATCAGGGAATCACTAAAACCTGTTAGAATAGTTGCAGTTATCCTGTTCTTATTTTAAAAAGCACTTTGCGATTCCTGCCAGGAAGCACTCCCCCGGCTTCTCTCCGCCCACTCTGGCACTCAACAGCGGCCCTATGGCCCATCTCCAGGCTCAGTTCTGCTCCCTGTGACACTGTTAAGCACATGGTATTGGAAGGAGCTGGGTCTGTTTTTCCCATCATGATGGTGAACCCTGGAGAGTAAGAACAGGTTCTCCTTTCTCCGCAGCAGAAAGAGGTGGCTTAGAGTTCCAAATCTGGATCTTCAGGCAGCAGGAAGAGAGGGTGACACTGGGCCTGGCTTGGGCATCTGAAACCTCAAAGTTCATCCCCAGTGACATACTTCCTCCATAGTGTCACACCTCAACTAATGCCACTCCCAGAACCTATGGAGCCATTTTCACTCAAACCACCACCCTGGGTTGGGTATGCTGAATCTTTGCATCAGGTACAATGCTGACTCATATACACTCCCCCACCAAATACATACAGAGGCGCTATAGAATAAGGGTATTTATACTCATGTCACATGATAAGTAGGACTCAATTTTCCTGAAATTCATAGAGCCGCAGGCTTTTGCTATCAGTGGCAGAATCGTAATTCTTGATTTAGGATGACCCGGTTTACCCCCAAAGCCCATTATTAATGACCATTAAGCCATATACTGTACATAGGGATATCTTCCTTCCAACTATGTTGGTACCAAGGTCAGTGGCCATTTTCTTTAAAGAATCCTTTCCTGAACCCTTTAGCCTTCAATGGGTTCATCATTGGGCCCCCTGAAAGACTGCCTATGTCTCTAAAACCCAAAGAGAATCTTTTCATCATTATTTTAAATATGGATGTGTACCTCCTCCCCAAAGAAAGAATAACTCACTAGGCTCACCTTTTGAGCTCTAATAATTATCTCCAATAGATGCAGTTGCCAACTCTGTGTGCTCAGACCATGGATGGCTTTCCAAAAGTAACCAGAGGCTACAGGCAGAGGCAGAAAGATACTAGCACCAAGCTACCCTGCAGCAAAATGTCATTACACCCTCCTACCAGTCACACAGTCCTCCTCACAGTCACCTTCCCTGTGGAGCAGGTAATCATCTCAAATCTTGAGAGGCTATCACAGGAGCAAGCTCTAGCGGCATTTTCACAAGTGGCACTGGGAGACTTTGATATTGCTAACCCACAGAGTTTTGATATTAAAAATAAAAACAAACATAGAGCCAGAGCAAGAGGAGGGAGAGAGAGCTCAAAGTGCTGTTGGGAAGTGTTGAGCCTAAGTCATACCTTACAGCAGCCCCATAGTAGGAGAGCTGTAAAACAAACCAATAGGAAAATGAGGTGGCCATGATGGTGGCAATACCTTGGAAAAGGAGAGATACCAGAACCTGCAGGTTATCAGCCACGGTCAGGGCCTTTCCGTAAGAAAAGCACCATTCCCTGGCCGGAGCAGAAGGCGGTTCCAGCATCATTTAGTTTGGGAGAGGTAAGCTGGACACTGGAGGCTAATCCTGACGAACAAAGTCCCGTGATGGTGAGAGGGGACGGTGGAGCCGGACGTAGCACCACTGTAGGAGAGAAGGAGAGCAGAGGCAGATGTTCAGGGACTAGGAGTGCCAGTGCACCAAGAGCACAGGAGTTCTGGTGTTGTTCTAGGCAGATGGATGACAGGAAGACAGCTGTCTAGAAGCAGGAGAGAAAGGAGAATAAGCATGTCGTACACAGTAGCAGAAGCCCCTCAGCTTTCCTCGGGAAAGGGTCACTGTGTTCCCCATGGAAACTGCATCACTCATGCCAGAATGATAATTCAAACTCAGAATTATATGTTATGAGGCATCTGAGAGACTTCAAGTTTTCCCCAATTTTCTTTCTCCATGGAGAGGTGAGGTACAGAGCTGGTTAGCCATTGTACCCTCATTCTGGTTAACCTACTAAACTTCCCGTGTCTGCTGTTAAATATGGACCGTATGTTTACTGGTCCCCATTTCCTAGAAATGAAGTTTTGACGTTCAAGTCCAAATCTAACAGCAGAGTACTAAGTAGTAGCCGCCAAACCAGGGAAGGTGTTTCTCTACCTCACGACTTGGTAGCCATGCATTTGAAAGGGAATGCAGTTTCTCTGTGTAATGTTTGGGTTAAGCCTCTGCTGTCACCAGGCGTACTGCCTCTTCATCTGCTAATTGAAGGACAGGGCCCTAAGTCTAGCTTTCACAATCCACATCCATGTTTCTGTGTTGCTGGTGAGCACAGGGCATCCTGAGAAGACTTCCCCCACAGTGGGTAGCCAAGCCTCAGGAGCCCACCTTCTTAAAATCAAACTGTACGTTCTTCCTGCCACAGCCTCCCAAGTGCTGGTGGTACGGGCTTCGCCACAATCATACCTACCTTATGTTGTTCTTTTTAGAAATGAAAACACAAAACATGTCCATTAATAAAATTTGAAAGATGCAGAAAAACATGCAAGATAAAATTTTGCTCAAAAGCTCATTGTAAGTTTGTTTAAAGGTTTAAATTAAACAGTAGCAATACCCTTTTCACCCTGGTCCTTTTCCTGAAAGCTAAGTGCATGAAATGTATCTACCCCAGACCCCTCCCTGTATTATATTGTTTCTCCTTCCCCCTGGATCTGTGCCACCTGTAATCATAAGAGCCCTTTCATCAGTCTCTGCTGAGCTCACCATGGATGTATGTCGATTCTGATGAACACAGAAGCCCCACTGCTGCCATGTTCCTAAACCAGTATAATCCTCAACTCCATTCTACATGTCTATCTTTATATCTGTAGATAAATGTATCTCTTGCCCATCATCGGATGTTTTGTGTTGTGTTGTGTTGTGTTGTTTTGTGTTGTTTTGTTTTGTTTTGTTTTTGCAGCAAGCAGGGACCATCACAGAAATCCACAGCTGGTGAAAATACAGAAAACAATTGACTGAGGGCTGACCATCCCCAATTGTTACACCTACAGCACAACCCCTGTCCCCAAGGCTCAGGGAACATTGCAGAAAGGGGGGTGGAAAGATTGTAAAAACCATGATGTCTCCTATGAAATATTGTCTTCCACCCATGACAGGGAGTTTCAAACATAAAATCTTTTTTCAATGAATACTTATGTATTAAGCCCACACAGGTAAGGGTGGAGCTCAGAAACGTCTGTCCTTTCCATGGATGGCACACAACAGTCCTCATCTAGGACCACATCCTCACTCCCGTATCTTCTGCTGGAGCATCTCAGACTTGCATCACTTTCTAGAATTACATAATATCCAGAAGGATAGTAATAAGTTTGTTCCAAAGTTTGAGTCTTCTGAGAAGTGGGAGAAAGTGCCTGGCAGTCTCAGCTAATGGGAACCACTTTGTTTTTCTTTCACACCCATGAAATCTTACAATATGGTGGCCTAAACAAGACAGGCACAATGACAACACCAGATGACATCCCTACATGGACGAGAGAACACATTTAACAATTATAACAGTACAAATGTATATGGGGAACATTTTGAATGCTTCTGAAAAAAATTAAAAGAGGATGAAATACCTCATTAAAATGTTTCCCTGTGCTTGGGGTAGTGAGTCAATATTATGAAGACATCGTTCTCCTGAAGGCAAATTATAATGTTAATCAAACCTATTAAAAATTTCATCAAAGTAGTTTATGAAGTTAGGTAAGTTGATACTAGGTTTCATGTAGAAAACACATTTAACAGTAGCCAAGAAAATACCTACAGGGAAACCTTAGCAGACATAAAAACACACAGTAGTGCCTCTGGGATTCAGGTAGTCCATAATTAGATCCAAGCATGCATTGGGTTTTGTTGCAAGATGAAAATGGTATCTTAAATCACTGTACTTTAAACAAATATCAGAAGGATAACTGAAGAGTCATATTGAAGGCAAACATCAATATGTATTTCATATGCCACACAAGAGTAATGGAGTGTCTGAGACATCTAAATGTAAAAGTTGAGGCCAAGAAAGCACTAGAGGCAAACAAGAAGTCTTTTTCGATCTCTTCATGAGAAATGGCTTTCTAATTGTGGCTCAGACTTCACCTTGTAAGCATAGTTAGAAGACAAAGGACCATGTGGGAGAACATATTTACAGGCTCCCTTTCTGCAGAGACAATGCTTTAAAAGTGGGGCTTGGCATGGTAGTACCCAACTATAATCCTATCTCCTGGGAGGTGGAGACAGAGGGATAAGAAGTTCAAGGTCTTCCTCAGGTACTTACCAAGTTTGAAGCCATCTTTGAATGTAGAAAACCTATCTCGAAAACAGCATTGAGAAATAGGCAACCAGAATCCCTGCAGAACAATGGGGAAGAACATGAACGGACAATTCATTAAAACTCAAAATGTAAATCAGTTCTAAACATAAAGCAATGCTCGAATATAACTGTAATTACATGCAAATCAAGACATAGATTCTCACCTGTCAAACTGACAACACATTCTGTTAGTCAAGAACATAGGGAAACAGACTTTCAGACATCAGTGGCCGGAATGCAAACTGATACAGCCCTTCTGGAGGGAATTTAACAAAACACAAGTGTATTTATATTTGACTCAGCAATCCCACTTCTAGAAAACTACCATCGTACAGGTACAATACCAGTGATTAAAAAGATACATATGTGCTAGAATGTGCATTGCTTCTAACTGCACGGCACGGAAAACTCACCATTCACAACTGAGGGATGATTGGATAAACACAGTGTATCTGCACAACTTAGTGCTATGCAGTTCTGAACAGAAACTGAGGAAGAGCTAGCTCCATGAACAAATCTGGAGGTTTTCCAAGATGGACTACTCTGTGTGTCTGTACACATGTATGTTTGTGTATATACAGATACAGGGCTGTGTGCATGTATGTACATATATGTGCAGGCCAAAGGGGCATCTCAGGTGTCATCCTTCACCTTGCCTGTGTCTTTGTGACAGGGTCTCTTAGTGTCTTAGAATTCAGCAAGTAATCTAAGGTGGCTAATTAGTTAACAGGCCCCAGGGGATCTGCTCATTTTGCCTTTTCAGTGACGGGATTACAAGTGTGCACCAATAGACACTGGTGCATGACTTTCATCTCAACAGTTAGGAAGCAGGGACAGAAAGATCTCTAAAGTTAAGACCAGCCTGGTTTACATAGCAAGTTCCAGGACAGCCAAGGCTGTATAGTGAGACCTTGCCTCAAACAAATAAACAAACAAACAAACAAATAGACAGACAAGAAAATGGGGGGAGAGGGATCTAACAAGTTGTTAAGTTGTTAAGATCTGATTGATCTTTGATCCTTTGTCACCAAACAAAGTGAATTGTTTGCTTGATCAACAAGACCTAGTTAGGCTTCTTACTGGTGTTTCAGTGAAACTGTGCATATGTAGAGATGAATGACTTTCATCTTACCCTCCTTCACTGCCTCTGTGTCATCCATCCACAGATGCAGATGGTGATGTATCATGAAATCATCAGACACTGTCAAACAGAGAGGAACAGGATGCAGTGTGGGGCTGCTGAGTCACTTGGTAGCTTCCCAGCTCAGAGTGGCAGCAATGGATCTGCATTTTCAGTTTCATGAACAACATTGTGGGTGCTTTTCCTGCTTAGCCAGTAACGTTGGGCATGTTCATGTTGCTACATGTCTCATTTCAGGAATGACCATACCCGAAGAAGACGCTGATGTCGGACAAGGCAGTAAATATTGCCTCGTGGCAATTGGGAGGCTCCAGGTGAGCAAAAACCCTTTTTTGTTTGTTTGTTTGTTTGTTTTGTTTTGTTTTTTCAAGACAGGGTTTTTCCTGTGTAGCCCTTACTGTCTTAGAACTCTCTGTGTAGACCAGGCTGACCTGGACCTCAAGAGATCCACATGGCTCTGCCTCCAATGTGCTGGGATGAAAGGCAGACTCAAAAGCCTGACCTTTTCATCTTCACCAGGCTTGTTCATTACACAGGACAAAAGACTGAGTTTGGATGCCTCTTCATTTGGAACTCCTGTGTACTCAGTATTTGTGGGGTTATATGTCTCACTCTGGATCAAAACCTGAATTTTAAAAAGGTGTACCACGAGGGATACACCACAGAGACCTTTCTTCACTAAGGGTCCACAGACCTCTCTCTCACATGCATCAGTCACTGTAGAGATGAGTTCCTCCAGAATTCACATCCTTGCTAACCACCTCTAAGTCCCCTGAGGGCTTTGTGGGACAAAGTCCAAGCTCACCACTCGGTTTTCCTCTCCTTCCCTTCTCCCCATCCTCCCACATCCTTTTTACCAAACCACATCTTTGCATTTTCATGAAGCCAGCCACCTCATGGTTCCCCCACTCTTTTCAAGCTGTTTCTTCTACCTTGTTTCTTAGTTACCCTTCTGCTTTCAAAATTCCTTCTGTGAACTTCCTACCTTCTCATCCCTTGAGATCTAACTAAATAACTGCCAATCCCCTTAGTTAATGCTAACCATTGCTTCCCACTGTGTTCTCTCATAACACAAGAGTTCTTATTTCAACTTCATTCACACACGGTTTGCTGTGGTTAGCTGAGGTATGCTCGTGCATACCCTCTGAAGTAGGGACGCTGTCTTGTTAAAATTTAATTTACTTGAGGTTGGAGAGTTAACTTGGTGTTAGAATTGACTGCTATTCCAGAGGACCTAGGTTCAATTCCCAGTACCCATGTGGAAACTCACAACTGTCTGCAACTTTAATCTCAGGGGGAGTTGATGCCTTTCTGGCCTCCTCAGGCACCAAGCACATAGGTGATACAGACATGCATGCAAGCAAAACACTTGTACACATTAAGTAAGTAAATAAGGCTTAAATTTTTTGCTTTATTTGATATCTGTTACACAGTAGCCACTCAGTGACTTGGCTCACTCTTTCATCCTTTGACATTTAGGGTGTTTTCCAAACTGATGAAGGCAGGAAGACTTGATAGTCCAGAAGGCTCCTGTTGTACATCCTTGATCTTCTAAGCCTGACCATTTTCAAAAAAATGAATAAGTGATTTAATTCACATAGAACAAACACTAGATCTCTTCTCGGGTGTGTGACATAGAGTAGCTGGGTGAACTCAGTCCAGAAATACATACTTTTGGAGTCTCTGCACCAATTTCAGAGGGGAAGATGAGAGAGGAATAAGACAACATTTGCTGAGCCCGAACCATTTGCCAGCATAGTGTGCAATATCTTTTATCATCACAAGTGCCCTATGGCATCATGGCTTGTTGTAAATATTCATTATCCCCACGGCCTAATAAACGTAAAGAAAGCGGCCACGCATTAGTTCAGTTCCTCACACTCATCTTCACAGTGGCATAGCAGGATGTGTGAAGTCCACGCTGTGTGGGTTCTTGCCATGTCCTCATCTGCATCTTTATCAACCCTCCATCCCAGGTGACCAGCTCTCCTGTGTGCATGGACATGAGTGGCATGTCAGTGCCCACAGAGTTCCTGTCACGGCACAACTCTGATGGGATCATCACATTTGTGGACCCAAGATGCATCAGTGTGATTGGCTACCAGCCCCAGGTCAGTGGCTAGCCCTGAGCTCCTGATACTGGTGAAAGATTTAACTTCACTCAAAAGGTATTTATCTTGCTTGTTAAAGGTTCAGCACAACGACATCATAGAAAAATGACACAGGAGTCCGGATTCCCTGTTTAGCCAGGCTGACACCCTTCACAAGCCAAACTGTTCATTGTAAGACAACACCACCGTCACAAAGGATGAGAGTTAATATCAGTTTACTTTTATTACAAAGCTTCTGTATGTCTAACAACTGTCAAGATACCTAAGGGGTGTTTGCTTCAGGAAATCTTTTACTTAGGACATATTTTCAGATCTTTTCTCTGGATCCTTTCTGAAAAAGGATGGGAAACACAGAAAAGCAGGAGCCACCCAGGAGAAGCCAGGAGACCACAACCACATATTATAGTACAAAAGCATGATTTATGTCCCCAGCCTAGAGGAGACACCTAGGGGACAAGTGTGAGGAGTATGGAGATAGTATCAAATCAGTATTGGTTTCTTAGGTATGATCATGTTTTGGTTTTGCAGTATGATGAGACATTTATTATATTAATGCTGAAAGACTTCGTAGAGAAATATTATGGGATCTACAACTTATTGTTAAGAGATAACAGAGAGAGAGAGAGAATATCTCCCATCTGCATTTGTATGTGAACATCTATAAAGAAAATATGTTTTAAAAGACAATAAAAAATATTAATAACATAATGATATCATTGAATCAATGCAATGATATGCAGGTATTTATTTTATGTATATCCTTTTACCTTTTCTATAGTTTCTTAAAATAAAAAGTCATTTAAAAAATACATACATACATATCTCTTTGTTCTAAGGAAAAGACTTTGGGAAGCTTTGGGATATGTTAACATGAGTTATTTTAATTGCATGTGTATTTTTATTTTATTTACTTAACTTTTATCTGTGCTTGAATCAGCCCCCTGTGTAGATTTTAGAACTGGTTCAAACAAAATTATTAGAGCCTTTCTATAATTCTGAAGCTAGATTCATGCAAACTATGGCCTCTCAGATAGAATGAAGTGAAAGTCAATGACCCCTGACAACCGTGCATTTCTGGACAGACCTATGCATCCTGCAGCAGCTCCCCTGAGTGTCTGGGTGCTCCTGAGGCATAGGAACTGCCCTTTGCTGCTGAGTCGGCTCACTTCCAACACCATGTGCTCACACAGGTTCTCATCACTGAGACTGCTTACATCCTTTGCTGTTTAAGACACTTCCCTGGAGCACACTCAAAATTGCTCTTTGATGGTTTTTTGTATTCTGCTCCTACTCAAGGTGAAACACACAAGTTTTAGATGAAGGCTGAATCTTTCAAATAGCACCTAGACTAGTGAAGGTCAAAATTGAACAAACTTGAGGCAGGCACAGTTATTATAGCCTCATTCAGCCACTGGTTTCCATACTTAAACAGTTTCAGTTTTCGTAGGCAGCATGTCTGTCCTTGAGCTTTCTTTGGATGTTTTTAAAAATATGTTGATTGCAGTTTGCCTCTCCAAGGCAAACAGAAATAAAGTTGTGTTTTAAAGCTGCTGATCTAGCGCCCAAGCAAAATTAGAAGTGAGGACGAGCCAGGGGAATTTAGAATGGATGCAAGGAAGCCAACTCCTCAGCAGACAGGAGGAGGAAGACCATTTTATGTTTAGGATTTCGATGGGCAGGCAAAAGGAGGTGGGCTCAAGGGGAGGGTATAAACAACACCTTTGTCTCCAGGGGAGGGGTAAGAGATAGAGAGTGGGCTTTGGGGTTATTAAAGCTGTCTGTCCCCTTTAGGACCTTCTGGGAAAGGATATTTTGGAATTTTGCCACCCTGAGGATCAGAGCCACCTACGGGAGAGCTTCCAGCAGGTATTGTTCATGACTGCTGCTGCTGCTGCTGCTGCTGCTGCTGCTGATGCCTAGTGAGGTACCTGGGATGAGGGAGGGCTAGAGGGATGAAGGCCTACTGTGAGCCACCAAGCTCGACTACAGTGTCAGCCAGCTATTCTGGGCAAGATTTCAAGCATGGAGGTAAGACCCATGAGGAATTCATTGCTATGTGGCAGGAGTGGAGGGCAGGCTCTGAGGTGTCTCCCCAAGCAGCAAGGCTAGAGAGGGTGACTTGGGAGAAGAGGCAGCTCCCAGAGGAGAGACCAGCTGACAAGAGTTTAAAAGGAGAATACAGAAGAAATGAGAGAACATGCTAGGGGCATGGGCCTGTACCAGACACACTAGTGTGGCCTACCAGAAGGAACCTCTGCAACTCCTAGGGCTGACAAGGAGGTAGTGGCAGGCAGTGAGACCAGCCAGGTCAGGTCTGAGGCCTCCTGGGTCCTGCTATAGGGCCTCAGCTCTCCCCCAGGATCCGTGAAGGTGAGTAGCAATTCGTTTGAGCACATAAGGCAAATGATGCTTTGAAGAGCCACCTGGGAAGCCCAGGTACGCAAATAAATGAAAATAAGGGTAAGTCAGAAGACCTTGAAAATGAGCGATGGTCTCCAGAGCTGTGCAGGGCCTATGGGAATTAGATATGGGAGGCAACTTAAGGAGAGAATAATTCAGACAGGAACAGTGAGGGAGAGGCAGCCTGGCAGAATGGCCACCATAATAGTGCACACACTTTTGGACAGGCACCCGTCACAAGTCACTGTTGCCTCCTATGGTAAGCACAGGGGACAGGAGAGACTTGAAGCAAAGGACAAAGTGTCACACTTTGGTGAGTTAGAGCTAATTAAAGAATGAGGCCTGTGGACTCCTCAGGCCTGGAAGGGGAGAAAAATTCTCCCCACCAGACTATGTTGTAATCCTGGAAATGGAGAAAATGGACATAAGAAAAGAGACCTGTGGGCCACTTTATAAGAGAGGAACCTGCTGCCGTCCACTGGAGTATGGGCTTAATTTATTATTTGTTTTCCAAGTGTCTCAGGCCCAGGCGGTGGAAGGCCTCCCTATCTGCAGAGAACTGACCATCTAGCTTCAAACCTACATGGGCAGCTCTATGAAGCTCCCTTCCTCCCTGATCTCAGCTCTACTCTTCCGATGTCACCCCTTCCAGTTCCTGCCACTCCTGGCTGCCCTTCCACTTCCTGGCCCCTGTTCGGTTGGCTTCTTCACATTCTTCTGCCATTGTGATGAGAGGGCCTGACATCAGCCATATAACTTCTTCACAACCTCAACCACTGGGTCACTCCAGCTTACTTGTCTTCTAGCTTCGTGCTTCCAGGCAGCTCTTCCCATCTCCGTCTGAGGGCCCAGGAACCTCCAGACCCAGCACGCTGCCTCTTCTCCTAGTGGCCGCCTCTCCCTCACACTACTCCCAGTCAGTGGCATCTCTTAGGCACAAAGCCCTCTTGGAACACCTTCACAAAAGTGATATCTCCCTGCTTCCTCCTGTCATCCCTGCCCCCCACCTGACTTTTGCAGGTGACCCCTTGTGCTTCTGTTATCATTTCACTCCAAGCCTTTGTAAAGATGAATACTAGGTTTAGTCAGTTTTCATTTAAATTTGCCAACAATGGTCCATATACTTAGAGTTAAGTACAAATTTCTTCCCATAATTTCAGGCTTCATGTAAGTCTGGTCCTGTTCCATCCTTCTTTGGACACTATTCTTCAGTCACATTGGCCTTCTCTCTGTTTCTTGACCATTTTCTTTTCCATCTTTTGACCACGGCTGAGCCATTCTTTAGCTGGAGTGCTGTCCTCTACTATTCACAGGGACTGATACCTTTCAAACCATGTCATCCATGAGGTCTCACCAGTGGCTAAAGAGGTCCCATCCTCCTTCACCTCTTGTCTCTCCTTTACCATATGTCTTTTCCTTTATCCACTTCCTCTATTTTTCCTCCTTTACTGAAACCTGGATTTGCTGTGGGCAGACCCCAGGCCTGTCCTTGTGCATGCCATTTTCATGAGGATAGATTTGAACCAAGCTGCCTAAGTAGATCAGAACTTATAGCATGTGGCTCCCATTTGAGGAAAATGTGAAATCAGAATGGTAAGACTATCAGGATTCTTCATGCCACATTTGCTGAGTGTAAGGATGTAAATCTATCCAGATCCTTCTTCACGTGTTTCCCCGTGGAATCCCCAACCCTGCCCCATGAGTACTGTCACCATGTTTTTCCTAGTAGACAATGGGACTAAGAAAGTTTTGAGTGTCATCCACCACCACTGCCATCATGATTGAGCGTGCTTAAACAGAAAGGGTGGGCATGAAGTGGGAGCCTACCCAAAGTTTCTCTCTTTCATTTTTGACTTCTTGGCAAATTGACTGAGAAAGGGATTCTGGGAGCGGATACTTTCCTGGCCCCTGGGACAGTACACTGATACCACACTAAACTCAGAACTTGTGTGTGTTCTATGGTCTTCCTGTCTGAGCCTTTCAGTGCTTTTGTTTAAAACAAGAGCTCAAGAGCTGACTCAGCTTTCTCAAGAACAAACCACTTCCCTTTATCAACATTGGTCCCCCTTCATTGATGGTGGCCAGTGCCCAAAGAACACAAACTCAGGCCAAGTCTGGGTGTGCCTTGGGATGCCTTTGTGGCTCTACAGTTGCTGCTGTCCATGTGTCCTGGGCCTGTGCCAGGGCTTCCACCTCTGATGCCACAGCCCTGGTTTCCCTTTCACTAAGGGATGAGGTAGCTGGTACAAGTCATTGAAGCTGGCTGCTAGAGTGAAATGAGATGTCCAATTCCTTTTACTTTTCAAACCTGCCAGGTCCTTGCATGTAGTTTGCATAGTTAAATGTGACACGGGATAGAGGGAAGCCCAAGTGAGATGTGAGTGTATGCTCTGGAGGTCCTAGTTGATGGTAATAATGATGATGGTTGGTGGTCATCAATAATATTGATAGTGATGGTAATAGTAGTGGCAGTAATAATGATAACAATGGTAATGACTGTGATGATATTGATGGCCATGATAGTAATGGCTTTGACTGTGATAGTTACAAATGATTGTGATGGTGATTATGACTGTGAAAATGATGATGGTGATAGTAATAATTATTGTGGTGATAAAGGTGATAACAGTGACTGTGACTGTGGAGGTGATGATGATAGTGGTGATAATGATGGTGATTGTGATGCTGTCATGATGGTGGTAACAATGATTGTGATGATAATAGCAATTAGTGTGAGGATGACCTTGGTTGCGATGTGCTGGTTGTAATGGTGATGATGGTGATAGCAGTTGTGGTGTCTTGAATAAAAATGGCCGCCATGGGTTCATATATTTGAAGTACTGGTCCTCAGGGAATGGCACTATTTGACAGGGATTCGGAGGTGTGGCCTTACTGGAGTAGGTATAGCCTGTTAAAGGAAGTATGTCAATCAGGGTGAGCTTTGAAGTTTCAGATGCTCAAACCAGGCCCAGGGTCTCTCTCTATGCCTGCCACCTGTAGATCCAAAGGTAGAAAGAACTCTCAGCTACTCTCCTGTACCGTGTCTGGCTGTGCAGCACTGTGCTGAAAGCCATTGCTGGTAATGGACTAAATCTCAGAACTGTAAGCCAATTAAATGCTTTCCTATATAAGAGTTGTGTGGTCAGGTGTCTCTTCACAGCACTAGAACATTGACTAAGACACTAATGATGGTGATGGTGGTGATTTTCAGGTGAAGATGGTAACTATGATGAAGATACCCATGACAGCTGTTTTCATAGAAAGCCAGGCTAAGCTAGGTTTTAGCATCTTTGCAGTCTCCTGTATTACTAGCCCCACACTGGAGTGAAGCACAATAGGATGCATCACTCTGAGGTTATTTAGACCTGGGTCATGTTACCAACCCTGTTTACAAGCACAGTTCAATCCCCCATCACTCCTTGACTTTCTTGCCCATACACAGTTGTGCTGTGCTTTCTATAAGGGGAGCCAAGAATCTCATGTGCCAGCATCATGCCTACCCTCCAGCTCTTTCCCAAACTTCATTCCCCTTCTGGAATCCTTCATTCAGGTCAGGACCTCAACAATAGGTCCCAACTCCTAGCCCTCCTGCTGGCCCCTGACATTTGATTGTGAGTTTGTAGCAGACTCTGTGGGTTGTGGTTATCTAAGCATCTCTCTATCCCCCACAAAGTGACCTGTGCTTTGGAACAGAACATTCACTTTGGCAATGGGGACAGGGAGTTAAGGCTGGGAAATCAAGGATTCAAAGCATGCATATCCCTTCCTATGGTTGCAAAGCCTTGATCAGGATCTTTCAGCTCTGAAGCTCCTGTTCCTAATACACACTATTCTGCTGAGCTGATTCATGGGCAGGACTGCACCCCGCTTTGTCTGTTCTCTACCCTTCAGCACTGTACCCCAGCTTTGGACACAGGTAGGTTCTACTGCTGCTTTGTGAAACGCAGTGAAAAGCTCTCACACTCCCTTAGTTCTTTCTGTTGGAAGACACAGAAGGTGCACACCACACACTCAGGACAGAGCACATGGGTCTGATTGTTATGCCCCAAGAAAGCACTTCAGGCTACTGACCTTACAGTGTGTGACTTTGACTTCTGGCCCCTGTGAGGAAAGAGGCCAGTCCCAGTTAGGGGACTATGGCAGTTTGAATAAGAATGCCCCCCCATGGGCTCATATAGATCATGGTAGCATTTGAGAGGGATTAGGAGATACGGCCTTGTTGGAATAGATGTGGTCTTGTTGGAGAAAGTGTCATTGGGGATGGGCTATAAGGTTTCAAAAGCCAGGCATAGTCTCTTTTTCTGTCTCCTCTTTCCATCTTTCCTTCTTTCACTCTCTCTCTCTCTCTCTCCCACTCTTTTTCCCTCCCCCCCCCCACCTCTCTTTCTCCCTGCTTATGGATCAAGATGTAGCTTTCAGCTACTTCTCCAGCACCATGCCTGCCTGCTGCCATGCTCTCTGCCATGATGATAATGGACTAAGCTTCTGAAACTGTAAGCAAGTCCTATGGTGTCTGTTCTCAGCAGTAGAACAGTGACTAAGACAAGAACCAACTGTCTATGAGGCAACATCCTCTAAGTAGGCCAGCTTCACTTCACCCCATCAGCCTCCTTCCAGGTGGTAACAAAGGCCTCTGCCCTCTTCCAGCTTTCTTGAGTTTTTTTTTTTGTTCTTTTGTTTGTTTTTTTTCTCTTGGATATTCCCCAGGAGGGTCTTGTCTGATACTCTGCAGTGTGGCTATGCCTGGTTTCCCCCAGGAGCAGTGTGGGAGAAGTCACCTGGCTGCTTCAGGACTATGTAGCCAGCTCATGAGGTGTGCTCTAAGTGCTACTGTGTGCAAGACACTGGGCTGGGCTGGGCTGGGCTGGGCTGGGCTGGGCTGGGCTGGGCTGGGCTGGGCTGGGCTGTGCAAAGCTTAGTTCACCAGGTATCTGGGCTGTGTACAGTATGGTAGAGACTGCAAACTCCCAGTGGGAAGCAGGCTGCAAACATGGTGATGTTAGGAGAAGTCCAACCTTGCCTGGCTATAGAAGCAGGCCCTATTCTTATCACCAATCCATCTGCGACCACACCCTGAAAGACTGAAGACTTACATTCCCAGGATCAGAGACTGTACATGCCTACAAGAAGGACTTCTGCTTGCCTTATCTTGTTCTTGGGGACAGTCACATCTGGGCAAGGTCTGTTAGTCATTCCGTTAGCTTCTCCATCTTCCACTTCTTTCTCTTTGGTGAGACCAATACCTGGATGTTTCCAGCTGCCAGTGGGCTGGTATCTTTACCCACTTTTGTGTGATTGAACAGAGAAAAAAAACAAGCTATCCCCAGAGAGATAAGCTTGTAATTTGGACATAAAATCACAGTTCTTGTCCCTCTTTGCCACTCACTAGAGCTGTCGGATCTTAAAGAACTTAATTAATCTTTGCATCCTGGTAATGTTATCAGTAAATAGTGAAGCCACCTTTCCAGGTGTCCATGAAAGTACGCTGGAAGCCACACTGGAACATGAAAGTAGTGGCAGATCGATACATTCAAATAAATAATGCATACAGATTTACCCTTTTATTTCACCTCCTTCCTGAGAGTTTATTGAATCCACTTTACAATGTCAAACAGAGGTTAAAATTTTTATGTGAATTAAGTCCATCTAAGAAATAAGTCTATGATGCATTATAGCTGTGCACCTTGCACTTAGCCCCGGATCATCCTAATGCCCAAGGAGAAAAAAAAAGGAAGGAAGGAAGGAAGGAAGGAAGGCAAGCAGGCAACTCTTATGTTGTTGGTACTGCTCTGTGCCAGGCACTGTTTGCGTATGGGTGCCCACCATCTGATTTGTAGCTACTAAATTAGAAACACTGACTATTACTGGTCTCACATGGCATGACAGAGTGACCCCAGAGCGGAAGCAGATGAAAGTATGAGCCTAGCTGCTACCTGTCACTCTTACTCTCATACCCCTCCTCGTTACTGCCGTTGGCTGCGGCAGCACCCCATTCTGTGGTCCTGCTGACCTGTTCAGCAGCCGGCCACACTGTCTGGCTGCTCTCTCTTCCTCCTCCTGCTGACTCCCTTGTCTAAATGTTTTTGCAGGTGGTTAAGCTGAAGGGCCAAGTGCTGTCGGTCATGTATCGGTTCCGCACCAAGAACCGGGAGTGGCTGTTGATCCGTACCAGCAGCTTCACCTTCCAGAACCCCTACTCTGATGAGATCGAGTACGTCATCTGCACCAACACCAATGTCAAGTACGTGCACAGCCCTCTCTTCTGCTGATTATTCACATATGAGTGAGATGGTTTGCTTGAGGCTCCTTTCTCCCCACAGGATCTTGGTGCAACCCAAAACCCCTATGGGGTGAAGGGGCAAGAAAATGGGAGACTCTGGGTTTCCTTTACTGTGGGGTGCATCCCTTCCATGTTCAGATCAGGTTACCACAGCCTCCCTTCCATTCTTTTCTTCTTGACATTAAGCCAAGCAGAGAAGTATCTGCTTCTACATCCTATTGTGGTAAACACTGTGCCTGGTCTCCTGTCCTGCTAAAGCTAATGAGTAGAAGAAGTGGACTGGGCTTCATGAAGCTCAGGCCAAGGTCAAGCAGCCTGTTGTAGCAGCAGCACCTAAGCTTGGAAGCATCCCTCCCTGCTCCCAGCCCGGGACCCCTGCCTTTTGTGTACCTTTCATATCCAGGGAGCTGACAGGTAAATCTGAGTTCTTGTTTTGGCCATACCAGTTTGTGGTATTATATAAGTCACTTCCTCTCTTACCCGCCACTTCATGGGATGCTAAGCTGTGTCAGAGAGAGGCAGCTCCACTCAGCCATACATCCACATGAGGAAACAGCCATCTTTCTGTGAGTTGCTAAGCCTGATGCTGTGAATTGGGGGCAGTGGTGCCTTTGTGACTTACAATATCACACACTTATGGTACTGTATCATGTGTAACCCTGGTATGAGTTAAGGGATATTCGTACCCTGCAAAGAACCAACACATGCAAACATGTGGGCACACAGGTGTTCCAGTGAGTTAAAGCACATAAAAGCTATGCCTGGGGTGACAGAGTGTGGAATGAGACAGGCATACTGAAGACTGCCCTTGTGTCTGCCATTTATGGTCACTGGAATTCCCAATCTCCATTCCTCAGGTCCAGTCAAGGCTGGTCCTGAAACCCATGGCCTTCTTTTCCCCATCTCTTGACACCAGGGGATCCTTCTAAGAACCTGCCACGTCCCTCTATCAGAGGTTCCCTTCCAACCTGGCCTCGCTGAGCTGCTGCTCCCATTCAGCTTGTCCCGGTCCCTTGCAGCCTGGCTTTTGCACTAGTCCAACAGCTTTGAGCACACCATCTGGGACGCATAATCTCTTGCTCCCTGATGCTTCTCCATCAGCCCTTCTGGGCTAGCTCTCCTTCTAAACATCTTCCCCCTCTGTGTACTTGGTACAACTGGATTCATCTTCTACCCCATCTGCTGGTCAAACTGTAAATGGAGCCAAATAAATAGGAGAAGTCACAGATCCAGATGGGCAAAGAGATGATCCTGTCTCATCCTGAGGTTTCAGTCAAATTGAGGGTGTTCCATTTTTCCTTGTCAATCCCACAATGTGGAGGAGGGGTGCTCTTTACCCAGGGACCAGAGGCATGCCCATGAATGACACACCCATATCTGATGCTAGGTCTGATGAAAATAAGGAAGATTGGGAAATGAGAGTGGAGCCAGATGCACGGGGCTAGGTAGAACCTGGCTGCTGCTGTGTTCAAGGTATAGAGGGTTCTGAGCAGGCTTCTTAGGTGCTTACAAGCTGGTGGTGCCAGGTTCTTACCAGAAGAAGACAATGCTAGCTAGCCTAACCTGCTTAGCACCTGTGCAAGCCAGATCTCTACCCCTAGGCTTATCTCTCCCAATATGGCCTCACACCTGCCAATTCAGGCTGCCGAGCCAAGAAGTCACGGAAATAGACAAACAAGCCAACTATTCAGAGTCCTGGACACTATTCTGGAATCTTCCCCCTTTGGATCTTAGGGAAAGCTACTTCCTCTCTGGATCCTGCCTCCTTCTCTGCCCCCATCCCTCTTTGTTCCTTCTCAGTATGTGGCTGTGTACACAGGCCTGTGTTCAGCAAGGGCTCTGAGGCCGCTGGATTCCTGTGAGTGAGGCTGTTCTTGAGGGTGTCACTTATGCTTCACTGTCAACCTTCCTAAGTCTCACTGTCACTAAATCCTCCCTAGTGATGAACTACTTCTATAGCATGTCTGAGTCACCCTATCTACAGTAATAGTCCCCTGGCTGGGCACCCAGCAGCTTTTTAGTTTTGGATGGGCAGAGCTGACTGAGGAGTCTCGTGGATGGTTGGGGGGCTTTTAAGTCTTTCATCGTTGTTCTTTTCCAGTCTTCATTTACCTTCTGCCATCAGAGTCACATGTCTGGTCACAGCTAATGAAGCTGATGTCCCCTGTCCACCATGACCGGACATGTCCTAGGCCAAGCAAGATACATGCATTACTGTTCTTGCTTTAAGAGGGGACCCAGTCCCAGAAGCCCAAAGCTTGAGCTTCAAAACCATGAAAGCATGGGTAGAAGTAGGCAGGAGACAGTGGACAGATACAAAGGAAGAAGAAGACAAATCAGACCCCCCCAGAGCCTAGGGGACACCCCCAGGAGGCAGCCCTGACAAGGGGGAGGCATAAAAGCAAAGTTACCCTCCTCTGCAAGCCAGCCAGGCTGACTGGGTTGGCCTTTTCTGAAAGCCAGACAGTGTTGATGAGACAGAAAATCATTTTGTTCAGAGGTGATCTGTTCTGCTGTCTCAGGTCAGCCGTTCTCAGCATCTCCTGGAAGTTGTGTGAATCAGAAAGCCCCTGTGGCACCTGCAGCAGCTGCAGTAGCAACACATGTCAGTTTTCTAAACCAGGTGTTCAGTGACAAGGATGAAAAGCTCGCTCTGGACGGTAGAGGGCAGTGCTGACCAAGCATGTGAGCAGACAAGACCGTTCTTGAGTTTTGTCAGCTATGCCAGCAGTAGGCCAGCTAGTTAGGAAAGATCCTCCCATGCCCTGTGCTTGTGTGGAGGAGCAAGGAGTTGCTTGCTCAGTAGCCTTCAGCTAAGAGCATCCAAAAGCAACTTCCTGAAGGAGTTAAGCAAGCATTGGGTGTTTAGCATTTGTGCTAAGCTTCTGAAAAGGCTCTTTGTCACCTCTGACTTCTTCCTGTTCCTTCCACACAGATGGAAGCCCAGAAAAACAGACTGATGCAACACACAGGGTGCGCTTCGCTGAGCGGGGTCAGGTCTTGGTGTTTGGGATTTGATACTCTGAGAAACCAGTCATGTCCGTCTTTCCATATTCGCCCATCCTAGCTCCTGAACATTCAATTCCCATCTCTCTTCATGGGGAGTGACATGCAATTATCCTTAGGCCAAGCCTCTGCTATTAAAATGCACTAGTCTGAGGTTGTCTCGGGTTCTCATGACACAAGCTCCTGATGTGTGCATACAGCCATATCTACATGTGTGCACTCATATGTATGTACATGGAGAGCTAAAGATGCATGTGTCCATGTGAGGGTAGGTGTATGTGTGCATACACATATGCACATGTACATGCATACACATATGTGTGAGTACAAACATGGATTCTTAAAGCCCCACCCAAAGCCCAACTGGTCAATGATCACAACTACTCCATGGTCGCTAGTAGGAGTTACCTGCTTGATAGTAGGTGGAAAGTGACGAGAAGGGGTGGATGCAAAAGGAGGCAGAAGGTTGTACACCCAGGAGGCAGCAGCCTTCAGTGAGGGCTGGACACAAAGAAATCATTCTGTTCTGTCTTTTTGGGAGCCAGGCAGCAACTTCCAGCCAAGATGAGACAAGACCCCTCCAGTGACGGGCTCCAAACTCAGGGAGCCTCTTAGTCCTTTCTTTTCCTGCTTCTCAGAGGAGAACCAGAACTGAAGGTTATGCCCAGAACTCTAGCATGCTTCCCCCTCTGCCCCAGTGCAGGTCTTGGTGTAGTGTGACTTAAACATTCTGCAGTTAATAACTAATGCTTGAAATTAATACGGCAACAGTTACTTTTTAACCAGCTATTACCCAAATAAAGAACACAGAGACCTTTAGAATAATAATAAGCCTTAAAGCACCGGAGCTGGACAGATATTAACCCTCTAAGCTATTTTGTCTGTTCATGCCTTGAATCCCAATATATTGCTTGCCATATGCTTCATTTGCACTGTTCTTGCTTCATCAGGCTAGCCCTCATAGCCACATGCTCATGGTCCATATTACCCCATGGTAAGACTTCCTTCTTCCTCCTCTCCTCGGTCTCCCTTATAGTCCCTACCTGATCAGATAAAATTTGAAGGCTGAGATGGCTCAGTAGATAAAGCACAGAACAAGCAGGAGATCAGATCCTGAGTGTGGATCCCCAGCACCCATGCAAACAGCTTAGCCTAACCCTGGAGCTGCTAGGGTGGAGACAGAAGGATGCCTGGAGCTCACTGGCAAGCCAGTCTAGCCAATCGGTGAGCTGGAAGAATAAGATGGAAAACAAAAGAGGAGAAACTCCTGATGCCAGCCTCTGGACTGTCTCTACGTGCACGTATACCAGGATATACACACGTACTTTCCCTTACCTTTTCAACAGTTTGTGTAGAAGTCAAAACCTGAACTACAGGGGTCGGAGGAAAACAAAGTGGGAAGCCTTTTAGCAATCTGCAGAGCATGGGCTACTTGGCTGTGAGGAGCAGAGCTTTCTCCCCGCCTCAGCCTCTCACCTTTCTGTTCCTTACACCTGTGTTGACTTCTTGTTTCACAGGCAACTTCAGCAACAGCAGGCAGAACTGGAGGTACATCAGCGAGATGGGCTGTCGTCATATGACTTATCTCAGGTGAATTTCTGGGAAATTCTTTTCTGATCGACACTCAGAGGACTGAACTAAACTCACCCCAGAACTTGACGCCCTCCCCACATCCACTCAGCTCCATCCACACACTGGGTGCTAATGGTGCACAACCCCTGCTCTCCTGCTGTGGTTCCTCCTTCCTGAAGTAAGCCACAGGGGCAGAGCATAGGTAGTGAGCAGATGGTGAGCTATGGTCAGCCAGCACCGAGCATCTCTAAGGGACAGAGGGAAATCCCAGTGTGGGCCCCAGTCTTACAGACACAGAAGTCAGCAAAAGCAGGCTCTGGATGTAGGTTCTCTGGCTTCTTAGCCATCTCTCTCATCTTTGCCCCATGCCTTTTCTGATTTAATGTGTCTCTTTCTGTCATGCTGTGTCCTTTCCTTCTCTCATCTCTGCTGGTCCCTCTTCTCTCCTCTTTGTCCATGCTTTTGACAGCTGACCATCAGAAAAGTTGACATAGCTTAATTGACAGGGTCTCTGAACTTCTTCCCAAACAAAGCCTTAGATTCTCTTCCCGATGTTTACCCAAGGTTGCTTCTTTTTCATTTATCCCCAAGAAAGTTGTCGCTGTAACTAACTGTGGCGATATTCCTGTAACACTTAGTTTACACCCCCCAACCCATGTGACTTTGAGCTCCCTGGATAAGCGCCCAACCTTGCAAGAATAGTCAAGCTTTGAAATGCTGGCTCTTCCATCTAGAGGGACTATGTGGAGGGACAGCAGGTAACTCTTAGAAAGTACCGTATGTGCCTTATGTGTGGATTGCTGCAGTGTTTTATGTGCCAACAGGTCCCAGTACCCAACCTACCCGCTGGTGTTCACGAGGCCGGGAAGTCTGTGGAAAAGGCAGATGCAATCTTCTCCCAAGAGAGAGACCCTCGTTTTGCTGAGATGTTTGCAGGCATCAGTGCATGTAAGTATGCGGACAGTGCTAGGCTGTGAGATTACAGTTGCTTTGGACCACCTGGAGATAGCACTCTAGAGAGAGGGGGGACAGGTAAGGTGATTTTTGTGTCACTACCACACGGCATAAAAGGAACCTGTACAGGAGTCAGGACAGATTTTCTGTATTCCTGTCCCTGTGTTATCACCAGTGACAACCAACCTCAGGGCATGGCATCTTGTCTTTAAAATGTAAAGGGCCAGAGCAGACAATCGGATCCATTACCCAATGCCTCAGTCACTGGTCAGACCTCACCACTGTAACAAAATACCTAAGAAAACAACTTATGGAGAAGAGTGCTGTTTTGACTCTGGGTTAAAAAGCAAAGTTAGAAAAACCACACGCACACAAATCAGAGGGAAAATAAAGTAAATGGCAAGAAAATATGAATCTTGAGACTGATAAGTCAGATGATATCCAAGGACTGCAGATCAACAACCCAATTAACATGCTGTCAAAATTCAACATAATCAAACAAATGGGATGAACTGTTCAGCCCTCGGGGATGAGTGATGGAGATGTTTGTCGAACCCAGGCAGGGAAGTGGAGTGTCAGCATCAGCCGAGAAAGATGTCACAGTGTCCTTGTGGACAGAGGAGAGAGCCTGAACTGACTACAAATCCCATGAACTCTGAAACACAGAAAAGCTAATGTAATCACAACACAGAAAGAAACTGATAAGAGAGCAAAGTAGGTGGAGCTCAGGATGCCTGCCTTCCCTTTCAACAAAGCAAAGAGATGGAAACACTAAGATGGAGATGTAGAAGACTAATTTATACAATTAGTATGCACATATATGTGAATGCACGAGTGCATATACATATATAAACATAGAAGTACTGTGCGAGCACAGAACATCAATGTGTTTATTACCACCAGTACACATGAGAAAAAAGTAACGTGTGTAAGGTCTTGCTTTTTATAGTGGTAGCTGATTTGTGTGTATATCTGTCACCTGTGTGGTGCTGGAGCATGGACATGCTAGGCAGAGCTCTACCACTAACCCACACCTCCTGCCATTGGGGATTATGTTTCTAGGCAAGCTGGCATTCTGAGTCTCCTTTACCCTATCAGTTCTAGCCTTGTCTCCTCCTCACTCCAGTCTTACTCTTTATGCCCACTCTCAAGACCTTGAAATTAGACTAGGGATGGAGCTCCAGTCCCTTTAGGATGCCCCACAGCTGCAATATGGCAATGACTTTATTTAGAGCCGGAGAGATGGGAGTAGGACTTTAGTTCCTGTGTTGCCTCCCAGACCCAGGCCTGTGGGTTTGATCATCAGAGCCCAGTACTGCTCACACCTGCCTGGCACGCTGGGCTCAGGGAGGCAGACATGCTACATAGTCACTGTCATGTATCCAGCCTTGCTTTCCTTCCCCCCACTGTCATGAGGGTGATTATATAAATGAGACATGTAGGCATCATGATATTCTAGAGTCACAGATGATGCATCATGGAGCCAAGGGAGGGGTGCACTCTGGTTGACACTCTGCTGCCTGGAGGCTGCATCCATTCACATCTGATTCCTGCTTCTCATATCACCACCAAAAAGCAGCTTCCTTCTTGTGTGAGATCTCGACACTGCCTGTGACTTGAGCCCTCTTAGCCTTTTTCTGCAGGTGACATGATTGAGCAGACTTCTCACCTGTCTGTGTCCTGAATGACTCATATAGCATAGGTCTGAGTGTTTCTTGTCTCATGAGGTGCTCAGTCTGAGACCCTGGTAGGAGGACAGGCAACACCTTCCAGCTGCCCTGGCCAGTCAGTCTGAGGTATCCCTCAGTGCCTGCTGATCAGGTCTGGGAAGGGCCACTGGATGGGATTCAAGTTGGTTCCACCCTTGCTGTACTGTGACCTGGGACCAGCAGTGCCTCCATTTTCTCATCTGCAATAAATGAAAGCAAATGGTTCGGCTGTTTGGTTTTTCCCAGCACTGTCCTCGGTAAACATTTTACTTATAATAACACAGGATCCTCATCACAGCCCAGTGAGAAAGAGACTACAATTATCATCTTCTTTCAGGTAGAGAAACTGAGGCAGGGGAGAGTTCAAGGAGCATCCCAAGTGACCTCTGTGACACAAAAGACCAAGCCAAGGTCCAAGACCAGGCAGCTGAGGCTGCCCTGGGTAACCTACTGGCTTAGTGGTAGAGCTCTGCCTAGCATGTCCATGCTCCAGCACCACACAGGTGACAGATATACAGACAAATCAACTACCACTATAAAAAGCAAGACCTTACGCACGTTACTTTTTTCTCATGTGTACTGGTGGTAATAAACACATTGTTGTTCTGTGCTCGCACAGTACTTCTATGTTTATATATGTATATGCACTCGTGCATTCACATATATGTGCATACTAATGTGTATAAATTAGTCTTCTACATCTCCATCTTAGTGTTTCCATCTCTTTGCTTTGTTGAAAGGGAAGGCAGGCATCCTGAGCTCCACCTACTTTGCTTTTATCAGTGTGCCTCTTTACACATTTCCTATGGCGTACTCCCGTATGAAACTGAAGGACTAAATACGATAGTGCCTTCCCCATTCTCGCGGGCTTGCCTCCAGTTGGCTGGGGCCATCCTAGGAGCCAAGAGCCCAAGAGAGCACATGCAGAGGTGAAGATGAGGAGGCTCTCCTACATGGACCTCCTGAGTTCCCAGGCCATGCACTGTTCCAGGGTGTTCCCTGATGGCCTGCAGCACAAGGGGGGACCTTCACATGCAACTCTTATGGTTTCCCTAGCGGAGAAGAAGATGATGAGCTCAGCCTCAGCATCAGGCAGTCAGCAGATCTACTCCCAAGGAAGTCCATTCCCTGCCGGGCACTCGGGCAAGGCCTTCAGGTAGGTGCCAGGGAGGGGATTGGTAGAAAGAAAGGCCTGAGTGGCAGCATTGGCTGTGTGACTGAGCAGGAGACCTGTACTGTGTGATGGAGCCAGGATGGAGACGTTGGACTGCTAGCTCTGCTCCATCAGCCCCTCCATGGGCACTGAGTGTCAGTGACTCTCAGACTCAAAAGATACTGATCCTCTCTGTGATCCTGCAGGGAAAGAGGGAAGGAGATGGTCTATAGCCAAGATGCAGGTAGAGCCCTGTTGGGAAAGTAGCTAGAACTGCCCTGTTCTCTAATTTGCTGAGGCCATGGCCAAGGGCAAGGAGGAAAGGTGGTCTGTCATATCTAAGAACTATTAGAGGATACAGGAGGGTGCCTAGCTATAAAGCATCAAGGCATGCTATAGCTTACTGAAGAAGCTTGACATTACCACTGAGGGCCAAACCTGGCTCAAGTTTCTTCTGGGAAATGAAAGCAAGAACCCAGGAAGACTGCCAAAGGACAGGCCAGCAGTCCTCAGGGAAGGCATCCTCCTGTGTCACAACAGTTACCCCTGAGCTCCCTAGAAGCTTCACATACCCCAGGCACAGCAAGGCGACATCTTTCTTACATCCCAGTTAAGGTTGGCCCAACTCTAAACAGGGCTTCAGAGACCCTGAACAGGGTTAGGCAGGCACACCCAGTGCCCAGAAACTACATTGGCCACAATGGGATAGAAATCTCCCTTCCTTGATGTTTTAAGAACACATTTCCTACATCAGCAGCAGGTGTGGCCAGCAGCCCTAGGGAGGACTGGGCATAAGGACCAGCACTTTGTTCCAAAAATCCCAGGCATAGTTACAGCTGTCCCTCATTAGTCAGCATCCTAAGGAGGGCTGTGCAAGCTAAGGCATGTGTTAAAGAAGAACTACGAAGAACAATGTCTAGAAAATGTCCTCTGAAATAAAGGGAGACACAGAGGTAATATGATCAAAGTAATGGGTATATATGATAGCACCAGAGTAAAGTCCATGACTTTGGCAATAGGCATGGTTGCTGACATCTGTAATCCCAGCACTCAGAAGTCTGAGGCAGGAAGACTATCACGAGTTCAAGGTCTGAATTTATTATGCATTGTATAATTTAATATAGCTGATGCTTTAAAGGAGACTAAATGAAAAATAAAGAAATTATCCTCTGCAGGGCATGATGGCACATGTTTTTTATCCCAGCGTGGGGGAGGCAGCAGACAGATCTCTGTGAGTTCAAAGCCAGCCTAGTCTACATAGTGAGTTCTAGGTCATCCAGAGGTACATAGTGTGACCCTCTCTTGAAAAAAAAATCAACAAAAAAAAAAAAAAGAAAATATTCTCTGCACTGAGGCATCCATCTGGAGGACACAGGTGTTAAGTAAACTCATTTCAGAAGACAGACATGATGTGCGAACAGCCAGATTTGCTTTACAATCTGTAAGGAGTTAGGGAGCAAAGAAAAAGGTCAGGATACAATTAGTAAAACTGTCGTCTGTAACCCTTTCTTTCCAAATCCACCCAAAACCTACCTCTGTGAAAAACCTAAAATTAGATACAGCCCACCTCACTAGATATATTCACAGCCCCCACCCCACACCCCCTGCCAGCACAGACCCAGGGAGATAGCAAGAAGGGCCTGGAGCTGTGCAAGTCTCCCTCCAACTCCAGCCCTTTTCTTCTTCAATGTGCTTACAGTCCACATAGCCCAAAAGGCTCCTAGAAGAAGGGCCTGGTGGTAGTGTCAGAGCAGCCTCATCAGGCATGCAGCCAACTGCACATTGTGATGCATACTACAGGTGCACCAGATTCATCATCTGAAGGCAGAAAAGCAAACCAACAGCCACATACAGCAGCCTTCCATTCCCAAGTTTGTCTCTGTGCTGAAACTGACAGCTTGCAGCCTATGTCCAGAGGCTGTAAGCTTTCTCGGTGCCCCAATGGGACAAATTAACTAGAGCACAAAGAGCAGGTAGCCCAGAGCCTGATTTGTATTCTGCGACTCGTGTCTCTTCTTGGAATAAAATCTTGTATAGAGAGCTGGGGGTGTTCAGGGAAAGATGGTGGTGGTGGGCAAGTGTAAGAGTTGCCAGACCCTGGAGGGAGAAGGAGTCTGAGAACAGAAGCCAGCGAAGACCTCTGGGCAGTGTACAAGAAGGGAGAGAGCAGGAAAGCAAGCCAGCTCAGGATCTTGTAACAGTCTCAAGAAAGCAGACCATTTCTGGGAATCAGTATTTTTTATTTTCTTCTCCTAGCTCTTCCGTGGTCCATGTGCCTGGAGTGAATGACATTCAGTCCTCCTCCTCAACGGGACAGAACATATCCCAGATCTCTCGGCAGCTGAACCAGGGCCAGGTGGCATGGACAGGCAGCCGTCCACCGTTCCCAGGGCAGGTATGAGTGAAACATGGCCCTGGGTACCCAGAGCGGCAGAACACCCACCATCTGCTTTTCTGAGTCCCGGCTGTGAGAGTAGGTCAGTGCTCCCAGTTCCTTAGGAGTCCTCATCATCCTCGGGACACATTGAGAGCTGGGTCCCCAACATGCACTCCATGTCTGATCAGCACCCTTTTCTTCTTACAACCTCTTATTGGGAAAGGGAGCAAGAGGAGGTTGGGCACCCAAAGCTTCCCCCAGCAAGAGCAAGCCCCTCATCCCTTTGGAGCTACTCCAGTACTATGCCAAGGGAGCCTGTAAATACCCAACCATGCGACCAATATGCCTAGCTCCCTGGAAGGTACTGGGAGGATAGGTCTTCTTCAGCGAGAGGCCTCCATAAACCCACCTTGGAGAAGCCAAGCCTTTGTAGTCCTCAAAGTAAAGTTAAGCACCTCCACCCCAAGTCTCCAGGGACAGGATTCTGCCCAACCTCCCTACTCTCAGCCCCAACTGGGCTCATCCCATGCTAATGAGGGAAACAGGACTTGCTGTTCCTGAAGTGACCTCAAGGGTGGAACTCAGTGGGAACTCAGGAACTCAGAGGGTCCTGCCTCTTCCTGTCCTGACCATAGCCAATCCCTCCCTAGCCCAGCAAGACGCAGTCATCTGCCTTCGGAATTGGATCAAGCCACCCTTACCCAGCTGACCCTTCATCCTACAGTCCTCTCTCCAGCCCAGCTGCCTCCTCACCAAGTGGAAATGCATACCCTAGTCTTGCCAACAGGACTCCAGGGTTTGGTAGGTGGGGGATAAATGATGGAAGGAATTTCTGTCTTGTGCATCGTGTGTCCAGGGCTGAGCTCCAAGGGTTCCAAAATATAGGGCAGGGCCCTAAAGTACCCCAGCTCCTCTCCTATCTGGTGACAATCAGGAGGGCCTCGGTTATCCTAGGTGATAGAAGTATATACCTTGACCTTGTGATTCAACATTGCTTTTCCAAGTCATTAGCTCACGTTCTTGTGTTGTGATGTGACCTGGTTGCTAGTTTAACCCCACATGGCCCAAGGCAGAGACTTTCGCATCCCAGAAGTAAGAGTCTCCATTCAGAAACCCAGAGAAGCCATGAATGGCCAGGTGTGTCAGAGAGACCAGAAAGTTCCCTTTTTTGCAAGGTGCACTTGCTATTTTTCCCATTCTGAGACAACGGAAACTCCAGGACAGAATGGTTTATTTTGGCTCACAATTTGAGGGTCAGTGCATAAAAACAGAGGGAGGGCCACATCATAGCTGCAGTCAGGAAGCAGGAGCTTAATGCTGGTGCTCACTTTTCCCTTTGTATTTATTTGTATTTCCACAGCCCATGGAATAGTTGTGCCCCTCAATTAGGGTGAGTCTTTACACACACACACACACACACAGAGGCTTGTCTCCTAGGTTGATTCTAGATTCCAACTAGGGCATCCTATCTCATGTGAATGTTTCCTTGCTCTGTGAGAAAGACTTAGGCCATAAGGGGTGTCGTGGCTGTGGCTGTGTCCTCTGGCTCAGTCTCAGACTCTCCTGCCGGTTGTTCTTTGTCTATTTGATGTATGCCAGCATCTCTCCCCAGGCCAAGGTCACACTCCACAGAGGGGAAGTCCTGCCAGATTCCTCATTGTACAGTCACTGGGTGACATCCAAGAGTGGGGCACCGAGGAATTGTCTTTGCAGACCCATCACCCTCGGGTGAGCAGGAAGCCAAGCCTAAACTCCCTCATTTCACTTGTCAAGTTAAAAGCTTCCATTTAAGTGGCTCACCTGTCAGTCTTACGGGAAAGTGTCCCTCCGTAGCCTATCATCATACAGCTGTCCCTCCCTCTCTCCACTTCCACTACTGACAGTAATGCTTCTGCCTCAAAGCCCAAGCTTCTGACCACAACATCCCAAGACTTCAGGTTTGTCTGTCTGTTCTCATCAGACCCAACAGTCCCCCCAGCACAAACCTTATTTATGTGTAGCACACACATTGAGGTCACCAAGGGACATGGGTGTGAGAAGCACAGAGTCCTCAGCCAATTTCTCTGTCAGTCAGACCCTCAGCTCTGTTGCCCCTTGAAGACAAAGTCCCTGATTCCAGGATAGTACCCCTCCCTGCTTTCATGTGTAGAATATTCCCTTTGTCTGGGAGCAGTGGCCCAGACTTACTGTGATTCAGCCATCCTTCATGAGTGCTAGGCCCAGTGCCAGCAATGGAGACAGGAAGAGACTGGGCTGGCCCAAAGAAGGGCTCAGGCTAGAGGCAGAGATAGAGGAGACAGGTAACAGGAAGCAGAGTGACACCCCACAGGTCCAGTAGCCAGATCTTTGTGGAGGCTTTGGGGAGAATGATCACTTGTTTTACAAGGCCAGGAAGGTCTTCAAAAGAGAGATAGATGGCATGTATCTCTGGGAGGACTTGGGAGCATCATGTGACTATGACAAGATAGGCGGGCAGGCCCCTCCCTGTCCCAGCAGTCCATTGCCTTTACCATGTGTGTTTGGCCACTCTCCATGAAGTAATGGCCAGGTTCTGAAGGTGTAAGTGGAGGTGGGACCCTAGGTAGAGGCCACTGGCCAACTCTAATGACCAAGAACAGGTCACACAGTGGGCTTCTAACTCAACCATCTGTGCTACATGTTGCTAGGTGGTAAGTATGCCAGCAGCTGGCCAGTCCTAGGTACTTATTGGATACTGCCCAGGAGGCGTCCACTGGGTGTTTTGTATGTTTGAATTTATTTAGAACTTACCTGGCCGTAAAGGAGAGATCATTTTTATTCCCATTTTAGATGAAACCATGGAAACCCAAAGTCCTCCCAGTACAGTGGTTCTCAACCTTCCCAGTGCTTGACTCTTAATACAGTTCCCAATATCATAGTGACGCCCCCCCAGCCATAAAGTTATTTTTGCTATTTCATAACTGTCACTTAGCTGCTATTATGAATTGTAGTGAAAATATCTGTTTTCCAGTGGTCTTAAACCACCCCTGTGAAAGGGGCATTCAACCCCTAAAGGGATCCTGACCCACACACAGGTTGAGAACCACTGTCCTAATGGATCAGTGGTGGGACCAAGAGCGGGATAAGGCTGTGCCCCTCTGCTCACTGCCCTGTGCTTCCTAGCCTTTGGACCCACTCCTCAGAGAGAAAGAAACAATCAGAAGAGACATCTGCCACTATAGCCCTTGGTTTGTGATCATGCTAGGGGCAGGAAGTCTGCTGTGGAGGTGTAGCAGGGATGCTGAGGCAGAGAAGTTAGGACTGAGGAGTATGATGTGACGCTATCCTCCAGGCATCACAAGGTGACTCTGAAAAATGTTTGTGGAACAGGAATCAGGAGCCATAGCTGAGGAGGAGAGAGGGAGGGACCAGGGCCAGCTGAGGGGAGGTACCATCATCTCAGGAGGCAGCATTGCCACACTGGGCTGAGGAAACCTACCTCAGGGGAGAAGTATATCTCGAGGAGACCTCAGCTTCTGCTGTCCAGGACTTCAAGAAGCAGAGTCCACTGGGGGGTGGGGCGACCTTGGTCAAGGTCAGAGGAGAGTGCCTGGTTAGAAAGAGGACCTGGGGGAGGGGTTTACTGTCAACCTCAGGGGGTGGAGGAAAATGCAGAGGAGAAATAGAGCAGTCTCCATTAATGGTCAGTTTCATTAATTATTAAATAAACATGAAACAGTTAAAGCAGGCAGTGCACTGTGCGTACGGTTGTGAACACCAGCTGAACCCTGCCTGTGGGCATCCAGGGGCACCATGGTTACAACCTTGGGGCTCTAAGGAGACACTGACAGCAGCATGTTGCAGCATTACAGGGGAAGTAGGGTTCCTTCCTCCCTCCCTTTTTTCTTCCTTCCTTTCTTTCTATTGTCCCCTATCTTGACAGCCATGAAATCTGCCTGCACATAAAGCACTTTAGACCATTTTCCTTGATACCTACAAAATGGATCCATCTATAGGAATTATAGATTAGGTCTTTATCTATTAGCCAATTTTTTTTCTTTACTGGTCCTGTAATGGGTCCAAGTGATGTTACTATAAAATATTAGCCCTCTCTCCTTTTAGATGCCCAGGTTTAACCTTACTTTAATTCTCAAGGCTCTATCAAAGAGAGTGTAGGCAGGGAAAGTGAACGCAAGTTTCCTTTGATGATCCTAAGCAGACACAGACAAGTCCTCGAGCCTCTGGAGTAAAAACAGGACTGTCCCTTGCCCATTCACAACAGCCTTCCTCCCATCCTCCGACACCTCCACCAGTCACCCTTAAGTGTGTCTGAGCATAGCTCCAAACCGATCAGGAACACTGATTGGTATCCCAAAAGCTTTTGAGCCTCAACCTCAACCTGCCGGAGTTTAAACCAACTACCTGCATAGTCTCTCTCTCTGGATTAAGTCATAAATATTGAACGCAGGTTCCTGCTGGAAGCATCTCTTTGGTGTTTCTCTTACCTTTGTAGAATAAGGTCTCTTTAGAAGAATGAAGGAAGGAGGGAAGAAGAGAAGAAAGAGGGAAAGGGAAGGACAGAGCGAGAGTAGGAGGAAGGAAGGAAGGAAGGAAGGAAGGAAGGAAGGAAGGAAGGAAGGAAGGAAGGAAGGAAGGAAGGAAGCCAAACCTGAACTAGTGTGTCAATAGATTCAGGGAAGAAACTTGCTTATATAAAAGGCTTTGGCTTTCTTTACCTTAAATTGCTATTAGATGTTAAAAGTGTAAGCATGCATAGTCTCTCTGACCTTGAATATAATCCTCAAGGGAATTTCTTTCTGCCTGAAGAATTAGCTCCATACCCACATAAATAGGGTTATCTATACTATATGAATAGAGAGGGTCTTAGAACAGTTATAGTAGTGCTACAAAAGCAGGCAGCACCAAAGTCCTGAGAGGAGGAGAAACACTTAGTCCCAGCCTGCTTCATGCTGTATTTCCCAGCTATGGAGTTAAACATTTATTTAGTTGTTGGGGCAGAGGCTGTACCATCACCCTATCTCACCCTTACTCTCTAGCTCAGTGAGATGGGACCCTAGGCTTCAAATTCCTGTACTCACCCAAGATTTTCTCTGTAAAGGAAGGAGGAAAAGAAAATAAGCTTAGAGATACCAGGAGTGAGCAGAATATAAAGGTGGCGGTCACTAAGACCCTGCTGACAATAGAGTTAGCATTTGCCTTATATCTCTCTTTCCCCACCCAGGAGGTATCTGAATAAGGTTAGGTCTCTGAGAAAATTATTCTGGGTGCTAGGAAAGCATAGGGAAGAACTGACGGTGTCATGTGGGAGTCCTGTCTGGGTCTTTAGTTTCCATGATCTTTGCAGGAAAGAAAAACGAAAAAAGAAATGGGGCAAAGGGTAGGGGTGGGGAGACTGGGGTATATGGATGAGTGAATGCCTGTGTCACAGAAACATTTGGGGGGGGTGGATCCTCAAGGAACCTAGATGCATTGGAAGTCTTAAGCAATCACATGGGTGCCACCATTTGATTAGTCACATGGCTATTACCATCTTATTCTTGACTGATCACACAGATGTCCTCTACCAGTGGTGGGGACAGTTCCATAATAAATGTGCTCATTCACCTATTAAGGATATGAGTCCCCATAGAATCCATGCATCTCACAAACTAGGTATGGACCAGTATTGGCAGCTGCCTCCCAAGATAAGTCCCAGTTGACAGCTATGCCAATACATGATCTTGTTTGCCTCTGTATAAATTCTGCTTCTATCCTGTAAGACCTGAATGTTTTGGTTGGGAATTGGGATAGCATACTTTCTCCAGTTTTGGAGATGCCTAGGTCAGAATGGATGGCTTCCCAACCAGTGAGGGTCATGACCTCCAAGTTGTCTTGATTAGTGGGGATCAAGCTTTACCCCCAATTTTGTTGTTGTTGTTGTTGTTGTTGTTAATTTAAAGAGCATTTAAATTAGGTTAGCAGAGATGTGGCAGGAAACAGACAACATGTAAAATAAGACACATAGGACAGATCCTGTACATGGGCACAAAATTGCATGCACAGAAGAAAGTTGTAGGCCAAACACAATAGTGAATATTATGGCCTTAACTGAAGGTCCAGGAGTCCACACCTCACCACAGCTTCTAATTTTCACCAGGAACACCAAAAGATGTCACTGGACCTTATGTTTATTTCCCTTGGCTTTAGGTCCTTGGCATTATAAGCTGCTGATGGAGCAAAAGCCCTGACAGACTGGGAGGGAAAGGGAAATATCCCCAGCATGCATCTGAGCTGCTACTTTAATATCACATGAAAGAAGTAGGTGGGGGAGTGTTCTACAACATGAATGCCCTAGTTCCCCATGAGGATGGCATGGGCTGAGACCAAGGACTCTGTGATACTCATTGTTGGCAAACATTGAAGTTCCTCAGAAACCATGTTGCTAAAGTCTGATTTGATGTTCCATCAGCCTTTATGTGGCAGCCGCATCCAATTAGAACAGCAAGTTCCTGGGCCCCTTGCTATCATACACCCAGCTGAGAGCATGGTCCAAGGCATTGTTAATGCCCTCTGTTTGGGTGAGGGTTCTATATGCCCAATTCTGCTAAGCTACTTGATTTATTTCTCTCTTGCTTTCAATCTGTGGCTTCGCTAGCTTCCAGGGAGTGACAGTCATGATACAAAGGGACAATCCTGGCACCAGGGAGAAAAGGGAAGTTAAACTTAGTGCCATTTACATTTCACCATGTGACCACTGGCCACAGACACATGGGAAAAAATCCAAAAGAGAAATTACATTTTCCATTCAGCTCTGACCCTTAGCCCCAAGGGAGAGAGCCCGGAGAGGCAGGAAGAAAAGATTTATTTATTCTATGAAGGCAGAGTACTAAAGGGCAAGATGGAAAGATAAGCTTGAGGGCAAATCTTCCTAAAGCCAGAGGGTAAGCACTTGGGGTGGGGGTGGGGGTTGCTGGCCACCAAAAGGAGCTTACCTGAATCCTGGAATATAGTCAAAGGAGTGGCTTTAAAGTCTGTTTGTGGTCACCACATGCCACTGGAGGATATAGGTCCCCTTCTGTAGGCTCTTAGTCTCCTTAATAAAAAAAAATATTTAAAGTCTGACTTGGAAGGAAGCTTGATTGAGAGCAATTTCATTAGAATTTTAGAAAAGATTTAAAAAAAAAAAACAGAGCTGGCAAAGTATAACTCCTGACATCACTCAAGAAGAGGGAGATGGAGAAGAAAGTCAACCGTGTCTTTTGGTTAATGTCAACAATGGAGGTCTGCAAGTAGGCCCATAGGAGAAACAGTGAGAAAGTTAAGGGTATGGGTTCAACCATGTTTAGATGGTTAGATGGCATTCAAAGAAGAATGAGATCTTGAGTTAGAACTTAGAAATCAGGCAGGCTTAAGCATAAAGATCTGTAAGCAAGTGCATCAAGGGAGAGGCTTCTAGAAGATGTAATTACATTATCTCATTGAGGGGATAATTGTTCTTCCCTTCTCCTTGGCTATGTCCCAGCAGAATCAGCTTTCCTGAGGGCTGGTCTTCTGGCCAGGTGATTGGCAGGCCTAGTTGGTGCCAAGTCCATCGTTGCTTTTTTCTGGAAAAAATGACTGGGGTACTGAGAGAATGAAGAAAGGACATGCAGGAAGGCTGGGATCCAGTGACCTGTGTTCACTCTGAGAGCACACCCTCTATGCAACAACCCAGAACTTCAACATGTTAGTTCTGTACAGTGTGAGGAAGAGGTAGCTAGTCTTGGTAGGTCTCTGCACCTCGTGGCACAAACAGAAACTGAGGGCAATTCAGTATCTCAAAGATGGGCAATGAAGACTGGATTTAGAGCTCAGACAAAACAAGTTGGTAACTGTCCGGTAGTGTACAACTTGAACCCCCAAGTTTGTTAATCTTTCTGTCTCAATCTGGTCATTGGTGTATAATGCTTCTTGTCGAAACGCAGGAAGCCAAACCCACACCTTGCCCAGAAAGGACAATTTAAGATGCTAAAGCATGTGGGGCATTCCCTCCCTCCCTCCCCTCCCCTTCCATGGCTTGTATATGGTCTGAACTGCATAACAGAGTGCTTCCAGAGACAGTGGCTTGGCAAGCACCAACATGTCCACGTCTTGCCTTTAGCATCTGCGTTTCAATTTTAGGCTGAGGTAGCACCAGCAACCCAGTCATGATGACACAAGTCCAGACAGGTGAAAACAAATTAAGTCAGGCCACTGTGCCCCTAGGCGAGCCCCTTCTGGAAAGCACGGGAAATTCTCCTCCCCGAATGCTCCACCCAGTGCAGACTGAGTGGAGGCTGGGGGGAAATGGAACGTTTCATTCCCCAAACACCTGAAGCTTCTTCCCCTGATAAATAGGATGCACAAATAGAGAGGGAAGGCAGACCCAAGCGCCCGATTCCTCCTTCCCTAATCTTGCCCCCAAATCTCAGCCACGTGCATGTTTAACCTTCAAATTATGAAGAATTATAGACATACTTGACCCTATTAAACAACGTTGAAAGGTGAAATCCCTGCCAAAGGAGCCGAAAAGTTTGTGGTCCTTGTCTGATCCTCTTTGTAGGTTAGGTAGGAAGCAGATGTCCCTATCAGGGCACATTCACTTTACCCAGCAGGATCTCTCAGCATTTACACTGTTGATGGGTTGGTCTAATCCCCACTGGGTTGGGATGTCTGTTTACTAAGGATGTTTATCAGTCTCCCTCTATGTTTATCCGCTTGTCTCCTGCTGTTTGTGAGAATGAGAAGTGCCAGCAGTTCCCTTCACCAAGAACCATTAAGCTAAACCCAACAGCGCTGAACAGTCTGCTCAGGATTGTTAGAGCATAAGAGTCTTAGAACAATTTCCAACCACTGCCACCTCCCAGGTAGGTGATAGTGAGCAAGAATGAAGTCTAGCATTAAACTTCAGCTAAAAAGATAGACGATGCCAGCCTTGCCTCTGCCCCTTAGGACCAGAAACTGTACTAGGGTTTACAAGTTTTCGGCTGCCCCAGATAGGAGATATAGTGCAGTTACCCCAGACACTTCGCCTAACTGGAGGCCAATCCATCTATACAGGGCAGCAGCCTGGGTCTTATTCTAGAGGCTGGGAAATAGATATCGATATCGTTGGAACACAGCTTATGGCTTTTAACTGCACACATGGATTTTGGAACAATGACCTAACAAAGACCACTGGGTTATTCCAGAAAGGAGTTTTATGTGTACTTTGGGAACAGGCCACATGCAGGTCCTGCAGACCATCTATCTTCAGGTCTGGGTTTAGACAAAAGAACCACAATTCTCCCTCAGACAGGAAGGTCATGTTTACTTTGTAGTTTTAGAAGTTATGAGTCCAGTTCTGGAAAATCACTGAAGTTCCTTCAGTGGTCCCATAAGTCTCCCTTCCCATGGCTAACACCGTCCTTCAGGTCATCCTTCATCCTCTCTTCCTCCAGGAAGACTGGGGTTTAGATGGGACCTGCTCTTACTTCCCCATGGTAACCATGCTTCCCTCAGAAAAATACTCAGTTCTATTGACCTTTGAATGTTTTTCCTTCCTCGGCAGACTACGTTGGTCTCCATTTGTACAATGTCTTAGACTTAAGCTCTATTTATCAAATGAGTGCAGGTAGGCTTCCATGTCAGGGGTGTCTACGTTCAGCCTCTAGGCTTATCTGATAAAGGAATAGGACAAACCTGTTGATTTCCCTGAGCCCTCAGTTTCCTTAGCTGAAGAACTGGGTAAGGGACTCATCTCTGACATTTAGGAGTGAATTGAAGCAATGTACCCAAGTCAAGCTCAATGCGTAGCATGCAGTTGTCCTTGCTTCAAAACTCTGTCCGTGTTTTTCTCAAAAGCAGCATAATGAATTGATTTTCCCTGTTCCAAGTGTTTAAAAGCATTTACTGCCTCAGAAGGTTATTTTTTTATTTTGAAATATATTACCTGTTAATTAATAGAACCATGTGCTCTTGGGTATGAATAATCAGCCAATCTTCTCTAGCTCCTCTCAGCCTCCTGCTCCTCTCTCTGCCTCTGATTCTCCCTGAGGTACAACTGAGAAAGCTTCACCATGCATCATCAAGTGTAACCTGGAGGTTTCAGATGCAAATGACTACTACAGCATGCCTGCACTCTTCCATCTCACTCCTCTTCCCCATCCCTTCCCCTTCTTTATCCCACTTCCTCCCTCCCTTCCCTCCTTCCTTTTCATTTCCTACATCCTGTCTCCTTCTCCCTCCTTTCTATGTCCTCTTCCTCCTCACCCCCTTCTTTTTTAAATGATTTGTTTATTTATTTTTATTTATATGAGTACAGTGCACCTATCTTCAGACACACCAGAAGAGTGCATCAGATCCTACTACAGATGGTTGTGAGCCACCATGTGGTTGCTGGGAATTGAACTCAGGACCTCTGGAAGAGCAGTCAGTGCTCTTAACCACTGAGCCACCTCCTCAACCCCTCACCCCCTTCTTGAACTTACTGACTCCATCTATATTCAAAGCCCTATATTAGAGCAGACTGGCAGGGCTGAGATGAGACCCATGTCCTTAGTTACTCCACTTTGGATGTCAGTATAATGTGAAGGACACCATCTAAGACAGGGTATGGCAGGCCTGAGAGAAGGCCAAACTCAGGCTAGACCCTAGGATCACATTTCCTTAGGACCATGAGGTAATCAAGAAAATGCAGGAGCAAGGCCAGCCAAGGAAACACCGTGGCAGAGCCAGTGAGGTGTCCCAGTGGGGAAAGGACATGCTGCACAAGCCTGGTGACCTGAGTTTGGTCATTCCCAGAACTCACAATGGAGGGTGAGCTATGACTCCCAAGAGTTACCTCCTCTACTGGCATCTGCTCACACACCTACATGTGCTTGTTAATAAATTCTATTTATTTCAAAAGGAAAGAGGAGAGGGCATGAGGAAAAGGAGGTGATGGAATGTGGCTGCCAAGTACTGCCAGTAGGTAGGGTTACCAAGACATGAAGAGAAGATAAAAGCCACACCCGAGACACCCTTGGCTATCTGTAGACAGTGTCACTGTCCCAGGAGGGTGGGGCAGAGCCCTCTGGATCTCGGTGTGGGTGGCAGTGGAACTCAGAACACAGCAGGAACAATGAATCTAAAGGAAGGCACTATAGTGCAGCATGACATTGAGGGAACAGAGACTCAGCAAACCCTGTAGTGGAGTCAGTGAGGGAGAGACAGGAAGAGAAAAGGAAGCCCTGCCTTCAGACTGAGCAGGCAAGGAGGTGGTTGTTCCAAGTGTGAAGAGCAACAGCTGAGCTTGTCTTCTACACTTGACACACACAGCACATGTGCGTGAAGGCTTACACATGCATGTGCTTGTGGACACACTCAATATCCTCTTTAGCTAAGTCCCTAAAGTAATTTGGCAAATTTCTCACTCCTAGTTTCTGTTTTGAGGCCACCATGAGCAGCCACGAGAACATAGGGCGCTATGAGGATGGAGCATGAGTCACCTGACAGGCTCATTCTAAAAATCAAAACTATTCTTTCTGGTCACTCAGACTTCACAGGGCTTCCTCCAGTCTTTGCCCCTCAGCAAAGGAGGCCTGTTTGGTAGGGACATGCCATTCAGGAGTGTAGAGCCCTTGAGAGGCACTAAGATGGGAGAAATGACAGATTGTGACAGCCAGGTCCCCCAGTCTTAGGTTCCCAGAACCACATGATGAATTTTTTTAAAAGTATCCTGTCCGTTGGGTATTTCAGCTGAGAGTGGACAGAGTGGCGGGCAGTTCCAGGGCCGGCCCTCGGAGGTCTGGTCCCAGTGGCAGAGCCAGCATCACGGACAGCAGAGCGGTGAGCAGCACTCACACCAGCAGCCTGGCCAGACTGAAGTGTTCCAGGTAAATCCAGCGAGCAGCGCCTTCTCGTAGGTGTAGGTACCTGCGCCTTCTCTGCTTCCTTATGCCTCTTTCTGCACCTCTGCCTGCCCTGCCCGGTAGCCAGCAAGAGACCCCACCAGCCTGCAGTATGGGGAGCCCACAAGTAGAAGGAAGGTCCTGCCCTGCCTAGCCAAAGCCTTCAGGTACACAGGAAAGGCACAGGGGCCTTCAGCCTTTCAGCTGTACTCTCACAGCAGAGGCTGCATCCTGGATCATACACCCAAAGTTGTCCAGTACAGATGTATGGAGCCAAATACAGTAGGGGTGCTTACCCTGGAGGAGGGCCCATGCCCATCTAAGAGCTAAAGACCCTCAGGGCTCACCATGGACAATATACACAGCCTCCCAGAGCTGCAGGTACCTAGGGGCTTGATTGCCTCAGCCTGTTATCTCTCCACTATGGCAACCAGAAAGAGGGATTCCCATCCCCAGACCCTTAGCTCACGGCAGCTGGGCCAGGGCTCAACTCTCTAAGCTAAGGGTCTAAGGCTACTTCCAGATCTCCACTACTAAAGACTTGCCTTGCTGTTCTCAATTCCTAACACTGACCAATCTTAGTGTGCTGGTGACAAGGACATGACCTTACCTATCATACAGGACTCAGCCTCCCAGGTTTTCCTGGAACATTGTAAGTGCAGGTATCAGTCTATTGAATCCCCTCAGCTAGAGGTAGGCCTGCCCACCCAGTCTTTTAGCAGCAGCCCAGGCTCCACTGGGGGACTCCCAGAGAGCTATCTGTCCTGGAGAGCAAAGCTCCACTGAAGAGACAAGGTGTAGGAGGCTCAGGTCACACTCTTCCTCCTCAAGACTCAATGCTACACACACACACACACACACACACACACACACACCTCCTACTAGGTCAAATGTCCTTTTCACAGATCCATGTCAGGGGTCACCTGGCTATATTCCCTTCCTAGTATAGGGAAGTGCCTTTCCCAGCCCTCCCTCTGACTTCCCTCGCTCCTTTCACTGTGAAGACCAGCCCTTGTCCATTGTTCATCTCCTAGGGAGCCCCTAAAAGGCATAATTCCCTAACAAGTGTGTCTTTAAGGTCACCCTGCAAAAAGAAGAATTTTTGGTCAAATAACTTTGTGAAACACCAACTAAAGCAAGTTATTCAGTTTCTTTCTTGCAGGATTCATCAGAGCCTTTATTTTACCAGTGAGGCATGGCTTTCTAGGAGGTAGGGAAGTGTGCCTTGTTTCCCAAGCACATTTATCCACAGAATCCTTTTCTCACCGTTATCACACCGACTGGGAAATGGACAAAGCACAGTGGGACTTCTGCTCTACGGAATTGGAACTCCCCCTAATATTTTCAGAGCAAGTTGTCTGAGGTCTAGCAAACTAGGACTAGACATCACCCCGACAGGCCACTGTGCCCAAGCCACAAATGCTCAGACTCCTGCTTGGTCAGCAGTCATATGGCTGTCCAGTTATAATTTCTGTTGTAGCTTCTGCTTGCCCAGCCGGGGGAGGGGGTGAGGCTCTTTCCACCCTTGGGCCCAATTTAGCTTCAGAAAAAGGTTTGTATTCTAGCGCTGTCTGCCTTCAGCATGACACTTCCCAGAAGAGCAGTTCCCAGCAGGGTCGGGTATTGAAGCCCTCTGAAGAGCAGCCCTGTATACAAGACTGTGCAAAGGAACACCTGCTCACTAGAGAGATGGTCAAGGGGATCAGTCAGTGGCAGGCTGGACTCCGGGACAAGGGCAGGCTCTGGGTGAGGTCACTGACCCCTGGGACTTTCTGTTCTTCTCCTCTCCAGGACATGCTACCCATGCCGGGCGACCCGACGCAGGGGACTGGCAACTATAACATCGAGGACTTTGCTGACCTGGGCATGTTCCCTCCATTTTCTGAGTAGCTTCAGGCAAAGCCAGGCTTCTACTGCCCAGGCGCTATTATCATGCCATAGATGTCCATGTTCAAAGAGGGTCCCCCTCACCCAGCTTGCCCTGCTGCAGAACCCCCAGAAATCTCCCTCATTCCCCATCCTCCCTGGACATGGCATCACCTGGCTCTAACCCACAGCCCTGGCTTCTTGGGTTTGGGATCTTTGTATTTATTGTACTTTATCTGTGTGCTCGGAAGGTGGCCTCCAGGGTCTTAAATCCCATTGTGAATAATCTATTAATGGACACTTTGCACCCATCAAGTGTTTGCTTGATCCACAATGGCTGGCAGTACCAGCAGGTCTGCCTGGCGCAGAAGCTGGGTTTCTTTCTGCTTTTTCACGGCTGCTGCCTGGAGGCTTGGTGTCAGAGTAAAAGGCAGTAACCTCTGTATTCTGTGCTGGAGCCAGGAGCACAGGATGGGAGTCTCCCACACTAGCTGTCCTTGATGGCCTGGGGCCAGGTGTGCTTTAAACCTGAGAATCAAAGTTGTGGCTTGTTAGATGTACTGTGGCGTGTTGGTGTGTGTGGCCAGTGAGAGTGAGAAGCTGTCCCCATTCAGCTGCATTTCAAAGGAAAGCATGACTGGGGCCTGGGAGCTGAGCTGACTCCCTGGAAGCCAGAGCTGGGGAGCTGCCCACTCTGTCAGTCAGTTCTTTGGTTCCCTGCCCTTTTACAGACATACTTCACTTCTTAAAGTCTCTAGTCCTTCTTCCTTCTGTCCTATGCGAGCACTCATGCTTCTCTTACTAAACCTGAGGGACAGTGTCCTGATTCCATGAAGGTCACTGCACCCTCCCTGCTCTGCATCTGAGCAGAGCTGTTTTCTGCCCAGCACCTTTAGAAAGTCAGACCTGGTCCTCCTCTGTACAGGGTTAGGATACCTCGACTCTTAAGTGTCCCTGACACCTTCTGCTCAGTAACCTGGAAAGAAGATGGGGCCACACTCTGGGTGGAAAAGGGTGCCCTGGGCCACCTGAACCTCTGTCCTCATCCGGCAGGAGAGGCAAGGGTACCTCAGGGCAGACACAGCCAGGCGCCTGTGAGGCCAGGGACTCTGTTCTGCCCAAGCTTCTACAAAGACCCGAATTCCTCAGTGGTCTTAAGGTAGAACTATGAACTAACTTCTAGAACAATGTTTCTCAGCCTGTGGGCTGTGTTGGGGATGTCAAACCACCATTTCACAGGGACCGCATATCAGATACCCTGCATATTAGGTAGTTACAAATGATACATAACAGTAGAAAATTACACTTATAAAATAGCAATGAAAATGATCTTACGGTTAGGGTTACCACTACATGAGGAACTATATTAAAGGGTCACAGAGTTAGGAAGGTTGAGAACCACTGTTCTAGAAGCTTCTTCCTGGCTTATCTCTGACATCAGAGTCCCTGTGTCAGTCAGATTTAATAGAGCTTCAGATTCCACCCATTCCACCCTGCCCCTCCCTCACTCCATGTGCTGCTGTGAGTTCTCTCTGGCTTTTGGGAGGCTGGGGGTACAAGAGGCTCCAGGGTACACAGGGGCAGAATGAGCATGGAGATAAAGAGCCTGGGAGAGCACCACTCCATTCAGAAGCTCAGCTCTGTCAGTGTTTGGACAGGACTCACTTGCAAAGTTTACTTGGCTCAGCAGACTGCCCTTGGCAGCAACCCACCCTAGGGGATCCCCTTTCCTGACAAACTCCAGCCCCAGAGACCTTAGGCAGCTTTGAATCCTTCCATGGAGAGTAGTGACACAGTCAGAGCTTCATCTCAGCCTCAGAACCCCCAAACAGTCTCTCATGTGTGCTGCCCGATTTGGCTTCTGTCCCCAGCAGCCTGGAGCTGGCCCTAGGTAGTGAGCATAAGTTACAAAAGGGGAAAAAAAAGGCCCAAAGCTGGCTTCAGGAGCAAAGAATGCTTTGTAGTGTAGAACAGCCCTTGACCTTGAGCTTGTGAATTGAGAGGTGTGGACGCTATGGGTTTGGTTTTATTGCCTTTGGTGGGAAGTGGGGGCTTTTCTTGGGTGTGACAGCTCAGGGCCCTAAGGTCTGCAGAAGAAATAGGACAGAATTCTTGCTTGCAATCATTCCATGCTTTCTCTCTGTTAAGAAGTTGAGGGTAAAGCCAACTCAGTCCTTGGTCCTGGGGAGCAGAGGTGGAGGATTGTTGGGCAACCCAGACAATAGCAAGCACTGCTTTAAATGGTTCCTGCTTCTCCCCAATCTTATCTAGGGAGTTCCATAGGCTAGAGGTGGGGATTTAGGCTGGCCTGAGTTCTGGATCTTTTTCATACCTCTTCGGCTTCTGTGTTGTGATTCTCCAAAACACATGTGGAGGAGGTGGTGGGGGGAGAAGTCAGAAATGAAGAATCCCACCCCACAAGGACTTCTTTCACCCAAGTATTTTTGAAACACACAGGAGTCAGAATCAATGCCGTTATCCTGCAAAAGATGTCCCTTCATATGTCCCCTGCAGAGGAAGCCAGTATACTGGTCCTCCAATTAATATCCTTCCAGCTACCTGTCCTGGTGATGGTCTTAGCAGGCTAGGGATGGATAGGGTATGCTGGCTTCCTGCAGTTCTATACCTCATCACTTCATTCGCTGCTGAAGTCCAATTGGCTCCTCGTGGGCTAAGCAAGCAGGAAAGGGACATGCAAGGACCACCTGAGTCATTGGTAAGGACACAGGAGCTCTAGAAGAATGGGCCATACCTAGACTGCCCGGCCAGCCAAGGATGGTTCTAGAACCCTGCCTCCATGTCACTCCTGTTTGTTTCACTGTGGTTTCAGGGAGCAGGTGAGCCAGCGTGAACATCCCCATTCATCAAGCTCAGCTCAGCCTGTTCTTGCATCATAAAGTGACTATTGTGGGTAGTAGTATTTGGATTGGTGACATAACCTGCTGAGGAACTCCCACTCCCCCGTCATTAGGATAGTGAGGCCCCAGGTTAGCCCACTGGCAATTATGCACACTCCCTTCAGCTCTGAGCTAGAGATCTGGCAGGTCCAGGAAGTGGGTTCTGTAATCTCCTTCTGCAGCACAGTCCAGCCGATGAATCGTAGCCACTCCCAGTGTGAGCTCAGCCTGTCTCACAAGCAAACACAAGTCGTTGGCTAATCCCTAATAGCAAGGCAAAATTAAAGCCCTCTTTGTATGTGGCCATGGATTGCTATGTCCTAACTTGCCCATCCATCCTTCCCTCCCATCCCCTCCTGAGCTGATGCTCACCTGAAGTGCCATCACTGGAGATATTGAAGCAAGAAGGGCCATGAGCTCAGGAGTTCAAGACCTACCTGGGCAACATAATAAAACTAATCTTAAAGACAAATATATAGCTGAGTAACTTGGCCACCTTTCATGTGCTGAGAAGTCAACAGCTCCCTGGCTGCCAGCTTCCTCCATTGCCTAGAATCTGGGACAGCTTTGAACATAGCTCCATGTGTGACATGCCATGTCTTGTGCACTAAGCTGGGCTAGTTCAGGTAGCCTGCAAATCCTTGTGGCTACTAGCTATAACAAAATGGAGCTTTTCACAGGTCATCCAGGGCCCAGCTGTTTGCTTTGTCTAACCGTCTCTTTCCTTAAAGAAAACTTCACAAGCAGGCTTCCGAGAACAGCAAGCACTTACTCATCTCTCTCTTAGCCTTTCTTATGGATGTGAACTGTGCTGTGGGTAAATCATTTGTATTTCTTGAATGTTCTGTATGACTAACAGGCATTAAGTCACTGGGTATATGTATAACTAATGTAACTGCCTTTTAAATTTTCATTACAATAAAAAAATGACTTTGCTCTGAAAGTGAGTGCCTTGGACTGGCTTGGTCATTGATCAACTTGAGGTATTTGCCCTTGGGAGTCTGGGATAAGCCACACTATGCAGTACAGGCATGCTAAAGAGTCACCTGTTGTGAGTGTTAACTACTTAGGACAGAAAAGGAAATTAATGATTCTTGAGATTTGGTGTAAGGCAAGGCTCTCTAGAAACGTCTCTGGACTGGACTTCACAAACACTAAAGGCAATTACTTTTCAAAAGACTTTAAAGAGAAGGCCTGAAAGAAAGCAGCTCTGAATCCGATATCTAAGGAAGACTTGGGTCCAGAAAATGCAAGGAACCACTCCTACGATTTAAGACAGAAATCTTAGTACCAATAAAAATAGCTGAACGTGTTTCTCCCAAGAATCCAAATACAGGCTACTGGATGTGGCACATGCCTGCAATTCTAGCTTCAAGCAGGCTCAGGCAGGATTGTCTGAGTGAGCTTCGGAGTTCCAGGCCAGCCTAGGCAACACAGTGAAGATATCTCAAATATGCATGCTCACACACAACAACTATACATATGGCATTCTGGGTTAATATCTTTAGTTTTAGAGAAACACAAACTAAAAGGTCAATGAAATAGTATTATAATACATGGCTAAAAAATGGATAAGAAAAGAAACCTTCATTCATGGGAAATAGTACGGCCTCTTCACATGTAGGTTTCTTACAGTTTTCGTAGGATTTTTCTTTGTTTTTTTCTTTCAATGTGATAAAATGCCCTGACCAAAGCAACTTTAAGGGAGAAGGGCATTTTGTTTTAGTTCACGGGTCTAGATAGGATTCATCATGATAGTTAAGTCAAGACTGTGTGAGCTTGAAACAGCTGGTCATATCCACAGTCAGGAAACAGGGATGAAGACAAATTCGTATCCAGCTCACTTTCCACATTTTATGCAACCCAAGACTCCCTGAACAGTGAATGGTCCTGTCCAAAATTAAGACTGCTCTTCCCACATCAGTAATCCTAATCACAATACCATCCCACTACAGACATGAGCTAGGACCATCTGCCTGTCATTCTAGATTTCAGCAACTTGATAATTAATGCTATCCATCACAGACCTATTCTTTAAAGAGTAGGTATAGCTTATAGAACCATAAAAAAATATTTTTTAGCCAGAAAAAATATTTTTAAAAAGCAAATTTCCCACAAGAGTGGGAAGAAAACAAGCGATTTTTCTTATTCATTTACTGAGAAATCCTTAAATACTTAGGGATTTAGCCTCAGCAGGGTAAAGCAGAAACGTGTGCATATGATCAATCTGCCTCTTCTCCACATACACTCATGGGTGTGAAGGCAGGAGGAATTCAGAGCAGGGACACAGCAAGAAGAAACATTAAATAAAGCCAAGTTCTTGCCAGGACTGGACTGACACCTTACCTGTAATCCTCTCTGTTGTCAATAAACAATGAACCAAAGTAAACCCTTTACAATAGTTATTTTCCTAATTGTGCCACTCTATATGTCATGTAGAGAGTATAGAAAATTACTAAGGATTAAGCTGTGGATAAGTGGCATGCACTTGTAATCCCTAGTGCTAGAGAAGTGGAGGTAGCCACATCTGTGAAGATCCCTGGCCAGCCACTCTGCAGATGAGTGCTGGGTTCAGTGTCTGTCTCGAGAAAAGAAAGAGGAAAACAATGGATGGCTCCTAAGGAGCATTATCCAAGGTTGATCTCTGTCTTCACATTCTCATGTGTACACACATGCACTTACCTGGACACACGGACACACACAGACATACACACACACACACACACACACACACACACACGTAATGTGCTGCAGTTCATTATCAGTAACCTTGAGTAGAGGGAGGGACAGTCAAGTTGAAAAATGAGGAGACATGAGCTGCTTAGAATTCAGAGAAGGGGTGAAGAAAGCTGTAGCATGTGTTATGCTGCTCCCCAGAGATCATCTCCCAGTCTCCTCTCATCTTCCTCCGGGGAAGTTAAGGCATATCCTCAATTGCAACATGAAAGATGACCTTTGCCTGCTCACCTTCTCAAGCATGTTATTTCCCTAAACACTTGTGTGACACCTATCACCTACAATGCATGGTGCTGGGATAGAGTTAACATAAAGAATGCCCAGGCTTCCTGACTATAATCGAGTCCCCCAGCCCTAGGCAAAGAGAGATGAACAAGTGGAACTTGGCTTTCTGCAATGTGCTAAGAGCCTAGGAATAGGATACCCATTAAACCACAATATAAAAGAGGGCTGTGTTCAGGAAAGGCAAAGGTGCCCATGAGGTGATCAGCATGACTTAACCACTCGGTCCTATCACAATGGTCTCTCCTTGCTGGGCTCCCAGCTTCTGAGCTCAGTTCTTTCAGGGAACATTTAAAGCATTCCCATCTCAAAACCCAAGACTCTTTAAGTATGCCTCTGGTGCAGCTGCCCAGCAGGACACTAGATTAAAGTGCCTGCCTCTGTACAACCTCCAAGCCCCTGATTCCTTCCACATTTTTACTAAAAGTCAAATACATATGTGAAAAAATTAAGTGGTTTGATGCGAATGAGCAAAGAACACATTCACCACCATGATTGTTCAGCCTATGAGCAATTTTTCCTCCAAGGCTCCTTAAGGGCAGAAGAAATGTGTACTAGATTTTCTCATGAAATCTCTACATCCTTAAATGGCCACCATAATTCTCTTGCTGCCTTGTTTGTACTTAAGCTGGGTCCACAGACTTGAGCCATGCCATCAGTGATCTAAGTGAGGATGTCACACAGGGGTTACCGGAAACTATGGAGATCTCTCAGGCGTTCTCAAAATGTGGTTTAAGGACTTGCTGTGAAAAAGCCCGCAAAGCCTACCTGATCAGCTGGGAAACAGGACACCAAGAACTAAGTGGGTGCTAAAACTGAGTCATTATACATCCACCTTCCATGGCTGAATAAGGGGGGGGGGTCAATTGGATACCCACAGACTCTGTCTTTAGGTAAGGAAGCAGGGAGAAACCTATCCAAGCCAGGTTGCTACCAACTCCTCTGGAAGAGGACATAAGAGGAAATTATTCCTGGTGAAAGCTGCTTCTGGACTTTGGAATTTATGTTCATCATAATTCAGAGTCCATGGTGCCCAACTCCTGACCTCTGAGTGGTAGGGAACTCACTGCTCTTTGGGTCCCCCACTCTTCCTTCATGGCCCCTATCTAGAGTAACCCCATATAACTCAAGGTTTCCAGGTATGTCTCAGTGCCCCAGCCCTATGCTGGCTATAAGCCAGTATCTTGTGTTTTTATTGCTGTTTCAAGCTGTGGTATGGAAGCTGAGAGAAGAGGTGGACACATGAGTGCATTTGGTTATACCAGAAACATTGAAATCAGAAGCAGGCTGCAAAGTGAAGACATGGCTAGGACTAGAAATACTCAGGAAACAAGCATCTCAGCTGGGGGTCTCAGAGCTTTGCCCCTTAGTTTTACTGGAGATCCATCCAGATAAGCATTCTTCATTCGTGTTTAGATTACAGATGGAAGGTAAGGACATGCAAAGGGGCAGAGGGTGGCATTTCATCTAAGCTGAATCCTCCATGTCAATAAAGATTCTCGGTGCTGGGCATGGTGGTACACACCTTTAATCCCAGCACTTGGGAGGCAGAGGCAGGCGGATTTCTGAGTTCGAGGCCAGCCTGGTCTACAGAGTGAGTTCCAGGACAGCCAGGGCTACACAGAGAAACCCTGTCTCAAAAAAACAGAGAGAGAGAGAGAGAGAGAGAGAGAGAGAGAGGGAGAGAGAGAGAGAGAAATTGATTCTCGGTGAAGAGGAGGCAAGAATTGAAAAGCATAGGGAAAGAGGTAATTCCTGACCAGCTCATGGAGTGAAGAGATGTCCCAGGCAGATGGTTTGAAGATGAAGAAATGGAAGAGGCAGAAGATACGGCTGTGGCCAGGATAGAAATGTTGGTCCTCATTGCATGAGTGAGCCCAAGAATCACTCACAGATGGATCTATGATCCTTTGCCCTCAGTGTGGTGATGGATGTAAATGAAGCACTTAGGAGCATTGGGATGAGAGCATGCAGCCTGGCTAAGCAAACCAGAGAGGTCAGTAGAGACCCTGTCAGCTACTCTTGTCCTCTGAGGAGGAACAAGTCTACCCCTTGGGACACTTCCATGACCACCATCTTTGTGTTTTCTTTTAAGCCAGGTCAAAGCACCGTCCTCACATTGTAAGGTCCTGCTTTGTCAAAGCCCAGAGTGGTGTGCCAATGACATTACATCCCATCAGTCAGCCTCCTGACAATGACTCAGAGGAGCTGAGGCACCATCACTGGCTTCTGTGGTGCAGTACATATAGCTCATGTTTTCTCCAGAGTTTTTCTGTGGAGGTGAGATCATTTCCCTCTGTGGGAGCTTGACGCTATGGTCTTGCTCAGTATCTCTAGATTTGAGCCCCTTGCTGAAGTGAGGTGTCCTCTACCTTCACACACCCAAACCTTGGGTTGCTGTCAGCTGCCCTTCATCTTTTCTGTTGGTTGCTGGTTGCTTTAGTTTGGTTTGGTTTGGTTTGGTTTGGTTTGGTTTGGTTTTATCTTCTGTGGAAGTACAGGGTGAAGGTACTGACAGATGGAGGTTCCATATTCCTTCTACTTTCTCTGTGAACTCTCCCCTAATAAGCCACTTTCACACAGATTTTGAGTGGATTCTATTTCTGAAGACACCAAGCTCAGGCAGTGTCCCTGAAACAAGGCTCAAACCTCGGCAACACAGAGAAGAACTAGGAAATATTTGCAGGGAAATGATCCTATCATATTTTAAGTGTAAGGGACACAGTTTGGGATGAGAGGATAGTAAATTACATTTCTTGAAGGCAGAATATATTTCAGAACCCAATTTAAAAAAAAAAAAAACTTTGGCACAATAGCACATGCTTGTAATCACAGCACTGGGGAGGCAGAGATGAGTGTGGCCCAGGCCTCTCTGGGAAGATGGGGCAGTCAGTAAACCGCTGTACCACAGCTGTGGACACCTGAGTATGGACCGTAGCACCCATGTCCATATACAGCGTGGTGGCACTTGCTTTCAATCCCAGGGTTATTGAAGAGGGAATGGATAGGCAGATCCTGAAGCCCATTGATGAGTCAGCCTTAGAGTCAATGAACCTCAGGTTCAGAGAGCCACCTTGTCTCAGAGACTCAAGGTGGAGAGAGCTCGAAAGACACTCAGTATTGACCTCTGATCTCCATACGCATACACATCCACGTTCTTAAGTACATAGCCCAAATACACAACATATGGGCAGGTACGTGCAAACACACTCATACATTTACAAATGCTACAGACAAAATCCAATCCTTCCTTTAAAAAAAATTACTGTTTCTGTACTATTTTCATACTGAAGTTGTAGACAAGACTTTGAACTCAAAGAAACCTATTTTTCCAAGAGCTGGGAGGAGCAGCCTGTCTTTGTTTACCTGGGACTTTCCACTGTTCGCAGCAGAAGCCCCACGTTCCAGGAAATGCCTTTAGTCCTGGGAATTGAGCACTTGTAGTCACCCAGCCCAGGACCCCAGGATTTGTTGGCAAGGAAGGCAGGGTCCTGGAGAGAAGGAAGTGGACAGGATTTTGCAAGGCCACAGAAGGCTGGAGCTGGCATGAATCTCTGCAACAGCTGAGACCTTGTTCCCAGATGAGGAAAGAGTCCTAGAAGGTCAAGGGGGTTTTCTTTTCTTTCCCAAAAGCCTTAGCAAGAGAGTACAGCTGAGGACTGGGGAGACTGCTCAATGGGTAAAGTGCTTGGTACTTAAGTGTGAAGGCCAATGATCTGCTCTCCAGAGCCCATATGAATGCAGGAAGATCTCAGTAGCCAGCCTGTAATTCCAGCCCTCGGGAGGCAGAGAAAAGATCAGTAGAGCAAGCTGGCTAGATAGTCTAGCCATATTAGTGAGCTCCGGGTTCAACAAGATATCTTACCTCCACATATAGGGAAAAGCAATCAAGGACAGCTGACGTCAGACTTTGGCCTCCACAAAATGTGTGTACACTTGCACATGTAAGTATGCCCTCACACACGAACACATATAGACATAAGTACAGTACACACACACAGAAGAAAAAGACGAAAGCGTCAGCCAGCCAAGACCTTCTAGAATCTAAAGACCAAGTTCAGACCCTGCACACAAGAACCCGAGGAACCATTTCCATTCCATACAACTCACTAAACAGGCTAAGAATGACCTTTCCACTGGGAGAAACCTGACCTAGCCAGAGTTGCCAGCTTCCGCCTAAGTCCACACCACAGAGAGAGTGGCAGCTGAGAGCCTGACTTGGGAATTCTGCTCCTAAAGGAATAACTGAGACTTTGAGCTGGACTTCTGAAGAAAACACTTTCCCTTGAGGCAAAACCGGCTTTTGATCCCTGCTGAGCCTGCTAACTTACCATGCCACACTCACACATACATGTGTGCTGTCACATGACTCACAATAGACAGGATATTGTGTATATTGTGTATTCTGCCTAGCTATCCATTTAAGTAAGTAAAGAAAATGTGGCATGTGTAGTTTTATTCAAAAGGACAAGATCATGTCATCTGGAGTGAAATAGGACTGAAGCTGGTGTTAAAATGAGCCAGTCTCAGACAAGAAGTGCACTTCTTTCTCTCATATGCAAAAGATAGGTTTAAATGCATATATATGTAATTATAGAAACTATACATATGATTTTTATATATCACATTAATATAGAGGAGGTACGTTTATAATGTACTTTTGTTAACTATTTGAGTACTGTATATTATGCATATGTCTTTTGATCTTACTTATGTTCCCAATTCTCCTAACTCCTTCTAGGTCCACCTACCACGGGCCACACAGTTAAAGAAAACTGACTTTTCCTCTCCCAGAAATCAGTTGTCAGTATCTCCTCAGCTGGGGCGGGTCACTCCTGAGGTCACTCCATTCTGGGATGTTGACTGGCTTGATCTTGTGCAGATCCTGCACAGGTCTTGTGCAGGCAGCCACAGCTGTTGTCAGTTCATGTCCAGAGGACAGTGTTTCAGTCTGGTTCTCCCTGATCTCTGACTCTTAGACGCCGCCCAGCTGCCCACTCCGTCTTCCAGGTTGTACCCTGAGCTTTCAGGGATGTGGGGGGATATAGATATGTGATTTGTGGCTGAGCACTCACGGCACTTATTCTCTGCTCTTTAGCCTGCTGTGAATTCCCACACTAACCACTGTCCACTACACAAACTTCTCTGTTGAGGTCTGAGAGCCGCGCTATTCCTCAGATGTAGATTTAGAGGGTAGTCTGATACTACCACTCAACTACCAATTTCCTTTTCCCATGTCCTGTGACGAAAGTGTGTCACAATAGAATCTATTCATCAAGTTCTGTTGGGCAGCAAGATCAATGATCTGGGGTGTCTGAGACACCCCTGATCAACAGCTCGAGTGCAGGTATTCCATAACTGGCACTGAGCTTTGGACTTGGCACCCTGTGGCTTCAAGGAGAAGCACCCTATCCTTTGTTGGGTAGCTCCTACTAAACTCTTTTATAAGAAAGGAAAAAAAAAATACGTAGACAGATCACTAAGCTTGGTGGCACATCTTTTTTAATTTTCTAAATGTATTTGCTTTGCTATTTTAAGTGTATTCATGTTTTGTCCGAATGTATGTATGTATGTATGTATGTATGTGCACCACGTGCATGCCTACAGGTCAGAAGAGTGTTTCAAATCCCCTGGGGCTAGAGTTTCACACAGTTGTGAGCTGCCATGTGGATGCTGGGAATCAAACCTGAGTCTTATGCATGAGCAACAAATGCTCTTAAACACTGAACCAACTCTCCAGACTTAGGCAATTCTTTAATCCCAGCACTTGGGAGTTCTTTGAGCTCAAGACCAGCTGGTGGCCTGTTCAAACACCCTTAAAGTTATCCTCCCACACACATACTCCATTTTCTACTCTACTTCCTTGTCCCTCTCCCCACTTAAACATCCCTGCCCATTATCCCCTTTGACCTGAAGGGTTACTGTTAGGGAGCCAAAAGATGGATAAAAGCAAGAGAGGTAGGTCAATAGATCATAATAGAGAAAGACAAATTCTGTTTTCTAGCAGGGAATTTAGAGGTATGTGTGTGTCTCGCTGTCTATTTGTGTGTCTGTCCATGTCTGTCTGTGTGTGTGTATCTGCATGGATTTGTGTGTCTGTGTCTATTTTTCTGTTTATCTGTGTGTGTCTGTGTGTATCTCTCTCTCTCTCTCAAAATCTCACCTCGTGTGCGTGTGTGTGTGTGTGTGTGTGTGTGTGTGTGTGTGTGTGTCCGAGTTCGCTCACAAATAGTCCTAGAAGTTTGAGAAAGAGGGAGTGGTTAAAATCTGGATCATATCTATGCTTACCTATGGAAAAGAAAGGGAAAAGGCTGTTGCAAGGTCCTGAGGACAAATAGTACAGTTTGGACTCCCCTCCACCAGTGTGTCACACCCAGGAGGTCCTCTTAGTGCAGCTGATTTATTGCTTCCCTCCAGCTGTCATAGCATGTTAGTACATAGCTGGGCAGCTGAAAACAAAGCAAATGCATTCCCCGACCAAATGCATTCTGGAGAGCAGGGTTGGTTTACACTGCAGGCTCCTTGCCTCTTTCAGCTTCTTGTAGCAACAAGGCATGTGGCAGCATGCCTCTAGCCCCTGCCCACATCACATCACCTCTCCCTTGCCTCTGTGTCTCATCTCCTAAGGACACCAGCCACTTGACATCAAGGTCTGCCATAACCAAAGACCTATTAGAGCTTCATTGAAGCTGCTTTCACATAAATCATATGCACAGGCGGCAGCAGTTGAGAACTAAGCAAACTTTTGGGGGAATGGTCCTAGTACGTGGGAAAAGGGTGATGGCAGACGTCCTGTGGCACATCCCTCATGAGGAAATGCAAGTCTCCAGAGGCTCTACCTCACAGGTGTGGAGTCCAGGCCTACACAGAGCTGCTGGAGGCAGCCTTGCTTATCATGGTGAAATTGTTTGCAAAAACTGACAGGTGACCTGTCCTACCAAACTTTCACAGAAAGAAAACTTTATTCTGAGATCTTCATGGAATTGCTTAATTTCCCATTTGTTAAATGATGTTTAAGCTGAACTTAGTGGCTCACACCTTTAATCCCAGCACTTGGGAGACAGAGGCAGTCAGACCTTTGAGTCTGAGGTCTACATAATGAGTTCTAGGACAGCCAGAGCTATATAGTGAGACCCTGTCTCAAAAAAAGAAGGAAGGAAGGAAGGAAGGAAGGAAGGAAGGAAGGAAGGAAGGAAGGAGAGAGAGAGAGAGAGAGAGAGAGAGAGAGAGAGAGAGAGAGAGAGAGAGAGAGAGGAAAGGAAGAAAAGGAAGGACAGAAAGAAGGAATTAAAAGAGGTAAAACAAATAAATGTATGTGTGTATGTATATATGTATTTATGTATATATATGTGTGTATGTATGTATGTATTATGTATGTATGTATTGGATGTTTGTTTGTTGTGTTTGTTTTGCTGCTTTGGCAGGGCCCTATAGTTACTTCCTATATCAACATAGATATTCCTTGACTTTCAGAGACGTTAAGATAAACCCATAACTTGAGGATATTGTATGTAAAAATGTGTTTAATAATTTAACGTCCTGAGCATCATCATATCATGTCATGCTTGCCTTAAACAGGCTCAGAACACTGCTAGAGTTTGGAACAATCATATAACACAAAGCCTGTTTTGTAATAAAGTGCAGTCTATTGAATGATGTCCTCAGACTGAAGACGGGAATAGTTAAATGGCACACAAGTATTAGTATATGGTCACCAGAAAAGTACAGCTTCTCCCCAGTGCACATGGCTTTTGCATCATCATAAAGCTGAAAGTTGACAAGTCAAACCATTGGAGATTCAAGAACTGTCCAGCCAGTGATGCCAGTTTCGATCTACCAGATCCTCATTCATGTGCTCACACAGCTGGGCTCAGTCTCACAGGATTGGGCTATGGTGTTGTACAGTTGGCTTACACATAAGAAATGGGACCTGTATACTCTCCTTCACTACCTGGTCATGTGATGCAGAGATGTAGGCAGCCGGCGCCGGTCTCCAGCGCCGGTCTCTGCCAACACCACTGCGCAGGTGCTATCCCGAATCTGACGCCAACCCCTCCCAAGCGGGTGCATACAAATTAAGGTGCCGGCAGGCTGACCAATTCCAGGAGGACACATAGCCCTCCCCAGTGCTGGGGTGTATATAAGGAGTCCTCCCTGGGTTCCCGTGGTTCCCGTAGCATCGAGGTGTTCCTGGAATAAAGCTGTTGAGAAGAATCCGACCGTGTTGCATTTTTCCTTGCTGGACGAGGTGGGCGCAACACAGAATTGATCACAGGAGACCTGAAAATCATTGCAAGTTTCTGGCTTTCTCTAACTACAAGATCGTCTTTACGTACAACCCATGAAAGTTAATATGTGTTCATTCAAACTCAGAATTTATTATGTCAAAATTACTCAATCTAAGAGAAAAAAATCACAAAACATCTTCAGTAATTTACATAATAAAATAAAATTTAGTATCAAACTACGGATACTTTGTTACCTCTCCCCACCCTTCCCTAACTTCACTTTATTTTAGCAGCAGGAATAGGCTCTATCTACCCATATAAGATAGTAGTATGATCAGGAGTTTACTTAGTATAAAGTAGCCCATACCCTTTCCCTTTTTGCCAACAATGAGCTATCTTGTGTACCAGCTCCCTCTGGGAATTTCATCCTGAGAGGAAGCTCACTAAGATTTGGGGAGTTACAGAGGGATGCTGTTAAGATGCTGGAAGTAAACATCTCACATGTCTCAATACTCCCCCAAAACGAAAACATGGCAGATATACAAAATCTCCCCTACTCAAGGCTATAATGTAGTAAGCACTGCTGTGAGGACTCAGATAAGCAAAGCTGTGTAAATGAGACTCCTGGATTCATTAAGCTGATGGTAAGTTCTGCCGAGAGCCCCCAAGGTACCAGTTTTAATGAATCTTCACCCTTGCTGGGTAGGGCATTTAGTGATGCAAATGCATTTCTATAGTCTCTGCTCCTTTAAGTAACCCCAATATATGCTGGCCACCAAGTTGACTCTGATCTGTCATCAGTACCCTGGCTGTGATTAGAAGAGACCTTTCTGTTATGTGTCTGTGGGAATAGAGAGACATACAATATGCACAATGCTGATTCTATAAGATTATTAATAGAGCCTGACTACCCCTATTGCCTAGTGGTATAGCCATTACTTATATGTTTATAAAGATGTTTGTGTGAACGGGCTGCACTGACAGTTGGATCAAAGTATAGATAGGACTTGAGAAGTTTCAGTAAAAACAAGACTTGCTATGCAAGCCTGAGGACCTGAGTTCAGATCCCCAGTACCACATAAAAAGCCGGGTGTGGCAGTGTGTCTATAAACCCAACACCCAGGATGAAAGCAGTCAGGTCCTGGAAGGTTGTGGGCCAACCAGCCTAGCTGAAGCAGCAAGCTTCAGATTCAGTGAGCGACCCTGGAAGAGTAATAGAGGGAGATGCCTAATGTTCACTCTGTCCTCTATGTGCATATGCATGAGTGAGGAGACACACACATACACACACATACACACACACACACACACACCACATTCACAAATACACACGGGAAGTAGAGTACTTACAGTTACTTACAGTGCACAATTCTTAGTACTGATGAGAGCTGGCAATGTTGCTCTTGCCTTTTATACTATATTTTCTCGTGATTTTAGAATACACTACTTACCTAACGAAAGGGCATGTGATGCAGCATGCCATGCTCCACCAGCATCCAGGTGCCATGACAGTGTCCGAGGCTGTCTGCATGTGGTGACCTGAATATGTGGCTGTTTGCACAATGAAAATGACGAAGTGTGAACTTCCCAGTTGACGTCTTTTGGAAACTAAGACAAGATGATTTTAAAACATAAGACATAGTCAAGTATTTATGAGGCTCAGTCTTTCTTTAAAGTTAAAAGAATTTCTCAGGTATTTTTATATCAAAGCTTTCTCTTACAGTTCAAGAGGTCAGAAATCTGAAGCCAGCCTAGACAGCAAGGGTGGCCCACCAGAAGCTCCCAGAAGAATCTGTTTCATGCTTTTTATTTTCTTTAATTATTCCTTTTTCTTTCCTCCTTCTTTTCTCCTTCTTCTTATTTTTCTTCTTCTTCTTTTCCTCCTCCTCCTCATTCCCCTCCTCCTCCTTCTCCTTCCACCTCCTACTTGAGGTTAGCCTCCAACTTCAGATCTTCTTGGCTCCGCCTCCTGAGTACTGGTCTAGGTGTATATCACCACATATGGCATTGTTCCTTGCCCTTTTCAGCTTTTTAAAATAATAATTTTAAAAAGTTAATTAAACCAAGCAGTGGTGGTACACGCCTTTAATTCCAGCACTGGGGAGGCAGAGGCAGACAGATATTGAGTTTGAGGTCAGGCTGGTCTATAGAGTAGGTTCCAGGACAGCCAGGCTACACACAGAAACCCTGTCTCAAAAACAAACAAAATTTTAATTAAAATATAATTACAACCTTTTCTGCTTCCTTTTCTAACTCCAATCCTTTTATGTCCCCAACTCCTACCTTCCTCTCAAATTCATGGACTCTTTTTAATTGCTGATAGATAGATAGATAGATAGATAGATAGATAGATAGATAGATAGATAGATATAATTTGTAAACACACATTTTGCAGTTTTTCTTTATCCCTTGATATACAAACCCTTTAATAAATGACTTCAGCATCTGTCACCATTGCTTCATCTTTAGCCACTAATACTGTTCTTGCTGCCCCCATCTTACCACACCCAGAACCACCTCCCACATGAAGACCCTCAATGAAAGTCCTTCAGTGAAAGTCCTTTTTTGCTACTTATGGTGGCATAGTCATAGAGTTCAGGGGTTGGGGTGTGGATATTTTGAGGAGACATTGCTTAGTTCCCCACACCTACCATGAGAACAGGGCATCATAATCATTCTAGTGGTCACTGTGATTATCCAAACCTCAGTTCCTGGCACTTAGGAGCTGATGGAGGTGCCTGGTTCCAGGCCACTCTGGGGTACTGAGGAAGACTGTGGTAGTCACTTTTTCCATTGTGTGAATTTTCAGGAAGCAATTTAAGAGGAAATACTTATTCTGGTTCACAGTTCAGGGGACACAGCCCATCATAGCAGGGAAGATGATGTTCTTGCAGTTACAATGGCCCTGTTCAGTTGCTGATCGTGTGAGAACAGGCTTAAAACAGCTCTGTCTGAAGCTGTTACCTGGACTGTAGAACTCAAGACCCACCTTTATGACTCATGTATAAAAGGTTCTAGAGCCTCCCAGAACAACAGCATCAGCTGGGGACCAAGTGTTCAGGCACATGAGGCTCTGCGGCACCTAAGTCTCTCTAAGAGACTCAGTCTAATACATTATAAATCCATCGCATTACAGAGGCCTCTGTCCTCAGATTTCCCTTACAATGGGGCTGAGTAGGAGTGAACGTGTCTAGACAGTGACGAGCTTGAACTTGAACCTCTGTTGCGTTGCCTGAGCCACATTTTCATATGTAAAGTTGGATAACAAAATGCTGCTCTAAAGAATTGGGGAGCTGATACCAGTGGGAAGCATCACAAATACCTGGGAACCCTCATGTCATTCTTATCCCCTCTTCCCTCTGGCAATGTTGGTTTTCAAATCACATCCTCTTACCTCCCACACCCACAAGGGCAAGACTTGACTGTGAGTAGCAGACTTCACTGCAGAAGCAGTTTCTCCTCCCCTGCCAACTTAAAAGAGGATGCAAGGAATTGCTCATGAGTTGGAGGTGCTGCACAATACATGGTACCCAGCTTCCCTCTCATCAGCAAGGAAGGTGAAAACTCCCAGCATACTTGCTGTACAGTGCCACACCAGTGTACTTGGGACCTCTCAGCTTCCTGTCCAGCTTTCTGCCAAGTAAGTGAACATCTCTCTGACAGGGAATTTATCCCAGACAGATCACTAGGTTTTAGAGGGAGGGCATACTCCTTGTGTGGCTCCTCATCTCTCACTCATCCTCCACACTTCGCCTTGCAAGCTGTCTACTTGAAAATGCAAATCAAGAGGCAGGAGAGATGGCTCAGCAGTTAAGAGCAGTAAGTGCTCTTACAGAGAACCCATGTCGGCAGGCTGTCTCTAACTCCAGCCCCAGAGCACTTGATGACCTCCTTTGACTTTCATGAGCACCTGCATTCACACACACACACACACACACACACACACACACACACACATTTGAAATCTTTTTTTAATGCAAATCATACCAGTTTGTATCTCTTAAACCCTTTATATTTCCCATCAAGAAAGTATGATTATCTGACAGCACCAGAACATTCCTTAATGCCCCACTGGACTCTAACATCAGTACCGGATACCCCTTCCCTTATCTGCTGACAGTCACTTGACCACTATGCAGACTACCTATGTCTGACATCCTTTGCTTTTGACCCTGCTGTAGCTTAGCATCCAAGGCTCCAAGCCTTAGCTAATGATGCTATAGCCCCAGTGACCTAAGCCTCCAGAGAGCTACTATTGTTGAAGCCACCCATGTTTGGTGATCGATTTTTGCTCTGTGCTCCCTCACACTGGTTTCCTACCAGGGTTGATGCTACTTCACATTGAAAGAGCCTCACACTGGTTTCCTACCAGGGTTGATGCTACTTCACACTGAAAGAGCCACTGAGTATTTTTCATGAAAAGATCCCCCATGGGACAGTGACAGTGTCCACTTTACTTTGTTTAACCAAAGTCTTAAAAGCACTCAGTAGGAGAAGTGGATTAAAGTGAATTTTGGAAATCCTCCTCCCAGCTGACCTGTGCTACACTGGTCTGAACAAATTCTTGCGTCTGGAAAGCAGCCAAGAAGGACTTCCCCTTGTGACTTACCTCTCACAGTAGCTAAACTGTCAAGCAAGCCAGTCTAGAACTTCTGAAACCATCAGGAAGGGCAAGTGTGACAGGAGCTGGTGTCTGAGAACTCATCACTGATGTTTTTCAGTCAAGGGTTTCTTGATTAATGGTTTTGTAAAACATTAGTCAGAGATAGAAAAACAAAGGAATGTGTTTTTCTCTGCATCCTGAATGCTTACTGACTATCGTGTGTAACACATTGTTATTTTGGCATCTGGCAGTGTCTCCTTTTTACCCAGCCTTGTTGAACTATGGGGAGAAATTCAACAACCCAATCTCAGGAAAAATTTGTGATGAAGTGTGCGTCATGTCACAGGTCTTGAGGAAGGATCACATACTAGATGGTCACCATCTGCCTGAGTGCTTGTGAGCACTGTTTATTTCCTGCCCTTAGTTTTGAGATGGAGGATTACAACCAGAGGGGTCGGAGAGCTGGCCTAGAAACTAAGAGTACTTGTTGCTCTTGTACAGGAACCAGGTTTGAGTCCCAGCAACTGCACGACTGTCTACAACCACCTGTAATTCTAGTTTCAGGAGATCCAAAACTCTCTTCCGTTTTCCATGGGCACCAGGCATGCATGGATGCACAGACATGCATGTAGTCAAAACACATAAAATTTAAAAAGAAATTTTGCTGCTAAGTTTTGGACATGGCAGTTTCTTATAATATATTTCCAGTAACAGGATCAATGGATCACTTGGCACCAAATACAATTTCACCCTCACAACATCTTCGTGTGATAGCAACCACCATTCCCACTGTATGGATGTGAAAAAAGGAACTTCATCTTAGCTAATTGGCCAATAAGTGACTGAACCAGGATTTGAACATTATACTCTGACTTCAGAGTCCATGTTCAATGCTTACCTCCTCTCACCCTGACTCTTGATCCCTGATTTCTTCTGGCCAATAGAATCCCATCACCCAGAGATGCTCTGACAATGGCTCTCTATGCACTTTGTTAAAGCAACAGTAGCTCTCCATAGCAGCTTTTCCCAGCCATGCTCAACGCTGCACACAAAGTCTTCCTCCAAATTGCCTGTTGCTCGATTCCCTGAGCCTATCTTTGAGCCTGAGACCTAGTCTTCCACAAGACAGCCATAAGACATAAGATGTTGAAGATGTCTTGGCCTTGAATTATAAGCAGGGTTCAGAATGGAGTCTGGGCCATAAGTATAAAAAAAAGGTATGCAGCATCCTAGCCATGCTTGTTTATGAAAAAATTGTTTTGAATAAGTACCCAAACTCCCCACTGGGAAAGTCTTTGGAGCTGAACTTGGATCTTCTTTTCCTTTTGAGACTAGGAGAAGAGTGACAACTAGTCTGGAGGCCATGAGATGTTTCAGTGGATAACAGTGCTTGCTGTGGAAGCTGAATGACATGAATTAGTGCCCCAGTACCCATGTAAAAAGTCAAATTCAGCAGCATGCATCTGTAATCCCAAGATTCCTGCAGCAGGATAAGAGGCCAAGACAAGTAAATCGTGTGGAAGCTTGTGAAACAGCTAGCCTAATTACAACATCATGGAAACAAGATACCCTGCATCAACAAGTCGAGAGGAAAGAACTGACTCCCAAAATTAGCCATCTGATGTCCACATGTGCACCATGGCTCACACATGGCTATACTCACATACTCAAGATCTCTCTCTCTCTCTCTCTCTCTCTCAGAAGCTATCCTACAGGTTCTCTGGGACCAGGTGCCAGCTTGTCCAATCACTACAGTCATAGCGTCCCTGTGGAAACCCAGATCTCGATAGTAATACTCAGCTTGTTCCTAACCTGTGTACGATACGCTCCATTTCACAAGTTTTGGTTGTGGTTTGGCTCTCTTTTCCTCTTTATCCTATCCTCTAATTTCTGGGATTTATGTGAGAGTTTTGAACAGGAATCAATCACCATTTAGCACAAGACTAGAGAGTAAACACTGTGGTCTTACAGACATACAGTATCTGGGACAACTACTCAGCTCCTACATAAGGTAGGAGTTCAGAGGGGAGTTTTCCATCAAAACTTTATGTCCATTGAGAACTGAACTGTATATTGTAGGATCAAAGTTCTGAGCTCACTTCTGGGTTTGAAATCCTACCAAAACCCACCAATCTCTTGCCAAGAAGTGCTTGCTGACAGGAGCCTGAGATAGCTGTCTCCTGAGAGGCTCTGCCAGAGCCTGACAAATACAGAGGCAGATGATTGCCACCAACCATCGGACTAAGCACTGGGACCCCAGTGGAGGAGTTAGGGGTAGGACTAAAGGAGCTGAAGGGGTTTGGAACCCCGTAGGAAGAACAACAATATCTACCAACAAGACACCCCAGAGCTCCCAGGGACTAAACCACCAACCAAAGAGTACACATGGAGAGACCCATGGCTCCTGCTGCATATGTAGTAGAGGATGGTCTTATCTGGCTTCAATGGAAGGGGAGGCCCTTGGTCCTGTGAAGGCTTGATGCCACAGCATAGGGGATTGCTAAGGCAGTGAGGTGGTCATGGGTGGGGGAGGGGAGGAGCACCCTCATAGAAGCAGAGGAGAGGGGAAAGGGATAGGGGGTTTGCTGAGGGGAAACTGGGAAGAGGGATAACATTTGAAATGCAAATACATAAAATAGAAAAAAACCACCAATCCCTGAGATCAAAATCCTACCAACCCCTGGGATTGGCTTTAAATCCTACAGACCCCCACACCCTGGAAATCTCCACCCTAGAAAACAAGAAACCCTATGTAAAGCCTGCCTCCTGCTCAAGTCCCTGCTGCTTCGTGCCCAAGCAATAAGTAAATCTCAATAGATCTCCTGTGTGTGTGTGTGTGTGTGTGTGTGTGTGTGTGTGTGTGTGTGTGTGGTGTGTGCCTTTGTGATATTCTTTGGCTCCCAACTGCCAAGATACCTTTTTCCCTCAGAGCTGCAACACTTGCATTGGGAAGCCTTTCCCCTCAGAGCTGTAACACACATTAAAAATAATACTTTGCCAACTATTTTAAAAGTAAAACTAATTCTTCCTTTATGATGTAGGTCCAAGTTTGCCTTACCTTTTGACATTCACAGGAAATGATGTTGCTGTCTATAAAATTCATACTCAAGAGCAATGCAATGAAGTTATTTGAAAAAATGATGGATCTGTGGAGGTTGCTCAGTAGTTATGTATTTGCTGTGCACTTGTGAGGACTGAATTTCAGTTGTCCAGTGGGTGCGGTGCCTGTAATTCTAGCCTCTGGAGGTAGGGATAGCAACACTACCCATCTCCATGAGTTCTGGGTTTGACTGAGAGACACTCCCTCACTGAATAAGGTAGGAAGAAAACGATCAAGAATATTTTCCACACACACATATATATGCAATCCATGCATGTATGCTCACACCAATGCAAGCGTGCATGCTACAGACATATGTTCACACATGGTGGAGTGAGAGGGAGTGGGGAGAGAGAGAGTATAACAAGTTTGTGATCTTGTGTTGGTCCACATTCAAAGCTGTCCTTGGCTGAGTTTAACCCACATGTCATGGGCTGGTTATGGCTGGCCGAGTCTATAGCACTCTTAAGTTTGTGAAAGTGTTGTTACCAACTGCCTTGAAAATAACTTCATTCTCCAAGAATGAAACTCCATTCCCATTAACAATTTTAACAGTTTGAAAGCGACTCTTGGACCTGCAATTTTGAGTCAGTGAGTAAAGGAACTCAGAGCACAGACCTGCGGCTTGAGTTCAGTGCCTCAGTCCCACATGAAAGTAGGAAAGAATTGCCTCAAGGTTGTCCTCATTTACATGTATCGCATGGCACATGTACTTCCCCATACCTCACATGCAAAACATGCACATTCAATAACATATATTTTTAATTTGAAAAGAAAATCAGTCACTTAAGAGATCACAAGGTTTAAGTCTTTGATCTGGAATGTTTACCAACCCCAATTGTCAGCTAGGGTGAGAGTGGTCTATGTATTAGATGAGAGCTTCTTGACCCAGTCAAACCTGGTCATCTGGGACTTAAGGCCAAGATGACTCCTCTGGAAACAGTGTATGTCCGGACTCTGTGGCTTCTTTCCTCCATCTCTATTCCTGTTCTCGGGCCATCCTTGGCCAGGGATCAGAGCCTGGTCACTTCCGTTTACGTCTGAAGTTTGCGGTATAACCCCTTGGAGAGCTTGGCCCGTAGAGAAGGAAGGTCTGACAATCGCCTAGAGCCTTGACTCACTTTTGCCAAAGGGCAAATGTCTGTGGAATGATTTCCTAAGGGAAGTAAGAGGATTCAGTGGAATCATGAGGCCTCGTGGACAACAGCAACTCAACCGGAAACCACTCAAATGGGGAGCTGGAAGCAACCAAGAGTAGGGCTGGGCAATAGAGGAGACCTACCAAGGGTGGACCAGACAAGGGTGGATAGAAAGCCTACCTTCAGATAAAAGTAATGCTTGTCCATCTACAGCACATCTCTCAAATTCCATCTTTAAGCTCCTTGTCCAGAACTATGATAAGGTAAAGTCTCGTTTAGATTAAAACTAAAGCAAGTTTTAGATATTTTAAATAATCTGCTCCAAGCTGTTTTTTTAATCTAGGAGGGGAAGCTTTGGGTTCTGCTAAATATTGTTTTTCCAAATCCTCTGTTTGTCTTAGGAAAGTCCCAGGGCTCTTGTTCTCATTTACATGTTGGCTTGCTCAGCTAGGCATCTCAGTTGAACTCTGTCCTTCCCATTTTATGTGCTGCCTGGGAAAAGGAAACCCACACTGTTGGAGGGTCAATAGCAGGAACCTGCTCCAGAGCAGAAGGAGGTCAATGCCTTTGCACTGGGGGGTGAAAGGGAGGGAAGAAAGGCAGAGTACCACAGAGATGAGCCCTATTGCTACACAAGACATCAGGGGTACTTGCTGTGACTCATGAGGCGGCAGAAGGAAAGAGACAAGTTACCACATGGTGATAAAATAATTCCATGGAACACATATCAGCTCCATTATAAACATTTCCAGTTCCCAGAATCTGGGAGATGGTAGAGCAGGTCACAGAACCATTATCCACTTACTATGTAAACTATATTCACATTATGGATTTTAAAATAATGTCTGTTTATATATCATAAATAGAAAAACAGACAGTAAATTAAAATTATGTATAACTAAAAATTTAAATAGAGTTACCAGATGATTCAGAAATTCTTCTAACATTTGTCTGAAAAACCTATAAGTAGGACTCAAATACGTATATGTGCATTATGTTAGCACATTGTTGTTCATAATGACCAATACGGGCAATGAACCAAGGGTCAATAGAAAATGAGAAAGCTAACACGTGTTATATCTGGCTTTAAAAGAAAAAGAATGTTGGCACTGAAGCCTTGAAGACACTGTACTATGTGAAATAAGCCAACACACGTACAAATAAAATCCTGACAGAGGAGAGAAATAATGAAGAGCGGCATTTTCCATTTCTGCATTATGAAGTTTGAGTTTTTGTACTATAAGGACATGCTTATAGTCTATATTGTAGAAAATAATCTGCAATCACATGCTATTGACAGGTAGCTGAGCAAACACACCTGGTAATCATCTGTTCTGTGTTAACCCTCCCTGCAGCCCATATAACCCTGGAGGAGTACAAGGTTGACGCCAGTAGAACCTAGCTTGACTGGAGGTTTCAAAGATCACCTGACTCCTGACATCTGCTTGATGAGGGAACAGCACAAAGGAAGTTAGCATGAGAAGCAAAGAGATCACGAGTCTCAAAAATGTGACTGACCACATGACCAGAGGGCCAAGATAGAGTTACCGAATGACTGATGACCGCCTCTGTTGCTTCCCAATCCTTCTCCCTATAGACTGGCTGGACATGAGATGGAATTAGATCTCTAGGATATGAATCCACTGCCATCTCTGCCTGTCTGCTCTGAGTAAAGTACACTCTTAAAATTTAATTCCTGGCTCTGTCCACTGGAGTGTGAATCTGACAGACTGATCAGATTCTCCTTATAAGACCATGGATTGTGTGACTCTTTGTGAGGGATCTGGAGGAATCAAATTCTAGAGACAGAAAGTAGGATACTTGTTTCTAGGCTTTCTGGAAAGAAGGCAGTGACATCAAGTTTCACTTGGATGAATGAGAGCATTCTAAATGATGGGTGGTGGCTGTGGTTGCATAGCCATGGAAATACACTTACTGACACCAAATGATACCTTAAAGTGACAAATTTTATATTTTATTTTATATTTTATCCCAAAAGTATAGCCATTATCAAAAGACTATATAACTTACAATCCAGAAATTGTACATAGTTGGGCAAGAAACTAATTAAACTTCGTGTGTCAAACACAAGATGAAGACATGAAAGAAAGAGGGAGACTTAATGAGAAGAAAGGTTCCAACAGGAGAGGGAGGGGATTAGAGAGGAGAATAGAGGCAGAAAAAATGACTACAACTCATTGTATAAATGTAGGAGATTATTCAATAAATTAAAATTCTTAAAAGAAAAATATTGTTGAAAAAAATTACAGAAGATGTTAGTTAATCAAGAGACAACCATGTTCATGAATTAGAAGATCTACTATTGTTTAGACAGCAACACAAATCAAATTGCCCTATTTGACCATAACAAAACAAACCGACAAAGAAGAACCCCCCAAAATTGAACAAGAATATTCACTATCTATCATGACCAAAATGTCTACAAACTGATAAATAGATTAATAAATCTACATTAACAAATCTATACAGTATAGAATTATTCATAGAACAAACACCATACTAATACACAGTACACCACAAATGGAAATACTTCACTAAGTGAAAGCAGCCAGAAGAGACCACATCTTCCATTCTTTGACACAAAAATGTAAAAAGTACCTGGTTCGTACCCAGGGCTCACGACTGGGTAGGAGACAGTAACTGATAATGGCCCATGGTTTCTTTTGAAGCTTCAAGAATGTTCTAAAATACTTTATATGCCCCAGCACAGGGGAATGCCAGGGCCAAGAAGGGGGAGTGGGTGGGTAGGGGAGCAGGGCGGGGGGGAGGGTATAGGGAACTTTCGGGATAGCATTTGAAATTGAAATGTATATAAAGAAAATACCTGGGCTGGTGAGATGGCTCAGTGGGTAAGAGCACCCGACTGCTCTTCCAAAGGTCCAGAGTTCAAATCCCAGCAACCACATGGTGGCTCACAACCATCCATAACGAGATCTGGCGCCCTCTTCTAAAAAAAAAAAAAAAAAAAAAAAAAAAAAAACCTAATAAATTTTTTTTAAAAGAAGCCAAAAAGTAATAATAAATAAATAAATAAATAAATAAATAAATAAATAAATAAATAAATAAAGCAAGCACTGGCTGAGAACCACAAAAACAAACAAACAACAAAGAATGTTCTAAAACTGATTACTGTAATGGTGACAAAACTATGATTATACTAAGACAATTCTCTCTGTCAAATGTATATGTTCTGTGGTATTGATAAAAACTTCAGTTTGTGCCCATCCTTTGATTTTGGTGAATAATGCTGCCAGGATCACAGTCTACAGATATTTATTCGAAACCCTATTTTTATTTTATTTTATTATTTTTGCTGTATCCAGAATCAGAATTCAGAATCACATAGTAATTCTATTGGGGATTTTATTTTGGAAGGATCATCTATAATGCATTGTCAGTGTGGTTTTTTCTGTATCTATTTCACTGTTAACATTCTGGGTTATGTCTTTAGAGCCTTTTCCTCTATATGTCTATACATTTAAAAGTAAACTTAACAATATGCAGTTTTCTTTGAGCATCCTGTTAGTCTTCATACAATTATTTCCAATTATTTTATCAGATTGCATTTAATAAATGGATTTGTTTAATCAATAATCTATGGTTGGACTTTTTAAAAATATACACAATGTATTTTGATTCTAACAACATTTTTCCACCTCCATTTTCTCCTGCCCCCCCAATGTTCTTCTCCCATTTGCACATCCTCTTAAGTTTTTTAATAACCCAGTGAGTCTAACCCACTGATTAGACAGTGTCATCCTTCTGCTGATGCGGGTCCATCCACAGGAGCATGGGAAACCTAGCAAGGGTTATACTGCTGAAGAAACCTACTGTCATGAGCTGTTTATCATTAATAATTGCTTGACTTGCACAAGTTGCCACATCTACTGTGAGTTCACAGGTGGAGTGGCCCTGCTATGCTTGGAAGACACCACTTCTCTGCAGCCCTCCCATATACTTAAACTTCTGTTTGCAGAAACTCCCACGTTGACATAATATAGTGTGAGGGAGGGAGTGTGGGATATCTGCAAATTCCAAGGCCAGCAGAGAGTGTCATCCATGAGAGGCAGGCAAAAGGAAGTCAGATTCATCATGACTCTACAGCCAATGTTGTTTCAAACTTCATGAATCTGACACCAGGTAGTTTATCTCAGGTGTATTTAAGAAGAGCACAATTTGGAAAAAGTTTCCTGATGATAACTCAATCCCATGTACACAACAAAGCTTAAGACAATATTGCATTGAAATTCTTGTAAAGGGCAAATGACATTTTCCATAAGGATAGGTTCTATAGATTAACTGAGGAAGTGGGCTCAAGGTAAATAATGTTCTGGGAAAGAATCAAGCTGTAGATTGACTGAGATAAAAAGGCTCAAGATTACAGGTCTTGGGAAAGATAGCAGTATATATGGACTGAGATAAACAGGCTTAAGATGAGAGTCTGGAGGTCACTAGGCTGCTAACCACATCTTTTTACCCAGGATTCTGGATGGGACACAGGTTATACGTTTCTCCCTTTGAAGAGACAACCCTGTGTCTTTAACATTCCTGGTTATACACAAGGCTTGTACACTTTCTATAATGGTGGACATCTTTTCAGAGGACTTCTTAGCTATCCGTAATTGTTTCTTGGAACAAATTCCAGAATCAAAGTATTATGATAAAATTATGTGCACATTTAGTAATTTTTGAAATGTACTGTCAAATTGTTTTGTAAAATGGATATACCTGGCAGATGAAGAGGTGCCCAACAGTGTTAGCCATTAAGCCAATGCAAATCAAAACTATGAGATGCCCCTGGAATAACAATCTCCTGCCCTCAGTGCTGCTGGCTGTCAGATGTGGATTCACAGCCAGAAACCTCAGCTTTCAGGCTTTCAAAGGACACCAGCAGCTTTCCTGGGTCCCTTACTTGCAGATGGCACCTTGTGGGACTTCTCGGCCCTTGTGGTGCATGAACCAGAATCTTATAGCACAAGAGAGATATAGAAATCTAGGTACATATGAAAGTATGTATGGGAGTATCCCTCCCACTGGCTATGCTCCTCCAGAAAAGTCTACCTAGCCTCTGCCTTTCCTTGGCATGTGCACACAGAGAACCAAAAAGTAGTCTCCCTTTCTGCACTTCATCCTCATCCTTCCGTTCCAAGTCCATCAATAACCAGTCCATAGTGACACAAGTCAGACACTTGTGCTGCCCTTAGGAAGCTGGTAATGACCTTCAGAGTGATGGTTTTATTGTTTGCCACTCTACCTCCTTTTGCATTTTGCCTATATGTTAGCGTGAGATGAGGGAAGGGCTCTATGAAGATTCATAGATCATTTTAGGGGCTTTAGAGTGGCCACATTGTCTCCAGGTTCTAGTGCTATATATGTAGGTATCTGCCAATCATCATGCCTTCTATCACCTGGTAGGGATTACTATGGCTGATGTTCTCTTGACAAACCTGGCCCATGCTGTAAAAGGAAATGAACTGTGGACTAATGCTGGCATACTTTCAGTCTTCCAGTGTGGTCCCCAGACCAGCAGGATTGGCATCACCTGGGAACTTGTTAGAAGCAGCCTACCTAACACCTCCGGAGCCAGAAACAGTGATCTGCATTTTAACTCAAGTTAATAAAATACTTACCTAATATGCATGAAGCCTGGGTTCAATCCCTAGAACCACATAAACTGCTCATGATGACATAAGCTTATAATCTCAACATGTGGGAGGTCAGGAGGATCAGAAGTTTAAAGCCACCCCTGACTACACAGACTGTTCAAGGTCAGTCTAGACTATCTAAAACCCAATCAAAAGGGGGTGATATTTATTTAATGCATATGTGTCTGTCCAAATATATATGCATATGCATACATGCTCTATGTGTACACAGGTGCCCGTGGAGACCAGAATATGCCAGATCTCTAGACAGACCTAGAGTTGATTATTAGTCACCATATGGATGCTGAGAACCAAACCTAGATCCATTGCTAGAACAAAAAGTGCTCTTAACCACTGAGCCATCTCTTTAGCCCCTAGGTAGTCATTATTTAAAAAATTATCGAAGCACAGAATGAACTAAACTGGGTTTAAAATAAAAGTATTTAAAACTCACCATCTCCAAACTATCTTATTCAGCTAGCATCAAAGCTCTTGGGATTGAATTTATCTATATATATGTTTGGCTCCTAAGATCTCTTCCCAGCCCCGTGCAGTGAAAAACATGGGTAGTTTGAAAGCATCCACAAGTGGGATATTTATAGCATGCAGGTCAATAAGCTCTCAGACCAGAGCATTTCACCCTCAGCTTTTCATCCCAAGAGAGAGTATTTTCCAGATTACTTCTGCTTGTGGGGCTAAAGAAGTTGTGATTTGATGCATCCAGAACTCAAAAGCACCCTCAGACAGATGTAACATGTTGGAGTTAGGTATCACTGTGATAAAGAGGGTCAGCTTGTGGACGATCCACAGAAACACCTTGTGTGGTAGTTTACATTGTGGGAAGACATAGGAAGACATGGGAAAGGAGTTCCAGCACTTCTCAAAATCAGTCATCTCGATGAAACCAGGGGGAAAATAACAGCAAGTAAATATCAAAAGACAAGAAGGGAACACAGTGGCCAACTGAGTTCACACCCCATTCTCACCACACCCATGGACCACTCATTACCAGCCATCAGCCACATGTGGGATGGACATCCAGGGCTGCCAGAACCACTGATTTCTTCCAGCTAAGCTAAACCACAAGACTTACCAATCTTCAGGAAATCATGAAGGCTAAACAAAACCAGTGTCAGCCAGCAAACAACTAATTGGATTCATCCACCCGTGTGAGTGTCTCAGTGGGGCACGTGAAAACACGCCCACAGAAGGAGCAGAGGCTCTACATGAGAAAGCTGCTGTGGTTATACCTCAATGGAGTGTTGACCTGGACAGCTAGAAGACCCTTCTCATGGTCTGGGCTGTAGGCTGATGTCAGGGGTTCCAGGGAAGGGGGTGACATTTTCGATTTCTCCTCATCATTCTGTGAGCTCTAAATACACTTTACTGATTAGTTTTCTTATGGAAGTGACCAAAGACCTGATAAGAAGCAGTTTAAGGAAGAGTTTATTCTGGTGGTGACTAGAGGAGACACAGACTGTCATGGTGGGGAAAGCATAGCCTCGGGAGCAGAGCTTAAGGCTTCCTGATAAGAACCAGGCACGGTGGCGCATGCCTTTAATCCCAGCACTTGGAAGGCAGAGGCAGGCAGATTTCTGAGTTCGAGGCAAGCCTGGTCTACAGAGTGAGTTCCAGGACAACCAAAGTTACACAGAGCAACCATGGCTCGAAAAACCAAAACAAACAAACAAACAAACAAAAACAACAAAAAAGGCTTCCTGATAACATCTTAGAGAACCTAGAAACAGCACAAAGAAAATGCCAGTGTCAGTCTGCTTTTGCTACACAGAGAGAGACAGAGACAGAGACACACACAGAGAGAAAGAGAGACAGAGACAGGAAGAGAAAGAGACAGAGAGACAGAAACACAGAGAGAAACACACGCATATTTGTAAGTTCTTTTGTTTTTCTTTCTTTTTTTTAAATTACGAGGAGGTAGATAGGTACACATGAGTACAGGTGCCTATGGATGCCAGGAGAGTGTTGACTGTAGCTGTGAGCCATCCACTGATGGTGTTGGGTAAGGACTCTTACCCTCTTAGCCATATCTCCAGTCTATCTTTCCCCTATTTATTCACCCCAAGATGGTGCTGCCCACCTTCAGGATGTTATCCTCACTTGTGCTGTCTCGTTTTATGCCAACTTGACACAAAGGAAGAGGAACTCTCAACTGAGAAAATGTCTCCACTAAGATTTGCCTATAGGCCAAGCTGTAGGGCATCTTCTTCATTAACAATTGATGTGAAAAGGCCCAGTCCACTGTGGGTGGTACCACCTCTGGGTGGGTGGTTCTAGATGGTATAAGAAAGCAGGCTGCAAATGTGATGGAAAGCAAGCCAGTAAGCAGCTTCCCTCCAAGGTCCCTACGCCTCTTTTTGACTCCAGATTCTGGCCCTGAGTTCCTGTTCCCCCGGTGACAGAGTCGGACCTGAGAGTTGTCAACTGAAGTGAAGCTTTCCTGCCAAGCTGCTTTTGGTGTCGGTGTTTTATCACAGCAATAGAGACTCTAAGACAGCACCTCAATGAATCTTTACACACACACACACACACACACACACACACACACACACACACACACACACAGTGTACCAAAGGTACACTTCACGAATGCCTAGTTATTCCTTAATCAAGATAACAATCAAAATTATCTATCTCATACAAGAAAATTAAATCCTCTAAAGGGCAAAAGGAATAACAGACTCTTAGGACAATTCCTACCCCAGGATATTTTGTGGACTGACATTTATTTATGTGTTCTTTTATTCTTTGTGCTGTGTATGTGTAATGATGTACATACCCGTGTGTGCTATTGAATGTGCATGCCTAGTCCAAAGTCTAGGATGGCAGGCTTCTTCCTCAATCCGTATCCATCATATTTTTTTTGAAATAGGGCCTCTCACTGATCCTGAGTCTTTCTGTTTCATCTGGGTTTGCTGGCCAGAAAGCACCTGGGAGCTGCCTGTCTCTGTGCCACAGTTCTGAGGCTATAGGTACATATGACTGTCTGGCTCTTCTGTGGTTTCTGGAGTTGCAAACTCAGATCCACTTACTTGCATAGCAAGCACTCTTGCCCTCCTAGTCATCTCCCTAGTCCCCTGTAAGATGACATTAAATAACTGAACAGTGTAAAGAAACACAAAGTCATCCACACTACCACAGACATGTCTGAGGTCAGAGGAACAGATGTGCCAGGCATCATGGCCACCAGATAAGACTGTTGATATGCTACCAAACCTGGTCTTGTGTTTTCAATGAAAATGTCCCAGGTCCTGGGACATTTGTAAGTGCCAAATTATAGTCACAGAGAAATTAGAACCTGCTTATAACAGGAAGGTGAAAATATAAAACAACATGTCAGCGTTGGAAAGCAATCTAACATTTCCTCAAAAAACTGGTTTCCATATGACCTAGAAGTCCCTTTCTTAACAACCTGGCCCAGTAGAGCTGAAAGCTCTTTGCACAGGAGCTTGTATATGAGAGCTCATAGTGGTGTCATTCATCATCATCAGAGAGTAAAAATAGCTCAGGTGTGTTTCCTATTTGTTCTGTCCCTGTGATAAAATACCCTGATCAAAGAAACAAAAGAGAAAGGCTTTTGGTTTGGTTCATGATTTGAGGGGTAGTCCATTAATGATACCGAAGAAATGTTAGAAGCCCGAGGCTGCTGGTTACATTGTATCTGCAAGCAAGCAGCCCTGTGAGAATGCTAGACCTTCATTTATTCACTTTTTTCTTTATTCAGTTCAGGACGCCAGTCAATGGAATGACACCACCTAGAGTTAAAGTGGGTTTCCCTATCTCAATTAACCTTATCTAGATAATCTCTCACAGACATCCAGAGATTTGTCTCCTGAATGACTCCAGATCCTGTCCAGTTGACAATATTAGCCATCACAACTCTACCCCTTGTCAATCTGACATGCAAACACATCACTTTAAGCCATAACCATCCTCTCTTTGTCCCCATAGGCTTATGGACATTTTATAATGAAAAAAGATTCATTCATTCCAGCGTAAAAAGACTTCATAGTCTACAATAGATCCAGCACTGTTTAAAAGTGTAAATGCTGAGTGTCTTCTGAGACGCAGAAAAATCTCTTGAGAGGTCTGTACAACCAAAAAGCAAGTTACACCGACTGGAGAGATGGCTCAGCAGGTAAGAACATTATTTTTGCAAGAAACTCACTTTCTTACAATCTCGACATGCATGTACACGCCTATACATATATATTCATGTAATACATATACATACAAACACGTATAATATATATGCTTCTAACACATAATGACACAGAACAAGCATTCCCATCAACAAGGGAAGAATAGGGTCCTAGAAAGAATGAACAGATCCCCACTAAAAGGCAAGCATCAAATCCTGTGTTTAGCTTTTCTACCTTCAGCACACACCATCTCTCTTTGGGTCCAACTCCAACTCTATTCCAAGCTTAAAGCTTCCCTTTGCATATATCCCATGGTCCTATCATCTTCAGCACTCAGTGGTTCTCTGGAACTGTGGAGTAAGATTCCAAGACCCCAACCCTTCATCTTTCATGCCTACAAAACTATGCAAAGGCAGTCCTGAGAGATCACTGCATGAAGCTGAACAAGTCAAGACAGTGACATTGTCAAGTTTTGCTGCCAGCTCAGGATCGAGCCAGTCCTGATTGGAACTTAGTTGTGTCAGCCTCTGTGTGCTGACTCAGAACACATGTCCAGGACAGGTGTTTTGAAGGTCAGGGACCCCTTGAGCAGCATTCTTCATTGAGGCTCTCTCATTTTAAAAAAAAGTTATTTTCATGAGACAAAGCCTTGCCGGGTAGTGTCTTATCCTCACAGCACCCTTCCTGCTGTCCCAATAATGCTACATTTCTCTTTAAAATTTCGAATCTCTCTAACAATTACAAGGGCTTCATCATCTGCACCCTCCTTGTTTGACACTTTAAATTGTGCACACACCTTTCTCCCCTTCCTGGCCTTTCTGCTCCATGTTTTGCTGTCTCTCGTTGCAAACCTGAGTGTGAGTAGTGATCAGTAACCATGACACAGTGTGAATACTGACTATCCTGCTTTGAAATTTCCTCTTGCAAGCAAGTTAACCCATTACCTTTAAATTCATCCTCGCTTGAGTTCTCAGGGCACGGACAGAGTGCAGCCAGAGTCTTTGCTAGGATTTCACATGAGTGGTTCCTTGCCTCATAACACATAGAGTCCTTGCTCCCAACAAAACCTCAGGAATGAGTTTCACTGTCCACATGTTTCTTAGAATTCTTGTCTTCTAAGTTCCTACTGGAATTGCCCATTCAGTTTTCCTTCAAGTGTGTGATGGTTTGTATATGCTCGGCTCAGGGAGTAGCACTATTAGAAGGTGTGGTCCTGCTGGAGTAGGTGTGGCCTTGTTGGACTAAGTGTGTCACTGTGGTTGTGGGCTTTAAGACCCTCATCCTAGCTGCCTGAAAGCTAATATTCTGCTAGCAGCCTTCAAATGAAGAGGTAGACTTTCAGCTCCTCCTGCACCTTACCTGCCTGGATGCTGCCATGTTCCCACCTTGATGATAATGGACAGAAGTTCTGACCCTGTAAGCCAGCCCCAATTAAATGTTGTCCTTATAAGAGTTGCCTTGGTCATGGTGTCTGTTCACAGCAGTAAAACCCAAACTAAGACAAAGTGTTCAAGAGCTTTTCCAGCCCAAAGTTTTCAGCTCTTCTGCATTTCTCCCCTATACCCGTTCTAAGAGCCGAATCACATCGTTAGATATATCACAGCAACAACCCTACTTCTCAGTACCAAATTTCTATATTAGTTTTTTTTTCTAGTTGTGGTTTAAACAACAACAACAAAAGCAACTGAAGGGTGAGTGTTTTGGCTCACAGTTCAAGGATATAGTCTATCTTAGTAGAGAAGTCACAGGACCAGAAGCTTGAGGTACCTAGTCACCCTGCAACTGCAGGCAGGAAGCAGAGATTAATGATCCCACCGCTCAGCTCATTTTCTCCCTAAGTAAGTGCCACTCAAGTTAAGGTTGGTCTCCCCACTTTAATTAACCTACTCTAGATAATCCTTCCCAGGCATGTCCAAAAGCAAATCTGATGTAGTCTTTCACAAGCATGCCTAGAACCTTATCTCCTAGTGATTCTAGATCCTGCTGTTGGAGATATTAACCACCACACCAGATGAGCATCAACTAATGAATAGAAAATTAAAATATGAATATCCATATAATAGAGTGTTATGGAGCCAGTAAAAAGGTATTGTTGCCCCACAATACAACATGAATGTATCTGAAAAACACTACAGTAAGTGAAAGAGGGCAGATGGAAGAGAGAATGTTTCCTGCATACTTAGATTCCATTCTAAGGAAATATTCATAATAGGACAATCCACAGAAACATATACTAAACTAGGGACCACAGGGATCTGAAAGAGAATGAAGGAGAAGTAAGCTAATAAATGGGTCAGTTCTTCAAGCATAATAAAACATAATCTGTAATTATATATTAGTGATGATGTACACCCATCCTTGTCTTAGTTATTTTTCTATTGCTGTGATAAAACACATGAACAAGGCAACTTCTAAGACAAAGTGTGTAAGTTGGGCTCATGCTATCAGAGAGGTAGAGTCCATGATGGCACAGCAAGAACATGGCAGCAGGAACAGTTGAAAGCTTACTTCCTTTTTTTTTTTGTCACTTCAATTTTTTTATGTTATAGAAGTCAAATCCAGACCCAACATAAATACAGGAAATAGAAACAAAATATATTATAAACATATGTATAAAAGTCACTGTATTGGCTAGTTTTGTGTCAACTTGACATGGCTGGAGTTATCATAGAGAAAGGAGCTTCAGTTGAGGAAATGCCTCCATGAGATCCAACTGTAAGGCATTTTCTCAATTAGTGATCAAGGGGGAAAGGCCCCTTGTGGGTGGGACCATCTCTGGGCTGGCAGTCTTGGGTTCTATAAGAGAGCAGGCTGAGCAAGCCAGGGCAAGTCAGCCAGTAAGGAACATCCCTCCATGGCTTCTGCATCAGCTCCTGCTTTCTGACCTGCTTGAGTTTCAGTCCTGACTTCCTTGGTGATGAATATCAATGTGGAAAGTGTAAGCTGAATAAACCCTTTCCTCCCCAACTTGCTTCTTGGTCATGATGTTTGTGCAGGAATAGAAACCCTGTCTAAGACAGTCACCAATAAAATATTTGCAATTTAACCTAAAAGCTAATTAACAACATCCCATAATCAAGCAACTTTTTTTAAAAATTTATTTATTTTTATTAGGTATTTTCTTCATTTACATTTCCAGTGCTATCCCAAAAGTCCTCCATACCTCCCCCACACACTCCCCTACCCACCCACTCCCAATTCTTGGTCCTGTTGTTCCCTTGTACTGAGAGGCATATAAAGTTTGCACGACCAATGGGCCTCTCTTTCCACTGATGGCCAACTGGTTAGTTCATATTGCTGTTCCACCTATAGGGTTGCAGATCCCTTTAGTTCCTTGGGTACTTTCTCTAGCTCCTCCATTGGGGGCCGTGTGATCCATCCAATAGCTGACTGTGAGCATCCACTTCTGTGTTTGCTAGGCCCCAGCATAGTCTCACAAGAGACAGCTATATCAGGGTCCTTTCAGCAAAATCTTGCTAATGTATGCAATGGTGTCAGAGTTTGGAGGCTGATTATGGGATGGATCCCTGGATATGGCAGTCTCTAGATGGCCCATCCTTCCGTCTCAGCTCCAAACTTTGTCTCTGTAACTCCTTCCATGGGTGTTTTGTTCCCAATTCTAAGAAGGGGCAAAGTGTCCACACTTTGGTCGTTGTTCTTCTTGAGTTTCATGTGTTTCGCAAATTGTATCCTAGGAAAGAAATCTGGAACCATAGATACTTCTTGATCCTTAAGTAGAAGTACAGGGAGAGACACTGGAAATGGTGCAGGTCTTTTGGCCTCCAACAAGGCCACACCTCCTAAGCCTTTCCAAACAGTTCCACCAAGATGGGGAACCAAGTATTCAAATATATGAGCCCATGAGGACCCTGTTCATTCAAACCACCATACTGCTCTGTTTATGCTTTTAACTAAAAGTAAATTATTTAAAAAGTTATACCCACATATCTAAGGAGACAGCTTGTTCCTTGGCACGAAATGTATAAACATCCCCTGTATCTCACTGTGGAGTAGATCAGGGCAGGAAGCTGCACAGTGACAGTCTCTATGATGACAATTGGCATTGCAGAGCCCAGGCACAGACTTTTACTAATATTTACTTTCTCACAGCCAAGGAAAAGAATGGCCTGAGACCTGCTGGCTGGAATCAAAGTGCCATGTGAACAGAGGATGTGAAAATAGAGAGGGGAAGCCCCGGAGTGGGTCTTTATATTTAGTAACCAACACAGTAACAAACAGCCACATGTTTGGGGGTAGGGGGATCATCTTCCTGATCTCTCCCTCCCACAGGGATTTCTGCTTTGTTCTTTACGTGGCTGTGAATCACATGCAACAGAGAACTAATAGGAGTTTCAAATAACATGTCTAAAAGTTGGCAAGTTTAATTTCTCTGAGACATGAAGAAATTTATTTTTAGTTTATAGAGATGGTCCCACAGAAAGGAAGCTGATAGCACTATGGAGGAAACGTGGTATTCACCCAGCCACAGACATTCTTCCCTTCATTCTCAGCAGAAGGTCAAGGGTGGGAAAATGCATGTCCCCAAGATACTGGAAAGAACTCTGTTAGTAAAGAGGCCCCTTCAGAAGCTCACACGAACAATGGCATGCCTAGGCAGAGGCTGCGGGCTACCCCTGTGCCACAGAGGGAAGATGTGTCAGTCAGCACGAAGTCTAGACTACAGAAGTTGCTCTATGTGCTGCAAATACTGGAAGTGAATTCAGGGCATTGCTTACTAAAGTATTCTGAAGACCAAAGCAAAAGAAAGGGAGAAGTGAGGTCTGCAAGAGACTAGAAATATTGGAACTTTTGAGCCCAGATAAAGAGCTAACAAGGAAAATGACTCTGTATTCTGGGACCCTACCCTCACCCCCGAGAAGTAGGAGGAAGTTGCTTGAGGCCCTATGCTCATACTGCCAGTGGGGACACTGCATATTATCCTCTCCCTGATATTTTAGGAGCCAAGCTGCCAAATGACCCCTGTCAACCCCCAGCACTGCCTAAGCCAATGCTCACCAAGGACCACGCTATTCCAACACCCATAATCTCTACTGTCATTGTTAATGCTGCTGGAGTTAAAACCTCTGCGATCCTGTTACTGATAGTAAGAAAAATCAGGAAGGCCTCCTTTGTCCCTCCTTCCCATCCCCTGACCATGTCCCCAGGGGCAGGATCTATATAGTCTAAGTAGCATGCAGAATCTAAGCCGAGTGCACGGTCCCAGCCTCCTTCCAAGTGGAACAGAGCAGAGGGGCAGGAAAAGGGCCATCAAGAGACAGATGACTAGTATGATGAAGATAGGGAAGCTTTTGTGGCTGCGGTGGCTAAATAGGGAAAGAATGTAACTAACTTCCATCCCAGACAGAGCTTGGGCTTGTGAAAAATGGACCTTATCTACTACAGACAGATTTACTTGTCTATTTTAGTCACTCATTGTTCATGCGTGCTCACTGGGGTACCCGCTAATGCAGTGAATAGAGATTGCCATTAATGACTGCATCTCTCCTCTTTTACAGCCTACTGGTCTCCAGGGCCTTTCTGGGCTTCTAGAATTCCCGTCATCAATTTTTCCTGCAGAGATTGAAGCTAACGTCAAGGCGCGAGTGAGGTGAGGAGGCTCTGGTCCAAGCTTACAAAAGATGTTCCCTGGAGACACTATGAAGAGACCACCAGCTTGCTGCTGGAATCCCTCCAATTTTGTCATTACTCCTGGTTCACTGTGCCCAGGGGAGAACAAAAACTGAGTTCACATTGTTATTTTTACTTTAAAAGGCAGAAGCATACTTTTTTTTTTTTGAACTAGCTTTTTCTCTGGCACCAAATTCTAAAAGATTTTTTTGTCACATGGAATATTCCTTGGTTCTATGACATCACAGTGTCCTCCCCTACATCTTCCCAACAAACTAAGAGCATTCAACATACCCACTTCTGGCAGAGGTGGCAGAAACAAACCAAAGGGCCAGTGAGATTTTGTGAGGTGACTGCTATGGCCCCTTGACATGTCAAGTTCTGGGCATATATGTGGAAGACTGTGTGCTCTGGCAAGCAGATATTAGAGCCTGCAGACTTCTTGTCCATGGAGTGGCCTGAAGAACCCACTCAAATGGGTGGAAGATAGATAGGTAAGCTAGAGAAGGTGATTGATAGCTCTGCTTCTGGTGGGATAAATGAAGACCAATGACCACCAGCAAGTGGCTTTGTCCTTGCCAAAGCAAAATTCCATTCTTCAAATTGCTCATCATAGTCTTCTAGGTAAAGACTTAGACATCCAGGGAAACCCATAAGATCAGGCTGAATCTAAGGAAAGTAAAGGTACTTGGAAAGATAACACGGCAGGCCAGAGTCACTGCATCAGTGGCACATTACAGGGATCAGAGATGTGGTTTCCTGAAAGAAGACTCAGATGAACTGGAATGTTAGTTTGCTGAGATATTCCCAGGAAGGGCAGGCATTGAAACAAGGGAAGAGCCAAGGTTGGATCTCAAGGAGAAGGCAAAATAAAATGATCTGAAGTGATAGGTACCAATGGCATGTAATCAATAACAAGACAGTTAGAAAGCTGTAATTGCCCCAGACTGGTAGGAAGAAAGTGTACAGAGGCAGAGAAGCAGGTGTGTTAGTCTTTTGCACCTGACAAAAACATTTGAGCAAAACATCTTAAGAGGGAAAATATTAATTTGCTTCACAGTTTCAGAAAATCTTGGCAGGGAAGGTGTGGAAGTATGCCACTCATATAATGGTGTCCCAGAATTGGTGAATTTGCTGGCTTTCTTCTTTCATTATCCTGTCACCTAGCCTTTGGGGAGATGTTCTCCATATTTAGAGTGGGTTTCTCCAGCCTGTAGTTAATTCTCTTTGGAAACACCCTCATATACACACAAAGTGAGCCTCATTGACCTCTTAGGGGCTTCACAATTCGATGAAATGGATATCAGCATTAACAATCGGGATGAGGATACTTCACTGAGCTGGTTCGCACACTGTCTTTGATCCAGTGTCCCTCGTGTGTGCTTGGTGTGCTGGGGTCAGATACCCACTAGTGCTTGTCTGGGTTAGTGCTGGGCTGACCAAGGTGTTCTAAGAAGAGTCAGCTACAGGCTTTTGGAGTATGAACGACCGGCTATATCTCAAAAGGGTTCAGGAGCAGAAGCCGAGAAAAACCAGTTCACATACATGAGAAGCAAGTGGTACTGGAAAGCTCCTGGGAAAATGCCTCTGGCTTGTTTTCTCCTAAATGGCCTGTGCCTTCAAGTCTCCCAGTCTAAAGGGCCAAAGGCTGTTCAACAACCGTCTGATACCTGTGTTGTGGCCAGAGTGACTACGAGGAAGACTCATTAGGATGGGGGAACCACAGCTGAGAAGAGCATAAAGATCTTGATATGGGAGGCTCAGTAGGTTAGTATGACAGAATTCATCAAAGGTCAAGTTGATCGTCTCATGTATGACATAAATACAATAACCAAGGCATATCATAATCCTGGTTGTCAAAAGCTATTTGGACATCTGGAGTTACCACAGACTTCCAAAGAAGTCTTCAATGGAATCTTCTTCCAAAACCAGGAGTTGAACAGCTGTCTGAGAGCACACGAGAGAATGGTCAGCTGGAAAGAAGACTCTCCACATGATATGAAGGAAACTGTGGCTAGGAATGAACTTTGGAGTGGGGAGCTAGTGCAAATTTGTTAGCAGAGTGAGATAAGGGAAACTATGGGAGTCACATCTAGGCAGATCATGGCAGGAGGGCTGCACTCTTGGGAATCACCCATCTTTAAGTTGCTCAAAGGAGTGGGGTGGGGGTCTGTAGGCTGCCTTTCCCAGCTCGCTTGCTACTGTTTAGGTTTTGTCAAAAGGAGACTACTAGTAGAGGGTCTGAAAGGAAGAGGGAGGATCAGAGGAACATCTCTCCCTCTCACTTTTCCAGTTTCTGAGTCAATCCAGCAACAGCAACTGCCAGCTTCCAGTCTCTCAGTCCCAGAGCTAACCTAACCTATGGAATGCCAAGTCCGGGGACTACATCCTGTTTGCTATAGGTAGACACCATTCAAAGATGTATTCATCTGGCTCTAAGGAAGACTTGGGTAGTGTAAGGTTGGATAACACAGGAATGAGCGTGTCTACAAAGTCACCTTCTTCATGTGTTTCCAAAGATGTGGGATGACAGACTCCAAGAGGTATTTCAGAGGGGGTAAAAAGCTATTTTTTTTCTTAAAGAAAGACAGGAAAAAATAAAAGAAAGGCAGAAATGCTAAAACAACAGCAACAAAAGTGTGTAATCCACCACACATGTAGGTGTTCAATACCATCCATAACTTGAGGTTTTGTTTTGTTTTGTTTTGTTTTGGTTTGGTTTGGTTTGGTTTGGTTTGGTTTGGTTTGGTTTTTTGGTTTTTCAAGACAGGGTTTCTCTGTGTAGCCCTGGCTGTCCTGGAACTCACTCTGTAGACCAGGCTGGCCTTGAACTCAGAAATCCGCCTGCCTCTGCCTCCCAAGTGCTAGGATTAAAGGCATGCACCACCACTGCTCGGATGTAGCTTGTATTTATTTATTTATATATTTATTTATGTATTTGTTTATTTATTTATTTATTTATTTATTTTAGATATAATGACTATGCATTTTTATTAGATATTTCCTTCATTTACATTTCAAATGCTATCCCCAAAGTCCCCTATACCCTCCCCCCCCCCCCCCCCGCTTTCCAACCCACTCACTCCTGCTTCCTGGCCCTGGCATTCCCCTGTACTGGGCCATATGATCTTCGTAATACCAAGGGCCTCTCCTCCCATTGATGGCCAACTAGGCCATCGTCTGCTACATATGCAACTAGAGACACAGCTCTGGGGGATGGGGGTGGAGGGGTGGGTACTGGTTAGTTCATATCGCTGTTCCTCCTATAGGGTTGCAGATCCCTTTAGCTCCTTGTAGCTTGTATTTTTAAAAAAGATTATTACAAGGCAATTTTCTACCTCTCAATTTTGACATAGTTTGAAGAAGTAAACATTCTCAGGAAATAATTATTGATGGATACAAAGTAGATGATGTAATAGATTATTATTCCGGTATTTATAGTGCTGGAAGGAGTAATATATACACCTTACAGCAGAATGATGTTAAATAAATTATGTCATTTATAAATCCACATTATATAGTACTACTTATACATTTTAATAATCCTAGAAAAATATCTGACTCATAAAAATATTTGTAGAATATCCCCTAATAAAGTTTAAAAAAAAGATGCATTCAATGAAATCATGCTTCTACCAAACGAGTACATTAGATATGTCCCCACATATATACACACTTAGGAAAGAGACATTTTTAAAAGATATTTAAAATGTTAACAACTGAGCCACACTCCAAACCAGTTTAATCATAATGATGGATGGGTAGAAACATCAGTGTTTAAAGCACCCCCGTAGATTACAATAGAAAGCCAAAGATGCAGTCACCATTTTAAGCACACCCACCCTATTCTGAACAGTTCCCTCCTAGGCCACAAAATTGCAGTGCTGCTCCTGTGTTTCTCAATTGATGCTTTTGGACAAAAAAAAAAAGAAAAAAAAAAAAAAAAGGAATGATCTAGTGTTGATTTGCTATAAGAAGACACAGTACAGGTTTCCAGACTTGGGGTGTCTGTGAATAGTGGAGCCAGCCTGACTCTACTTGAATGGACCACCCATGCATATTGGGTAGAACTTTAAAAAATATATATATATAATATATAATATATAATATATATATATATCTTTATGTCATGTTTTCTAAGAAGTCGTAGAAAAGCTGAACAGTCCCAAGGGAAGAAGGACCATGAGGGCATGTAGAGATGCACAGAAAGGTGTACTGTTAATTACTGGACACTGAAAATTATACATTTGCCATTGCACTACTGTGGTTCTTGTCCAAGTCTGAAGACCTGAGAACCAGGAGAGCCAATGAGGTAAGTCTGAGTCCAAGGCACAAGCCTGAGAACCAAATTCATTGATATCCAAGGACAGATATCCAAGGACAAGTAAGTGGATGCTCTAGCTCAGAAGATAGAAGACTCTCTTCCTCCTCTCAGTTGTGCCCGAACCCTCAACTGATTGCAAGAAGTGTAACCATACTGGGGAGAGCTGACTTTGCTTAGTTTAATGAATAATATCTTGAGTTCAATGAATAACCTCTTCCAGAAATCTCCTCACTAACACCCTCCCCAAAATAATGGCTAATGAGCCACCAGGGCATCCCTTAGTCCAAGTTGACGCTCAAAATGAGCCATAGTAGAAGAGAGTCATCCATATGACTCCATTTGTAGGTGGCTCCAGATGTTTTCAAAGATCTAAATCACATCAGGAACCTTAGAGAATATGATGCTGGAAAAACAATTCACAGAAGCTCTTCTAAAGAGTGAAGAGCTGCCTGGACTCCAGGCCTATCGGCTTCAACCAATGTTAGTCCAGGTGAGTCTCCCTCTCCACACTCAGGGTACATCTGAGATTTCTGCCTGGTGCTGGGCATGTTTCCTGAAAAAGCCTGAGGCACAGAGTTCCTAGACCAGAGGTAAGGCCACATAAGGACTGCCATATCTATTCCTGGGTCTTCATCTGCTCCACATTGGTGAGCAAGGGGCAGGCTGTATTTAGTATAGGAGAAAAGGAGCCATACCTGATGCTCTGTCTGGCTTTCACATTTCTACCACGAAGCAGTAATAGAAGTTTCTAGAATTTCTAGTGGTTATGTTTAGATCTCAATCCAAATATGCATCATGAAATATTTGAGAACTGGTAGCAAATGATTGACCTATGCCAAAAGAGTGTGATTGAAAGTTTGGGCATATGCCTGTAGTACCAAGAGATCCAAGGCTTCTGGGGAGACCCAGAACACAACATGGGAGTTGTCCCAGTATGGAAAGGGTTTTGCCAGTCCTCATCAGTATCCTCCAGTGAAGTGGGTTATAAACATTCTTCAACTCTGACCCTACCTGCTGAACTGGAGCTGCCAAAAAATTCTCTCGGACTCTGCCCTCCAGGTGGTTCTGAGAGTGTTGGAGCTCAGAGTCACTATTTTAGAACACTGGTTCCATCCTGAGCCTTCAAAGCCCTCTGGGAAACTGTGAAAACCCAATACCAAAGCTCCACACTCCAGGATTAGTCAGATTCAGTGCCCTCTTAGGAAACCTAGTCATGGGATTTTTCTCAAGATCTCAAAGGGTGTAATAGCTAGGTTCAAGAACTACACTTTAAAAAGATAGGAGACTTTAAGCAGAAGTTTAAAAGATACAGGATACACACACCATATACACATATCACACATTACATGGACTACATACCATATACAATGCACATTACATGCATACCATGCATGCATATGACAGACACATCACACATCACACACACTCACAGACCATGTGTATATGACACATATACATCATATATACGCAGACACACAGCAGAGTCCAGGTTCATTCCTCATCTAGGTGGGATAAATTGCAGAACCTTCTGTTTATAACATGACTGAAATCTCTTTTGCTAGTGACCTTTGGATAGATTGAATCATTTCCTTTGCAAAGCAAAGAAGATGCCTTGTTCCTGACAAACTCTCTTCATCTTTGAACATATTTCGTCAAACAGCATTTATCTGGTTTAGAAGTCCCAAACTTCCTCTAGATTTTTGTCTATTGATCTAAATAGACAAAATACCATTGGGAGAGCCCTGGATTTAATAGGCCGAATAATGTTGGGAGAGCCCTGGATTTTAATAGGAAAATGTCTTCCATTTGAACTGAGTCATATCTTTACCCAGAGCAGCCCCGCCTCTGTTTTACAGGGGAATGCTGAGATGCATTAGTGCCTCTGCTGAGGTCCTAGCTCAGCTGGGAACAGAGCCAACTCTCTACACCTCCTTTAGCTGTATTTTTGTAATCATCCTGGTTGGGAAGTAAGCACTGCATTGGAACTTTCCCTGAGCATTTCCAGATTTCAGTGTCTTAGTGGCAGCATGACAAAGGCTAAATCTTGGCTCAACTATGTATTACATGTGAGAACTACTTAACATCTATGTGCCTCAGTTTCCTTTTTTGTAACAAGGAGGTACAGCCCCACACACACACCCCAGTTTTCACAAGTTATTTAGGACAAAGCCAGCAATGTAAGTCAGTGACAGTTACTCTCTTGGATTGTGTGTGAGACAGCTTAGCCTACCGCTGTCATCTTTTTTTTTTTTTCCCCATAGGAGCTAAGTTGTCTTCCTTATGTATTATGATCCATTTTTTTTTAATTTTTAATATTTTCATTACATATTTTCCTCAATTACATTTCCAATGCTATCCCAAAAGTCCCCCATAGCGCCCCCCCAATTCCCTACCCACCCATTCCCATTCTTTTGGCCCTGGCATTCCCCTATATTGGGGCATATAAAGTTTGCAAGTCCAATGGGCCTCTCTTTCCAGTGATGGCCGACTAGGCCATCTTTTGATACATATGCAGCTAGAGACAAGAGCTCCGGGGTACTGGTTAGTACATCATGTTGTTCCAACAATAGGGTTGCAGATCCCTTTAGCTCCTTGGGTACTTTCTCTAGCTTCTCCATTGGGAGCCCTGTGATACATCCAATAGCTGACTGTGAGCATCCACTCCTGTGTTTGCTAGGCCCCGGCATCGTCTCACAAGAGACAGCTATATTTGGGTCCTTTCAGCAAAATCTTGCTAGTGTATGCAATGGTGTCAGCGTTTAGAAGCTGATTATGGGATGGATCCCTGGATACGGCAGTCTCTAAATGGTCCATCCTTTCATCACAGCTACGAACTTTGTCTCTGTAACTCCTTCCCTGGGTGTTTTGTTCCCAATTCTAAGAAGGTGCACAGTGTCCACACTTTGGTCTTCATTCTTCTTGAGTTTCATGCGTTTAGCAAATTGTATCTTATATCTTGGGTATCCTAAGTTTTGGGCTAATATCCACTTATCAGTGAATACATATTGTGTGAGTTCTTTTGTGATTGTGTTACTTCACTCAAGATGATGCCCTCCAGGTCCATCCATTTGGCTAGGAATTTCATAAATTCATTCTTTTTAATAGCTGAGTAGTACTCCATTGTGTAAATGTAGCATAATTTCTGTATCCATTCCTCTGTTGAGGGACATCTGGGTTCTTTCCAGCTTCTGGCTATTATAAATAGGGCTGCTATGAACATAGTGGAGCATGTGTCCTTTTTACCGGTTGGGACATCTTCTGGATATATGCCCAGGAGAGGTATTGCTGGATCCTCCGGTAGTACTATGTCCAGTTTTCTGAGGAACCGCCAGACTGATTTCCAGAGTGGTTGTACAAGCTTGCAATCCCACCAACAATGGAGGAGTGTTCCTCTTTCTCCACATCCTCGCCAGCATCTGCTGTCACCTGAATTTTTGATCTTAGCCATTCTGACTGGTGTGAGGTGGAATCTCAGGGTTGTTTTGATTTGCATTTCCCTGATGATTAAGGATGTTGAACATTTTTTCAGGTGCTTCTCTGCCATTCGGTATTCCTCAGGTGAGAATTCTTTGTTCAGTTCTGAGCCCCATTTTTAATGGGGTTATTTGACTTTCTGGAGTCCACCTTCTTGAGTTCTTTATATATATTGGATATTAGTCCCTTATCTGATTTAGGATAGGTGAAGATCCTTTCCCAATCTGTTGGTGGTTTTTTTGTCTTATTGATGGTGTCTTTAGCCTTGCAGAAGCTTTGCAGTTTCATGAGGTCCCACTTGTCAATTCTCGATCTTACAGCACAAGCCATTACTGTTCTATTCAGGAATTTTTCCCCTGTGCCCATATCTTCAAGGCTTTTCCCCACTTTCTCCTCTATAAGTTTCAGTGTCTCTGGTTTTATGTGAAGTTCCTTGATTCACTTAGACTTGACCTTAGTACAAGGAGATAGGAATGGATCAATTCACATTCTTCTACATGTTAACAACCAGTTGTGCCAGCACCATTTGTTGAAAATGCTGTCTTTCTTCCACTGGATGTTTTTAGCTCCCTTGTCGAAGATCAAGTGACCGTAGGTGTGTGGGTTCATTTCTGGGTCTTCAATTCTATTCCATTGGTCTATTTGTCTGTCACTATACCAGTACCATGCAGTTTTTATCACAATTGCTCTGTAGTAGAGCTTTAGGTCCGGCATGGTGATTCCACCAGAGGTTCTTTTATCCTTGAGAAGAGTTTTTGCTATCCTAGGTTTTTTGTTATTCCAGATGAATTTGCAGATTGCACTTTCTAATTCGTTGAAGAATTGATTTGGAATTTTGATGGGGATTGCATTGAATCTATAGATTGCTTTTGGCAAGATAGCCATTTTTACAATGTTGATCCTGCCAATCCATGAGCATGGGAGATCTTTCCATCTTCTGAGATCTTCTATAATTTCTTTCTTCAGAGACTTGAAGTTTTTATTATACAGATCTTTCACTTCCTTAGTTAGAGTCACGCCAAGATATTTTATATTATTTGTGACTATTGAGAAGGGTGTTGTTTCCCTAATTTCTTTCTCAGCCTGTTTATTCTTTGTGTATAGAAAGGCCATTGATTTGTTTGAGTTAATTTTATATCCAGCTACTTCACCGAAGCTGTTTATCAGGCTTAGGAGTTCTCTGGTGGAATTTTTAGGGTCACTTATATATACTATCATATCATCTGCAAAGAGTGATATTTTGACTTCATCTTTTCCAATTTGTATCCCTTTGATCTCCTTTTGTTGTCGAATTGCTCTGGCTAGGACTTCAAGCACAATGTTGAATAGGTATGGAGAAAGTGGACAGCCTTGTCTAGTCCCTGATTTTAGAGGGATTGCTTCAAGCTTCTCACCATTTACTTTGATGTTGGCTACTGGTTTGCTGTAGATTGCTTTTATCATGTTTAGGTATGGGCCTTGAATTCCTGATCTTTCCAAGACTTTTATCATGAATGGGTGTTAGATCTTGTCAAATGCTTTTTCCGCATCTAACGAGATGACCATGTGGTTTTTGTCTTTGAGTTTGTTTATATACTGGATTACGTTGATGGATTTCCGTATATTGAACCATCCCTGCATCCCTGGGATGAAACCTACTTGGTCAGGATGGATGATTGTTTTGATGTGTTCTTGGATTCGGTTAGCAAGAACTTTATTGAGGATTTTTGCATCAATATTCATAAGGGATATTGGTCTGAAGTTTTCTATCTTTGTTGGGTCTTTTTGTGGTTTAGGTATCACAGTAATTGTGGCTTCATAGAATGAGTTGGGTAGGGTACCTTCTGTTTCTATTTGTGGAATAGTTTGTGAAGAACTGGGATTAGATCTTCTTTGAAGGTCTGATAGAACTCTGCACTAAACCCATCTGGTCCTGGGCTTTTTTTAGTTGGGAGACTATTAATGACTGCTTCTATTTCTTTGGGGGATATAGGGCTGTTTAGATCATTAACCTGATCTTGATTCAACTTTGGTACCTGGTATCTGTCTAGGAACTTGTCCATTTCATCCAGGTTCTCCAGTTTTGTTGAGTATAGCCTTTGGTAGAAGGATCTGATGGTGTTTTGGATGTCTTCAGGATCTGTTGTTATGTCTCCTTTTTCATTTCTGATTTTGTTAATTAGGATGCTTTCCCTGTGCCCTCTAGTGAGTCTGGCTAAGGGTTTATCTATCTTGTTGATTTTCTCAAAGAACCAGCTCCTTGATTGGTTGATTCTTTGAATAGTTCTTCTTGTTTCCACTTGATTGATTTCGCCCCTGAGTTTGATTATTTCCTGCCGTCTACTCCTCTTGGGTGAATTTGCTTCCTTTTGTTCTAGTGCTTTTAGGTATGTTGTCAAGCTGCTAATGTGTGCTCTCTCTAGTTTTCTTTTGGAGGCACTCAGAGCTATGAGTTTTCCTCTTAGAAATGCTTTCATTGTGTCCCATAAGTTTGAGTATGTTGTGGCTTCATTTTCATTGAACTCTAAAAAGTCCTTAATTTCTTTCTTTATTCCTTCCTTGACCAAGGTATCATTGAGAAGAGTGTTGTTCAGTTTCCACGTGAAGGTTGGCTTTCTATTATTTATTTTGTTATTGAAGATCAGCCTTAGTCCATGGTGATCTGATAGGATGCATGGGACAATTTCAATATTTTTGTATCTGTTGAGGCCTGTTTTGTGACCAATTATGTGGTCAATTTTGGAGAAGGTACCATGAGGTGGTGAGAAGAAGGTATATCCTTTTGTTTTAGGATAGAATGTTCTGTAGATATCTGCCAGATCCATTTGATTCATAATTTCTGTTAGTTTCACTGTGTCCCTGTTTAGTTTCTGTTTCCATGATCTGTCCATTGGTGAAAGTCTACCACTGTCACCTTAACCGAAGTTTCCTTCACTGTGGGCCTTCCTCTCTCCTCACTGTCCTGTTTACCGTGGTATGTCCTGGGATTCTGTGTTCTGTGCCTGTGGTAGAAGGAACTGAGCCTTTCACACAGTGGGTAGTGATGTTGAGGGACAGAAGGCATGGGACCTTGGACACAGAGGGAAAAAGGAAAGAAGAAAAGGAGGAAGAGGAAGGAGAAGAAGGAAGAAGAAGAAGAAAAAGAAGAAGAAGAAGAAGAAGAAGAAGAAGAAGAAGAAGAAGAAGAAGAAGAAGAAGAAGAAGAAGAGCAGGAGAAGAAGGAGGAGGAGGAAGAAGATGGAAGAAGGAGAAGAAGAAGAGGAAGAAGACGCTTGAACGAGATTTGAAATATTTGTTGTTCATTATGGTAATTGATTGTCCTTGCCAATGATACTGCATGGGAAGATGGCCTTTCTCAGTGTTAACCATGACATTTTTACAACCATCCATAACCACCATCAGACTGTCTGGGAGCACTATAGCCCCTGCTTTCCCTTGACATGTTTGACCTCCAATTAGATGCATCATTTTCCACTAGACCCCCTTCCCTCGCCTGGTATGGACTAGATGGAGCTAAAACACTGTGACTCCTAGGTCCTCCTAACAGCTGGTAGTGAAGGTGCTTTCCATGACTGTTGCATATGATGGACAGGAAGTTATTGTCCAAGACTATGGACTAAACAGGGCTCCAAGACCATATCTCCATCGAGTCCTCCACCATCTCCCTTAGAAAGCCCATCTTCCTGCACCATTGCCATGGTAGTCTGGCTCTACCATTCTTACTTTTCCCTTTAACATACCTGATAATTACTCTGGGCTTGTTCCCCAATTCTTCATTTTCTACAAAGGTCTGTCCTTTCTCCTACCTCCTCTGGGGCCTAGTTGAAAACTAGGTGTTGTTATTTTTAAACGACAAACTCATTTTTAAGTATCAAATATATTGTTAAAAATATAGTTCATAATGAAACAGCATTTCAAATTATCAACAACAAAAGAATTAACATTTCAACAAATGGTTTCTGAACAGATATCTAAGTCAAAGGTCTGAACCTTACAGATAATTACAGATGAAATCCCAGTCCTTTGCCACTCATATCAACGCCTGCCTTAGAAGCACATACCAAATCCACGAGCATATGTAGACACATGGTAAATATAAAGAAGGGAGGGTTTGTAAAGCCAGGGCTGAGGTCAAGTGATGTAGGCTGAGGGGACAGTGGCCTCAAATGGGTTCCCTAGCTCCCACGTCCAGGAAACTAAACATATATTCATCATCAGAACGCAACCCCAGAGGGTGTGACTCATAATGACATGAAGGTCTAGAACCTTGGCAGACCAGAGACTCTGCACTCCTCCTGAGAAAGCTGACCCATAGAGAAGAATGAGGTGTGTGGTTCCGAGAGACTCATCCTGGATGCATCTCTCCCAGTGCTGGGCACCACGCATCTATCCACAGACTGAAGAACACACTGGACACTGTCAGGAATCCTCCAACTTCCACTCCATCTTCTCTAGAATCCCGAGAGAGACAGCATGGGGCTGGGGCCTTTGGATTATGTTGGGATACTTGCCTTCATCTTTTTATTATTCTGATTACTCATAAGCCTCAAATTACTTAGTGAGTACCCTGCCCCACAATTCATCTTCCCATCGCTTTAGAACATCAGGTTCCTCTCACTTCACCTTTACTTTCACTTACATATTGGCCTCTTACTCAATACGAGGAAGAGGAAATCAACTAGGCATTGGGTTGTACGTCTCCTGCCTTGGTTAAGGTTGTCTGAACCACATGTGAACACAGTGTGTGTGTGTGTGTGTGTGTGTGTGTGTGTGTGTGTGTGTGTGTGTGTGTTGTGATCGTTACTCCCAAAGCTGCAGGTAGACCTGGATGAAGCCCAGGAAGAGGAGTGAGGCAAGAGTTGAGTTTAACAATATGAACTAACCAGTACCCGGGAGCTCTTGTCTCTAGCTACATATGTATCAAAAGATGGCCTAGTGGGCCATCACTGGAAAGAGAGGCCCATTGGTCATGCAAACTTTATATGCCCCAGTACAGGGGAACGCCAGGGCCAAAAAGTGGGAGTGGGTGGGTAGGGGAGTGTTGGGGGGTATGGGGGACTTTTGGGATAGCATTGGAAATGTAAATGAGGAAAATACCTAATAAAAATATTTAAAAAAAAAAAGAATTTGAGGAAAAAGAGTTGAGTTTAGAAGAGGATAGTTGCTCAGTCTGGAATTACCCAGCAAGTTATGAGGGCTAAGGTCCAGAATAGAGCTGGGGGTGGAAAAGCAAGCCAACTGGTCTGTTGTTCTCTCTCTCTCTCTCTCTCTTGTGGCTATTACACAAACAAATAAAATAGCAATGGAAATGAGGGTGGAGAGGGGAGAATCACCACAGTCCTCCCCCTAACACATCAGATGTTTTTATTTTTCCAGACCTCGGTGACATTTATGCAAAAATGTTATGCTGTGTGGTAAACACAGCTTGGGCCCAGTTCCAAAGTTCCAAATTCGACTTCTCTCCCTTAGGCTCACGTACTGAGCATGTCTGCATGTTGTTACATACACTTCATCAGCTTAATAACTGCACAGCATTTCACTGGGTGTTGTCACCCATGCCACCAACAAGGGTTGAGTTGTACCAGTTTCCAGTAACTTGCGCACTTTGGGTCATCACTAGTATTTGAAATGTTTACGCATCTGTTAAGCATTGACGCTCATGATAGGTTTTGCTTTTTCTTGGTAAGTAGGAGGGACAAGCTTACGTCAATTCTTCTGTTTACCAGTTCTAACTAACTCTGACTTTCCAGGACCTGCATACTTTTCACGCAGGTGAATCTGGCTGTGCTCAAGTCTGAGGAATAAGTTCTGAGTATTTTTCTTTAAAGATTTATTTATTATTGTATGTAAGTACACTGTAGCCGTCTTTAGACACATCAGAAGAGGGCTTCAGATCTCATTACGGATGGTTGTGAGCCACCTTGTTGTTGCTGGGATTTGAATTCAGGACCTTCGGAAGAGCAGTCAGTGCTCTTAACTGCTGAGCCATCTCTCCAGCCCGATCAAGTTCTGAGTCTTAACTCCAAGGCAAATTAGTTACCTTGTCTTCTGCAGGGTTTGTCAGCTTGGTGCAAAGGGATCACTAGCCTTAACCTCCAGTTGCCACGAATGAATTTCCTGTCACAATGGACTGTACTCTGGAATTGTGAGACAAAGATTAAACTCTTCCTCCTGTAAGCTGCTTTTGACTGGTATTTTGTCTCAGCAATAAGTAATTAACACACTTCAATGGAATAGATCACCAATCTACTCCTAACCAATCCTTCCAGCTCTTCCAGGTGGACCTTTGTTCCTTTTTCTCCTATAGGATCATTTTAAATGATGTCACCATTTAAGCACTTAAACCCTACCTGGGGCTGCATGCTCACATTTTTTTTAAATTCCATTTTATTTTTTTATTTATTCACTTTACATCCCACTCACTGCCCTCGCCTCCCACAATCCCCCATCCTCCCTTTCCTTCTCCTCTAACCAGTGGGAACTCCCCCTGGGTATCCCCCCAAGCTGGCACTTCATGTATCTGTGAAGTTAGGCAATTCCTCTCCCACTGAGGCCAGATAAGGCAGCCCAGCTAAAAGAACATATCCCACATATAGGCAACAGCTTTTGGGATAGCCCCTGTTCCAGTTGTTTAGGACCCACATGAAGACCAAGCTGTACATCTGCTACATATGAGCAGGGAGGCCTAGGTCCAGCCCATGTATGTTCTTTGGTTCACGGTTCAGACTTTGAGAGCCCCAAGGGCTCAGGTTAGTATACTCCATTGATATTCCTGTGGGGTTCCTCTCTCCTTCAGGACCCTGCGATCTTTCTTCCTATTCTTCCATAAGTGTCCCCAAGCTTCATCCATGATTTGGCTGTGGGTGTCTTATCTGTCTGAGTCAGCTGTTGGGTGGAGTTTCTCAAAAGACAATATGCTCCTATCTGCAAGCATAACAGAGTATCATTAATAGTGTCAGGGATTGGTGATTGTCCATCGGATGGGTCTAAATTTGGGCTGGTTATTAGTTGGCTATTCCTTCAGTCTCTGCTCCATCCCCTGTGCCTGCATTTCTTGTAGACAGGATAAATTCGGGGTTGAAAGTCTTGTGGGTGGGTTGGTGCCTCTATTACTCCACTGGGGTTTCTGCCTGGTTATAGGAGGAAGCCTCTTCAGGTTCCACATTTCCAGTGTTGTGAGTCACAGCTAAGATCACCCCCATTGATTCTTTGGTGCCTCCCTTATCCCAGGCCTCTGTCTCGTCCTGGAGATGCCGTTCACCTCCTCAATCTCATCAGTTGCCTATTTCTATTCATTTTCATGGCCATGTAGCCATCTCTTCTGTCCTTCCCCTCACCTGATCCTGAACCCCTATCCCCACTCCCTCTCAGTTCCCTACCTCTTATGACTATTTTATTCTCCCTTCTAAGTTAGATAGATCCAAGCATCCTCACTTGGACCTTCCTTCTTGTTTAACTTCTTTGGGTCTGTGGAATATAGCATGGTATCTGTATTTTATGGCTAATAACCACTTATAAGTGAGTACACACTATGCATGTCTTTTTGGGAGTGGGTTACCTCACTCAGGATGACATTCTCAAGTTCCACCCATTAGCCTGAAAAATTCATGATGTGTTTGTTTTTACTAGCCAAATGGTACTCCATTATGTAAATGAACCACATTTTCTTTATCCATTCTTCAGTTGAGTGACATCTAGGTTGTTTTCAGTTTCTGGCTATTACAAAGCTGCTATGAACATAGTTGAGCAAATGTCTGTGTGGTATGATGGGGCATCTTTTGGGTATATGCCCAGGAGTGGTATAGCTGAGTCTTGAGGTAGAACTATTCCCAGTTTTCCGAGATACCTGCCAAATTGATTTCCAAAGTGGTTGTACATGTTTAAGTACATTTGAGAAAAGGGGGGAAGCATGTGTTGTTCTTGTCTGTTGGGAATGGCGTTCAAGACCTTGTGTGTTCCAGACAAACTCTTTACAACAGATTCCCATTATCCCAAAGAATGATTGCAATTTCATGGTATCAGATCTTAACCCAAATGTTGCCTGGGTTCAGATTCTGTCAGCTTGGTTTCCTCCTTGGAGAAGCTGCTTCCCTGTGGCTGTGAGAATGAATTGAGGTAATCTCCTTGTGACTCATTGAATAGGACTTGACAGACAGCCACGAACTGAGAGCTTCATGAGGTAGTGGAGGCAGCAGTACTCTACCAATACCCTTGTCACTGGTGGCTATTCTATCACAGTATGTTAGTGACTTATCGCTGAGGCAAATATCTGGCAAAAAGCAAGGTAAGGGAGGAGAGTTTATTGTTTGGATCACAGTTCCAGATTAGAGTCCATGATGGCATGATGGTTCTGACAGTGGGATATTAGGGATGTGGTTTTCTCCATATCATGAAGCAGAGGTGATGAGTACAGTTGTTCAGTTTGTTTCTCCTTTTCAGCTGGTCTAGGACCAGCTATGGTACCATTCTATGGAATGGTACCACTTACAATTAAGGTATATCTTCTCCCTGCAATTAACCTAATCCTTCACAGACATGGCCAGAGGCTGGTCTCCTAGGTGATGCTAGGTCTCATCAAGTTGATAATATTAACCATCACAGACAGGACTGAAAAGTAACTGGTCATCCTCTCTTGTCTGTATTAATTATGGTTTTAATGCTGAAGGTCCCACATCCTAGGAATCCCTTAGTTCTGGACTAATTGTAATGGTTGGACATCCATGTACAGTTAGAGTTTTAGCTGCTCTCATTGAATCATTCCACCACCTCTTTCCTTTACAAAAACAAGCATGGGGAATGCCAAGTAATTAAGAAATGTGCCCTGGTAACACTGAAGGTCAGAGGTGATGCTAGCTGACCCAGAACGGATGTTGTACTTCCCCAACAAACCCCTGTATTCCTCCTAGAGGCTGACTCATGGTCATTTGATATCATCTTCATTTTTAATTGTTATAAAATTTACCATCTTGGCTGCTTTTAAGTGTCTGCTTTAGTAGCTGTAAGTGCATTCACCATATTGTGCAACCATCACCATCCATTTCCTGAGTTCTTTTCACAACCGAGGGACGTCACTGACTTGAAATGACACAGGTGTCAGCAATGAGTGAGCAGCTTCAGCCATACCCTCGGAACTGTCCCCTCTGATTCTAAATATGCCCACTGAGTACCACAAAGCACTAGCAAGCTGAGGTCATGGTGAAGAAGTCAATGTTGTAATTGATGTTTGGAAAGAGATGAGCCTGATCTGTGGCTAGGCAGACACTCACCACTGCCCAGGACCCATGGGGCCTGGCTCTGGGAAATTCTCCCTTTGCAACCATTTGCAACTGAAGCCAGAAGGAATTATGACAGTTTATTTCCAATCAGACAGAATTCTAAGCACATGACCCACCTTTCAACTCTTCTCAGATTCTGACCTAACTAGGTCTGGTACCAGGCCCTTTGTAGACTGAAGATGCCCAGAGAGTGGAAACATTTCCTCTCCATGCCTGCTCTTGACCATGTAAGCATCAGAGAAGAACATATAGCTTAGCAGTTTGATACTGTGCATTTCACAGCAGAGGGACATAGAGGAAATAATTATTGGGAGTTATATGTTATATAGCACTTGTACCTAATGCTGAACTGAGGTCTACATGAAATGCTTGCCATGGCCTAATGCATAGGTGCTCTCTTCTTTTGGTGGTCCTGTATGTCTGCTAATGCAAACTAAAGCCACATTGCCTTTGTCTAATCATTGAAAAGCTGGAGTGAATTCAGAGGAGAGTGATGAGGCTCAGAGAGAGAGCAAGAGGAAGGTTTGTACACTATGCAGTCAGAACGCATCGTTACCCACAGGGGGGTTAGAAGATGGATAAAGGACAAGAAGCTTCTGGGGAGCATTTCCTGTTTATCACCATAACATAAACAAAGAGTGACTGGCTGGCATGGTGACTTTAGCCAGGAGAATTTATAATCAGTGTGGAGTCTGTGAGCGTCCTGGGTTTCCCCCGCTTAACTAGTTTACTAGTGATGAGTCATTTTATCTGACCTCACTTTGCCATCAAGGATTCATCTCCCAAGGAAGCCACCGTCTCCTGCCTGGTCTGCATTTATGTTTGTGTTTTGCTTATTCTCCTCCGCTGTGGACTGTGGTTTTCCGGGAGAGAAGTCAATTCTGCGTTAGCAGAAAATGGAAAACCCAGGTGTTCACTAGATGACAAAGCTCATTTCCTCTTTTGTTTTGTTTTGTTTTGTTTCAAAAGATGTGCTTTTCAACCATCAGCAAAGAGGGATTGTCATGCTTGAAACACCAGACTTTCCAAATCCATGCCTCACGAGCATCAGGGCATGTTTGTATGCTTTTGCTTCCAGTCTTGATGGTGTCAGTCTTCTATGCCATTGAGTTCAAGTTCACCAGAGAGCAAATACAAGCTAAGTAAAATGGGCATAGCTGTTCACTGATCGCTGCAAGTGGGTTTGCAAGGGCAAACATTCATTTGGATGTTTGCCCTGTGTACACGATTTTGTTCAGATATAGTTGAGTGTTTATGATGCTCCAGACACCCCTCCCCATGCTTTTAGCACGATGTTGGCTTTGAGAAGAAAGCCTTTGCTCTCATCACTTGGACACTGCATCCTTGCCAGCCCTCCTTAGTCCCACCCCTTTCTCCTGGGAACCTACATAAACTCCTCCCTCAGGCAGGTGGGTATCCTTACAAAGTCTCCTCCTTGTGCTCTGTAGCATCCCTTTGTACTTGGGAACTTGCACAGCCAAGGAATCTGACATCCTGCCTTACTCTTCCTAGTCTTCCAGGTCCTTGGTGTGGTGCAGACTCTGTAAACATGTATCAAGTAAAGGCAAATATCTATGTGTGAAGAGAGTACACTTTCAAGGCCACTTTCCCTGTGAAGGCATCCTGATTCTTTCACCCTAGAAGGCATCCCTATAGGTACGTATACACACACACACACACACACACACACACACACACACAGTGCATCTGAAAGTTTTCTATTCCCTGTCTATGCCTCTACTTAGTACTCGGGGAGTGCACATTGAATGCAACTTGGCAAGAGACTGTGTTGTTTGTCCACAGTAGTACAAGTGAAGCCTCCTCCCCACTCTAAGCCCAGGAGAGGTTTTTCCCTTCTGCTAAAAACACAGCAGTCTGAAAATTCTGGGAAGAACATGGATTCTCATGCAGAATCATTTGTGCAATGTCTTCACTTTCCATTGAGAGGAGAGTTTCACAGAAGGAAGAGTGTTTGATACTACTTTGAGGGTCATAGAAATTCAAATAGAATGGAAATACAATGAGAACCCAAAAGATGAAGTAGTCATACTTTTTATAATTTTAATTGGTACATAAAATAATGAGTTTAATAATGACAGTAATACATGTGTATCATTGTACTTTGCTCACATACATACACACATACATACATACTTAGTTTCTATACAAGAGAAAACATGGCATTTGTTGTTCTGATTCAGCTTTATTTTATTTTGATGGTCCTAAATTATATTTGTTTCTTACAAGTGACATAATTTCACTTTTCTTTATGAATAAATAGCATTCCATTGTATATATGCACCATATTACCATATTTTTACTATCAAGTCATCTGCTAATAGACGTCAAGGGTGATTCCTTCAATATTTTGGCTTTTGTAAAGAGAACAGCAATAAATGGGTACACAAATGGCTCTGTGGTATATTAACTCAGATACCTTTGGATATTTGCACAGAAATGCTATCCCCTAGCCATATGGTAATACTCGTTTGAGTTTTTGAGGACCCTATACATTGATTTCCATAAAAGCTTCACCAGATCACATTGCCACCAACAGTGAACAAGGGTTCCTCTTTCCTCAACTCCTTGTCAGCATTGACTGTAGTTTTTTTTTTTTTTTTTTTTTTTGGTGATAACCATGCTTACTAGATTAAGATGTAATCTCAGTGGCTAAGGATACTGAACATTGCCCATGCCTGCATTCTTGATTTCCTTTAATAGTTAGCTCTTTGAAACATTTTGAGTTGTTTTGAGTTTTTATGGTTGTTGCTTGGTTGTTCTGTAAGGTGAGAGCTAGAAGAACCAGTCTTTTAAAACCATCTATCTTATAGATGGAGAAACAAAGGCCTACACATCAAGACAAGTCAATCACCATGGACAGTATCTCACTTGTATTCCTCTTGAGTACACATATTGTGGCATCCGTCCAGATTCTAAAACAGCATGGTTTAGTGGCTGAGCCTGATATGCAGGGAGCAGGATGGATGATAGGCTTCATGAACAAGCCTAGGAGTAGAATACTGCTCTTCCCTTCAGCTGCTGAGTTGCCTGTGCTCTCTGGATGGGGCATTCCAAGGACTAAGAAGTATTCAGTTCTGAATATGTCCCAGGCCTGATCCTCACCTTCTTTTTGTCATATTTATGCATGATATGATTGAAGAATTTTCAGGTAATTGAGGAATTATATTCTATAACTAGAGAGAAAAGAAAACACACAGAAAATTCAGCAAGCTTGGATTTCATTTACCAGGTTAGAAATCCCATAAGAACAGTGGACTGGCACTGTGGCCGCCATAGTCCTTGGTACAGTTCTTGACATCTAGTGAACACGCCTCACTTTGAGTTTTTTGAGTTACACCTAAGTCAAGTAAGAATGATTGTCAAACTGTAGTGAGGAGAATATAGCAAGGCTTCTCTGTGACTCATGAAGGAATACAAACATATCTGGGAAGACAATATCAATCTCCCAAATAATACATCCCACACCACAGGAACCAGGACCAGGGTGGGACATAAAGGAAATTTGGTATGTTATATATTTCGTATGTTTATATTATGTTTTATTTCTTTTTTCTTCATTCATTCATTTATTCACTTTACAGTCCCATAGAAGCCCCCCTCCCTTCTCTTCTTCCATCCCCACCCTCACAAGCCCCTCCCTCATAGCCCCCTTCCATGGGAAGTGTCCCAAGGGTACCATCCTGCCCTGACACATCAAGTCACAGCATTCTTAACCAAAATAAACAAAGTAAAATTGAAGCATATATGATAAAAGACATTCATCTTTTCTGGGTCATGGGTGTGTGGATATTTGTTGCGTTAACTTTTGTGATTTTCTGAGATTTGAGGTTTTGAATGACCATATTATTTATACATTATTAGCTGTTCTAGCTTTAGTTTGGGGTTCAATGTTAGGAACTACCAAGGTATGCTGACTAGTTTTACATCAATATGACACAAGCTAAAGTCATCTGAAAGGAAAAAAAAAAATCTCAGTTTAGAGAAATGTGTCTCTAAGATCTGGGTTTTTTTTTTTAATTAGTGACTGATGTGGAAGGTCCAGCTCATTATGGGTGGGTGGGTGGTGCCATTCCTGAACTGCTGATACTGGGTTCTTTTACAGGGCAGACTAAGCAAGCCGTGAAGAGCAATCTAGTGAGCAGCACCCCTCCATGGCCTCTGCATTAGCTCCTGCCTCCAGGTTCCTGCCTTACTTGAGTTCTTGTCTTGGCTTCCTTCATTGATGGATTATGGTGTGGAAGGGTATGCCAAATAAACCCTTTTCTTCCCCAACTTGCTTTTAGTCATGATGCTTTATCAAAGCAATAGCAACACATGGTGACTCTCAGGTCTGATGACTCTGAATTTAGAAAAGCTGGTAGGTTTACATTCACAGTTTACAACCATGAAACAACAGAGATGAAGACAGCCTTAAGAAAGGTAATCAAAGAGTAGAACTGAGAAGAGACAAGGGACAGTCTTAGTGTCCTCTGGCCATACTCCAGTTCTCTCAAAAACAATGTATCACCACCCTCAGAACTCCCAGAGTCTTGCTAACTTTTTCTGTTTTCTGAAGCTGAATGGCAGGTTAAGAAAAGAGGTTTGTTTAGGTCACAGTTTTGGAGACAAAAAGTCCAAGTCAGGTTAATGCACTGGGTTGGACTCTGGTGAGGGACACCATAGCTATGTCACAAGATGATAGCTGACACGATGTTGGTAGCATGTGTGAAAGCAAGAGATCACACGACAAGACAGGATGTGAAAGAGAAGTCAGGAAGCAGCCTTTGATAACAACCCACTCTTACAGAAACTACACAATTCCTATGAGAACTACTTTTATCTCTCTGAGCACAATTCTCCTGGTGACCTAATTACCTCCCTCTGGGTCCCCTCAGCACTTCCGATGAAAGGTTCCATGACCTCCCAACACCTCAACTTTGGGGAGTAAGATTCCATCTTAGAAAACCATTGGAGATAAAACACATTCAAACCACAGCATCTGATGGCCAAGGCTTTGTTCTTTGCTTCTAGCTGCTCCAGAGATCAAACTGATTCAATACAACAGGTCCTCCTCTTCAGTCAGTGTTAGCCTTAAGCCTTCTGGTGTGTTCCAAAGCTTTAAGCTTTCTGTGACATACATAAACCCACATTATCAGAGGCCATACTCTAGGAATATGTCCAGGGCCGGCCTTCTCTTTAAAATACTGAGGGAAAGGGCTTAGAGGTTGAATATCCTAAGCACACTGGATCAACATTTTATGATCCATCTCCAACCTAAAGTGAGACTCAAGACTCTACCTGGACTTGGAAAGGATTTCATGCACTTGAGCTGACCACCTATCTCAAGCCTAGGAAAATATCAGGGTACAGGGTAGGCTATTCCTAACTAAAGCAATGGCACTTGGCCTTTGCTTTAGATTTGGCAGCAAATTCAAGACCACACACACCAAAATGGCATCAGCTCATGAAAAGTCATGAGAAACAGTGAGAAGACTGTAGTTACCAAAAGCACTGCAGGGAAACACAAATAAATCAAGCAGAAACCTGGCTGGAAGCCTCATTCCTGCTGGCTAACCCTCTTAGCACCAGAATATGCTAGGTTGTCTGCTTGGGGAGAAATGTCACCAACTCAGTTATGGACCTTGAATGCAACACTCCTTCCTCATAGCTCAAGCAAGATGTACCCATCAGTGCAATAGTGGCAAGTCTGTTATAGGGGTTTAAAAAAAACACTTTCTGATGGGATTTGAGACCCACTCCACAGGAAGGAATTCACATCTGGTAGTGTAAACCCAGTCAGAAGCCCATTGTGGGGAAGGTGATAGGCCCCAGTAGAGGGGAAGCTACTCTGTTGTTTTGCCAATAGGAAATGATAAGCCTGTCAGATTGCTTTCTAATGACAATGATACAGTCAAAGAAAAGTGATGCTATCAGCTTTGACCAGAGATGCTTCTTTTTTGCAGTGGGTAGAAGTAATTCCAGAAGCTCATAACTGGACACAGTGGTAAGAATAAATGACAGTTGAAAACTCAGTTCATAAACTCTTTTTCCAAGCTTTAGCTCAACATACATCATAGAAAGGGGAGCAAAAAGGATGGAAGAGCCAGAAGAAGGGGGAAAGAGTCAGTGAAACATTGACTTCTCAGCATGACACAGCCATTAACTCTTGAACTTATACTAATTGTAATGATCAGCACAAGGCTGAACCTACTAATATTCTGTCATGAGAAGGAGAGAGCCTTACAAAGATCCACCCCTACCTGAGGATTGATTTATAGATAGCTAATGGTTACTGTGAGAAGAGGAGACATTTTCTTCAATGTAGCACTAATTGGGTACCCCATGTTCACATGATGTTGTTTTAAGAAAGAAAGAAAGAAAGAAAGAAAGAAAGAAAGAAAGAAAAGAAAAGAAAAGAAAAGAAAAGAAAAGAAAAGAAAAGAAAAGAAAAGAAAAGAAAAGAAAAGAAAGAAAGACATGAACATAGAAAGGAAGAAAGAGATCAAGGAGCAGAAGGATTCAGGTAGAAAGAGATCAAGGAGCAGAAGGATTCAGGTCTAGGGGATCTTTTGCCCTTTTCTATGTACCTGTGGCAGGCACACAGATACAGACACACATATACACATAAATTCCCTAAAAGAAAAACAATCCTATGTACAAAAGGGCTAAAGAAAAGCAGAACAAAACACTAGTTGTACTTTTAAGCCTATGGGCACAACAAAGAAATTAAGATGAGGCCAGCTACCCACGACACCCGCCACAGGATCTTAAGACTTCTGGTGAGTGGAACACAGCTTCTGCTCCAATCCAATTGCGCGCGGGACCTGAGACTGCATTAGTTAGGGAAGCAGAAACCGGCCAGAGTAGGGCCACAGGCCTCATCCGGCTGGATCAGCACCGGGGTAGCTAGAGCCCAGGGTCGGCTGACACCCGCCAGCTACCCACGACCCCCGCCACAGGATTTTGAGACTGCTGGTGAGTGGAACACAGCTTCTGCTCCAGTCCAATCACGCGGGACCTGAGACTGCTCTGGTTGGGGAGAGAGAAATCCGGCCTACATAGGGCCACAAACCTCTTCCGGTCAGAAAAGCACCTGGGTAGCTAGGGCGCAGGGTCGGCTGACACTCGCCAGCTACCCACAACACCCGCCACAGATTCTTAAGACTTCTGGTGAGTGGAACACAGCTTCTGCTCCAATCCAATTGCGCGGGACCTGAGACTGCTCTGGTTGGGGAGAGAGAAATCCGGCCTACATAGGGCCATAAACCTCTTCCGGTCAGAAAAGCACCGGGGTAGCAAGGGCGCAGGGTTGGCTGACACTCGCCAGCTACCCACAACACCCGCCACAGGATCTTAAGACTTCTGGTGAGTGGAACACAGCTTCTGCTCCAATCCAATTGCGCGGGACCTGAGACTGCATTAGTTAGGGAAGCAGAAACCGCCTGAGTAGGGCCACAGGCCTCATCCGGCCGGATCAGCACCGGGGTAGCTAGAGCCCAGGGTCGGCTGACACCCGCCAGCTACCCACGACCCCCGCCACAGGATTTTGAGACTGCTGGTGAGTGGAACACAGCTTCTGCTCCAGTCCAATCACGCGGGACCTGAGTCTGCTTTGGTTGGGGAGGGAGAAATTCGGCCTACATAGGGCCACAAGCCTCTTCCGGTCAGAAAAGCACCGGGGTAGCAAGGGCGCAGGGTCGGCTGACACTCGCCAGCTACCCACAACACCCGCCACAGGATCTTAAGACTTCTGGAGAGTGGAACACAGCTTCTGCTCCAATCCAATTGCGCGCAGGACCTGAGACTGCATTAGTTAGGGAAGCAGAAAACCGGCCTGAGTAGGACCACAGGCCTCTTCCGGCTGGACCGGCACCGGGGTACTGCCAGCTACCCACGACCCCGCCACAGGATTTTGAGACTGCTGGTGAGTGGAACACAGCCTCTGCTCCAATCTTTAAACAGTGACAACAACAACAACTAACCCCAGAGATTACCAGATGGCGAAAGGTAAACGTAATAATCTTACTAACAGAAACCAAGACCACTCACCATCATCAGAACCCAGCACTCCCACTTCGCCCAGTCCAGGGCACCCCAACACACCGGAAAAGCTAGACACGGATCTAAAAGCATATCTCCTGATGATGGTAAAGGACCTCAAGAAGGACTTTAATAACACACTTAAAGAAATACAAAGGAACACTGGTAAACAGGTAGAAGACAATAAAGAGGAAGCACAAAAATCCCTTAAAGAATTGCAGGAGAACACAGCTAAAGAGTTACAAATCCTTAAAGAAAAACAGGATAACCTAATCAAACAGGTAGAAGTCCTTAATGAAAAACAGGAAAACACATCCAAACAGATGATGGAAATGAACAAAACCATACTAGACCTAAAAAGGGAAGTAGACACAATAAAGAAAACCCAAAATGAGGCAACACTGGAGATAGAAACCCTAGGAAAGAAATCTGGAACCATAGATATGAGCATCAGCAACAGAATACAAGAGATAGAAGAGAGAATCTCAGGTGCAGAAGATTCCATAGAGAACATCGGCACAACAATCAAGGAAAATGTAAAATGCAAAAAGATCCTAACTCAAAACATCCAAGAAATACAGGACACAATGAGAAGACCAAACCTACGGATAATAGGAGTGGATGAGAATGAAGATTTTCAACTCAAAGGACCAGCAAATATCTTCAACAAAATTATAGAAGAAAACTTCCCAAATCTAAAGAAAGAGATGCCCATGAACATACAAGAAGCCTACAGAACTCCAAATAGACTGGACCAGAAAAGAAATACCTCCCGACACATAATAATCAGAACAACAAATGCTCTAAATAAAGATAGAATACTAAAAGCAGTAAGAGAAAAAGGCCAAGTAACATATAAAGGCAAGCCTATCAGAATTACACCAGATTTTTCACCAGAGACTATGAAAGCCAGAAGATCCTGGACGGATGTTATACAGAAACTAAGAGAACACAAATTCCAGCCCAGGCTACTATACCCAGCCAAACTCTCAATTAACATAGATGGAGAAACCAAAGTATTCCACGACAAAACCAAATTCACACATTATCTCTCCACGAATCCAGCCCTTCAAAGGATAATAACAGAAAAAAAACAATACAAGGACAGGAACCACGCCCTAGAAACAACAAGAAGGTAATCCCTCAACAAACCTAAAAGAAGACAGCCACAAGAACAGAATGCCAACTTTAACAACAAAAATAACAGGAAACAACAATTACTTTTCCTTAATATCTCTTAATATCAATGGACTCAACTCCCCGATAAAAAGACATAGACTAACAAACTGGCTACACAAACAAGACCCAACATTTTGCTGCTTACAGGAAACTCATCTCAGAGAAAAAGATAGACACTACTTCAGAATGAAAGGCTGGAAAACAATTTTCCAAGCAAATGGTATGAAGAAACAAGCTGGAGTAGCCATTCTAATATCTGATAAGATTGACTTCCAACCCAAAGTCATTAAAAAAGACAGGGAGGGACACTTCATACTCATCAAAGGTAAAATCCTCCAAGAGGAACTATCAATCCTGAATATCTATGCTCCAAATACAAAGGCAGCCACATTCATTAAAGAAACTTTAGTAAATCTCAAAGCACACATTGCACCTCATACAATAATAGTGGGAGACTTCAAAACACCACTTTCACCAATGGACAGATCATGGAAACAGAAACTAAACAGGGACACAGAGAAACTAAGAGAAATTATGAATCAAATGGATCTGGCAGATATCTACAGAACATTCTATCCTAAAACAAAAGGATATACCTTCTTCTCACCACCTCATGGTACCTTCTCCAAAATTGACCACATAATTGGTCACAAAACAGGCCTCAACAGATACAAAAATATTGAAATTGTCCCATGCATCCTATCAGATCACCATGGACTAAGGCTGATCTTCAATAAGAAAATAAATAATAGAAAGCCAACCTTCACGTGGAAACTGAACAACACTCTTCTCAATGATACTTTGGTCAAGGAAGGAATAAAGAAAGAAATTAAGGACTTTTTAGAGTTCAATGAAAATGAAGCCACAACATACCCAAACTTATGGGACGCAATGAAAGCATTTCTAAGAGGAAAACTCATAGCTCTGAGTGCCTCCAAAAGGAAACTAGAGAGAGCACACATTAGCAGCTTGACAACATACCTAAAAGCACTAGAACAAAAGGAAGCAAATTCACCCAAGAAGAGTAGACGGCAGGAAATAATTAAACTCAGGGGCAAAATCAACCAAGTGGAAAAAAGAAAAACTATTCAAAGAATCAACCAATCAAGGAGCTGGTTCTTTGAGAAAATCAACAAGATAGATAAACCCTTAGCCAGACTCACTAGAGGGCACAGGGAAAGCATCCTAATTAACAAAATCAGAAATGAAAAAGGAGACATAACAACAGATCCTGAAGACATCCAAAACACCATCAGATCCTTCTACCAAAGGCTATACTCAACAAAACTGGAGAACCTGGATGAAATGGAGAAGTTCCTAGACAGATACCAGGTACCAAAGTTGAATCAAGATCAGGTTAATGATCTAAACAGCCCTATATCCCCCAAAGAAATAGAAGCAGTCATTAATAGTCTCCCAACTAAAAAAAGCCCAGGACCAGATGGGTTTAGTGCAGAGTTCTATCAGACCTTCAAAGAAGATCTAATCCCAGTTCTTCACAAACTATTCCACAAAATAGAAACAGAAGGTACTCTACCCAACTAATTCTATGAAGCCACAATTACTCTGATACCTAAACCACAAAAAGACCCAACAAAGATAAAAAACTTCAGACCAATATCCCTTATGAATATTGATGCAAAAATCCTCAATAAAGTTCTTGCTAACCGAATCCAAGAACACATCAAAACAATCATCCATCCTGACCAAGTAGGTTTCATCCCAGGGATGCAGGGATGGTTCAATATATGGAAATCCATCAACGTAATCCAGTATATAAACAAACTCAAAGACAAAAACCACATGGTCATCTCGTTAGATGCGGAAAAAGCATTTGACAAGATCCAACACCCATTCATGATAAAAGTCTTGGAAAGATCAGGAATTCAAGGCCCATACCTAAACATGATAAAAGCAATCTACAGCAAACCAGTAGCCAACATCAAAGTAAATGGTGAGAAGCTTGAAGCAATCCCTCTAAAATCAGGGACTAGACAAGGCTGTCCACTTTCTCCATACCTATTCAACATTGTGCTTGAAGTCCTAGCCAGAGCAATTCGACAACAAAAGGAGATCAAAGGGATACAAATTGGAAAAGATGAAGTCAAAATATCACTCTTTGCAGATGATATGATAGTATATATAAGTGACCCTAAAAATTCCACCAGAGAACTCCTAAGCCTGATAAACAGCTTCGGTGAAGTAGCTGGATATAAAATTAACTCAAACAAATCAATGGCCTTTCTATACACAAAGAATAAACAGGCTGAGAAAGAAATTAGGGAAACAACACCCTTCTCAATAGTCACAAATAATATAAAATATCTTGGCGTGACTCTAACTAAGGAAGTGAAAGATCTGTATAATAAAAACTTCAAGTCTCTGAAGAAAGAAATTATAGAAGATCTCAGAAGATGGAAAGATCTCCCATGCTCATGGATTGGCAGGATCAACATTGTAAAAATGGCTATCTTGCCAAAAGCAATCTACAGATTCAATGCAATCCCCATCAAAATTCCAAATCAATTCTTCAACGAATTAGAAAGTGCAATCTGCAAATTCATCTGGAATAACAAAAAACCTAGGATAGCAAAAACTCTTCTCAAGGATAAAAGAACCTCTGGTGGAATCACCATGCCGGACCTAAAGCTCTACTACAGAGCAATTGTGATAAAAACTGCATGGTACTGGTATAGTGACAGACAAATAGACCAATGGAATAGAATTGAAGACCCAGAAATGAACCCACACACCTACGGTCACTTGATCTTCGACAAGGGAGCTAAAAACATCCAGTGGAAGAAAGACAGCATTTTCAACAAATGGTGCTGGCACAACTGGTTGTTAACATGTAGAAGAATGGGAATCGATCCATTCCTATCTCCTTGTACTAAGGTCAAGTCTAAGTGGATCAAGGAACTTCACATAAAACCAGAGACACTGAAACTTATAGAGGAGAAAGTGGGGAAAAGCCTTGAAGATATGGGCACAGGGGAAAAATTCCTGAATAGAACAGTAATGGCTTGTGCTGTAAGAACGAGAATTGACAAGTGGGACCTCATGAAACTGCAAAGCTTCTGCAAGGCTAAAGACACCATCAATAAGACAAAAAAACCACCAACAGATTGGGAAAGGATCTTCACCTATCCTAAATCAGATAAGGGACTAATATCCAATATATATAAAGAACTCAAGAAGGTGGACTCCAGAAAGTCAAATAACCCCATTAAAAAATGGGGCTCAGAACTGAACAAAGAATTCTCACCTGAGGAATACCGAATGGCAGAGAAGCACCTGAAAAAATGTTCAACATCCTTAATCATCAGGGAAATGCAACTCAAAACAACCCTGAGATTCCACCTCACACCAGTCAGAATGGCTAAGATCAAAAATTCAGGTGACAGCAGATGCTGGCGAGGATGTGGAGAAAGAGGAACACTCCTCCATTGTTGGTGGGATTGCAAGCTTGTACAACCACTCTGGAAATCAGTCTGGCGGTTCCTCAGAAAACTGGACATAGTACTACCGGAGGATCCAGCAATACCTCTCCTGGGCATATATCCAGAAGATGTCCCAACCGGTAAAAAGGACACATGCTCCACTATGTTCATAGCAGCCCTATTTATAATAGCCAGAAGCTGGAAAGAACCCAGATGTCCCTCAACAGAGGAATGGATACAGAAATTATGCTACATTTACACAATGGAGTACTACTCAGCTATTAAAAAGAATGAATTTATGAAATTCCTAGCCAAATGGATGGACCTGGAGGGCATCATCTTGAGTGAAGTAACACAATCACAAAAGAACTCACACAATATGTATTCACTGATAAGTGGATATTAGCCCAAAACTTAGGATACCCAAGATATAAGATACAATTTGCTAAACGCATGAAACTCAAGAAGAATGAAGACCAAAGTGTGGACACTGTGCACCTTCTTAGAATTGGGAACAAAACACCCAGGGAAGGAGTTACAGAGACAAAGTTCGTAGCTGTGATGAAAGGATGGACCATTTAGAGACTGCCGTATCCAGGGATCCATCCCATAATCAGCTTCTAAACGCTGACACCATTGCATACACTAGCAAGATTTTGCTGAAAGGACCCAAATATAGCTGTCTCTTGTGAGACGATGCCGGGGCCTAGCAAACACAGGAGTGGATGCTCACAGTCAGCTATTGGATGTATCACAGGGCTCCCAATGGAGAAGCTAGAGAAAGTACCCAAGGAGCTAAAGGGATCTGCAACCCTATTGTTGGAACAACATGATGTACTAACCAGAACCCCGGAGCTCTTGTCTCTAGCTGCATATGTATCGAAAGATGACCTAGTCGGCCATCAATGGAAAGAGAGGCCCATTGGACTTGCAAACTTTATATGCCCCAATATAGGGGAATGCCAGGGCCAAAAGAATGGGAATGGGTGGGTAGGGAAGTGGGGGGTGCTATGGGGGACTTTTGGGATAGCATTGGAAATGTAATTGAGGAAAATATGTAATAAAAATATTAAAAATTAAAAAAAAAGAAATTAAGATGAAATAGTCTAAACGTCCCAGCTCTCAGACAATACATGTCCCCAGATGGGTTGGTTCCATAAATAAATTATGATGAATTAAAGGGTTCTATGGACATGATCTCATTTGGCAGAAATAAGAATCATCTGAACATATATATGCATATATACATATGTATGATCCGAATGACATACTATGGTAATGTGTTAATGATTTTTTCCATCTCAGAGCAGAATCACAAGCTTTCTCTGTGTTCTTTGCTTGTCTGTATTTACATATTAAAACATATAATGCTTCTGGAAAGCACTAGTCCCATGCATAGCTTGAATTTTGATGTATAAAAATATCTTTCGTATTTTAAACAGCTTGGAGAATTTTTTTTTAATCCCCAAAGCTCAGCTTCAGCCCAGATGAATCAGGTGTAGGAAGTTACATACTTTTGAATCTCCCTGGTTGTTTCCTGTGGAGACTACTGATGTACACGTGTTTGTACTCTAGAGTGTCTCACCTGAGTCAGGCACTGGTATTGCCAGGAGCTTGTTCTGTCAGAAGCCATGTCAGGTCATTGTAGATCTGTGGAATGAAGCTTTGTCTTGAAACAGGGCTCCCAGATGTTTCTAGGGTAGTCTATAGTCTGAGAAGCTCTGATATAAAGCATGCTCTGTTTTCAGTCCTGGTCATCTTCACTGGGAGAGGGGGACATGATGGAAAGAGCAATAACTATGGCTTCATGTGGGCAGCCTCAATATTTTCATTAAATTGGTTCAAAAGCTGGACATAGTGGGTCAAACCTGAAACACTAGCCCTTAGAGAAACAAGAGGATTGCTAGTAATTTGAGGACAGACTGAACTCCTGAATGAGTCCTAATTACAGTTTGGGCTATTTAGTCTCAAAAAGAGTAATATAACAACACTTCTGGTCTTTTAATTTTATTATTACTATATGCTTATACTTATTATCACCTTCTATTATGTACACATGACTTAGAAACTGTGAGACACTACCCTGGTCTTTGTAACTCTTCTTCTCAACTTTTGCATGGTTCTATGACTTCCTTTAACCAAAGTGAAACTGCCTTTATTTCTGTATACACTCATCAGACCTTTGTGGAAACATTGGATTGTGTATGTTGATGTTGGTAGTGAGACAGAGGACCTATACTGCTGATTACAGGAGCTTTTAACTGTATAAGAAGCTTCCGTGTGTCCCCAGTAGCTCTAGAACAATGGGGAACATGAAGGCTCTTTGAGAGGGCCTGGTGATTCAGACATGGGAGTGGTCATCTCTTCCTGCTACTGGAATTGAGGACATCGTCATTAAGGAAATGTGTTTTGTGTCAAAGGTCGGTGGAGGAAAGCCTCTCAGGGTAGCTTTCACCATTGGAGAGAGCTGACTAGTCTCAATGACCGGTGGTAAAGACAATTTGGGCTCCAAGATTCTATAGGTCTTTACCAAACTTTAGGGAAGCCTCTAAGAACTCTGGGAATACCATAAACTGAAGTATGAAGATTCCTTTGCCCTATGTATTCCCTTGTGCCTTTTTCATCCTCTTAGGTTAGCTAGTTTTCTTGGCATGATAGGAACATGAGTATTAAATATGAAAGGCTACTTTTGAGAGGGGAATCCCAGGCACAGGGTACTTGAATCAGAGTAATTAGCAAGTACCACAGCCATGCATACAGATATAACACAGATTGGATGTAGTGATTTATTATTTTTTAAGTCATTCTGTTGGCTAATTTTAAGTTAACTTGACACAAGCAAGAGTCATTTGGGAAGAGGGGCTCTCGGTTGAGAAAACAGCCCCAAAGACTGGGTTATGTGGGCTGCCAACGATTTTGGAAGACAAGTTCTTTTATTAATGACTGATGTGGGAGGAAGTAGCTCACTGTGAGCAGTGCCACCCTGGGCAAGTGGTCTTGAGTTGTATAAAAGAGCAAATGAAGCTAGTCAGGGAAGCAAGCCAGTAAGCAGCGTTTCTCTATGACTTTTGCTCCAGTTTCTCCATCCAGATTCCTCTTTTGGGCTCTTTCCCGGCCTTCTCTCAGTAAAGGACTGTGACCCGACAGTTGAAAACAGAACTAAATCTTGGCCTGCCCAAGCTGCTTTGTCACAGTGTTTGATCACAGTATAATCCCTAACTAAGGCAGACATGAAATCAGGAGAGGAGTGAAGAGCTGTAGGGTGGGAGCTGGGGGGGAAAGACCTAGAAAAGGAGGGGAAAGAGTGTGGGTTGAAGACAATCAAAATACATTGTATGCATATATGAAAACCTCAAAGAATGTATGTAAAATATTATATTTAAAATGACAAGCTAGATAAGAAACAGGAACAGCTGAGTCACAGTTGGTGATCATTGAAGCTTGATATTAAGAGCATGGTGGTCTTCTATGCTATTATATTTTGGAAAGTTTGTTGCTGTTGTTTCAAGACAGTGACTCGTGACTCACTACATACCCTGGCCTAGAACTCACAGAGATCTTCCTTCCTCTTCCTCCCAAGTGTTGAGATTACAAACATGTGTTGTTGCACCCAGCTTATTTTGGAAAATTTCTTTACATTGAGGAAGAAGTCCCGGGGAAGGAATCCTGACAGCCTCTTGTGATGTTATTTTGCCACCTCTCATTTCCTCAGACCATTCCAACTGTATGTTCCATGAGTAAACCACCTGACAAAAGTCCATCTCTCAATTATCTCCTGTTCCCACCATTGTCTTAGCATCTACTCAGCCATGCCAGCTGCCCTCTCTGAACCATTCACTCGATGCTGAATCTTCATGATCCCTCTATGAATTCTCCCACTAAAACCTGCACCACCTTTACTTCCTGCCACCAACTCACTATACCAATTAAGCAGTATCCTTCAGAGGCCTCAAAGTCCAACCACCACACATGACACTTCACAACTTTATTATTATTATTATTTAATCTTCTTTTACAGTCCAGTCATTATTCTCCTCCAAGGCCACCCTCCAACAGTTCCTCATCCCATTCCTCCTCCCCTGTCTTCAAGAGGATGCCCCCACCACACCCCACACCCCACCAGATCTCCCCACTCCCTGGGGCCTCAAGTCTCTCAAGGGGTAGGTACATTTTCTCTCACTGAAGCTAGACCAGGCAGTCCTCTAATATATATGTGTTGGGGGCCTCATATCAGCTAGTGTATTCTGGTTGGTGGCTCAGTGTCTGAGAGATCTCAGGGGGCCAGGTTAGTTGAGACTGCTGGTCTTCCTATGGGGTCTCCCTCCTCCTCAGCTTCTTTCAGCCTAATTCAACTACAGGTTTCCCTTTCTTCTGTCCATTAGTTGGGTATAAGTATCTACAACTGACTCTTTCAGAGGCTTGTTGGGCCTCTCAGAGGACAGCCATGCTACGCTCTTGTCTGTAAGCTCACCATAGCATCAGTGTCAGGCCTTGGAGCTTCCCCTTGAGCTGAATCCCAATTTGGACCTTCTATCCCCCAATTTCTTCTCCATTTTTGTCCCAAAGTTCTTTTAGACATGGACAATTGTGGATCAGAGTTTTTGACTGTGGAGCAGCAACTCCATCCCTCCACTTGATGCCCTGTTTTTCTACTGGAGGCAGACTCTACAAGTTCTCTCCCCCCACCATTGGGCATTTCATCTGAGGTCCCTCCCTCTGAGTCCTGAAAGTATCTATCCTCCAGGTCTCTGGTACATTCGAGAGGGTCAACCCCCTCCTCCCATTTCCAGAGGTTGTCTGTTTCCATTCTTTTTGTTGGCCCTCATGGCTTCATTCCTGACCCCACCCCCATACTTGATCATGTTCCCCTTTGCCCCTCCCTGTTCCCTCTCCCAAACTCACTTTGCCTTGTACCACCATCCCTGTGATTGCTTTCTTCTCCCTCCCAAGTGAGATTGAGGCATCCTCACTTGGGTCCTTCTGCTTGTTAACCTTTTTGAGTTCTGTGGATTGTATCCTGGGTATTCTGTACATTTTTGGTGAATATCCACTTCTTAGTGAGTACAACCGTGTCCTCTTTGCACTCATCCACTACCCATCTTCAGCAGTGTCTCCCATAATAAAGGCAATAAGATTGCAAGCTCTAAGATCATACAGATGCTGATTTTAAATGTGTCCTGCCATTTGCACACATGCACAGGGTGTACTTTAGCAAATGCTATTTCTCCCATGTGAACACATTGGCCTAATTGTATAAGATTGATCTTAAAACCCACCTCCTTCATAGAAAACCTTCTCCCACTTCGGCAGCAGTCGTCACTCCCTCTTTTGTGCTGTCGGAGACATCCTTTCAGGATGGCACTTCTAATACCATGCAGTAATTATCTTTTCACATTCATATTATCTTTCACAGCAGATGCTGTTTTAAACACAAAGAATATATCTCCTGCATATAAAGCAATGTGAAGATATTTTTAAAAATAAATCAGAAAGCTATTAAAGGATAATGGTCTTTCTGATTACTAGGGACTCCCCAACTTCTAGCTCCATCATCAACTGAGGATTCAACATGGACCCAGGGAAAGGATGCTTTCTCTTGAGCAGGTCTCTGAAAGGTCTTCTTGATCCTGACCGGTGAGCTCTTTTCTCCTGAAGTCCTTGCAACTTAAAGTTTGAACCACCCAGAGAACTCTCAGGTTTCTAAAGCCAGCTCTCTTCTCCCCTCTTGTGAGTCTCAGTGGCACACCTAGAATTCTTTTGAGAATTCCTCACTGGGCATGGCTTTGAAGCCTCTGGGCATGCTCCATCTTGCCTCGGCCTCTCTGAGTCCATGGTATTAGAGTGTCACACAGCATAAGGTGTGGCCTGAATTAAAGCAAGGTATCAACAAAGGATGAGTAAGAAGACAGGAGAAGAAGTAAGGGTGCAGCTGGTGTTGCTTAACAGTACAGTTTTTCTTACCAAAGCTCACCACCCATGCAAATGAACAAAGGGTGTTCACATCCAGGGTCAGGGACTAGCAAAGGAAGGGAGGATCATCGAGAAGGGAATCCTTTTGAAACCGATTCTTCCCAATCTTACCATTAGCACATGATCTTCAGAACAGGCCTTCACTTTCTGAAGACATTTAATGTGAGTTTTGTCTATATTACATCTTCCTGGCTGCTCGCAGAATGTATTCATCTTTCTTGTCTATCATTTCTCCCCATGGAGTATTGTGAAAGTCCCAGACAAAGTCCCAGACACCATTCACATTATCCACCTGATATGTTGCTTAACATTTGATGTTAAAAGACTTTAATAGAGGTTACACAAGGGAAGGAAATAAGCCTTATCTAAGTAGATTCTCAAAGTAAGCACCAATGATGCTCTTTCTTGTGTTAATGGAAGACGAGAATGATTAGAGATCTATTTTTCTGCCTAGAAAAGTTTGGGGCTAAGTTGGGGATTAAGGTAATATGTTCAAGGCTTCCTTTCTAGATTTTCATTCCGAAAGAAAAGACAGTAAAATTAAAGCTGGGGAGACTTATTAGTGATTTTTAAAAGTTTTATCTATTATCATTTCCAAATATTGGGAGTTTGTGATTGAGTCCATTGGAAATAGAAGCTATTTTAGTAACTTTCCTGCTGCTGTGATAAGACACTGTCTTAGTTAGGGTTTTACTGCTGTAAAGAGACACCATGGTCAAGGCAACACTTATAAAGGTAAACATTTAATTGGGACTGGCTTCAGAGGCTTAGCCCATTATCATCAATGGTGGGAAGCATGATAGCATGCAGGCAGACATAATGCTGGAGAAGGAGCTAAGAGTTGCACATCTTAATCCGAAGACAGGATGAAGGAGTCTATCTTACATAGACATCAGGGAGGAGGGTCTCTTCCACACTGGGATGAGCCTGAGTATAGGATGAGACCACAAAGCTCACCCCACAGTGACACGATTCCTCCAACAAGGCCACACCTTTTAATGGTGCCACTCCCTGTGGGCCAAGCATTCAAACACATAACTCTATTGGGGCTGCGGGGGAACCTATTCAAACCACCACAGACACCATGACCAAAGAAACTTATTAAAGGAAGAATTTAATTTGGTCAGAGTGTTAAAATTCATAAAGATTGAGCAAAGGTATAGTGGTAGGAACCACTGAACACTCACATCATATCCACAAGTAGGGGACAGAGAGAGCTAAATGGAAAAGCCATGGACTTTTGAAATCTCCAGGCCCTACTTGTGATACACCCTCATTATTCAAAGATAATGTCTGCCTTTCTGGTTCTGACATTTGGGCAGTGTTCCCCACCAAGCTGAGAACATGGAAAGGAGGTCTGGCTGAATGATCTGGGAAGACAGCAAGCTCAGGGTGGGAATCTGAAATGGAGGGTCCTACAGACCATTCCAGAAGCAATGTCTCCAAGGCAAATGTAGTAGAAGTCAAAAGATATAAGAAAAGATGCAGGCTGTTGTTCAAGACTTGAATGTTGATGTTGTCTAGGGAGAGAACCAAGAATGAAAGCGCACATCTGCATGCCATCTGTGAAATGTGGTGTGAAAGCAAACTGCTAAGAACTACATCTGCCTCCCACCAGTCTCTTTTACAGTCATTTTACTACAGCTTTTGTGAAATAAATAAATCTATGTGAGTTCAGGTATCTGGTGGCTTTAACGTACAATTGAACATGCAAATGGAAAGCACCAGGATCTTCATGCAGAATAAGAATAGGTCTCAACTCTGCAGCAGCATTATTATGATAAGCCCTTAAAACTTGCTATCCCTGAGTCATTCTCTTCTCATTATATTCCAGTCAGGGAAAATCTTTCCAAGGCACTTCATACCTTGATGGATCTGTAAAGGGTCTGAAATTTGGTGGAGGGTAGGGACCCAGTGTCTCTTGGCACTATTACCAATTAGCTGGAAAGCTAAAAACAACAACAACAACAAAACCCAACTATAAAGGTAGACGGACAGACAGCTAGAGAGGCACAGAGACAGGTAAGCGGATGACGTCAAGCAAAAGCAAAAGATTTTTTCTACTTATCAAAACTTGAGACTTAACTATCATTTTCTAGGGTCTCAGAAGTGGGTTGGATATAAATTTTCTGACCTGTCTCTTCGAATAAAAGGTCCTTGTCATGCTTCAGGGCACACCAGACAGGTGCATTTCATAATTACTGCCTTGCTCCGTCAAGTAGCATCAATTAACCAAGCTGCCTCTTGTGTATCATCACAGTGCCCACATTTACAGCCTTTGGCATATTCACAGTGCTCTTTAATCAAACTGTGTGGGCTCACAATCTATGTCTCTCAACGTATGTGGGACATCATACGTTTCTGTTCACTGGACCTCCCAGATGCTAGGAAGGCAAGGAGCAATTGCATAATGACAGCATATGAGAATTATGTGGAACTTGGGAGGTCAGTGGCTGATGAACATTCTCCCTGAAGCAAGGGTGATGGGTGACTGGGGTGCTATGTCACTGGACTACAGGCATATCATTGTCTTAAGTTCAAAGGTCTGAGGATAAGCTTGCACTGTCAGGCTATCCAGGCAAGAGCTACCTCTGTTTCCCTTGCTTTTTATTTTGTTTGTTTGTTTTTGGTGGCAAGGTCTTTTGTAGCCCAGGCTGTCCTCAAACTTACTGTATTGCTAAGAATGACCAGATGATTTTGAACTGCTCCTCCTACCTTCAATTCCCAAGTGCCAGGAGTACATATGTGTGTCACCACACCCAGTTTGTGGGGTGCCACAGATTCCAACACAGGGTTTCCTAAATGCTACTCAAACTCTATACCAACTGAGCTACACTCCCAAACTTCTCCTGCTCTCTTGATTGAAGAGAGGCCATGAGAATGAGGACGTATTGTCTGAAACTGGTCTGCAAAGACTCCAACATGACTCTGATTGCCAATCCTGACAGGTCTGTCTTCTCTGTGTGAACAAATGCATAATGTGATATCCTGACTTCTCAGCAGCCCCAAAGAAATTCCAACACAAGACACATCAGTCAACACTTTCAATCCCATCCACTTGACACAGTTCTGCATGTGGCTATGATACACGATTTTTCTCGTCTAACTAGCTCTCACATCTGAGAAAGAATCCAGACAGATCTCTCTGTCATTCTGTGTCCCATTCCAGAGGACAGAACCAGAGTGCTTGTTCCAGCTTTCCAGTAATTCTTTGCTTGTAAATCATAAACTGGACCCCTAACATTTGTATGGATTTAAAAATTATTTGAACATGGGTGCTAGAATTATTTTAAATGATTTCTGGATTACATACGAACCCAGATAAATGCTAATTGGGTGGTGTTTTCTTCTGCAGCTTCAATAGTGAACAAAATACTTGTCTTATGCTCTGCAATTAGATAAACAATCTTAAAGAAAGATAACCTGTCCCAAAGTCCCCTCAGAGAGCCTAGCATGGTTTTGTATATGCCATTACTGTATATGACATGCAAAACTCTTTGTATGTTTGTACATGAGTACATGTGTGTGAAGGCTAGAGGTCAATCTTCAGGTATCACTCATAATGTCTTCCACTGTGTCTTCTGAGACAGAGACTCTCCCTTGGATTTTGTTGATCTTGGATGCTTGTTGATTCAACTAGGCCAAGGCTAGAGAGATCCAGAGATCCGCATGACTTCACCTCCTCAGGACTGGCACTAAAAATAAACAGTGTTATGCCTTGCCTTTTACATAGGCGCAGGGCATCCAGTTCAGATACGGATGCTTCTAAGGCAAGCATCTTACCAAATGAATATCTCTCTAACCCTCCAAAGTCTCCTTTTAATGAGAGTCTTCGGATAGCTCACCTGGGGCCTCATTGCTACTTGAAATATGGCCAGACACATGGTTGCATACACAAAGGCAGAATTTGAAACCTAAGCTTTCCTTTTTAGCCCATTTGACCATTTCTTCATCCACAACTTTCAATAAACAATTGCTCACACAACTGTCCAGCCGAGTGACAAAGCCCAGGCCCCTCACCATATGCTCTGTCAGTATTTGGATCTTGAGTGTCTCCACAGTGCATGAGTTATAGGCTTGGTTCCCAGGGTAGCACTATTAGGAAGTGGTGGATCTTTTAAGAGATGAGCTCTAGTGAGAGTCTTTCTGGTCACTGGAGGCTTACCCTTGAAAGGTAGCCTTGTGGGACTGTAGTCTCCCCATTCCCTCCCCAACTTCCTGCTATGAATTGAGATGCTTGTCTCCCATCACACCCAACAGGATTTGCTGCCTCATCACAGAAGCCAAAGATCATAGACTGAACCTCTAAAACTATGAGCCAGAATAGACCTTTCCACTTTATAAACTAATGGCCTTGAGTGTTTGTTACAGAGGTGTGCAATCAGTTTGCACACTGTCATCACTTTTCTCTTCTTGCTTACACCTGACTGTACAAAATGCCTCTTTTGGTTGTTGCATTTCCACAGTAGTACTTCCGCTCTCTTTCTCTTCCCATTCTCATAGGCAGCCATCTTAGTTAGGGTTCATTTCATTTCTGTGAAGAGATACCATGACCAAAGCAACTCTTGTAAAGGCAAATATTTAGCTGGGGCTGGCTTACTGTTTCAGAGGTTCGGTCTTTCATCATCTTTATCAAGGTAGGAAGCATGGCAGTGTCCAGGCAGACAGGTGCTGAAAAGGAGCTGAGAGTTCTGCATCTTGATCCGAAGGGAGCCAGGAGGAAATTTGCCTGAGCATAGCCAAGAGGGGATTCATCTGAGCATGGAGACCTCAAAGCCCACCCCCACAGGGGCACACTTCCTCCAACAAGGCCACACCTACACCAACAAGACCATATCTCCTAATAGAGCCATTTCCCATGGGTTAGGCATTCAAACACACAAGCCCATGGGGCCAAACCTATTTAAACCACCACAGTAGTACTTCTCAAATCTTCAGTTGCCCCTCACTGAACCCCTCTTCCCACCAAAATGCCTGCCTTCCACCACAGAAAAGATATATCCTTTCCAAAGCAATGAAATATAGCAGTGTTTCTTCACTCCTCAGCACAAACACCATCCATGTCTCTCACCCAGGCCTTGTTCTCATGTAATGGAAGAATATTTGACCCAGACTGGTACCCATCTGAAATTCAAGAACGAGTCATCATTTGGAAACAATCTTTGACATTTTAGTTCATAAAACCTAGATAAAAATTACTGCAGATTTGTGGCCTAATAATGACTGCTGTGTACAAAATCAGTTTGACATGACTTCAGCCATCTTACCAGCATAACTGCCTCAGTCTAATACTAGTTGATTTTTTTTCATAGTTTCTCAGAAAACTATAAGCAGAGCCTTACATTGAAGTGTGCATATATAACATGCTATACACGACCGACCCATGGCCCCACTCCTCACCAAAAAGCTCAAATAAATACACTAGTCAAGGGTTGGGATGGCACTTTGTGGATAGTGATTGCCAAGTATGCATGAGCCCTGGGCATGGTCCTTAGCAAAACACACACACACACACACAGAGAGAGAGAGAGAGAGAGAGAGAGAGACAGACAGACAGACAGACAGACAGACACAGATACACATCAGGATTTTTACTTAGCAAGTAATACATGCCTCGTTCTCCAAATATATACCCTACTTGATCTCTAATCTTGAAGTTGACTCAGCATCCAAGTGTGTGCAGAGGAGTTAATGAAATACAGAGTACTAAAGATAATGAACCCATTAAGTGATAAGGGCCAGATGAGCTTACCAGATTCCAGAGTCCAAACTCTGCTGGGCTCTCCAGTTCCTGGTGGTGTGGCTTTCATTCTATTGAACATGTTCTAAGATGGTGGTGGATCTTTTTCCACTTAAATCAAGTATCTTGGGCTGGGTGTGTGACTCAGGCAATAGAATGCTTGCCTACAGGAAACTCCAGGTTCAGTCCTCAGCACTGCGTAAACCACAAATGGTTTACCTGGAATCCCAACGTTCAGGAGGCAGAGGCAGGATGATCAGAAGTTCAAGATCATCCTAAGCTACACAGCAAGTTGAGGGCACCCTGGGATATATGGCATCCTGTCTCAAAAATAATGTCTTTATGTCCCAACTTTCCATGTCTGATACATTGACCCTCTCCAACTTGCAAGTCTTTTTTGGTTTTAAGCCAACCTTCCACAATGTAGCTCAGGTAGCAAATGTGGGCCACCATGCTGGAAAGCATCCCTCCTCTCCTGAGACCTCTCCTTTCCGAGCTACCTTCCTTCCTTCATCTCCATTTCCTCCGCCTTGCTTTCCTTGACCTCTACTGTAGTCCCCAGCGTCTTCCTTTGCTCCTATGACTTCAACCATCACTGCTTTCATTATTTGTCCATACCTGCCATGCTGTATGGGGGCTTCAAACCAGCCTAGTCATCGTCTTCTTGATGAGCACCCCCAAGTGTCCTGCAATGACCTCACACACATTGTTGACTTTAAAATGTATTCAGGTTTGCTCTGTGGAACCATCTCTTTCCAGGAACCAATAGCACCGAGGCTCAAGGTTGCATATGACTCCCTTCTGCCTTCTCTGAAGTCAGATTCGGAACCTTACCTAGCTACTGTTGTTACTCTCTGGTAAATGTCTGTTTGTCTACCCTGTTATCTGCTGTCTCTCCGGGTTTGCTGCAGTGTCCTCTTCTCTGTGGTTGTCCCTGTTTGTAATCCACCTTTCACACTAATGCTACGCCTGTGTCTCATGGCTCCACGTGACCTAGATCCTCCCTGGTGTTCCTCATTCCTCTGTAACTAAGTGGCTGAGGCCCTGCCTAGGCTTAGTTAGCACCTTCCCCACAGCGTTCTCTAGATTACAGTAGTCTCAATCTCTTGCTATTACTGCTCCTCCCTCCAGCCTGTCCAGATGTCTCTTCCTTAGTCAGTCCTCCCTGTGAACGTGTAATAGCCCAGGTAGGCTGGAACTACACTTATTTTCTGTGGCACTTTGAAAAACCATCAGCCTTGTAGTTTGTTAGTTTCTCATGCTTACCCAAAGTCAGCTTTAATTCTATGAGATGCTGTGTCACTCCCACCTATAGGACCAGGGAGACTTATCCAGTCTCTCTGCTCTCCAGAGTTCCCTGTATGGCTGGCTGAGACTTTACGGAGACCCCTTCACCATCCACCTCTCCTTCTGCCAGGACGTTTTCTTCCTTTGGTGTAACAGATGCTGCTGCCACTCTCTGAAGAACTTTCTGCATGCCAGCCTCCTAAAGAGCATGTTATAGCAATATTTTTTGATGCCTGACCCAGAGGCAGACCTCATGAAGGGCAGTTACACTGTATGTCTTGTTAGGCACTTTGGATGCTTTTCTCTGCTCTAGGGTGTCTCTGCTGACTGCCTACCTTTCCAAGATGCCAGGTGGAAGTTTCTTGGAACCATGTGACACATTCTCCATGAGTCCCTGTTAGCAGTGACTTCCCTGTGCTGCCACAGAGTAGGCAGGAATGGTGGCTGGTCCACTTGCTTATCTGCAGTCACAATACCTCCGTCTCCAGATTCCAGGCTCTGCTCCGTTATGTTTATAATAACCCATGGAGCTTAGCTGTCTAAGTCACACAGCTTCAGTTTGTCAAAGACTTATTGCCAAAGGCTGTGAGCAGTGAACATTTGGACTTGGGGCTACTATTTCTAACACTTAGAGATAAGCAATTATTCCTGTGGAGCATGGAATTAGAAACTGACTTAGCTGATAGGAAGCACTTGGTGACTCTCGGGGGCTCATGGCAGTGAATGACTTAGGGAACTCACATCACTAAGTCCCTTCTCCAGAGACTGGCTTAGGAAGATTTGATACACAGACAGAAGCCACTGGGTTGGGGACTCTTAGATGCTGAGACAGTGGAGCTAAGAGTATGGGCCATCCTTTGCTTCTACTAGCCACAGAGAGACAAGGATGCGAAGAGGCTTGTGCCAGAGAATGGCAAGAATGTGAGGTTGGTTCATGTGCTTGCAAGGCGAGGCCCTAAAAGATGGATGGGCGGTTTCAGGATGTATAGAGATTGAAGCTGAGAGAAAGTGCAGCCTCTACAATAATCTTTGATAGGAACGACTGTCTCTAGCAGGATGAATTGTTTTAGGAGAAAGGTCACATTCTGTAGGACAGAAACACTTGGATGTTTCAACATCTTGGCCTCTGGGCACTTTGGCCTTGTGGTCTTCTTCTTTCTTCAAAAAGCATTCTATGACTGCAGGATTTGAAGCTGTGGTAGGGTAAGTATTGGAAGCCCCCCACCCCCAGGCTGCAGGTAACCAACAGCATGCCTGAGAAACGTTCTTGATATACAAACATAAGAAAATGGGTGCCTATAAAGGTCATGAGCCTTGTGGGCCAGCAATTTTTTTTTTGAACATTTGTTTTTCTTAGCTGTTGTGTGACAGACACTATTCCTGGGACGATATGAACAAACCTCTACTCACCTCAGATAGGCAACCAAGAAAAGACTAGAGTAAAGAAACTGCTAACATCCTCCTCGGTGAGTTTTATTGGGATTACTTATAGGAGAATGGGGAAGAGACTATTTACAGGAGCAGAAATGGCCCAAAGACAGAGATATTACATTGCCAAAAGCCCACCCTGACATGGCGATGGTGGCTCACGGAAGTTGGAAAACTGGAACTCATTGCTTGACAACTTGAAGAGCATCTCTTCCAGACAACTTGGTTGGTCTCTGCCTCTTCCAGGCAGATCAGTTGCTTTAAGCCTGTTCTACAGCATCTGGTCTGGATTACAATGTCCATCAGCAGTCCTTACAGTTATAAATGCTTATGAAAGGAGGGGCCTAGTGGATCTGGTCAGTTTTAGGAATTTCCTGAAGCCTTTGAGGTTGGTTTTTGGGTTTTTGTTTTTTGGTTTTTGTTTTGTTTGTTTGTTTCTGTTTTTTGTTTTGTTTTGTTTTGTTTTACTTCTTGACCTGAACAAGTTCCTCTGCAGAATGGAATGTTCTGGCTCCTTTTAGAACATCCTATGTTTTAAGAGCTTCTTCCCAAATTGGAAGATTTTTTTTCTAGGAAGAAATTGCTGCACGTGAGCTCTCAACCCTGTTCCCAGTCTTGGGAGTGCCTTTCCCTTCCCTAATAAACTGACCTGGCTTCTGTTTCTAACATTTGCCCCTGGTGAGATTTGTGGTTCTCGAATATAAGAAGCTGAAATTTTCATCAGGAGCCCTCCAAAGTCAGATCTGTGCCTATTACAAAGGCAACTACATGCACTAGAATGTATTTCATTAAAATATTATTTTCAACATAAATCAAATCCCTTCATTTGAAAAGGTATCATATATGTGTTGGGACCTAACAACTGAGGCACTAGACCTAATAGGAAGCAGAAAGAAGACAAGAACAATCTTCTCGTGCCATTGAAACTGTAATGAGTTCTCTCTACCATCACCTGTAGAGAGAGCACAGGCAGAACTGGGAAGGAAATGGCAGATTTGGAAGAGCTGTTGGCAGAAAAGAAAGGGTGTCACTGAGAGGGTTGCCAAGCAACAGCAGACTCAGAAGCAGAGAAGGTGATGAGTGGGCCTTACACTGGAGCCTGTCCATAATGTTTGTACAATCATCCTGTGGTTCTTGGTGCTTCTGGGGCATGGCACTGGCAGATGCTTTAGAGAGACACCTCCGCACTGCACTGGGCACTACTCCCAAACCAGATGGGATTGTTTCTTTCCTAAATAATCCAATGTCTCTCTGCTGCCTACAAAATAAACCAAAGTCCTTTTAGTACAGCACAGAAGGCATTACAAAAATAAAGCTTATTACTATTATTTTTTTTATTTATTTTCCAACGTTCTGCAAGCAACAATGCTCATTATAGGAAATCTGGAAAGCATACGGGAAGGAAAATGGAAAGTAAACATTCCCCGTAGTCTTAGCACCAAACATCGCTGCAGCAGATATGGTTCCATTTGTTCCTTTGGCGTGTCTGGGATTATGCCACCTAGCCTTGCTCAAGGAATCAGGCAGTGTCTGGAAGCAGTAGTAGGATCTCACCAGGGGAAGAGGACAGGCACCCTTATTGGAGAAAGTGAGTCCCCAGAGGCCTTTATAATTTAGGTACAATCTTTGATTTGATTTCACCTCCAGCCAACTTGTGGCCTTAAACACAGTACAAGATACATCGCCTGCTGGAGCTCCCTCAAGCCAGAACTAAAACAGCATGGGATTTGCATTGGCTTTTGTTTGTTCTCAAAACTGGCCCTGCTTCCCTTGAGACTCAGCTTGAAAGGTAGCTACCAAGGCTCTGCAATTCTGCCACATTCTGCCCCTCAAACTGCATCTACTATCTTTCCTATTCTGGACACCTTGCAAAGAACACACTAACCATGAGACTGAAGGTCTCACTACCCAAAAACAAGACTGTGGGAATTTATCCTAACCTGGTGACTTTTTTGTAAATTCCATACATCCCTCCCTGGAAGGTATTGTATACATCACATACATTAGTGAATTATGTCCTATCTTGCACCATAAATTATTTAAGAAAGTATATAAAGAAGCTAGGCATAGTGGTGTATACCTGTCAACTACCAGCATTTGGGAGATGGAGGCTGTACTGGCTAGTTTTGTGTCAACTCAACACAGCTGGAGTTATCACAGAGAAAGGAGCTTCAGTTGAGGAAATGCCTCCATGAGATCCAACTGTAAGGCATTTTCTCAATTAGTGATCAAGGGGGAAAGGCCCCTTGTGGGTGGGACCATCTCTGGGCTGGTAATCTTGGTTCTATAAGAGAGCAGGCTGAGCAAGCCAGGGGAGGTAAGCCAGTAAAGAACATCCCTCCATGGCCTCTGCATCAGCTCCAGCTTCCTGACCTGCTTGAGTTCCAGTCCTTGACTTCCTTGATGATGAACAGCAGTATGGAAGTGTAAGCCAAATAAACCCTTTCCTCCCCAACTTGCTTCTTGGTCATGATGTTTGTGCAGGAATAGAAACCCTAACTAAGACAAAGGCAGAAAGATCAGGGTTCAAAGTCATCCTTAGCTATCTGAGTGTGAGCCTGTGAGAAGCCTGGGGGGTGAGGGAGGAGGAGAAGAAAAGAAGAAGGAAGGGTAGAAGGCTGGGGTGGGAGAGGGGGAGAGGGGAAGAAGGAGGAGGGAGGATAACCACCTACATAGGTGTATTAAAAGGAAGAAAATAGAGAGGCAACCAAGTGAAAATGAAGAGTCAATTATAATTGCATATGATGGCTACCACAGGGCTGGGATCAGCCAAATTGAGAGGGCCTCACCCAGAACACACAACTTCCGTCCAGGGCTGGACTTGGGTGTGAGTGGGGTTGGGGAGCAGGGGCAGGCAGGAAAGGACACTCAATTAACCAGCCTTTCTTGGAATCAAGGTTAAATGGAGATTTCTCCCAGTGGTCCAGAGGATTTTGTGTGGCTAGTCAAGAAACTGCAGTAAAACTTGCCAGTGAAAATGGTGTATTACTGTTCCCAGTGGTTCTGTGAAAGGGCGTGGCTGGAGGTCTTCCCACAGAGTGGATGTGGAAGATGGCAAAGCTGTCAGGTGCTTTCCCTTGAAAGTATGGTGTCTGAGCTGGGACAGCTGGAGGATGTTACTATTATACAACATCTCTCTGTAGGTACACTGTGCATCTGAATAGCTTGAGTTTCTTCACATTATAGCAGCTGGCTTTCCTCACAGGAAACATAACAAGAGTCAAGCGGAAGTTACCTAAGACCTAAGCTTGGAGGTTTCCAGAATCACTTGTACCATGCTCTATATTAATCAGAGTAGCCATGACCAGACACGGAACTGGAGCTCAGTGGTAGAGTGCTTGCCTAGTATGCACAAGTCCCTGGATTCAATCCTCAGTACTGGGAAACAAGCAAACACAAAAAGAATGAGAACAGCCGGAGGTGGCAACATGTCTGTCATCCCAGCACTCACGAAATGGAGTCAGGAAGATTGCAAATGAGAAACTGGGCTCAGTTAAATAGTGAGTGCTATACCTGCCTGGGGCTACATAGAAAGACAGCCACAGGCAAACCCAGTGTCAAGTGAGTTAAGGACTAGAATAAACTTTCCAGTGAGGAAAGAAGCTGTGCAGGGGCAGAGGGAACCACAGGCTCTCTGGCCACTGTCTACAACTCTGTGTCTTTTCTCTTTTCTCAGACTAGTCTTTGACAATTCTCTCATAGATAGTCACTTTCAGCTGGCAAATAGTCATTGAGAAAACCAGTAGAGTGTGGTGGTGGCTAGATCAAAGGTGAATCTAGACTTTTCTACTTACTGGTGTTATAACTTTAGAAGTCAGTTGACGTTGCTATGACAGTTTCTTTATCTACAATTGAAGAAAATCATAGTGCATACTTTATAAAGATGGCTGGGCAAACAAACTAAGTCAGCACCCGTGGAGTACCTGAATTAATATATCCTCTGCAAGCACAGTAATTATTCCAAAGTGTTCATTTCTATAATCATTACTAGCCCACTGTAGTCATTATACAGGAGGAACTATGATTTGCAAACAAAGTACAAAGAACACGAGCAAAGAATTTTCTCAAAACAGATAAACCTGCTATGGTCTGTGCCTGCGCCTCACAAGTTTAAGAAGACAGTAGTGGACCTTGGCAATCCCTCTCTCAATGCCAGGATTTTGATCCAGTGCACATGTTCTTGGTTCTGATCCTTACAGGCCTCAGTACAGCAGGCAGGGCAGCTCTATGCCCAGGTTCTCCCAGCTTGTAACTACAGAGTTAGGGTTTGAACCCAAATTCTTAGTCACTGATTGGCCTATCAAAGGTTAAGAGGGAATATTTATTTTCTTTTGTTCCTATCCTCACTGTCCCTTTTTTCCTTTTGAAACAGGGTCTCATATAGTTCAAGTTGTCCTCAGACTTGCTATGTGACCATGGGTGACCTTGACTCTCCTGCCTCTAACCTCTGAATGCTAGGTTACGAATGTATGACCAGTTTGTGTGGTTCAGGGGATAGGACCCAGGGTTTTATGCATGGTAGCCATGTAGTAGTTCAACTCCATTACATCCTTAGCCTTAAAGGAATTCTTTGTGACCCTTTTATTATGAATTGGAAATTGGTCACATGGTGTCTCAGAGTTTGGTCATCATCCTTCTATTCTTACAGTCAACAAGGCATTTTCTTCCAGGAGGCATTGCTAGACCTTATACAGATGGGAAACCTGGCTTCAAAGAAGTGGGTTTTCCTGCCCTGCAATGAGGATTCCATCCCATGTCTATTCCACTCTCTCCTGCTGGGTTACTCTACTGAAGCAAACCTATCTATGAAGCTTATCCATGAGAATGGGACTTGTACAGATAATGTGAGAGGGTCCCAGAAATTGGCAGAATGCACACAGCAGAAATACCACAAGGATGAGGGGGAAGCAGGTTGTATATCAAGGAGCCAGTGACAGCATCCATATTACCATTAACTGAAGACCAAGGTCAGGAAGAATGCACTAGACAAAGGCCTGTAGAAGCAGGTCTGTGGAAGAATAAGACACTGTGGCCAGGGAAGAAGATGCCCCTCCTGAGGACCACAGAATGTCATGTAGCTGCAAGACACAAGGAAGATGTCCATGGGCAGTTCAGCAGGCCAGAAGTAGAAACACTAGAGAAGTGAGGCAACTGAGAACTCTGAGGTCAGGCCTTTAATTAAGGATTTCATCATCAGAGAAGGATGGAGAGGGAGGGAACAGACCAGTTGTAAAGCTGTTCCTCCCAGAACACCAAAGTGCATGCTCAGGTTTTTCAAAGAATCAGACCAACAGGTCATATGATGTGAGGTAGGTAAGTGGAAATGGACTGTGGGACTCAGCTGAGACATCCCATGACCATGGCTGATAGCCAGTGATGTCATTCAGTCCAGAGGTCTGAACCCAGTGTAAGGACAAAGTCTGGGGCTAGGAGAGGTTTGTGGGGTGAGGTTGCCTGTGGGAAGGGCATTGGCCTTCTATATTTTTGTTCTATTCAGGTCCTCAAAGGATTGAATAATCCTGCCCTGCCCATATTTTCTTTACTAATGGTGATTGATAGAACACATAGACAGATGACAGACAGACAGACACACCCACACACAAGAGAAAGAGACAGAGACACAGAGATAGATATAGAAAAAAAAAAGAGAGAGAGAGAGACAGAGGCCTTTGAGGGAGGGCTATGGGCTTTCTTGTTCAATTTTTGAAGGATTTTTAAGGATTGTATTTCATGTGTGTCGTGTGAGCGTGCACATGACACGGTGCACACATGGAGATCAGAGAACAACTCTGGGGAGTTGCTTCTCCTGTCCCCCTTTCACCACATGGAACCCAGATATGGAAAGAAGGCTGTCAGGCTTGGCCTCAAGACAATCTTCACCTTTGCCCACTGAATCATCCTGACAGCCCCTCTTGGTCATGTGTAGTTTCTGCAGAAATTACTACATAGGTCTTGGTAACCTATGTTTTGTTATTGTGCCTTTTCTTTGAACTGTTGCTGTTTGGTTTTGCTTTTCCTCCTCTTTACAGAGGAGACTATGAACAGAGTCCCGCACTACCAGAAATTTGTGCAGCTGAATTTCTTGTATGTGAGAAGTCCCAGGGTTAGCACATCAGACTGCAGGAGATGGGCCTTACCCTGAGAAAGGTCTTCTGGGCCTTGCCATCTCCCTGTCAGGAGAGCATTACAGATTGGTTTGTAAGGCCTTGCTCCATAGCCCACTGGCTTTGAACTTTTGATCTCCCTCACTGCTGGGTTTAGGATGTCAGTTTCAAAAGTATATTAAATAGACTTAATTGACAGGAAAACATCTTTATTTCTGAAATATGACATGAAATGAACTTTTTTTTCATTCTAAAACTAAGATAAATTTAAAACATATAGAATACACACATACACCAGAAACAGGCACAATCAAATGAAACCAAACCTCCCATAATCTCATTGGCATTTTTGTTTTGCTTCTTTAATACTAGCATGGAACCTAGGCCTGGACTCCTGCATGCTTGGCAAGCCCCCTACCACTGAGCCACATCCACCCCCAGCCTCTCTGCTCATTCTTTCTGGTTTTTTTTTGGGGGGGTGGGGGGGGGAGTGGTTTGAGACAGGGTTTCTCTGTGTAGCCCTGGCTGTCCTGGAACTCACTCTGTAGACCAGGCTGACCTCGAACTCAGAAATCTGCCTGCCTCTGTCTCCCATGTGCTGGGATTAAAGGCATGAGCCACCACTGGGGTTCTCTGCTTATTCTTTTGAGACAAGGTGTTACTCTGTAACCCAGGCAAACTTTGAACTTGAGCTCTTCCTGCCTCTGTCACCCGAGAAGCAGGGCTTGCAGCACTGTGTATGAAGCCTGGCCATGTTACACTTTGGTATCACTGTATTTTTCTGTCTGGATTTAAAGTATACTCACTCAGCATACAGCATATCTTCCTGTGGTTTTATGGCTCGAGTCCACCTTCAGTGGTCCTCATTAGTCCGTTTATGAATGAATGATTTCTTGCTCCATTTGCTTTTTGAAGCCTTCCATTCATCTGAGGTACATTGCCATAGGCACTGAGTGTTGAAAATCTCTGTGAATTGTTTCTTTTGATCAAATTCCACCCTGAATAACTGAATTATAGGTCAGGTGTATTTTTAAGCATCTTGGTATATATTATTTCTGTCCAGAAACTAATCCCAATTAATACATTTAGGCAGGAAAACATGAGTGTGATCACATCACCTCACCACGCCCAGCAGACTTATTGGCAGTGTTTGAGTTGATCATGGATAAAATACATTTGTTAAAATAATTTTATTACATTTTGTGTGTGTGTGTTGGGAGCAGAAGTATGCCACTGTGCACCTGCACGTGTGGGTCATAGATTACTTGCAGAACTGAATGTTTTCCTCCTACCATGTGGGTCCTGGAAATTGAACACTGGTTGTCAGGCTTGGCAACAACCTCTTTATACAATGAACCATCTCACCAGCCCTGCCCCCCCCCAGGTGCATTTTTAAGTTATGTTTTTAAAACCCATCACTCTAATTTTTTTCAGTATGTATTGGGTCATTTCTATACTTTTGTTTGTTTGCTTGCTTGTGTGTGTGTGTGTGGAGGGGGGTTCTCTCTGCAGCCCTGGGACTTCCTTTGGAGACCAACATTACTTCACTATGGAGCCCAAGTGGGACTAAAATTCACTATGCAAACCAGGTTGCCCTCAAACTTGGGGCAACCTCTGAATCCTCTGCCTTGGTCTCCTAAGTACCAGGATATTTTTGTACTTTTTAAAACTAAATGCCTTCAATCAGCCTATTTTCTTCCCACTGAGTTAAAAAGGTGTGTGTGAGTGTGTGTGTTGTTTGTGGAGGTGCCAAAGATTGGTATGGATTATCGTCTTCTCTCTCCCTCTCGCTTCTCTTTGGAGACGAGGTCTCTCACTGAACCCGGAGCTCGGTGCTTCATCTAGACTGGCTAACCAGCAAGCCTCCCAGCAATTTCCCACCCCTCACCCCCACCCCCACTATCTGCCTGTGTTGGCCCACCCCATGCTGAGGTTACAGACCATACCACCACATCTGGCTCATGATAAACATACTTTTTATTATTAAAAATACCTTCAAAACATTTACAGAAATAGCGTAGTACATATAAAATCTTTCCCACCCGCCCATGCCCGTCAACACATTACCCAGACTGACAGTTATCAGCTCACAGATGAGTAAGTCTTGTGTCACACTGATCATCTTCCTTCTGTGACTCCCTTTTGGCAGTTAATCTTCAACATCTTATCATCTCAACTGAAAATATTTCAGTATCAGACAATTGAAAAGGTATGCCATCAAGACATCCACTTTTTCCTTTGTGGTTTCTGCTCTTAGTATTACTTCCCAAAGACTATCAAGGGCTGGAGACATGGCAGTTTAGAGACCATGGTGCTACTGTAGAGGGGTTTGCTTCCCAGCACCCAGTCAGCTGGCTCACAGCTTCTTGTCACCCCAACACCAGATCTACACTTCTGGCCTTTAAAGGTCTTTGACTCCTGTGCAGATACAGCCCCCAGACATGTAGTCTTTTGTTTTTGGTTTTAATGGCATGTTGTTGGGTGTGGCAGCACATGCCTTTTATCCTAGCACTCAAAAGGCAGGGGCGAATGGATCTCTGTGAGTTCCAGGCCAGTCTGATCTACACAGTAAGTTCTAGGACTGCTAGAACTATGTAGAGAGACCCGATCTCAACAAACAAACAAAGAAGTCCAACCAAAAAAACCTAATAATTCAGATTACAATTAATACTTGCCTAGAATCCTTCTGTTTCTGGTTTGTTTGTTTGTTTGTTTGTTTGTTTTTCTGGGTGGAAGATTGAGAGGAGAGGCTGTCCTCTGATTCTACAACTTGCCTGAGGGAACCAGGAAATGAAAACCTACTGGATTCCAGACAAGGGCTGGTGCCTGGGAATAAGTAGGGCACTTTAACAATGTGGGGGATGGGCAGGTGGGGGTTATCGACTTGTAGGAGAGGAGACTCAGGTATGTGACTTAGTACATACCCTAGTGCAGAAGACTGGGCAAACTGAGTACCATCTTCCTAATGGCCAGAAGGGCTGGACCAATCCCCAGGGCAAGGAGGTCCCTCATTCCCTGACCTTCAGATGCAAACTAGAGGAAGAGATTGTCCTCTGGTCACATGAGGTCACTGGTACAAAGGAAGCTGCTAGTTTTCCCTAGAACTGGCTGCAATGCATTCTGGGAGGGCTCTGGCTGTAATATGGAGTTGGCCCAAGAGGGCCTCCCCCTTAGGAGGGCAATGAGTTGCTGGGAAATCACAGACACTTGTGTATAGTTTGCTTAATCAATCCTTCTTCAGGACCAAGATCCTACCAGAGTAAATCTCCATAGGCATACTTATAAAAACAATTAAAGTATCAATTATTTTTATCTACATTTTTTTTCCAGTTGACTTCGGTTTCATGAAAAAAAAAAGCTCTAATCAGGGCTGATGATGCAATCTATAAAAGGCTTGATGCTCAAGAACCTGACTTTGGATTTCCAGGACTTATCAAATCTGACTTCACCAACCAGTGTAGTCAATCAGTAAGCTATAGACACACTTGGACATTGATCTTTGGTCTCCCTGTGCACATCTATCTAAACTTGCATCTGTGCCAGAGCACACCAACACACACACACTCACCACTTTAAGCTTTGGATCCATCAGTAATGAAAAAATTTAAATATATAATTAGCTGAGTAAGTTACTGTGTTCTCACAGGTTTGAAACACCAACTTCTTCCTCTGAGAAATGCTTTTTCCGCTGCAGGGGTGGTAATTTTTTCTCTCTAGCACTACTGTTCTCTCTCTCTCTCTCTCTCTCTCTCTCTCTCTCTCTCTCTCTCTCTCTCTCTCCCTTCCTCTTTCCCTTTTAAGACAGAGTTTCTCTGTTTAGTCCTAGCTATTCTAGAACTCACTCTGTAGACCAGGTTGGCCTTGAACTCAGAGATCCATTCACCTGCCTCTGCCTTCCTAATGCTGGGATAAGAGGCACGTGCCACCACTATCAGGCATAAGTATCTATTTAACATTTATTAGTGTAAATTCCCTGGAACAACACCATTCACCAGTCATTCATAGTTATTTTAATGTGCTACTATCTAAAATTCTGTAGGGGGGAAGACCTTAAATTGAGTACTCATTCTATTTGTAAGCTCAGCAGACACAGGTAACCCCTCCCTATTTTCTGCTCTAAGTTACCACTAAGTATAAATTTACTCATTACTTAGTCAAACACAATCCAACCATCACTATATCTTCACAAATTAAAGAACAAGATGACTAGAAATCACCAGAAATTTAATTAGAATCAATTGACAGATGTACTTTGAGTTCCCATGATGTGATTAGGGCATGCTACTTGGCCCTTCTGATGTCACAGGGGAAACAAGAGGGACAGAAGCCCCATCTTCAAGTAGATAAGCAATTCTCAATCCTATGATCTATTTTAGGGCCCTGGGCCCCTTGTGAAGACTCCTCAGAAAGAGCAGTAGGAGGGAGCACTCATCTGTGGAATGACCTCAATGTGGGACGATTTGGACCCCTATGTTTTCTTTTGATTCTTATCTCCAAGGTGTTTTCTCAACATTTGTAGCTCAGAGAGCTTCTCTCCTCCCACCCCACTCCTCCCTGAACTCATTCACAACACATTGAATAAAAGGCCTCAGAATGAAAAAGGTCATTAAAAAAAAAAAAGGGGGGGCTTTGCCTTCAAAAGCCTGTCCAATAGATGGAAGGCCCTCCCTTAAATTATTGCCAACCCAGATCCCTGGCAGTCGTCTCAAAGTATCCTGGGCCCTATTTGAGAAATGTTGAGCTTTTCATTTCTTCCCATTAGACATAGTAAACAGATACATCCTTAGAAATCTACTCCATCATTAATTATACTTAACTTTTTTTTCTATTTAGGAAAAAGTAGAATTTAGTTCTAACTATTCCACAACCGATTAATACAATGCTCATTTTGTCCATATCGGAAAAAAAAAAAAAAAAAAAAACACCGAAGAGCAGTGTACAATCTGTTATTTCTGATTCATATGAGTTAATGCTGTAGTAAGTCACAGGTAACAAAACAAACACAGAATCAACGATAAAATTCAAAGCTTTCCAGTTTTGTCATGTAAGAAAGGCCAAAGTTGGAAGTTAATTCAACAACACCCTAAGAATGTAATTGTTGGGGCTAGTAAGATGGCTCAGCAGGGAAGGGCACTTGCCACCAAGCCTGGTGACTTGAGTTTCACCCTGGCAGAGAGCCAACTCCTGACATCCAGAGTGAACACACACTTGACAGAAGACACACACACAGAGAGAGAGAGAGAGAGAGAGGGAGAGAGAGAGAGAGTAAACAGCAGTGGCAGGGGTGTTAAACTTTATCTCAACCACTGTGTGACAAGCGAAGATAGTACAGAGGTATTCGTATTGAGACCATTTCAGGTTTGAGTAGACTTTGTTCTTGATGGAGAATCCCATGGAAAATTAACCAAACTCTCTTCTAGGAACCCAAAGTCAACATACCCTAGTTATCTTAGCTTCTTTTTAACCTGTATGCTTGTGTAAATCTGTTGCAGCCTGCCCGCAGTCCACAACAAGAACGGTTCAACTGAGAATGGCAGTTCGCTGAAAAGCGAGGAATCTAGACGGGGCGGAAGAAAGAATGGAGCTAAGACAAATCCTGATCAAAGCTCAATTTTACTATTTTCAGACACCCAGTTATAAAGGAAGGGGGAGGGAACCCAACTTCCCGCCAAGTAACTCAGGGTCCAGTAGCAGGACGAACACGTGTGTGCCTCCAGGCAGCAAAGGCAGGTTCCAGCAGTGGGCGTGGCAGGACGAATGAGCACGTAGCTCCACCTTTGAGCAAGCAGGTTCCAGGCTGGGGGAAGGGAGGCCAAATAAATCCTCTCTCTGCAGCTGACAGGATACCAGGATGTGGTTTTTGCCCTTAAGAGCCGTTTGTGGGACTGGAGAGATGGCTCAGTAGTTAAGAGAAGCCCTGAGTTCAATTCCCAGCAACCACATGGTGGCTCATACCCATCTGTAATGGGACCGGATGTCCTCTTCTGGTGTGTCTGAAGAGAACGACAGTGTACTCACATACATAAAATAAATAAATCTTTTTTTTTTTGAATGCCTTTTGGTCTAAATGTTTGGTGCTACAGTGGGTTCCTAAATACCTAAGTATAGTCCCAGCCAGTTGGAATAAACACTTTCAGTTGGCTATAAACTGTGCTGAGTGATCATCTCTGGCAGATTCCTTGTAATATTTTGGAAGCCCCAGTGAGATCCCCAGAGACTGGATTCTGACACTGGACTTGGGACTGCCAGGAGTTGAGAAGAGTACACAGCTGGAGAGGACTCCAGCAGGTGAGCTCTCTGAGGGGCTCCAGGGAACTGGAAAAGTCCTCTGCAACTGTTGCTGCTGTGTGTTCCAGAGGTGATGCAGCTCCCCAAAAGATAAATCAAAAGTCATCTGCTCTGAACATCTTAGAGGTAAGTTCAGTCTGTAAGAGGAGACATCTGGTTAGATCTGTCTGACACAGCTATAGATTCTGTGACCAGAATCCGTGTGAGATGTCACTGGACTCTCCTTGTCTGATCAGGTTTATGAATGTGTGGTGGTCACCCCTGGTTGTCTTTATTACATGTCTCTCTGTATGACAATTTTCTCCCTGCGTGTGTGTCTGGCAATTCTGTTGTTTTGAGAAACAGATCTAAGCTGTAAGAGGAGTGGGTGGGCCATCCTAGACAGCAGCCATCAGTGCCTCTGAGGCTGCATATGATTTCCTGATGTCCCACAGGCTCACAGGCCATACAGGTTTGTCCACCCTTGCAGTGGCACCCCTCCTTCCAGCAGCAACTAGGGATGCACCTTGGTTACTGGATACTCCTGTTGCTATGGCAATGTTGGTGGCTCCCCAGTCACACACCCCTTACCCCTTGCCTTAAAATCTGTGCCATCTGGGCTGGCGAGATGGCTCAGTGGTTAAGAGTGCCGACTGCTCTTCCGAAGGTTCCGAGTTCAAATCCCAGCAACCACATGTGGCTCACAACCATCCGTAACGAAATCTGATGGCCCTCTTCTGGAGTATCTGAGGACAGCTCCAGTGTACTTACATATAATAAATAAATAAATGTGCCATCTGGTTAGGGACCTGAAACCTTTTAGCCTGCCCTTGGCATTCACAGAAAAATCAAAACCTTTGTCTGTTCTCTCAGCTCTACAGAAGGACATCGAACTCCTCCCTTCCCTTCTAACTTGTTTAGTCACTTGATTCCTGTTCACAGTACTGGGGTCCTGGTCCTGTTCTCTGTGTGGAAGTGGGGAGTACATGCAGGAAGGAGAAATAGGTCCCCCTGAGCAGCATAAACTCTACTCCTTCCCCCTCTTCCTCTCAGCATCTGGGTTGGACCAGAGAAGGGGGAAGTGACTCCTTTAATAGTGTTGTTAGGGCAGGGGAATGGAAGTTCAACTTTTTAAAACAAGTTCTTTCGTACATCACAACCCAAGTGCAGTTGCTCCTCTCCCCATGCCTTCCAGTTCCCCTCCCCACCTCCCCTCTCCCCCAGATCCACTCCTGTTTCCCTTCAGTGGGGCTCCCAGGGATATCATCAACAGAACCCTACATTTCAAGTTACAATAAGACTAGCCACAAATCTTTATATCAAGGCTGGATGAAGCAACCCAGTAGGAGGACAAAGGTCCCAAAAGCAGACAAAAGAGTCAGAGACGTCTCTCCCCATCTACACACACACACACACACACACACACACACACACACACACACACTTCCACTGTTAAGAGTACTACAAGAATACCAAGCTACACAACCACAACAGAAGTTAACTTCTTTCCTGTTCATAGTTTGTCTCCTTCTCTACCAGTGACTTGGATAATCAGATGTTCCAAAACCCCTCCATTTTTGGATATGCTGCAGGCCCTTTCAGCCTATGAGGAACTGTTTTAAGGTAAGAGGGCATTAGATGCCATGACCCCCATCATTACTGGGGAGATTAAAAGTGGTAGGTCAGGTTATTTGAGGACCTGATGAATCATCTGCTCGGTCTCTGGAAAAGCTTTGTGAGACATATCAGATATTCACTGCCATATACCCAGAAGTCTCCCCAAAACCAAGCAGGCTGCTAGTGTTAGTTCAAGACAAGGATAAAAGCTCCAGAGATTACACAGATTTGAAGGGATGACTGTTCTCAACTTTTGGAAATTTGTTCAACAAGTTTACAACAGCCAAGAAACAGCCAACGACAGAAAGGGAAGGAAACTTCTGTGAGGTGATTGCTGCCCTTGGGGAAAATAAATAAGAGAAGAAATGGGAGAAACAAACCAGAAGAAGGGGTTCAGAGTCTCATCAGCATTGTTTGATAGAGCCCTGAGTGTAGATCTAATGGAATTTAGACAAAAAGACACACAAAGCACTCTGTTCCAGTGGGTAGATAGCCTCCTCATAGCTCCAACCACTGAGGAAGAATATGCACAGGCAATAGAAGCCTTTTTAGAGATCCTCCAAGTCCTGGGATACTGAGTCTCAGCCAAGAAGGCTCAGTTGTGTATCTCTCTGTTCACATACCTAGACTACAACCTAGAGGAAGGAAAGCAGATCTGTGAACTCATAGATACATACAACTATGTTTCAGTTATTTTGTAATCCCTCCCCCCATTGAAAAAACAAGTGCAGGAATTCCTGAAGGTGGTTGGAGGCTATCAGGTACAGATGGTGGGTTTTACTGATATAGTCATGCCCCTCTATGCCAGCCCTGGAGATACATAGACTTTGAGATGGACTGAGACTGAGCAGAGAGCCTTCAGACTTTGAGAAGGGTCCTGGTGTCTAACTTAGCCCTGATCCTCTCAGACATTACTAAGCCATTCCACTTGTATGTGGATGAGGCCAGAGGTATTGCCTAGAGGTTCTTTACACAAACCCTGGGACCCTGGAAAAGACTGGTGGCAATCTGTTCAATAGCCTTGACCTGGTTGCAGCTGGATGTATAAGAGCTACAGCTGCCACTGCCCTGCTGGCACAAGAAACTGACAAATTGACTTTGGGCATGAAATGTTCCTGACAGCTCCACACTCTGTTGAAGTCCTCTTAAAAGGAGCACAAGAAATGGATGTCTAACTTCCAGGTGACCTGATACCAAGCCCTGCTTCGGGATTGTCTTAGTTAGGGTTTTACTGCTGAGAACAGACACTATGACCAAGGCAACTCTTAAAAGGACAACATTTAATTAGAGCTGACTTACAGGTTCAGAGGTTCAGTCCATTATCATCAAGGTGGGAGCATGGCAGTGTCTAGGCAGGCATGGTGGGTGTAGGAGGAGCTGAAAAGGCAGGCATGATGCAGGAGGAGCTGAAAATTCCACATCTTCATCTGGAGGCTGCTAGCAGAATACTGGCTTCCACGCAGCTAGGATGATGGTCTTAAAGCCCAAACCCACAGTGACACACCTACTCCAACAGGGCCACACCTTCTAACAGTGCCACTCCCTGGGCCAAACTTATAGAAACCATTACAGGGATCAACTCTACATTTGGTCCCACAAGACATCAACCCTCTTAACCCTGCCAGATGATGACTCTGAGGGTCTCTGCATGACTGTCTTGAGCTATCTGAACTGATCCAGTCTATCAGGCCTGAGCTGCTGACATCCGTTGGTGATTCCAGATGAGTCACAGATGAGAGCAGTTTTATCCAAGATGGGATCAGGTATGCAGGGGCAGCAGTAGTGACCAAGATAGTACTACCTGGACACAATCTTTGAGCAGGGGAACCTCAGCTCCTGAGCTTTTAACTTTGAGTTAAGCACGGTCATGGGGGAAAGACAGGCTATCACCATACACACTGATAGCTAATATGTTTTCACAATGGCCCATCTGCTCAATATAGGGAAGGAGGATTGCTAACCTCGGCAGGGAAAGAAATTAAAAATAGAAATCTTGGTTCTATTGGAATCTATCTGGTTACCCAAAAGGGTGGCCACTGTCTATTGCAAAGGACACCAAAAAAGGTGATACCTCAGAAGCCAGAGCCAAAGAGAGGCTGATCTAGCAATCAGAGAAGTGGTCCTAGAAACAATGGATCCTCTCCAGGTCTTGGAAGTCCTGCTGGAGTCTAGTTTACTGAACCACCTGGAGTATAAAGAGTTAGGGTAGGGGATGGAGGGAGGGTGGTGTTTCTCAGGGAGAAACAAGAACTGGCCAAACAGGATAAGAAAGGATGGTGAAGGCTGCCAGATGTACACCCATCCTTCCTGGGAGTCTAGGGAAGGCAATTGGTTTTGGATCTCTACCAAGCCACCCACCTAGGGGCCTCAGAACTTCTGAACTCCTAAGACCACTACAAATTTTGGAAGCCTGCTTAATGACACTTTTAGATGTGCCACCTGGCCTCAGGTAAACCCCAAAGGGCGAAAGAAGACCCCACAAAAGATCTGGGCTTGAGGATATGGGCCTGTGGAACATTGAGAGTTGGACTTTACTGAAATATGACCTAATGTTTTTGGTTATAAATAGTTGCTAGCATTTGTAGACACCTTCTCTTGACAGGTGGAGGCCCACCCCACCCAAAAAGAGACTGCAGTTACTAAGAAACTTCTTCAGGAAATAAGTCTTAGGTTTGAGCTGCTCCTAGCTTTGGGGTACAACAATGGTCTGGCCTTCACGGCCAACATGTCTCAAAAGTTTACTAAGATATTAAATATTAATTAGAAATTACACTGTGCATATAGACCACAGAGCTCAGGTCAGGTAGAAAGGATGAATAGAACTCTTTTTTTTTTTTTTAAAGATTTATTTATTTATTATATGTAAGTACACTGTAGCTGTCTTCAGACACTCCAGAAGAGGGCGCCAGATCTCATTGCGGATGGTTGTGAGCCACCATGTGGTTGCTGGGATTTGAACTCTGGACCTTCGGAGGAGCAGTCGGGTGCTCTTAACCACTGAGCCATCTCACCAGCCCTGAATAGAACTCTTTAAGGAAATTATGATCAACTTGATCCTGAAAACTTGTGAAAAATTGGGTCAACCTCTTTCCTTTGCTCTTCTCAGGGCCCAATGCACTCCTTACTGGGAGGGCTTCCTTCTTTTGAAATTGTGTTTGGGAGAGCACCCCTATCTTGGTCAGTGATCTATCATTGAGAAAAGACACCACAACCATAGCAATTCATAGAAAAGAAAGCATTTAATTGGAGCTTGCTTACATTTTCAGAGGTTTAGTTCATTATCATCAGAGTGGGGAACATGGTAGGATGCAGGCAGATAGAGTGCTGGAGAGTTCTACATCCAGATCCACAGGCAGCAGGAAGACAAGGAAGCCACTGGGCCTGGCTTGGGTTTCTGAAGCCTTAAGGCCCACCCCCAGTGATATACTTCCTGCAACAAGGCCATAAATCCTCTAATCCTTCTAAGTAGTGCTACTCCCTGGTGACTAAGCTTTTAAGATATGAGCCTATGGGGGCTATTTTTATTCAAACCATCAGAACCTCTCATTCCCCTCAAACTGAGATAATTTCCTAAGCAGAAATATGGAACTGAGTCATTGCACTTTACAGAAAGCTCACCAGGCCATTGAAGGGATTCCTGCCATCTCCCACCTCTGAACCCACCCACCAGTTTCAGTGAGGAACTGGTTTAGATAAAAAGAATCTCTGCTTAGACCCTGGAACCTACCCAGGCATCCTCACCACCCTAACTGCTGTAAAAGTAGCTGGTGTCATTGCTTGAAAAAAGGCCAGGGAGGATGACAACAGAGGGATGGTCACGTGGACCCCAGACCCCTTGAAGATAAGAGTGACCAGAGTTTACTAAACTGTGATGTCGAGCCTCAAACCTGGACATGGAAATTCATAAAAGGCAAGGATGGGAAACTCTACTTTTCAGGTGTATCTCTGCTTTCTTATGCCTCCTTCCAGGAGTAGAGCAATATGGGTCTAGATGAGGGTCAGGAAATCAGGTTGTAGAGAAGACTGGCTAGAAAAAGGCCTTCAGAAATGTATGCCAATGGTGAGTCACCCTACCAAGAACAGTGTGCCTGTATCAAGTCCTCAAATTACTTGTTTGTGCTAACAGTTTGACTAAACTGTGCCACCTCCAACTCACTGGAAAGCCTCACACCCACTATATGTATACTGGTTTATGTTATTCCCCAATGTATATGCTCATAAAAGAGAATCAGGGAGAGTCCATATTTGCCTTGACTCTGTTAATGAAGATTGAACAGCTCCCAATTTTTATTTTGATCCTAGGAGGGGCAGGAATTGCCAGTGCAACTGCCATAGGCATCTTAGCCCTGATTGTTGGAAACCAAAACTTTAGAGAACTGAGAATCAGACCCACATCATTTGGAGAATTCTATTTCCAGGCTGGATTGCTAAACTGACTTCCTCTCAGAGGTAGTCCCTGAGGACTACCTGATGAACTGAAGGATGCTGGACATTCTGTTTTTTCAATCAGGGAGAACTTTTATAGCCTTAGGAGAAACTTGCCGTTTCTATGACAACCAATCAGTGGTAATTAGGGGCAATCTTGACATGGTCATAGAAAACCTCAAAGAAAGGAGATGTAAACCAGATCCTTGGTAGCTATTGGGTTTGGTGTGGAAGCTGAGAAAACTCACGTCAGAGACAAAAGATTAAAAATGGAAGCTTTATTTTTTTTTGAGTGCTCAGGAAGGTGGCCAGTTTGGGATCTGAATCACATCCTCAAAGGGGGTTGTACAACTTTTTTAAAGGATGGGAACATAAAGTGGGGCGGGGGGGGGGGGTAGAGTTGGGAGGAAGCTGAAGTGTTATCTAATTGTCTTTTGACATTACAGGTTAGGCAGGGGAGTACCCATTGGAGACTGGGCTATATCCAAGGCTTCAAGGTCCTTAATTCAACTTTTTGCAGCCAGGTCCCCTTCTGGACTCTGGACAAGAATTTTAGAATGATAAGGAAACAACGGAGTGGGCAAGTTGCATTTAGTCAATTAAGGCATAATAGTCAACTGGTTATATTTTATAACTTACCCATCTTGGTTTAGATAACAGCACTTTCTATATCCTTTACCAGTTAACAGACAATTAAGAAAAAAAAAACATTTGGAGAAGTGGGATAGGCTTTCATTACTAGGCCTGGGAATATGAACTTGTTTGAAGGTGGCTGGACTCAAACAACTGTCTCCTTATAAGTTGTCTCTGAGATGTCTGGACTCAGACAACTGTTTATAACAGAATCTGCTCAGCTCTAGGGAAGTCCCCAGCTCCTGTTAGGGCCTGGGACTTTGAATTCAATTTCTTTCTACGATTAAATGGAGTCTGAAAATGAAGTGGTATAGTACTTAGAACAAGTTTTTTTCCCTTGTTACCAACAGTATCAGTCTCTGTTTGTCTGGTCCCCAAGGCTGACCACCATACTCTAAATATTAGTGGTACCATTGATTCATATTCTGATCAGGCTAAGAGTGGGACCCTGCATCAACTGCATAGCCAACTACATCAAATAGAGTATAAACTTGGATAAGCTACTAGTCCTTAGAACCAACTATGTCTGCCTAGAAAAAGACAAATCAACAATTTGACTCATGCCTATAGAACATGTGGAGACTGAGACTGGACAAGAGAGTGCAGTGGTACTACCATCTTATACTTTTGCTAAGGACATTTCAGGTTTAACTTGATTTTCTTGATGGAGAATCCCATGGCAAATTACTCAACTCTATTCCAGGAACCCAAGGTTAAGATTTCTGAGCTAACTTAGCTTCTGTTAAACTGCTTGCTTGTGCAAAAACCTCTCCCTGCAGCTTCAAAGTAAGATATGATGATGTGATTTTTACCTTTAAAAGGGCCTTTTGTTCTAAATGGTCAAAGCTACACTTGGGTCCTCGAATACTTGAGTGTAGTCCCAGCCACTGGAATGAAGACATTCATTTGGCTATAGGAACTGTATTTGAGTGGTCATTTCTGGTGTGCTTCCTTTAACACCACCATCAAATTCAATCTCTTGGTTGCTGTGTTCGAGAAACAAAGTCAGCCACTCAGGTGAAACAAGGAAGGGATGTTCAGTCTGGCTATGGGCTGAGGATGTGGCTTAGTGATTCTGCCACTGAGACCAGTGTACGGAAAGGTCCTGGGTTAAAACTCCAGTGATACAGTCTAGGGGTCTTGATCAGGTTCATTTTCTCTGGCAGTTAAACAATTAAAAGCTAGGAAAACATTTCTATTGAGACAGGTAGCAGTGGAGAAATCTAGAACACAGTTGAAGAAGGTGTTTGGTGGGGTTGAGGAAGCAAATCCATGCAGCAGACACAGAGAAAGAATCTCTGCAAATCTGAGGGGGGACTTGGAAAGCTGAAAAAAACTAGTCTCTTCTAGAGAGCTGGGTTTTTAAAAGTCTCTGAAGAGTTTTTCTTCTTGGATTGATTGAAGAAAGATAGGATTGATTAGTCCACAACTCTTGTGAAACAAATTCTGATCAAGCTTGGATCTTGTTGGGTCAGTCCATCAGCAGAAGGCTTGCTGGTAGAAAAAAAGGTCTAAAAGGCCTTCCTTTAAGCTCCAGGCATTTGTCCCAGGTGAGGAGGATGAGGAAGAAGCCTTAAAAGCTCACCATCTTTAATACCTTGTTTTGGCTCTTCTCTCTGTCTAGCAGGGAAATCTGTCTCCTAGTCTCTCACCAGTCCTGAAAAGAAAGAGTACATTTCTGGAAGCTTCTCAGGATGTTTTCTACTACTAGGCAGAATCATGTAATGTGCTCTTGCTTGTACCAAGGGAGGCTAGGTGACTGTAAGCTTTGTTACTGAGGACAAAATCTGGGCTTTGCCTTCAAGAAAGGTGGGGTAGCTGCACAGCTAAGCCACAGAGCACATGGACACTGCCCATCAAGTGTGATGCTAGCAGGGATGTGAGTTGCTTTCATCTTCCTTAAGGTCACTTTACATTAATGCCCATACAGGGAGGAACAGATTTGGTCTATAGAGGGATTCAGCAAATTATTCATTCATTAGCAACTTAACTAGCATTTTCAAACACTTTATGCTTGTCACAGGGAGACCAATGATGGACAAAATAGACATGTTTCCTAGTCCCTGACTTCATACAGATGATCTGGTGTCAGTAAGAAGAAAAATATGACAATGTATCTGCTTCCATCCTGACAGATGAGACAGGTTTTCTTTTTTTCTTTTTAAAGATTTATTTGTTTTATGTAAATACACTGTTGCTGTCTTCAGACATACCAGAAAAGGGCATCAGATTCCATTACAGATGGTTGTGAGCAACCATGTGGTTGCTGGTAATTGAAGTCAGGATCTCTGGAAGAGCAGTCAGTGCTCTTAACCCCTGAGCCAGCCCAGGTTTTCTTTCTTCCTTCCTTCCTTCCTTCCTTCCTTCCTTCCTTCCTTCCTTCCTTCCTTCCTTCCTTCCTTTCTTTCTCTCTCTCTCTCTCTCTCTCTCTCTCTCTTCCTCCCTCCCTCCCTCCCTCCCTCCCTCTCTTCCTTCCTTTCTCCCTTTCTTCTCTTAAGATTTATTTTATCTTCATTTTTAATTGCATGAATATGTGGAGGAAACTGGACTACTCAGGTCCTCTGTAAGAGAGGTACATGCTCTTGATAGCTGAGCCATCTTTCTAGGCCCCAGGGCTAAATTTTTAAAGCATGTATATTCACTTTCTGTTGCAGGATATTTGATCACATTTTGAACCCTGAGATTGTGTTAGTTACAAAACAGAACAAAACAATAACAACAAACCCCAAAAAAACTGTTTCTAGTTGTGGTGTGGCTCAGCCCTTAGTGTATACCTTTAATCCTTAACAATGAAGATAGTGGTAGTTTGCAGAAAAAAGTACCCCATGCTTGAAAAGTGATGTCTAATTGAGTAGCAGACAAGGTGATGAATTAAAGAAAGATTGGGCAGAAGAAGATATGCCCAGCTTTACTTAAGAGAGAGCAGCACAGAGAGAAAAAGGAAGGAGGCAGTTTTACTGGGACAGTTTTACAGAGACAGGTTATAGAGTGCGAACATGTTAGACACAGGTGAAAGAAAGAAGCTAGAGAATGAGAAGAAAGATTAGAACACACAGCCAAAGTTAATATGAGACGAAGCAAAGCAACTCAGGGGAAACTGAGAGAAGTGAGATTGGATCAGTCAGCTAGGACAGTAGTTTGAGCCAGAACAGCTGAGTTGAACCAGCCAGCCAGAGATCAGAAAGAGCTCGGAAAAGGTGATCATGTTCAACATCAAGTCTCAGAGGCAGAAAGCATTCTAGGTCTAGATTAGATTGTACGGAGGCTAGGACTTCTAGGACTAGGCCTAGCAGACAAAGGCAGTAAGCCTCTAGACAACAAATTACATCAGGTGAATAAAAGTTCCTTTTATACCCTTCTCTTCTGGTCATAATACATAAATCACCTTTTTCATATTAATATGGGCTTGCTTTTACAAATCAAGTCAATCTTCAGTAACTCAGCACCTAGAAGACTAATATGAAAGACAATGTCGAACATGTAAATGCCAGTATCAAAGATTGAAGTCGATGCCTTCAGCTCCATGGTGTGTTGTTTAGCTCATTAGCCCTAGCTGGTGGGTGGGGCAAGAGTTACTTCAACAGCAGGGATAATCCTAACACTGGCTGTGATATGACTTTGTCCCTTCACATGTCCCAGGTCAATTAATTGACTAGACTAATGCTAAGGACCCAACAAACACATTTGCTGGTCTGAATTCAAAGTTAGACCTTACTCTGCTAGAATGGTAAGAATCACATAGGAGTTCTTAAGGTCAAGTTGGACAGCTGTTAACCCTGGTCCTTGTATCTAATAGGGCACAGCTATTCTCCAAGGTAGATGTTAAACTCCCTCAGCCCAAATGCCAAGGCATCCTGTCTCACGTGTGGATGTTCACAGCTAAAGATGGTTGTACAGAGAAGTTGGCATCCAAACACTAGAACGTATTTCCTGAGGAGCTTTTACATGACAGATGTGCTGAGAGGCTGAGTTTGTCAGACCTGGGCATCACATCTCATCTTAGAGGGCCACACGAAGCCTAACCTCAACTCTGCATAGCATGGGTGAGCAAGGCTTGCTCTTTATGGCACACAACATAAGGGTTTAAGTTTAATAGTCAGATAGACACAAATCAGTTTACTTTCACAGGAAGCCTCCCTCTGTACAGCTTCTTAAAATGATCCAAACATTTAGTCTATTTAGTTGTTGGTAATGTACAAAATCATATTGTACAAGTCCTTTGCAAAAGGAGACTAAACTAAGCCAACTTTAAGTTTCCCATCAGGACTGCCACCAGAACATGTGGAATATGATTGCTATCCTTCCTATTGGCAGCACAAAGATGTGGACTTAGGCATCATTAGCTGTCTGCTCGTGAACTGCATGCTAGTGCATTCTGTCAGGTGGGAGGAACAGTGCTGGAGGAAGACTGACTGAGACGAGGAGAGTAGATGCTTCTCACTTCAGTTCGGTACTCAGCGTCCTCTATTTTCACTCTGCACTAGAGTGAAATGCACTAGCTTCCGTTCCTCACAGAAATAGCACCAAGTGGGGACCTGAGACCATTGCCTAAGGCTACAAGAGGGCTCGTGGGAAACAAGTCTGATGACCCAAGTTTGATCCCCCAAACCCACATGATGGAGAAAGAAAGCTAACTCCATACCTATGCCCACCCCCAAAACACATGTAATAATAATAATATTTAAATGTTCACAAATAGCTGATTTGTTTGTTTGCTTATTTAATTGAGACATGGTCTCATTGCACAGTTTGGCGTCAGCTCACTATAAAGTTGGGAATGACCTTGAACTTCTGATCCCCATCACCATTTTTGAGTTAGTGGTTTGTTTAATTCACATGCAAAACTGTTTTCGGTCTTCTTAGAGTGTCTTGACTGACTATGGCAGAGATTGTCCTATCTTTTGTAGTTCTGGCGACTGACCCAGTAGGTATTGCTTGAAAAGCAGGACACACGTTGACTTAATACAGGAAACAAACAGGCAAAATATTAACATGAAACAACTCCCAGAGTCTTTAGGAAAAACTTGGGGCCAGTCGCTAAAGCCTGGCTAGGGAAGAGCAGTTTTACCCATCTAACTTTAAAACAGACTTGGGAGAGGCGTTGTGGGCAGGCTTTCAGGGATTCAGTGAAGATACCGCCTATAGCTGTCTCTTGTGAGACAAGGTCGGGGCCTAGCAAACACAGAAGTGGATGCTCACAGTCAGCTATTGGATGGATCACAGGGCCCCCAATGGAGGAGCTAGAGAAAGTACCCAAGGAGCTAAAGGGATCTGCTACCCTATAGGTGGAACAACATTATGAACTAACCAGTACCCCAGAGCTCTTGACTCTAGCTGCATATGTATCAAAAGATGGCCTAGTCGGCCATCACTGGAAAGAGAGGCCCATTGGACTTGCAAACTTTATATGCCCCAGTACAGGGGAACGCCAGGGCCAAAAAGTGGGAGTGGGTGGGTAGGGGAGTGGGGGGGGGAGTGTATTGGGGACTTTTTGGATAGTATTAGAAATGTAAATGAGGAAAATACCTAATTAAAAAAAAAGAAATAACTGGAACATTTACAGTTAATGTGTTCCTCATCATGACTATATTTAAATATATTTTTCTACCTATTATGTATTCTTTTTATCTGTTTTACACTGTACTTAGGATCAACTTAGTAGTTTATGGTTCTAACTTAGATATTTAAGGGATTAATAAATTTTTTTCTTAAAAAAAAAAAAGAAAAAAAAGAAAACTCAGTCCACAAGGTTACTACTTAAGTTGGTACTGGTAAATCAATTTATATTAGGATGCTCAAAATTCTTTTTGTTTAAAAAATGTTGTAATCTTTCTTGGGACATTTATGAGGTCTGGAGTGGTGACTGCCCACTGGGGCTCTGGTTGTATTCATTGCAGGTAGCCTAAAATGACCTATCCCTGAAAGGAAAGCCTGGTGCCAAAGTCCAGAGGAGAGGCTCTGCCAACGGGACACCAGGGTTCACATGGTTTCAGAAGCCCTGAGAGTTATATTTGAAAAACCACTTAAAGCCTATAGCCAAGACAATAGTGGATTAAAATCGTTGTAACATGTCTTTCATGATTAAAAAGTCTGGCGCCAAAACAATTCTAGAGAAACTAACATCAAAAAGGACAGATATGGAGTATGGAGTATCCAGTTGGCACCACAGGGGGTGATGTAAGGGGTGGGGATGAGAAAGGACCGTGTTGACACCATTTGTTGTAAAACCAACAGGCTCTGCTGTAATTGTTATTACAGAAAGACCTGCGTAGCTGTACATACACAACAGCCGCCAGCAACACGGGAACACGTACGAGATGGACCAGAGCATTTATGGTAGGCGCTGTTCAAGAAGTCTTGAATCTCAGCAAGTGATGGTAGAGGCTAGAAGCATGTGAGTTCTAAGCCAGTGTAGGCTAAACTGTCTCAAACAACCAAAAGAGAAAAAAAAATAGCATTGATTAGAGGAAAGCAAGGCATTTTTAATGTACTCAATTCTCTTTCCCAATAATTATCTTTTACATAAATTCCCAATAACTCCACCAGGACAGAAAGCTGGTTTTGGAGAACTGAAGTCTAAAGTATCTGCACACCTACTTTTTTAATCCAGGATAGAGTCCCAACCGCCCTAATCTCTTCAGACCCCGGCCCCAATCGCGCTAAGCCCCGCCCCAGACTCCAGAGGCTCGCTTCGGACCCCGGAGTTTGTTCTAACGAGTAGCCCCGCCCAGATGCGCTAACTCCCGCCCAAGAGGCGTGAGCCCCGCCCAGCCCGGGGAGTCCTGCTTCAGACTGGGGCCTCCGTTTCGATGGGTAGCCCCGCCCGCCTGTGGGGGCGCGCGGCGCGGTAACCCGGAAGTGGCAGTAGCGTGCGGGGGCGGGGCGGCGCGCTGGAGCGGGCCATGGCCGCCGCCGCCGCGGGCTTTGTGTGCCGCGCGCGAGCCCCGGCCGTCCGCACCTCGCCGGGGCTGCGGGGCTGCCGCTGACCCGCCCCGCTCGCCGCGCCGCGCCCGCCTGGCCCCGCCCCTGGCCTCTCCGCCTCCTCGGCCGGCCTCCAGTTCTCGGCGCTCTCCCCCTGCGCTCTCTGCGCTTCCCTCCCGCCCGCGGCGGGCGCCAGGCCGCCCCGATGCCCGAGCCCGGCCCCAGGATGAACGGCTTCTCACTCGGCGAGCTGTGCTGGCTCTTCTGCTGCCCTCCTTGTCCGAGCCGCATCGCCGCCAAGCTGGCCTTCCTGCCGCCCGAACCCACCTACACGGTGCTGGCGCCCGAGCAGCGCGCTCCCGCTCCCGCGGCGACCCCCGCGCCCGCCCCGGCGGCGCAGCCCGCTCCGGCCGAGGAGGGTGCGGGCCCCGGCGCGTGCAGCCTGCACCTGAGCGAGCGCGCCGACTGGCAATACTCGCAGCGCGAACTGGACGCCGTCGAGGTCTTCTTCTCGCGCACGGCCCGCGACAACCGGCTGGGCTGCATGTTCGTGCGCTGCGCGCCCTCCAGCCGCTACACGCTGCTCTTCTCGCACGGCAACGCCGTGGACTTGGGCCAGATGTGTAGCTTCTACATCGGCCTGGGCTCGCGCATCAACTGCAACATCTTCTCTTACGACTACTCGGGCTATGGTGTGAGCTCCGGCAAGCCCTCCGAAAAGAATCTCTACGCTGACATCGACGCCGCGTGGCAGGCACTGCGCACCCGGTGAGCCCCGAGCCACGGTTGGGGTGCGGGCTTGTGCTCCCGGATTGTTGCATTCGCTCGAGATTGCAACAGCCCTCGGGGATGAAGAGCTCAGACTTAAAGGGTCCTGCCTGCTTTTTCACTGGCCCGCGCGGCCTGGAGTCTTTGTGGCTCCGGTTAAACGCACGTGGCCGCTGTGGGGGTGCAGATATACCGGCCAGACCAACTTGGTTGGGCTTGAGTTGTGTCTTGAGCTACGCGCAGACCCCGAAGGTCTGGTAGAAGTGACCTTGGGGTTTTCAGAGCCCTTGACAGCAGGGGAGAGACGATGACCTCTAAAAGACTTTCCAAGTAGAAAGTGTCCCTGGGGCGATGCCTGTGTAGCCCTTAAGGCTGGGTCGGGTCGGGTCGGGTGTGGGGAGGACTTTGCCTCCTGGTCCCGCAGAGTATGTGGCACCAGGAGATCAGGAAGTTAGCTGAAGAACCTTCCCTAAACACCACCAGTAGCGCAGAGTGTTATAGGCGTGAGGAAATCTCTTGACCTTGAGTTAGCGTTCATAAAACTGGAAAGTATTTATTCAGGGTCTTTTACATGCCAAGCACAAATTGTTATATTCTGAGGACAGACCAGGTGGGGGGAAAAACTAGCTTAAGTTTTACTCTGAACTTAGACATTTGCGGGAAAGTCAAGTGACCTGCCCAGTTTTGGTGCTTGTGACCTTCCCATGCAATCCCCATAGCACAGGTGGCAACCGTACCTGAGGTCCTGTGTGTAATGAGCTTGGATTTCGTTAGAGGAATAAGTCCCCAGAATAAGGACAGTAGGCACTGTTCCTTTTAGAGACCTTTGTATCGTTTTTATGAAACGTCTATTTGCTAGGCTAAGTACATGGGCAGTAATAATGACTTTATTTCCATATGTGTTGCACATATGTTCATAAGTTATCCCTTATGCTTCTTGAGAAATGGCTTGTATAACAGAGAAGTACTTAGTATTCACTCTAAGATGCTTGCTCACATTCTTCTGAGGTCTTGGAGGGTTCCTAAATTGGGGTATAGTGTTTGGAGGATGACGTAGGCAGATGAGGCTGGATTCTATCCTGTTGGAGTGGCTGAGGATCCACAAGTAGTCACATGCCACCTGTTCCCAAGAACAGGTTTCAGAAGTATTTGTCAGAAGCGGGGAGTGGAGTGCTGGTGTGGGATATGCTTCAGCACTCTGGAGGGAGGCAGAGGCTAGAGGATTGCACAAAGTTTGAGGCTAGCCTGAGCTACATGGTGAGTTCTATGTTGGCCAGGGCCATAGTAAGACCTTGTCTGGAGAAAAATATGTGGGGTAGGTGGATGGCTGAGTGAGTGAAGGCTGCTTTGTAGGTAGACATGGTGACCAAAATTTCCCCTGTGCAATCCAGAGGTGGAGGGAGAGAGCTGGCTCTCCTCTCCAAGGCTGTCCAGTCACCCCATAATTGTGCCCACACGTGTCGCACAATCTTAAACTACTTAATCTGCCATAGTGTAGGTATTAAAAATAAATTTTATTACTAGATGTCTCTACATTGAAACACAAAAGTCCTACCTTGAGTTGATGATCTGTAAAAATTCCTATAGAACATTGCTCCTATGTGGACCTTTCTCTTTTTCACACTTGAGTGTGTATGTCTGGTTTACCACATATGTGGGGTGGGGTGCGGTCTATTGCGTATAAAAAGCATTGTTGAGGGGGTAAGTTAAAATTTGAATTACCTGGTAATATCTTTAAATTTTGCTTGTGGTTTATTTACTGTTTTACTAGAACTCATATCTAAAATAAGCACGAGTCCTTTGTTGTTGTTGCTTTTAGGTTTTTGGTTTTTTGTTCTTTTTTTAACTGCTTTTGGAGACTGGGCCTTATGGATCAGAGGCTGGTCTCAAACTCACCTTGCAACTGAGACCGAGCATCACCTCCTCCCTCTGCTTCACAAGTGCTGGTGTTACAGGTGTGTGTCATCACTCCTGGTTCCTAGAATCAGACTTTGAAGACACCTACAAAGCCTCTTATTCTGTGCTTTCCCAACCCATTAGATCAACTGCAGCGAGATGCTCATTCTGCACCTTGATCGTGCTTGCACATCACATACATTCATGTGAGGCTGCATGTCTGAACCAAATGTTTCACACACACACACACACACACCCTTTGCATAACAATGCGTTCTGTTTTATTGGACTTAAAAGAAAAAAGCGTGCTGGGTGTGAAGTGTTGAGAGTATTTCCCAGCGCCCATGTGGATGCTGCCTTCATCCGCCCACTCCAGGATAATCTCACAGCCAACCAGCAGGTCTCCTAACTAGGAGTATAGCATTCTCCGGCCCCATATTTGTAGTCATTGGATTTCTTAAAAGGTATGAGTCTGGCTTACCTGATTCTGAGGCTGATTCCTCAACTACCTTCAGCCTAGACTGCTGTCTGTCTTGTCTTAGAGTGTGCGATCCTTCAGTAACATAGTCTGGAGGAAGCTCAGCTCTGCCCCTTCCCAGCTGTATTGAGGTCCTTGCTATTGAGGCACTTCTGATCCCAGTGACAAAATCCTCCTGGCTGGTTCAGCAACCCTCTCCCGAACATGAGGTCTTCTGTGAGTGGTTTCCCCTCCTCTGACTTTCTGGTTAACCATACTGCACAGACTCTGACTAGAGAGCTTGCTGCCTCCTGAGTGGTCTCTGTCCTGGCCCGTAGATTATTCTCTGAGAAATAAGTTGTCTAAGTCAACACTGGGCAGCCCCAACTCCCAAGCACTTCCTGAGCTCCTGTTTGGAGTTTTGAGAATGTCCTTCATGTTAAGAGTATTGATCCGTACTGGATCCTAGTTATATTAGGAGATTGTAGTGCCCCCATCTTGTGGCTCACGGGTTGAAGACTGGGTTCCCCCAGTACAGTGTTCAGAAGTGGAGCTTTGGTAGAAGTGATGGGGTTGTAAAGACCCAACTTCACCCACAGATTAATCCACTGATGATTCTTAGTCAAGTGGGCTTTGGGAAGTGGGGCCTGATTGAAGGAGTTGATTACCATTGTGCTTCTAAAGGTTATGTTGCCCTGGCCTCTGCCTCTCTTATCCCTGCTTCCTGGCTGCCATGGAGTGGTAGTGGGTGGGTAGGAACAACTTTCCTCTATTATGTCTTTCTTCCTTAATAATCAGCCTTGGCACAGTTCTAAAAGCAGCAGAACCAGCTGAACTTGGATAGACTAAAGGCTTTGAAACTGTGAGCTAAACTACATCCACCCCGTATCTGTCTCAGCCATGAAAAGTAACTAACACACTATTGTACCTGTCACTCAGTCCCTTTACTTGTGCTTGTTATGGCATTGCCATAGCTGCCGGTCCTTGTGGGAAGGACCTCTGTCTTATCTATTCCCAGAAACGAGCACTGGGACTTAAAATATAGAACTCTGATTAAATATTTGCTCAGGGTGTTTCGTGTATAGAATGAGTGCGTGCTCTGTTGACCAGTGGCAGTCAGTCAGTGATGCAGAGTTGCAAAAAGTGGCTACAGCCATTCAACAAAAATAGTGGGTGTTCAAATGGCTTGTGGTCTCAGCCACTTTCAAGCTGTCTTATTGGTGTTCTTTTGACATTGTGGTGTCTGTGTTGAACAAAAGAATTATTCTCATTCTTCATTTGTGCTGTTTTTATCCATTACATGTCTGTGCAGCTCCTATGTTATGTTAGTGATTTTAACAGAGCTGGAATCCCCAGCATGCAGACCCCCACTATATAAAGTCAGCCAATCCCTTCAGAAAAGGGTACAGAGGAAAAAGGTGATTTGATATTTGGGAAGTTGGTTATTGCTTTAAGGATGTAAGCATTTTCTGGGGCGGGAGGAGTGCTGAAGAGGAGGTAGGAACTGTGACTTCACGTGGAAGAAGAAAGTTGGCATGTGACATAAGAAATGGCCTCTAAGTCACTTGGAGGGTCCCAGGGCTAGAGGTGCATCCCCTCTGCAGGCTCATAAGCATTGGAGAGGACACTAAATCATGGGGCTTGTTGGAGCCTGTGGGGTTGCTTGAGTTGGGAAGGCGAAGTGGCTGATGTGTGCAGGGCAGGGTGAGGATAGGGACCCAGGTTCTGTGCATGCCCTGTCAGAAGACAGATCTTGTCAAGAGTTGTAGACTGCAAATGTGTGACAGTGACTTAGTGGGGTTGAACCCAAATAAACAAATAATCCCCAAGAATGGTGTGTAAATTAGGCAGAGAATTTTAGCTGAAGTGTTTTCATCTAGATTTCCAGAAGTGGGATGGTGGGGCATTCATTATTTGGTTTGTGAGTGGTCATCTCTGAGCCTTCCATTTGATGTAGGTGGCAAGGACAGTAGAGGAGAAAGGCATTTGGTAACAGAAAGCAGATGCAGAGAGGGGAAGATGAGAAAGAAGCTTTTTTGTGCCTTGGTTCAAAAAGCAATTTAAAGATCCAATATCTTACTCAGTCAGCAAACTGTTTATTAGCCATTGTCTGTCTGTTTCTCTCTCTAATAACTAATTTTAGAAGCTTGTGGATATATATCCACATACTGTTTGGTAACTTTAATGTCTGCCACTCATAGGCCCTGTGATTTGGAGAATCCTGTGACAGACAGTAAAGCTATGGTGACATAGGTGATGGGGGTTGAAAGGCACAGTCTGTTGATTTTGTGATTAGTACTTAAAATTGGCACTCTAGGTATAATCTGCTCAAGTGTAACAAAGCTCTCCTTTTCTGAGCATAGTGAAGTTGGTAGCATACCTCTTTGTTCTCAGAAGGAATACTGTGTACCAGTTAGGGAAAAAGCCTAGGATTTCTGTCTGTCTTTGATAAGTAGTAAGAAGACAAAACCTGTTTTGAGCACTGTTTGATACAAGGAGAAAGCATAGTGGTATTTATAGAAAGGAAATGTACTTGTCTCCTAGTATCCATGGGCGGTCGTTTCCAGGACCCCATGGATAAAAAAATCCACAGCTCAAGTCCTTAGTAGAGAACAGCACAGAATTTGCATATAACCCACATGCGTCCTTTAAATCATGTCTAGATTACTTGTAAGAGCTAATGCAATGTAAATGCTATGTAAATAATTGTTGGATTGAACTATTTAGGGAATAATGACAAGGCAAAGGTCTTGTTTGGTAGAGATGCAGATTGTGTTTTTTTGATACTTTGATGGTGAAGCTGCAGGTGTACAATGTATGGCCATGGAGGGTCAACTGTCAGAGGGTTGGCTGTCAGTGCTAGCTCACAGTTCCAGCAGTGGGAGACTCCTGTGAGGAAGAACATGGCTCTTCTTCAGAGCAAATGTGTCCAGACAAAGCAGCTTGAAAGCAGTCTGTCTGCACAGAGCCCCCCCCTCTGCTCCCTCTTCCTCCCCATCTTGGAGACTAGGCTTACTACTTGGCCCTGCAGGGAGCAGAGTCTGAGTGCCTGCCTTCTCCCAGGGGAACTCGCTGACTAGTTCTGTTCTGATGGACCTTGTACTCCTGCTGTTGTCCAGTTGCAGGGCAGGGCAGGGCACCTGTTGTTTTCTTTGGTAATGTTTAACTTTGTAATGAAGCCTGCTATTCTTGGAGAGTATCCTAAGTACTCATCACTTAACCTTCAGTCTTAAGGCTGGAAGAGCTGTTGCCACAGCCCTGTAAGGCTGGCTGTTTCAGTTACCTTGCCCTGAAGGTCCCTTGCTACCGTCTGCTTCCTCTTCACCCTCCACCACACTTTTTAAATCATTGTTCATCAGTCATAATCCCAGGTAAGACTCTGAAGTCAGGCTTTAGAAATCGATGAGATCTTTTGGTCACACTTTCTTATCTGCACTGGCTTCATACTAATGCTGTAGGTCTGGTCTAATCCCCACCCAAATACACATAGGAGATAGAAAACAATGACTTCTTTTTGGCACAGTGTTTTAAGTAATTGCCTCCTTGATTTTGAAAAGAAGATAGAGACAATAGATAAAAGTTTTGGATTTGGCAGTCAGTTTTAATTCAGAATCACCACTAACTCTGTCTCTCTTTGTCCCTTTGTGCTGTTGTAGCAGCAATACATAATTTATAAAGAAGAGAATTTATTCTTCCTCATTTGCACCCTGTAAAGTCTAAGATCAAGGCACTAGTGGTGTGGTGAGGGCCCTGCCTTAGCTTCCAACAAGGTTCCTGGAATATGGTAGAGGGGCCGAAGGCTCCTCCTCACAGGGGTTAGAGTTGGGCAGGGTTGATGGGGTTTTGTTTTACATCACATTATCTTGTGCTTGCTTACTGTGCCCTTTCTTGTAAGGCTTGATTCTGTACTCTACCCTTACCTTCTACTCCCTGTGGTTTCTCTATCCTATTTAGCAAAGATGGTGTCCTGTTATGATGAGCCCACTCTGACAGAAGGCATTATTTCTTTCAGGAGGGTGGGGCTATCTTGGTCTATCACTTCCTAAAGGTTCCTCCTAAGAATGGTACAGTGGGAATTAAGTTTCAGCATTGGTCTTGGAGAAGGGCTATAGATCAACTTTGTCTGCTCTCTCTCATATCCAGAACTCCACATTTTCTTTCTGTTCCCTGTTAGCTCTGCTTTCCGTTCAGTTCGGGTATGTTGTACAGAATCTTGGCCTTGAAAAATGTACCATGGTTAATTCCTTAAACCAGGTCAGTGGGGCAGTAGATGTATGTTACTGTTCTTTGTGACCTCATGTGTGGGCATCTGATAAAAACCTGGAAGAGATGGTAGAGAGAGAGCAGCCAAGGAAAATGGGGCTCTTCCCTTTGTTCACTTCTTTCCCTACACTTCCCTACAGACATCAGATAACACTGAGGGATGGCGGAAGTGGCCCGTTGTGTAGATGCCATTCCGAACACTCCATAGAGCAGAGAAAGCAGTAAAGGGATGAGGGCGGATGCCACACAGTGCAGTAGGCTTGTATGTGGCTCAGGCTAAAGAGTCCCAACATGAGATGGTCTAATGGTTTATCTCTTCATTTAGGAGATTTACAGCTGGAACTGGTTTTCAGCTTATGTCAGAATAGGCAAGGTTGTTAGAAGGATAGTCCAGAGAAGCACATTCCTGCCTGCTTGAGCTTTCAGATAGTGTGTTTAGTGATTAAGGGAACAGATTTTAGTCCAACAGACTTGGATTTAGGACTTGGCTGGGCCACTAACAAGTTGCTTGGTGCCATTAGCATGCTGCGGCCTTCTCCAGTCTCCATTGAATAGTGTAACTGATAATGTGGTGTAAATGATAATACCTATGCCAGGTCCTGACACAGCACCTCCACATAGTGAGGCATAAGCATGAGATGCCATTGGTGGGGATTGTTGATAGAACTGTTGGAGTTGCTGCACCAGATGCTCAGATGGTACTGGAGACCAGTCCCATCGGTTGCTAATCCCTCCTTCCCCCACTCTCCAGCTGTCTGTAGGGAGATGTCCAAGTGGAGCCTCACTCTGTGGGAGTACGTTTAGTGCCTAGAAGAGAGAAATTCACAGTTGCTGCTTTGGAGAGCAGTGTGTGATAGTGCTGTGTTCCTACTATGGTGTTTATATACTTGCCAAAGAAGTTCTTTCCAGGAGCGGAAGCCTTACTTGTAATCCAATACCTGCAGTAACTTTGCAGGCTGTCCTTTGTATTGCTACAGCCACAAGGGAGCCCTCTCAGGTGCAGCAGGAGGCAGAGGCTCTGTGGGAAAATCAGGACAGGGGTGAAGCCTTCCCTTCTCTGGCCATTCAGAACCTTCTGGCTGTTCTTTGTTAAGAGGACAACCATAAGCTGTCACTTGCCCTTATCCTGAAGTTAGCCAAGGGACCTGAATCATGTTTCCTTTTAAAATATGAATGTTCCATAATGCCTCTCGCACTTCCTATTCAGGGAGTGTTTTCAGGGCTGTGTAACAGAGCTCATTGATAAGTTCCATGATATTGATTCACTGTAGAGCTAAAGGCCGTAGCACCTTGGTGAAACTGGAAGCTTGTTTCCAGGAAGTCTGGATTGCTCAAGTTCGGGGCTCAGGCGACAGTTAGCTGAGTATCAGTTACATACTGAGTAGCTGCGAGAGCCACTGCTGCTCAGCCCTGGAACTTCAAAGAAAAAGGAACACAAAGAACCCCTGCATGCTGCTTCACCTGACATTTTAAATGCTTATAGTGAAGTGTGGGCAGTTGCTTTGGGGGAAGAGTGGAAAGCAGACCTATTCAGAATATATTAACCAGAGAATGTGTTTGCAGATGGGAAGTGTGACTGCTGGCTGCTGCTGTTATAGTGTTAGGGTTAGAACTCAGAAGGGAGTTCCAGCTTTACCCCAATTGACTTAGTGAATGTCCTAGATGCAACCAAACTCTCTGCAGTGATAACAGTACTGACTGTAAAGGTCCATGATGCCAGAACAAGATCAGTTTATGGATGATGATGATGATGATGATGATAATGATGCGTATGTTGGTACATACTAGTGCATGGTATGTGGGTGGATGCCAGGGGACTTCTTGCTTCCATTTTCATGTGGGTTTGGGGAATTGAACTTGGGTAGTAGAGCTTGCAGCAAGCCCTCTGTGTATTGTGGGATCTCTCCCAGCCTCTATTGTTTTAATTTTTATATACCTGTTAGGAAAAAACTGTTCATATGCTAATTTGTTTCTGTGCGTATTTTATATTATAATTAGGCTAGATGAAGTAAGTTAAGAGCTGAGCATGTCATCTTGGAGTTAATGGAAGAAATTAGTTTTTCTACTAGATTAGGAACTTACTGAGCTAAAAATAAGCATACAGAGGGGTAAGAGTTCAGGCTGCCATTGTGTAGAGTAGATGATGAGTTCCAGCAATCTGAAGGTTCACCTTCTCAGGTGGCACTCACTGGCCTTTTCATGGTGTACCTAGGCTGTGTTCTGTAAACAATGTCTACCCTTGTTCTGAGCCTGGAGAGCCCTTTGGCGCCTTCCCTCCTTCAACTGCTCATACCTGAGCAATTGGTCATTTTCCTGATCTACCACCTCTTCCCCATTACAGCCCTGGTCCCTGGTCCACCTTCCTTCGCTGTTCTCTGTAGGTCTCTCTATCCAGTCCTGGATCAGACCTGAATCTGCATGGTTCTCTTGGCTTGCTAGTGCTTCTCACTAGCAATGGAACATTCTGGCATGCTGTTAAGTGTTAGTGATCGCAGGGCCAATCTGAGGGTATATGATCTAAATCTTAGGGACACTGGGCCTTGTAAGCCTGTGAAGTAGGTAGTGGAGAAGTCTGTATGATGACTGGTGTTTAGCTATTACCCTTTCCCTGACATTTGCTGCAGTTCTTCACCTCGAGTGGAGAAGCATGTCACTGTGGTGTAACAGACTTTTCAAGTTTGGTTTGAAGTAAATGTATACTGTTTTGTTGTTTTAAGACAGTCTCTCTGTAGCCAAGGCTGACCAGGAACTCTTTGCATTCCTCAGCTTCTGAGTGTACTCAGCTGATGGATGATAAATGCATACTTCTTGTTTTTAAGCTCTTTTTTGCTTTGGTCTAGCCTGCAGTCCATATGCTTTGATCCTACTCTTAGTCAACCCAGCCTCTGTGTCAGCCTGTACAATTTTAATATTGTGTGATATCTAGGCACTATTCAACAGCCTGCCTTATGATCTCTTTCCCCATATGATTCTCTCTGACTGGACCATTACACAGCTCATGTCTGTGCTCACCCTTGCCCTTTGAAGTTACCTGGACTGAATTGCTGCAAGGATTTTGAGTTCTCAAGCACCTATCTTCTGTGACTCACCTTACGTCCTGTTGGGTCTGCTTACTGACAGATGTGTCAAGTACCTTCTGTGAGCCTGACATCTGACTAAATACAACAAATCCTGGCCTGGTGATGTCTCTGTTCACAAGTGCTGATGATAAACACTGCTCATGATAATGATCATGGAGTAGAGCACAGAAGGTGTTGCAGAAAAACATCTGGAGACACTGCTGGGAGGACTTGAGAATGAATGGCGCAGTGGTTACAGTTGATTATACAGGGGACTAGGATCTGCTTCATCTCAAGATGAAGCAGTGGGGGAAGAGTTGTGTCCCTGGGTTGGAGTGTGCCTAGCCAATGCAGAGCATCAAGGAAGTCAAGATGTTTGCGGCAGGAAAGTCAAGGGTACCAAGGAGGACAGTAGATGAAACTGAGTAATTCAGGGGTCGCTGGGTTTAGGTAGAGATGTGATGTGATTGGATTTAGATGTTAGGTCCTCAGTGCTCTTGATAAGGTTGGGGGTGGGAGCATGGCAAGGGGAGGCTGCTACTCCACTGGAAAAGAAAGACCAGTAAGAATTTGGAGTGTTTTAGATGACGGGATGAAGTAGTGTGCTCAAAAGTTTGGGTGTATTTTAAAGATAAAACCAACAATATTTGCTGATGCAGTGGAGACTGGGAATGTCAGAAATGACAGCAGGAGCCAGATGTGGTACATTCCTATAATTCTGGCTCTTGCTGGCATTCTGCTAGTTCCAGCACATGGAGGCAGAGGCTGGGGAATCACAAGTCCAAGGCCAGCTTAGGCTACATGGGAAGATCCTATCTCAAATAAATAGATGAATAAATGTACAAATAGTTGAGTTGTAGGAAAACTGGTTTTGTTTCTGTTGAGCTGGGTGGCTAGGGATAGGGTGGTAAGACACCTAAGGAGTGTGCTGTTAGGCTTCTGAGTTTGAGGTACCCGATGCACAAGTGTGCGGTTCAGGAGTGAGAGGACTAGAGGTAAGAGAATTAAGAAAGGAATCCATAGAAAACAATATCTGTGCTGGCTAGTCTTACATGAATTCAAGCTAGAGTTATCTGAAAGAAGGAACCTCAATTGAGAAAAATCGTCCATAAGATCTAGCTGTAGGGCATTTTCTTAACTAGTGATTGATGAAAGAGGGTCCAGTCCATTGTGGGTGGTGCCAAACCTGGGCTGGTGGTTCTGGGTTATATAAGAAAGTAGCCTGAGCAAGACATGGGGAGGAGCAAGCCAGTAATAGTATCTCTCCATACTTCTCCGTGGCCTCTGCATCAGCTCCTGTTTCTAGGATCCTGCCCTGTTTGAATTTTTGTCCTGACTTCCTTTGAACAGCAACATGGAAGTATAAACCAAATAAACCCTTTCCTCCCCCAAATTGCTGTGATGTTTCATTGTAGCAATAGAAATTCTTAACTAAGATAGCACATGAAAGAGTTGTTACTTTTGGGCCAGCAAGACAACTCATTGGGTGAGAGTGCATGCTACCAAGGCTGAATGAAACCTTAGATCTGAGCACTGAAACCCACGTAGTGGACAGAGAGAACTGATTTCTACAAAATGCCATGAGTGCCCCTCCCCCCGCCCCCCAAACACACAGAATCAGAATGGATGAATGTAAAAAGTTAGAAGAGTTCCTACTTTTGCCTGAGATCAGTCTGCTTCTGTTACCATCCTTGCCAGGACAGCCCTGCAAGAACTCTGTTCAGTCTCTTTTCTCCTTCCAGGGTCTCTGGTTGGTGTTGGCACAGGCCTACTAGAGCGGGTGCTGAAGGACAGAGCCCTCATGGCTGGCCTCTTTTTCTTTGGGAGAGAATGTTTTGGGATTAGATTGTGTGTTCTGTCTGTCTGGGTAGCCATCCCTGGTTTTCCTTGTACAGTTTGGCCCTCCCAAAGCCCGTAGACGTCTTGTGTCCTCACTTGTATTGTTCACTGCAGTTTTGACAACAGTCTCCATGACTGTATGCTTCCTGACTTCTACTGGATCAATTTTGAAAAGGCCTCCCACTGACCTGGTGTGCTCCTGATCTTTTTGATGTGTGAAATGCCAGAGACCTGTAATTACTTTCACAGGATTAAGGATGGCAAAGGATAACCATTTTAATTTGCTGGATGCTTGTCTGTCTCTCTATCCCCTCTGAACTAAAAGTGGGACAAGTGTTTCTTGGGGACTTTTGCAAACTTCTTAAGTCCATTCTTATTTTTGAGTTATCCTCTCAAATTTACATTTAACAAAGATCTGCAAAGTTAATTAACACCCCAAACAATTGAAATCTATTAATCTTTTAGGAGTTAGTTTTCTCTTCTGTCTTAGCTTTTATGTAGAATAAGAGACTTCTGCTACCCGTATATTTCTGAAAGGGACTCACCCCATCCCAAAGGTGTGGCTTCCTCTCTAGAATCCTCTGGCACTTGGTCCCATGCCACACTTACATGTGCCTTGCCAGCATAGCAGACTTCCCAGTCCACTCTCTTATCACACTGATTTTGTCCCTGCTGGGTCTTGTCCCCTCCCTAGTCCTCTGAGTAGCTTACGTGTCTGCCTTCTGGGAATGTGACCTCCATGAGGAAAGACACAGTCATAGCTAATTGTTCTTAGACTAAGTAGGTGCCCAGAACATTCTTCCTGCAGAGCTAGCCCTACCTGTTCTGATGGCATTAGTGGATGGGCTAGACAGAGTCTGAAGTGCTGGGTTTGTGTTTCGGGCACTTGGCCTTTTCAGATTAAAGGTCCGTAGGTCTTGATCTCCTTAATTCTGGCCACAAAAGCCCCAGTCAGGCCACTGGTTCAGTTTTAGTTTTCAGTGAAGTCCCTCTCCAGGGTTAGTGTGGAAGTATAACCTAGCTCTGGGAGGTACAAGGATCTGGGAAAATTGAGGTCTTCTCTATAGCCTGTAATACAGTTCCTTAAACCAGTCTTAATGAAAGATGAAGCTTTCAAAAAATAATAGCCACCCCCACATATACATTCCAAAAAGGAGGGATGACCAAAGTGCTTAGAGGAGACAGGGTGTGTGTGTGTGTGTGTGTGTGTGTGTGTTGCAAGTCTAGCTACTCTCGGGGAACTAACTACCATCCTTAATATGTGTATGTACAGCCTCCTATTCTGTTCTGTAATACTTGTGATAATGGTTGTGGTTATTACAGATACTGTCAGCTAACAGTGACAAGAATGCCGTCTCACTAACTGCTTGACTGTTGGTTGCCTCATCCCCTCTGGTCTCGGTGAGATCTTGGTGCTCCCCTTTCCCATACCATATTGTTTATGGAAAGCCACTTTATTTGGAAAATCTCAAAATATAAGTAAAGTAAGGAAATGTGGGAATAAACCCAATGACATTAGTATTCCTCTCTGAGCAGTTATTAACATCCTGCCATCCAGCATCCATCTCCACTCACGGCACCAGGCTGTTCTTAGTACTGTGTGTAGGCTGTTCTTTTTCAAAGGAAGAATGTAAAAGCATTGAAACACAGCCATGCTGGCTGTCTGCTTGCTGCCAGGATCCCATTGTCTGGTCTGGCGGTGAGCAGGTGTGGCAGCCCACTTTCCTCAGCATACAGTAGACAGTGCTGGATGGCAGCTGGAGAGTGGGCTTCATGTGTGTGGACTAAAGGGGCTTTCAAGTGCATGTAATACCAGAGAGTTAGAAGAGGGCTGTAGGTTATTGGCTGATTTTTTTTTTTCCTGCATTAGTCATGTAAAGATGATGGGTGGATCAGTGACAGTTGGTCAGAACCCTAGGGGAGCAGTGGCTTCTGGGTGACTACCAAAATACACAGCTGTCAGCTCCTGTCTTTGGGCCTCAGTGCCTCTGTTTTTTGTAATAAGAGTTTTGTGCCCATTCTGCTGAGGCAGTATTTGTGCCGAAAATAACTATTTCATCTATTATACATTTCAGCACACTACATCCATGAAGCAGGGATTTTGGCTGACCCATTTCACAGGTATAGAAACTGAAGACTACAGAAAAATGAATGACTTGATTTGGATCACACTGAATTAAACAGCAAACCAGAGTTTGATCCCAGATGGGCTGACCCTGGAGCCTGTGTTCTACATGGTGTGTGTGTGTGTGTGTGTGTGTGTGTGTGTGTGTGTGTGTTGTGCGGGACAATCACGCCTAAGTATAAGGCAAGATCAGAATTTAGAGTTCTATGTGGGAATTATCATCCTCCCTGTCTGCTTCATTTTGCTGTGCCTTTGGGTGTGCATCAGTTGTGTAGCCTACAGGCTCAGTCTCCTGCTCTCATTTCAAGTTCAAAGGCCAGTACCCTAGGATTTCTTTTCCTGAATTGTAAGATTTGAGCACAACAATAAAATGTTTAGAAATTTCAGTCTTTCAATTTCAACAAATTGAGTACCTGGTGTGTCCCTGTAGGATGTAGACCTAAACGCCAAGTAGGGGTTTACACCGCACATACTTAATATTTAATTGGCATCTGAAAAGATGATTTTGAATACCTTCCATACTATACTGACTTCCACTACCCCTTAGGAACTCAGAATTGTTGGTTGTGTACCAAACAACGTTCTGAAGACAGTACTTTCTGGCTCTGGAAATTGCCTGGAAGAAGGAAGTAGCTTCTCTCAAGAGTGGTTGTTTGGGTTCCTGAGTAGTTTTTGAGCCTTGTGCTTCAGGTTCCTTTTCTATAAAATGGGTTCCTTTTTAAAGAGTTGTTTTTTCCCCTGGTGTTGGCAAAGTTTGGTAAGTTGTTTGGTTTTTGTTTTCTGTTTTTCGACTGAAAAGAAGAGAAATGAGTCACTTCAGTGTATAGCTAGTCCTCAGCAATGTGAAAGATAGAAACCTGGTGTTTCTAAGGGAGTTGCAGTTTTCAAAGTGCTCCAGGTACCTTTGATCCTGAGAACAGTTCTATGGAACAGCAGGAGGGGGGCTGTGCACTTGGGGAGTTAACAAGAGGAAGCCAGCTGGCAGTGGGTTAGCTGAGCCAGGGGCTGAGGAGTGTGTGTCAGCTGTCATCATTTCTCCCAACTTTTAAACAGTCCTATGACCCACCTCACTGAGTCTATTGGTAGTTGCTTCCAAGTAGTGTCTTCCAAGTTGGACCCTTTCCTCCTTTTAGAGCAGTTGAGTGTGCTGCCTCACTTACTGATATTCCTGTTCTTGGTTATGATTAATGGTTAACTCAGTTAACTTGTTTGTTTATTTTGAAATGCTCTGTTGCAGCTAAGGCTTTGAAACTATAGCAAAGCCACTGCTGGAACAATATCATTTAAATAAGGACGGGGTGGAGGGGGTGGTATTTAAAACATCAGTTTGATTTCTTTATGGAACTTAAATTAGCATCTCAAGTCTCTTCCTTCCTGGAGTAAAACGTTTGTCTTCAGCAGCAGTTGCTTGGAAGACAACACTGGGCAGTTCTGGAGTGACTTACTGACCTGAGGACTTGGCTCCCAGTGGGCTTGTTTGGAGACCACAGGAACAAGTAAGACAAGTTCTGTGACCCAGTTGGAGGAGTGATTCATAGCTTGTTAACAGTTGGTACATTGGTCTCAAAGTTTAGACAGTGATGGCCTCATTTGCTCCTAAAGCAAGGGGGGTTCTAGAGACCTGTCCAGACAGAGCCTGAAGAGAGCTGGGCAGGATGGAGCCTCTCCCCCATCCAACTCCCTGATCCCACTCAAGTTTAGTCTTAAATTAGCCAGAGAGATTCAGAGGCGTGGTGAAACAGACTGTACTCTGTAAAGGTCTGTACTCGTCAACAGGCTTTCAGATTTTGGCTCTTCCATTATTAAGAATACCATTGTAACAGTCACATGATCCTTAGTGGGGTGATGAGGATGGTAATGATGTAGTAAACTCCTAATGCCAATGGCCCAAGAAGACATTTTGACTCCATAGCAAAGTAGGAAAGCAGGAAACAAAGACAGCACCAGTTCCTGGAAAGCCAGATGTAGAAATTACCACTTTTCTGCTTTTTATTGTAATAATTGATTGCTGTTTATAAACTTATTAACTCTTTTATTTGGTAAGAAAGGGGCAATTTGGCAAATATAAAATCTAGACATCTAGGCTACACTCATACTGACCTAGGACTTAATTCCTCTCATAAAGTTCTGATGCCAAGTTCAGAATTAGTTTTCATTTCCTCACAATGCTGGAAGTAGACCCTGTGGCCTTGCTTATGTTAGCAGGTGTACCAGGATTGAGTCATACCCCCAACACAAAATTTGGTCAATCAGATGATCAATTGTTGACACTTTGTATGACCCCATCTAGCTATCACCCCATCTAGCTGTCAGTTTATGTTTGTATTTGTTTAAAATGCACTAGGTTTGCCATGAGCAAAGGTAGAGAAGTGGCCATCCATCTCCTGTGGTTCGAATCCTGCTCTTCTCTCCTGCCTCCCCGCACAGTGTGCATCTCTACGAATAGTGAGTCAAGCAGAACTGCAGACAGTGTCGGGGCGGCTTCATTCATTGAGTGCTGAAGACAGGTAGTCTTAGTTATGGCTTGACTTTTAAGGATGGTTTTGTAGCTTCTTATAAGTGTTCCTTAAGTGCCCCCTTTTCTCTTTATACTTGAACATGCACTCTTATCTAGAGGCTAGTGATCGTTTACTGTACGGGCTGTTTGTGTTGGGGGAATCAAAGCTAAATGTGCTGAATTCTTTTTATCTTCACTGTAGTCATTTCAAGCACATGTGCCTTATACCTATTAATTTTATTTAGCACTTTTATCTTTCCATTTGGAGCTAAGGATATAGCTCAGAAGATGGAGCGCTTGCCTACTGTGCACAAAAAAAAAAAAAAAAAGCCCTGGGTTCAGTTTGCAGTACTGCATATGTTGGGCATGGTGGCACACACGTGTGATTCCGGCACTTAAGAGACAGACTATTCAAGGAATTCAAGGCCAGTCTTAGCTACATAGTGAGTCCCAGACTGCTGTGGGCTGCATGGGTCCCTGAAAACCTTATTTGGCGCCTGGCATATTTCTTTCCAAGTAGTGGATATTATACCTAGCAGGATTCCTAGGGGCTCCTAGGAGTTCTGGGACAGCTGTAGCAGATGAGTTCTGGTTCTGCAGGTCAGGTGTGGGGGAAGCAGCTTGCTCTGGGAAGGTGGGGACTCTGCATGTTTAGCAGTGTCATTGTACTTCACACCTGTGGTGAGACCATCCCCAACTGCTTTTCTCCTATAAGAACTCTGGCCAGAACAGGTCCCTAACTTAGTGTTTAATTTTCTAAAACCAGCTTTGAATATTTTTGAAACACTGATATTAAATACTTTCTTTAAGACCAGACATGGTAGCATACATCTTTAATCCAGTACTGGGGAGGCAGAGGTAGGAGGAACTGTGAGCTTAAAACCAGCCTGGTCTACATAGGGAGTTCCAGGCCACCAAGGGGTACACAGTACAACCCTGTCTGCAAAGAAAATAAAAGATAAATAAACATGTTCTTGTAATTTTGAGTGACAAGCTTCTTCCATAATCTTTTGCCATTGATCTTGTTAATGACTCTGTCTTGATTTTTTTGATGAGAAATTGAAATGTAATGTAAATGCATTAGCGTCTGGTGACCTGGGAGCTAAGTGACAGCATTGCAGTGAATAGTTTGCATCTTTTGTCACAGCTTAAGAGACACCTGATTTATGAAGGACAAGGTGTAAGGTAAGAGAGAGAAATAGTCATTTCGGGGACCTGTCTGAACCAAGCCTCTTTAATTTCCCCCTAAAGCAGTGACCAGTGAACCCAGGTAGTGACACCATCCTCAGAATTTTTACCTGAGGACATTCACATAGGTTACGTCTCAGTAACTACAGAATATCTCTAGGTACTACACTGATCAGTCAGTGCACCTGTAGTAAGTGCCAGGAGAACTGAGTGACATTTTGAGGACCAAGTTTCACTAGGAGAATGCATGTATATGATGCCAGCAACAGCACAGAATGCAGTGGGGACCATGGGTGCTCTTAGTTCCCTAACTCCTCCCCGTAGCAGCTTCAGATAGTTACCAGCATTCTGTACAGGAGTTTTAGTATCAGCTCCTGCCAGGCACCCCAGCTTTTGACAATTATTTTTGGGTCTGTGCTTCCTGTGTGGGTGATTTTAACTAGGGGATTTAAACTTATTGTGTGTGCATTTGAGGGGGTCACCTTCCTGCACCCTTACCTCTTGCTTGGCTTCAGTTCAGCTTTTATTACCACAATATGTAGTTTATAAACATTCACATCCTTTCTTGTATTATCCAGCGACTTCTCTTGGGTTTCCTTTTAAAAAAAAATTAAGGGGACTGTTGAGATGGTTCAGTGGGTAAGAACACTAACTGTTCCTCCAAAGGTCCTGAGTTCAAATCCCAGCAACCACATGGTGGCTCACAACCACCCATAATGAGATCTGACACCCTCTTCTGGTGTGTCTGAAGACAGCTACAGTGTGCTTATGTATAATGATAAATCTTTTTTTAAAAATGTGTGTGTGTGTGTGTGTGTGTGTGTGTGTGTGAGAGAGAGAGAGAGAGAGAGAGAGAGAGAGAGAAGAAGAAGAAGAAGGAGGAGGCGGAGGAGGAGGGACGGGCAGACAGACATGCACTTGTGGAGATCAGAGGATAACTTGCTGGGTATGATTCTTCATGTGGATTCCAGGGTTTGAACCCAGGTCATAAGACTTGGCAGGAAGCCATCTGGCCAGGCTTCTTTTGGCTTTCTGTCATTTGAATTGCATTACAAAAGTCAACAAATACCATTCCCATTGGCATAAAGATGTGGTAGGAAATGTCTTCGTCTTGGGCCTGATGAAATGGCTCAGTAGCTTATGGTGCTTGCTGCCCAGCCTAGTGACCAGAGTTTAGTGTCCAGAACCCACATGGTGGAAATTGAAAACCAAGTCCCACAAGTTGTCCTTTTTAACACATTCATACACATGATACACTAATGACTGTAAAGATGAAGAGGAAGACAGAAACGATGTCTTTTCATTACACATCAGGTTTCTGCGCTTTGGGCCTGTCCAGTGAAGTCACTTTCCTTTATCTTCCTAGATTAGTACATATATCATGTATACTCTCAATGGGAGGTTAACAGTATGCCTGTGTGCTTTTTGAATTTCGGTCTTCAAATAACTTTTCTCCGTGCTGTTTTCTTTTCCTTTCCTCGTACTTTATGATTGCCCTTTTTCTCTCTCCTCATCTAGCCCTCAGATAGCTTTCTGAGATAGGACACGCTCCCTTGTGCATAGAGTGCACAGAGAAGTCAGCCGTTACCATCCCTAGCTCCGGTGAGGTGTCCACACTGGTCCTCCCCTGCCTGTCATGAGCCTTTGTATTTCTCACCACGGCAGTGTATGTCTGAAATGTGAAATACGTACTTGTGGAGAATGTAAGCATCAGATGCTGGTTCTTGTGTGTCCTGTCAGGAGCTAAGCCAGCACCAGCCAGGCATCCTGTATGTGCCACCTGCTCCTCAGAGGATCCTAAAGACAAGGCAGCCTGGCTGACCAAGGACCAAGGCAGGCAACAGGAAAGCTGGCCTCCATGGCCTGGATTCCGATGCATGTTCAAAGGCAGGGGAGGGTGAAAAGCCTTTCCTATAGTCAGACAGCATCCCCAAGTCAGCTGTGGCCAGCTGTTAAAGAATGTGGTTTGCCCAGCCTTGGTAAACATTTGAGTAATGTGGGCTTTCTGTTGGGCTGAAGGGTAGAGTTGCAAAGTCTAGGAGCATTAGACTAGTCCTGGAGTCTAGTTCCAGAACACTGCTGGGGGCAGACACTCATTGCTGAGAAGTGGCCGGGTCCTTCTTAGGGAACTGCAGCCTGGCTTGTACCTTTCATATCTTCGGAGCTGGTGTGTGTCCTTTTCAACTTGAAAATTTAACAGCGATTTGTGATGAAATGGGTCTAAAATACCTTTATGTGCTTCCTCTTCATTCTAAGTAGAAAATGAGTGATACAGTCATTTATCAATGACTCTGGATCATCATTAGGAAACTTGGTTTCACTGTGTAGTTTTTGATTGATTGCTAACTTAATATCTTGTCTCAAGTGAGGTCTATTATACATGGAAATAAATGGCAGTAAGGGGGAAAAACAGAATAAAATGAAGCCAGAAGTGCTCCTGTGATGACCTGAAGTTTGTTGAGTTGATGGGTGTTTCTACATGACAGTGCCTTGGGGTTTGTCTCCTGTCTTCCCATTCTTTCCCCCTTCCTCCTCAGCTAGCCTGCTTGCTTTCTCTCTCTCTCTCTCTCTCTCTCTCTCTCTCTCTCTCTCTCTCTTTCTTTCTTTCTTTCTTTTTCTTTCTGATTTATCAATTTATTATATGTGAGTACACTGTAGCTGCCTTCAGATACCCCAGAAGAGGGCATCAGATGTCATTACGGATGGTTGTGAGCCACCATGTGGTTGCTGGGATTTGAACCCAGCCATCTCTTTCGCTCCCTCCTTAGCTTTCTTATGTCTTCTTTTCTTGAAGGTTGAGCCTTAGTCTCTCAGTTCTTTCTTGGAATCCTTATGGTGAGTTCCCCTGGATGGGAACAAAGTAACATCCCTTTAGTTTGCCAGTTTTTTATTTTTAAGATTTATTTATTTTATGCATATGAGTGCACTATTGCTATCTTCAGACATACTAGAAGAGGGCATCGGATCCCATTACAGATGACTGTGAGCCACCATGTGGTTGCTGGGAATTGAACTCAGGACCTCTGGAAGAGTAGTCAGTGCTCTTAACCAGTGAGCCATCTCTCCAGCCCAAATGATTCTTTTTGTTGTTGTTGTTTTGTTTTTTTGTTTTTGTTTTTGTTTTTTTGAGACAGGGTTTCTCTGTATAGCCCTGACTGTCCTGGAACTCACTTTGTACACCAGGCTGGCCTCGAACTCAGAAATCCACTTGCCTCTGCCTCCCAAGTGCTGGGATTAAAGGTGTGCACCACCACACCCGGCTGCCAGTTTTGATTATGAGTTGCATCATCAGCCTGTACCCAATGTTTCTCTCTGTACTAGTTATATAATCTCCATTTTTATGTTCTTTTGCTCTGGAACTTTACAGTCAACTTATCCAAGAATCTTGGGGAAAGGCCTGGTGGCGTGATTTCATTCAGAGATGTTAGTGTCTGTGAGTCTTATAGGTTGAATTAACCAACAACCACCCATAATGAGATCTCACAGGGATCACAGGGGTGGGGGTGAGGGCAAGAGTAGGACTCAGTTAAATGGTTATCTTAGTCAGCTTGGTCTGTGACTCTGTCTTCTGTGGGTTCTTGGTGGTTACTGATGCAGGAGGCCCACCTTGGATGGGTAATACTGGGCTGTATATGGAAGCTAGATGAGTGGCATAGAAACTAAGCCAGCAAGTTATTGTCCTCCATGGTTTCTGCCTTGAGTCCCTTCCCTGACTCCCCTCAGTGGTTGACCTGCACTTATAAGCCAAACAAACCTCCTCCCCAAGCTGCTTTTGCTTAGAGTGCCTTATCACAGCAGCAGAGAGAAAACTAGAATGATGGGCATTGGGCTCCAGACTGGCAGCCATATCCAGATGAAGACCATTGAACGCATCAAGACTTGTCCCAAATAGTTCTTAATTCAGAATGTTTTAAATTTCTCAGCTATTGCAGACCCTTGTAGTAGAGATAACTTAATGTAGTCTCTGATGTCCTGAGGATGCTGGGCTGCTGCAGGCAGGAGTTGCTGGGAATGCACTTGGCACATGTCACCTTCCCCACAGTCTTTTGTGCACTGAGTTTCATATTATAGTTGAGGGTTGCTGTGAATGGTTTGGTTATGAAGATGGTCAGGGGAATCTTAGTCAGTTACATTGCCTCAGTAGTTGGTGCTCTCATTGTTTTGTATGCTGGCTATCATGTGATTTCTTTTGATTCAGGATTGTTCAGAGAAGGTTTTTGTTGTTGTTGTTGTTGTTGTTGTTTAATCCTGGATTTCCCTTACTATTGGTTAACTACTTCTTTACACTTGTGCTGGGCATTCACACTGCAGTGAGAAAGGGCGCTGTGTTGTTCATTGATTCTTGACCTCAGTTCCTTTCAGCACATGTCTAAGTGGGTTTTTTTCTTACAGTCTGTCCCCATAGTTGTCTGGTGCTAGGAGTTGAAGTAAGTTCAGTCTCAGGTTACAATTAGCTCTCTTCCAGTCTTGCAGAGGAAGAGAGAAATGTTAAATTGAAAATGTAGAAAGAAAATCCATTAGCTCGCTTATAAACACCATTTTGGGCATGAAGCGTTCTTAAGAGCCTTGGCCTTATTGCCTTTATGAAGTCCTTCCTTCCAGGACAGAACTGAATCACTGAATATAGTCTGGTGTGCAGAGTATTTACGCAGAGACTGGGGCAGCCAGCTGCAGGAGGGTGTGTGAAATTATCTGGCTACTTGAGAACTTGAACATGAGAAATTCAAACTATGTGTCTATTTGGCAGGTGGTACCTCCGAGCTCCGCTGCACACGTGATCAAGTACATTCTCTGTGCCCTGCCAGCCTTCTGTGCTGTGAACAGTTCACATTTCTAGAGCCACTCTCAGTCCTTCGGCCAACCATCGCTGTCATAGCATTGCATTCTTTTAAAATTAGAGCACGGCCAGGTTCCCAAAATAGTTGCAGTAGCTGGGAATGCTGGGCAGGAGAAAGGGAGAGTGGCTGTCACTGAGTGCTCCTATGGTCCATGAAGCCAGTGGCCATGCTGCTCTCACAGGCCATGCTTTAACTAAATTGCTCTGTTTAGGGTGGTCTCCTAAGATTTGCATGCACTTCATCCTTAGCATCATGAGTGTGTTGTTATGGCAGAGGCCCAGGTGACCTCCTTATGAAATCCTTGGCTGTTTGCATTCCTGACTTCATATTACTTTGCACTGTGTAGCAAGGCTGCTCACCACAGCCTTTACTGGTCTTTTGTGAAAACCTGTCGCTCTGAACAGAGGCTTGGAGTTTTGGAGGCAGGCACCAGACTTGAACTCAGAACCATTGACCAAACTGGTGAGAGTTGAGTATCTTGGTTTGTATACTGGAGCTGGCAATGCCAGCTTGTTGTTAGGACCAGAGACTAGGTGCATAGAATGGATTCTGCTCTGTGCTGGGCATTTGCTAATGACAGCAAGATCAAGCCACTGTGGTAACACTTTGCCTGCATGAGCACATATCTTCCTTTCAGACAGATACTAGTGACCAACGGTGTGCAGAGATTCTTGCAGAATCAGGCTGTTGTTCACATGAGACCTGAGCTGGAGGTAGTAATGGTACCTGGGCATTGGTCTGTTGCACTTGGTCTGACCTGTACAGGTTGAGCTAGTAGGGGAGCAGTGCCAAGCTATTGTAGCTGAGAGGAGCAGGCATGGGCAGTCAGTGCCTAGGATGTTATTTAGGATTAGTGATTTGTGAGCAACCGGGTCCTGGACATAACTTAGATGTTGATACATCTAAGTCATTGAAGCCCCTTAAGCAAGTGTCGGGGCCTTCCAAGGTTTGAAGAAAACTGAGACTGTTTTTCGGAGATAGAACCTTATCTCCTAGGTGATCAAAGGGATTATCTAAAAGCATACATTTTCCCAAATGCATGCAGCGTAGGTTGACGCCTCTGAGTGGCAGCTCTGGGAAACAAATTGGCCAGACTTAAGAAGTCTTGTGTTCTGGTACTGAGTGCAGGTAACACTCATGATCAGCTCATTGGTCCGATGACCTCCAGGGGCAGTCTCCCTAACCTGTGAGAACTGCCTTTCTCTCAGGTTCCTGAGAGGTTTGGTGGGGAGGGCCAGGGTGCTCCACTCTGGTGTTTGCCTTCCATTCTTATGTTACCTTTCTCATGAATGTTGCTTTGTGCTGGAGCATAGTAGATGTTCTTAAATACTTTAGCCATATATTTCCTCATATTTTTAATCTGAGGAATTCTAATACATTTTGGAAAATATGCTTATTTCAAGATAAGCATGCAAATTTATGGAAAGCATTTGCTCTTGCTTTGTAGATTTTATATTGTTTTGATTTCCCTGACACCCCCCCTCCACTTCTATCTTTAAGACCATATCATAAACACTTTTTCTTCTATGCATTGCTTTTATGGGAGTTCAAACAAACTGGTAAATTAGCAAAGGGGAGCAGTGTGTCAGAAATAATGATGAGGGGACATTCCTAGGTTGGGGATAGATTTAAAAGTTTAATATGTTGCAGTGCCCAGAGGTATCTTGGAGGGGATTTCACCAGGATTTGAAGTCAGGTGGATTTAGAAGGAAGGAGCCAGCAGAGGAAGCCACCAAGTCCCTGAGAGCAGATGCATGGCAGTTACAGATAAGCCTTGCTCAGACACAGTAAATTCTGCGCTCAAAGCAGAGGGAATGGCCAGGGCCACTGTCTCTCTGTCTTGACTCTCCTATGCTATCTATTGTCATCCCGGCCTTTAACTTCTCAAGTCTAGGGTATTGGCCTGAATGTCCCCTGTCTTCATAATCCATGAAACCCACTTATGCTGGCCTGTGCGGTCCTCTTCTGATCCTGTTGGCTGCAGAGATGAGGAGCCACCTCCTGCCCACTTTCCAGGCAACTGAATGTGGATGATAAATGCATCTGTTACAGTCTGAAAGGTTTACAGTGACAGAACAGTTTCATTTCAGAATATGAAGTATGTTTGCATGTGGAGCAGACTGAACATTATTAGCATGTAGCTTGTAGAAGTATCACCATTTATGAAACAACTGAAAACAGGACATAAATAATATTTCATGTCCTGCCAAAGAAGAGCCATCATTACCACGACAGAAAAACGTAATGCACGGGTGTGACCTGCTACCTAAGAGTTTGTGAATGTAGCCAGCATAGTGGTATTTACCTTCACTTCCAGCACTAAGGAGGTAGACGGTCTCTGTGAATTTGAGGATAGCCTGGTCTACATAGTTAAGTCTCAGGACAGCCAGAGCTGCATAGTGAGACCTTGAAAATAGAGAAACAACAACAGGTGATGAATGTCTTATCCTTGAGCATGCAGTGCTGCGTGCTTGTCTTGCTTGCCACAGCAGTCCAGAGCCTGCTACGCCTCTGGGTGGTTGGCATTTACTCCCAAGGAGTGCATTATATTGTGAGTGGTTATGGTGAAGTGTGTGGAATGGAATGTGGTTAGCTGGAAATTTTGAATTATTGATCATGGTACTCGGTGTTCTTAGTGGCCAGGAAAGCCTTCTGTTTATGATAAGTAAGAAGTAGGATTTGCTTCATTACGTTTATACATGGCATAGTATTTTAATTAAAATAGAACATTGCAGTTACCTCAAGACTTTATTTGAGGCTGACTAGGAAGAGGAAATGGAGGGTCTATGAGTTGAGCGTCAGAGTCACAGAGTTGTATCTGCTGTTTGCAGGGTATAGAGATTGGATTTGGCACACAAAATCCTAGAGTCCTTGACAGGAGGGAGAGATGGCACATTAGAATGCAGCCATCCCTGTAACAGCTGCCCTTGAATGTTCAAATATAGAAGTTGGAGTCCTGTTACTGTTTTAGTCAAATGAAATAGACCATTGAGAGAAATGCTTCTGTCCTCCGTGCATTCCCACTTAATGCATAACTTCCTTTTGTGGTTCCCCAGGGAGTCCTTTTACCTCCCAAAAATAGGCATGGTAGACATGTACCTTCTCAAGGAGGAGAGGCGATGGATGCCTTCCTGGCATAGAAGGTAAAGTGATGTTCACATAGCAGTATTTAGGATCTCAGCTTTGGTATCACTCACCACTCAACTTCCCTGAGCCTTTTATGCCTCCAACCCCTAAGTGAGAGAGGAATACTCTTTCTTCCAGATTGGTAAAAGAACATAGCAGGGTCACATATTTTATAATCTTCTCTTTCTCTTGGTTTTGAAACAGTCTTCGCTGTTTTGTCCAGGCTGGGCTGCAGTGATCTTTCTGACTTGTCTTCTCTATCAGAGAATTACAAGGATCACAACTCCTGGCTATAGAGTCCCCCACCCCACCCCCTTTTTTTAATAGTACCAATAAACTTTAATGCCGTTGGATTTACAATAAAAAAGACAGGTTTTTTGTTTGTTTTTTTTTAACTGTGTTTCTGTTTTAGCTATCATTTCTATCCTTACTTTTATAGGAAATTCTCATTTAGATTTGGGGGAACTGGTCTTCCATTGTAGAATCTAAGACAATAAGGAAATAAAATGTTGGTTAGATTTGGGAGGAATGGCCACATTATTTTCTTCTTAAAAGTTGTGGTGTATATATTGTAATCTGATCTTGTTTAAGACAGTCTTAAAATGTAAATCAAGCTGGCCTTGCATTCCGAGCAATCCTTCTGGCTCTGCTTCCTGAATGCTAGGATTACAAGTGTGCACTAGCCCTTAAAATTCATTATTTATCACTTTTAAAGTGTTTTTAAGGAGAGGTGTAGTAGGGGCACACACCTTTAATCCCACCACTTGGGAGGCAGAGGCAGGTAGATCTCTTGAGTTCCAGGTTAGCCTGGTCTGTGGAGTGAGTTCAAGGACAGACAGGACTACACAGAGAAACCTTGTTTTGGAAAAACAACTATTGTTTGTGACACAGGGTATATCTTTGTTTTATCCTGGTTGACCTGAATCTTGCTAGGCTGGCCTTAGATTAAGATGATCCTCTTGTCTCTGCCTCTCTACTGCTGAGCTTCTAGGTATTTACCACCATGCCTGGCTCCAGTTCTAACCACTTTTTTATAGGTGGTCCCCTGGCACTGAGCGCCCTGACATTGTTGTGTAATGTTAACCCCTGTATATCACTAGGACCCTTCCTACCTCCTTTCCTCCCCAGAAAAAGCTAAGACTCTGCTGGTAGATGGACTTATTCTACTGTTGGACCTAGCAGCGCCACCTGGGTATAATGTGCTGCATCTTTTGAGTTGTGGGTGAGTTTATGCTAATGAACAGTGTTGAGCAATCGTCCACCACCTCTTGTAGGGAAGACTCTGGCACACAGCGGGAACTAGAGTTGGAAAGCATAACCCCCAACATGTCAGTGGTGGAGGTGGAATACAAGCAGTTGTTGACCTGTCGAAGCTGTGTTGATACCAGCTCAGTTATTACACCTGCCAGGGAGGTTGTAATTCACAGGATCTGTGGTTCTTTTCCTGCTTAGTTCCAGCTCTGAGTCCCTTAGACATCTGACTTGGTAATCACACTCTCAGTTAACTCGGCACCCTTGCTTAGAACTAGTGTTCCTTATCTGTAGAACACGCTCTTCTGTCTGCAGTCTCTAAGGACCTTACTAAGCTGCCCTGTGGTTTGATTTATTTCTATAATTGATGATGTGAATATTGTATGCTTTTAAGAAAGAGGGAAATGGGCTGGACGTGGTGGCGCACGCCTTTAATCCCAGCACTTGGGAGGCAGAGGCAGGCGAATTTCTGAGTTAGAGGCCAGCCTGAATTCCAGGACAGCCAGGGCTACACAGAGAAACCCTGTCTCGAAAACCAAAATGAAAAAAATAAAAGGAAGAGGGAGATGGAAGATTTTGGAATCAGAAGGAAGAGTGGAGAACAGAAAGAGACAAAGAATAAGGAACACATTTGGAAGTTTGACTTAGGAGGAATGAAGCTGAAAATACCACTGAGGAGAGGCCAGTAGGTAGTGTCTGCACACAAGTGTAGTTGCAGATGTCTGCAGCATAGTAAGGGCAGCTGGGCAAGTGAGCCAGTGTGCTAGCCTCAGCCTGGGTAGTGTTCTGTGCTAACTGGGGCCACAGGAAATCCTAGCTCGGCAAGGGCTGAGATTGGAAACAACACCAGTGTAGAAGGCACATGGGAGGGAGACAGGACTATGAAAAAGCAAGCTTAGAACTTGTTCACTTCTGGGTGTGTAGAAGTTAGTCTTAAGAATCTGGGTAGCCAAGAAGCATATTCACCTCAGTAGTAAGCAAATATGCTTTCACCGTTAATAAATGGTAAAGTTGTAAGTCTAATAAAAATTGTTAAATAACTTTGTGTGTATGTGTGCAAAAAAAAAAAAAAAAAAAGAAAAGTCTGGGTTGCCTGCCCTGACCATCTGTGCTTCGTTCACCTCATTTGTCCCTCGCTGCAGACCAGGAGTCATGCTTCTCTGTGGCCTGAGAAGCAGGGTGGTGGAGTCCTCCTGCTGTGGTGCAGTGGAGATCTAGGATGCATTCCTGGGATTACTAGTTCCCAAATGGGTATTGCCTCCTGCTTTGTTCTGCACAACCCACCATGGTCAGGACCACATGTATGTGACTGCTTCCCAGAGTCTGTTGTTCACCCAGCTTCCTCAGTCATGGTCAAAGTACAAGATTGGGTGTGGGTCCTCAAGCTGTGGTGTTAAGAACCAGGTTCACTTGTACTGTTACTTGGCTTTCCTCTTAGTAATTGCCAGGAAGGCTGTGTGGTGACAGAGATGTCCTGCCTTAGTCCAGGACATGATTCAGTTAATAGTGCAGACACCTGAGAGAAACCTGGATGGACCAGTTTTACCCTGAAAACCACCTGTGAGACTACCCTGTCCAGACCCCATTGACCATCCCAGGTGCTGTCTGTACTCTCCAAAGAGAGTAAGTCATAGGTAGCCTCTGTCTTCTCTCTGACCATTCAAGGACTTCCTAGTGGAAACCGTTTTGTTGCAGGAGCTGATGGGACATGTAGCATCCCAATCTTGCTAAGGCAGTGCCACGCAGAAAAGCTTCCCGACACTGAAGGTCTCCCACAGCTATTCTGAGACTGCATAGAGTAAAATCAAGGACTTAGATGTTCTAGTTCTGAGAAGTGACTTTCTACCTTGCCAGTCAAGGGGGCCATGACGTTGTTTTTTGTTTATTTGTTTTTTAAACTTTGTCTTCCCATGGGAGAGCTTTCATGAAATCTGTAAGTTATCATTCATTGGGTTTTCTAAGGTGGACAAAGGTAACACTTAACCACCAGCCTCTGGTCAAGTGCCCATGCTAGGATTTTGCATAAGCCAGCTTCCTAGGCCTCTGTGAACCTAAGGGCAGCTGTGTTCTCACCTGCTTGAAGGTATTTGTGCAGCTGTGGGGGAAGTGGCATTTTTTTCTGGCTATTCCAGCGTGCCAAGAGTCTGATTATCATTGGGATAATTAAATGCTCAATTATATTTAGATGAATTCAAGTGAGTGATTCTATTTTAATTGTAACAGATCCAAAGACAGTTAATTCTATATTCTTTAGAGCTGTAGTTTTCCTCTGAAAGATGGTTTTTAAAATATTAAAATTAAGTCATGTCAGGCTTTATTTATTTTTGCTTTGACAGAGAGTTGGAGCAGGGAACAGTTTTGAATGTCAGAAAAATTGAATTGTCAGAGAACTCTTTCCCTTAGTCTCTATTTAGAAAGAAATTGCAAGCATCTAAGCTAGAAGGGTTCTTTGTAATGGGGGTAGAGCTTTATGAAAGGAAGTACATGCCTCAGAGATAAGCACTGAGAGCAGCCACGTTGATAAGCATTGTACTCCAGTGGGAGCCTTCCTGTAAGTTACAATTTTTTAGAGACTCTGTCTCCTGTGCATTTCATTTTATCATTGCAGATGTGATCTGGGCCACTTGATCCCTCCCAGAGACTCCCAGAGTCTCTGCCGTTAGCAATACTGTGACCAGAACATTCCTTATCCGTGGATTCTGCATGCATGAACTCCACCAACTACAAACTGGGAATATCTGGTGGAGAATTAGTCTATAAAGTTCCTAAAAGCAAAACTTGAATTTGATATTTGTTGAGTAGCATGCTAAAATCCATATGAGTAGAGTAACATGTATGCATCCTGCCTCTTAGGACTCTTTCCTCCAGCCCCCATTGAGCACTGTGGACTGCTGTGGCTAGACTTGTACTGAACATGTAGGCTTTTTTTTTTTTTCTTGTCATTATACCATAAACAATATAGTTAGGTATTATAAACAGTGTAGATATGATTTAAAGTGTGGGGGTATGCATAGGTTGTAGACATGCATTACACTGTTTTTTGTTGTTTTGTTTTTTTGTCTTTTTATGAGAGGCTTGATCATCCTGATACACAGAATGAGCTGAGTTTGTATTCACATGCACCAGGCTGCTTTTCCAGCCAGCCGGCTTCTACATTGTATCAGAAGATAGGATAAGGAGAACTTTGCACTCAAGAATGGTCTTTCTAGCATATACATCAGACAGTGTATAGGAGAAGATTGTTCCTTATAGCTGATCTTGAGAAGTTATATCACTAAAATTCCTGTGTGGGCTGGGGCTAAACAATATCTACCCTTCCTGAGTTCCCAGTGACAAACCAGGTTACAGTCCTACCAGAGTACACTCTGAGTAACCAATGAGTTTATTAGGCTTAGTTACAGAGCCGTGGGTAAGGGGCTATAGGTAGGGGCAAAGGTGGCCTTGAAGCAGCCACACTGGAGAGTTTGTACCCAGCAGCACAGTTGAACTCATCGAGATTGTAGTAGTTTCTCACTTGGAATACCAGCTAGAGTATTCCATAGTTTCCTATCTTCAATATCTTCCCAAACGGAACTTCCTACTGAAGCAAACACAATTATATCTAGATCTAGTGGATCTTCTTTACAACGCCTCAATTTAGCCAGTTTTTTCCAGCCTTCCCTTTAGTGTAATTTGACCCTCCCCCCTTTTTTCCCCACCCTTCTCTGTTCCTTCCTTTCATGTACACAACGATGTAAGCAGCTGATTTCTACCCAGGGCCTTCTCCAGACCACAGCTTACAACCAAGTTCCATATTCTGGGTATCTTGTGCCTGACCCTGAAGTCCTCCCATGCTGCATCTTCACTAATTTCTGGTAGCCCCTTCTACAGCCCCAGGCCCCTGTGTGAGCTCCCCATCTGGGGCCCGGCCCTGCGGGGAGGGGTGTCATTCTAGCCCTGCCTCACCTAATTGGCTTCTAACTGCCTTCTTCCTGGAGCTTTCCCCAACAGCCTCTACCTGTGTTTGGACCAAACCTACCAGCTTTACTGTTCATTTTGCCTTCATTTGTACCTGGGTTTCTATCTTAGCTTGAATCTGTTTACTTTTTATTTCCCCCAAAGACATGTGACTCAAGAGCACATAGTTTACATCCCGCCCTTTGTAACTTGGATCCAACAAGGCTACTTTTCATAGTTTAGGTGGCCTGTTGGATTTTATAACCAGTATAGGGGGAACTTGTGCTTATGTTCCTTTTTGTTTGTTTTGTTTTTCTAGACAGGGTTTTACTGTGTAATCCTGGCTGTCTTGGAATTCGATTTGTGGACCAGGATGCCCTTGAACTTGAGATCTGCCTGCCTCCGAAGTGCTGGGATCAGAGGTGTGCCCCACCATGCCTGGCTGTGCTCACATTCTTAAAGCTTTCAGCAGGGATAGTTTACAAAAAGTAAATGCCCCTTTCAAGTAAATTAACTAAAAGTTAGAAAAGAACTGTAGCTCATGGCAGTGACCTGTAAATCTTTTACTTTCTAAAGTGGCACCATGCAGCCGAGTCTCGAGTGTTTCCTGTTTATCACTGCAGTAAACACCTGGGGACGCCAGCGTGTGAGGCTTTGACAAGTCTCGCTGAAAACCCTCTCAGACATACAGAGGTGCACCTTGAGAAGGGAACTCAGCATGCTTTATGTGGTGGTTGTCTTTTCTCCTCTTCTTCATACTTAAAATATAAAGCTTGTATTGATTGTGCTTTCTGTGCTAAGAAAGCCCCCAGGCAGAGAGAGGACCCACGCTGCCTGTGTCTGGCCAGTTTGTGCACCTGCTTCCCTTGGCTGTTCTTCTGCTCTGCAATTTTGACCTATAGTAGACAAGGGCTTCTTCTTACCCTCAGACCCCATCCTTCAGTTAGCATCCCTGCTACCTTGTCTATTTATCTTCATCCTATGACTTAAGAAATTTCCCCTAGGAATTCTAGCTCTGAAATATTTAAAATGTTGACTTCAAAGTCAGTGGAACTGTGCCAAGCACACTTCTGAAGATAAACGAGGAAGCTTTTGACAAAGGACAAAGTCAAGGTCCATTAACTCACACAGGATGGGGTGTCTCAGGGAGGCTGGGCTTGTGCTCTGTTGTACAGAGAGAAAAAAGCCTTACACTGAAACAAAAACAAATGACTTTAACCTTATAGGGAATGATTCCCATGGGACAGGGCTCCTTGACACACTCAGCCTCTGCAATAGGTCTTCTCGCCGGCCCAACTTCTCTTGATGCAGAGAGGGTCCTGGTGCCTCTGGCTCCAGACCACTCCTGGATTTCATGTAGCTTGGGTTACAGAACTACAGTGGACATTTGGAGTGGCTGAGAGGGTGATGTGCAAGGGTGTGTCTGCACATCATGCTGTTGATTACAGAGAGTGGTACACAGGGCCATGACTCCTCATACGCTGACTCTGAGACTTTGAGCATTGTTTCAAGAAAACTTAACTGTAAGACCAAAGTTCATATGCTTACTGGGTATTAATGTGACTTTTATTCCTGTCCTCTTTGCAAATCAGAGATTCTGCTCCTGTCCAACATGTCCAAGGAGATGTCAGACTTTTCAGTGAGTTTTAGCTCATAGGAATATTTGTATGTGTGGAACTTAGTTTTAAGAAAATAGCCTTTGGGTCTGGAGAAATGGCTTTCTTTGTAGGACCTGAATTTGATCTTTAGAACCCATGTGGAAAAAAACCACCACAGGCATGTTGGTGCACACATGTAATCCCAGAGTGTAGGAGACAGATAGTGATAGGCAGAATCTTGAGGCTTACTACCCAACCAGCTTAGCCTACTTGGCAAGATCCAGGCAAACAAAAAAGGTAGGTAGTGTCTCATTGTCCCCCCACCCCCATCGTGTGTGTGTGAGTGTCTCAGTGAGTGTGAGAGGGGGCGTGTTTGTGTGTGTATTTCTATATCTTGTACAAGTAGCCTTTGGCTATGATCACATTTCGTTCAAAGTTGGAAATGCCTCCAACTGATCCCTGTAACTTAAGGTTGTGGGCTTATACTCTCAAAGCAATTCAGGGCTTGCAGCAGAATGGCTCATCATGTGCCCCTCACCGCACTTCACAAATTAGCACAATGAGTAACTCAGACAAAATGATACTGCAGGTAGACTAGGGGCATTAGGAAAGTGTGGGAAGTAGGTGGAACTGAGGGGAACTTGGAGGGTCTGCAGGGCCCAGTGGTTTGCAGTGATGCAGAGCATCAGGAAGAACGTGTGTATGATCAACGAGAAATTGAGCAGCCCATGACAGAAAGACCACTTGGAGAGAAGAGGTAGGGATAGTTATCTGAGTCAGATGTTATGTACTGAGAACATGAGACACAGACAGGAATGAGCAGTGTGAAGGTCCATGTAGATAGAACTGGGAGAAGGACAGAGCTCTGACGCAGTCACTGGTCAGGTGCAAGTGGTATCCGAGTTCTGCCCTGGGCAGAGGGCAAGGCCAGGGTGGAAGCTGGAAGGCTGGCAGAGTTGTGTATCATTAGCATGAGTCAGTGAAGCAGGGGACTTGAAACTAGGACACCTGCTTCCCCATACTCACGAAATGATTCACAGAACCAGGAAGAATGGGACAGATTAGAAGTCAGCAGTCCAAGCGCCCTGGGGAATGATGGAGACAGTGCCAGTAAGATCTCCAGGATAACCTCTGGGAACAGAACCAGATTCTTGCGACAGAAATGCTCATTACCTTGAAAGCCTCAATTACTCTTGGAAGCACACTTGTCTTATCATGGCGCCCCTGCTTAGTTGCTCACAAGATGCCACCATGTGTACCCACCAGCTCATATAGGCAGTCACTCTGGAAAACATCTCAGGGTTGGGCTTAGTGACTAAGTGTGTGTGCAATAGAAAGGGAAGATAAAAGTAAGAACTTCCCTCTGGATCCCAGCCCATGGGCGAAAGGTATGGGGTTGGAGAGAGAAAAATATTAAGATGAGGAAATCCGTATGAAGGGTCACCCTGGGGAGGTGCCGAGTGTGAGGTGCTGAAAGCTCAGAAGAAAATAGCAGTACAGATCGGGGCGAAAAATCAGGCTGTCTCCTCATCCACCCAGCAAATAGATGTTGCACAGCTGTAATACATCTGCTACCGTTGGAAGCCGACACTGGAGAGTTCTACATGGAAGTAATTATGAAGAGATTCTAGAAGAGGCTGAAAAGAGAGGCTGTAGGATTCCTGAGAGGAAAGAGGCATGAGCAAGAAAGCAGAGGGAAGACCCAGCAGGAAAAAGAAATGTAGCTAGTGTGAAATCCGGTCCCAGGACAGCATTTCCCAGGACAGATGTGGACCCAACAGCAAGTTCTGACTCAGCACCTTCCTCACTGGAGAAGAGGTGTCATTCACCCCTTCCTGACCAATGAACACACAGCTGCACTGAGCCCCTACAGCCCCTAGGTCTCATCTCCATAGAGTGGTGGCTTTCTGAGTTGTTGGCTCTTTTGAGTCCTGAGAACTGTACAACCTGTTACCAGTTTGTTGTGTTGTTGTTGTTTTTTCACAACTCTCATCTTGGTTTACTAGACATTTTCTTCCTTCTCCTTCTCAAACTGATGGTGCCAGATACCTACTTAGCAGATGGATGCCAAGTGGCTTAACCTTTGGATACACTCGTGTGTCTCTAACTGGTGCCAAGGTTTGCTTCTTGTGTTGGAGTTTTGGACCTCTCCTCTCCACACATGCACACTTCCCAGCTCCTCTGCTGACTCTGTGGTACTAGGTGCAGCAGCTGCCTCAGTTTGCCCTGAGCTCCTTCCATTTCCTTCTGTGAGTCTCCCTGCTGGCCTGCAGCATAGTGTTGCCCCTTGACATTTAAACAAAACAAAACAAGCCCTTTTTCTTGAGCTGCATCTTGATTTCTGTGTCCTCGGAGAGAATGGGCTCTGAGTCTTTACTTGTTTCCCAAAAGAAGCACCATAAATTCCCTTCTGTTGCCTGAATGAGGTATGAAAAAAAGGGAAAATCATTGAATTTTACCAAAAGCTGAAAGTACACCATAATTCCCACGTCTCAGTCTGCTCGCTCACAGGGCCCTGTATATTTACGTTTTAAAGGAGCACTGCATTATTTTTGTAGGCTGCTTTTGTTGAACAATCTGTCTGATGTTAGCTTTTCTACAGTCAACTATTTCTCGGCCTCATGTTTCATTAAAACTGACCTTTTTAGAAACTGGAGAGACGGCTCAGTGTTTCAGAATACTGGCTGCTTTTCCAGAGGATCTGGGTACAGTCCCCAGCACCCACATGACTACTAACAACTGTCTAGACTCCAGTTTCAGAGAATCATAAGCTGGCAAATGTCCAGCTTCATGACCAACAGGATGGATACTGTAACAAGACACATCATTGCTGCTCTGCACCCCGTGCAAGGGAGGCTTCTTCCCAGATGAGACCCTTCCCTGCCCCATCATCACTGTCCTTGAGGGATTCAAGTATTTCTTTCTCAGTATCCCATCAAGTTAACAATAACAATGTTGTTGTCAAGTGAATAATATGCAGTAACATTTCATTTTGGTGGGTTTACACACTTTACCCCTGGTATCATTAGTGTGACCAGATAATGTCAGATTGCCAGATTGTTTCTCTAAATTTCTGTAGCAGATTATACTCCTTCAATAAGGTAACACACTCTGCTATTCAGTCTTGTCATCCGTATTCCATTTCTCATTTCTGTGACAAGAGCAGCATGACACCTAGAGGAAGACTGGGATTATGTTGGCTTCCGGTCTGAAGACAGGGAGGTCAAGGAGCGACAGCAAGAGCAGGAGGTGTTGGGTCTCCAGGCAGGAAGGAGCAGAGAGCTGGGTGCTGATTCTCTCTCTTAACGCCTGCCGAGATTCTGGTCTTCCAAGACTCCAACCCATGGAACAGTGCCCTCTTCCCCTAGAACTGCTACAGAACTTGCATGTGGTCGGAGATGCTAGGGTTTCCTAGAGGACTCCAGACTCAGCCAAGATGACAGGGATGATTAAATGGCACACTACCTTGAAGTTGTCAAGTCTATAATTTTCCTCAGTCTTTTGGATATAAAATAATTATTCATTGCTCTCATGTGTATCTTCATGTGCTGTTGTGTGTCTCTCTGTGTCTGCCATGTTGCACATGTGTCAATCAGAGGACAATGTAGGAATAGGTTCTCTCCTTCCATTGTGTGAGTTCTAGGGATAGAAATCAAGTTCTCAGCCTTGAGAATAAGCATTTTTATCCATTGAGCTAGCTCTGTCTGTCCATTGATATTTTTTGTAGGCTAATAAAGGGATGTATTTTGTGTCTGCCTCCTGATTTATTCTACTTCATCGGAGAGTGTAGCATTCTTTCACATCTTCACCTGCCATCACTTCCCACCAGCATGCAGGGAGGGGAGAAAGGAGAGCACACCTTTCGATGCAAAGCTACACCTGCTGCTTGTTCACTAACATCTGCCCTTGGCTGGAGCGGCCAGAAGGCTGCGAGTGCAGTCCTGTTCTACATATGGTATTTACCCAACCAGAACCTTTACAGAGGCACATCAGGAGGCCACTGCTGAGTTGAAATCTTGAAAACATTTAGTCCCAAGAAGAGGCTAAAAAACAATGTGATTGCTTTCAAATTAGCTATCTTTTAGTGAACTGTTCTATGATAAATGACAGTGTCTTTCATATTATTAAAATTTCACTTGAAGAGCTGTTTGCCAAACCTTTTTTTACTTTGACTTCAAAAACATGATTATAAAAAGGAATATCAGGAAATGTAAGGACTGAGTAAAACCTTACCCGAAGCTCATTTGCATTTGTTTAGGTGAGTAGCCAGGGGCAAAGTCATGGCCGTAGTTTTACAAATATGGAAGTCAGATTTGTAGTCATTTAATTCTGAAATAGGCCTCTGTTTGATCTTGTAAAATTAATGTTCACTTTATGCTAAAATATACAAGATAGGTGGTAGCAGTTTTAAGCTAATTCCTGTTGGAGTTTTATGGGCTTGAAGTACCGTTGTGCTCCCCCTACACACACTCGTTAGCTGATGCTGTGTTACCTCTGCTTTCTTTAGGTATGGTGTGAGTCCTGAGAACATCATCCTCTATGGACAGAGCATTGGCACTGTCCCCACTGTGGACCTGGCCTCGCGGTATGAGTGTGCAGCCGTCATCCTCCATTCCCCACTGATGTCTGGTTTGCGTGTTGCTTTTCCAGATACCAGGAAAACATACTGCTTTGATGCTTTCCCCAGGTGAGCTTATAACTGGACAAGTGAGAAGTCGACCAGTGTTCAGAGTCCATGTCTCTATCAACTTCTAAATATTGGTTGCATACCCCTCTGCCAGGCCCCTGGGCATCACTGTAGACGTGAGGCAAATGTAGCACACTGAGACTTCAGACTTCAGGGCTGCTACACATTAGGAAGTCTCCAGATGATGGATAAGGACCTTGAGTGTGCCAGTACCCAGGACTAATTGATTCAGCTGTAACATGCAGCATGTCCTGAAGGAATTTCCAGTTCAGTATTCATTTATTCAGAGGGACCTGAATTGCTCAATTACTGAAGAGCTATATACAAGAGGTGTCAAGAAGCAATTAGCCCTGGTATAGACCCTGAACTAAAAACAAGCACACATGAGAAATTTCTTTTTTTAGTCAGAGAATATGGATGAGGGGAAAGTGACACTGTAATCTTTGTGAGAAGAATAGCAAGGTAGCCCTGGAGATGGTTGAAACAGCCATCCCCTCTTCCTGATCTAATACTTTCAGACTGTCCCTGCAGAGATATCCTGCCCTGGGAGACTCAGTCTTGGTCATCCTAAGACTCTCCTGCTATCTGACCCCTGCTGTTCTCTAGCTCCTCCTAATGGAAGGGAGAACCAATAAATATAAAAGCTGGGAGCAAAGTGTTTGCTTTGCAAGAGCCTTCTTGGCTATTTGTTTTGGGTTTTGCTTTTTAAGAGATAATGTGGGAGGTATTTTTAAAGTATTTGCCCCTAGGCTTTCCCCACAGTGCATTGCAGAAGCCAGCCGGCTTGTATTGCACTTTCCAGGAAGAGCAGCAGCAGGAGTAACGCAGGGTCTGAATGAAGATCTGGGTTGACCTATTAATTGCCACTGTCTGCTCTCGCTGGAAAAGAAACGACAGCATTTCGCTGCATGACGTGGTGTTCCAGTGTCTCATTTCACAGGAAGAGACTTTTGTTAGCATCTTAGCTGATTTTCAACATGTGTAGTTTGTACCAGGCTTCACTGAAACTCTGCTTCCTGGGAAAGGGACACTGCATTTCTGGTGGCGTGGCTGCGAATGCTAAGTAGGGTTGACATGAGAGGCAATTTGTGTAAAGACATGTTTTGCATGTTTGTGGGAAGTTACCCTGGCAACAAAACGGTGAGATTAGCTTATATCTTAAAATGTAGCCATTAAAACTAGTTCCCTTGTAACTAATTGTAATTTATTAATTAGTAACAAACCAACAACAAATGCTGCTTGTCTGATTCACCAGGCACTGAAGGCTGGCCCTGCAGTTAGCCTTCCCAACAGCTTTGAAAAGTTGATCCAGTTACTGTATTCTTTACAGATCAGGCCAAAAGCAGTGACGTCACTGGCTTCGTAAGGTTGGAGACAAAAGGGCCATTGCTCCCTAAATTATTGATGGAATAGATTTCAAGCCATTAATGGCTACACTGGCCTTCATCATTAATTGGATTTGGCAACATTTCCTTTTATGATGTTCCTTGCTGTCAAATGGCAAAATGTTGTCTTTCTCAAAGGGATGGTTCCTTCCTGTGTGTGTGTGTGTGTGTGTGTGTGTGTGTGTGTGTGTGTGTGAGAGAGAGAGAGAGAGAGAGAGAGAGAGAGAGATATTGAGAGATTGAGTCCTGGTCATGCTTCAGTATTGGTTACCCTCTGCCTTTGCAAATAGGGCCAGACAGTGGCTTTCAACTTCAGATGCCCTCCCTCTCCAGACAGTAAGAGATTCCCATAAATGGCAGCATGGGATGTGATCTCAGGCATGTCATAACTGTTGAGTAAATACATTTTTTTTAATTGAGTGCAATTGAAGGCTTATAAAGCAAGGCACTTTAAAATTAAATCCAGGAGAAGTGTAAGTTTTTGGTACGATTCCTGGCCTGCAAAACTGCACATGGCCACAGAGGCTTTGATCTTCACAGGTCCTGTGGCTGCTGGGGTTTCTGGGGTGCCTTTTAGCAGTTGGCAGCTTCCTGAGTTGTTCATAAAGACTGTGTGACAGTCACTTGTAGACCTTTGGAATGTGTAACTGATGTTAGCCTTCTTTATTATCTCCCTGGCCTGGTGCCTGTTATTTTGTAATTTTCGAGCTTCAGTTCCCTCCCTGATTAAACAGAGAAAGCAATTCCTCGTGGGCCCTTTTTCATAAGGATTAAATGAGACTTCATGTGAACTGTGCAAAGTGTTCTGCTATGATGGATGTTAGCTGTTACTTTATCAGAAAGACTCCCACAAATAGCCCCATTTGTGTCCCGCTACAATCCTGACGAGGATCAACTATAAAACGGAGTCGCAGCAAGCAGGTCTTGGGCAGAAGGACAGATGGAAAGAGGTGTTTATTCATGGCTTAAAGGGCCATCACCCCATCAGAGCAGTGGCCCGTTCACCCAGCCTGACACATGCTGACGGCCCTTTCGCTCCTCCGTGGATGTGTTTTCATACCTAAAGCAGAGTCTTTAGAAGACCCATGAGAATTCATCCTGTGAGAGTGGATCTCATTTTTATAAGCAGTTGGGGTAGAATCTAAGCATCACATTAAACTTTTGATGGAGCTGGGTTGTTGTTGTTGCTTTTAATCAAAGAGTCCTCTGCTTTTATGAAATGGGACTTGTTTAAAAATACGGTTTTTTTTTTTAATATGTGTGTGTTTTGCCTGCATGTATGTGTACCACGTGTGGTTGATACCCAAAAAAGCTAGAAGAGGGCATCAGATTCCTTGGAACTGGAGTTACTGATGATTGTGAGCACCATGTGGGTACTGGAAGTCGAACCTGGGTCCTCTACAAGAGCAATAAGCACTATAAACCACCAAGCCATCGGTTCACCTGGATTTGTTTCCTAAGGAAGAGTTCTGAGAATTTGAGGAGTATCCAGTCCCACTTTACAGAGCAAGTGCTTGCTTGTTTATATTTTAAAATCTTCTCAAAATATGAATTAAAAATATTAGTTGCTGTTTTGCTAGTCTGATGGTTTTAGTTGTTTTTAATAAAGCTACTTTTAAAAAAATCACTAAATGCAATATAGTATTCTCCATGGGATGTTCCCATGGAAAGAGACAATTGTGGAAAAACAAGTGAAACCCAACTAGAGGTGGGAGGTTTTAGTTAATAGGAAGTACTAAAGTTGGTTTCTTGGTTTTGACAAATGTATTTGGTAATGGCTGTTGTTAGCCCGATGGGAAATGAGTTAGGAGTTATGGGCATTGGTAATATCTTTCTTTGCCAGAAATCCTAAATAATTCCAAATTTAAAAAACATATATGTGAAAGGAAAAAAATGTTAGAACAACAATGGGAACGGCAGGTGAGCCATTATAGTATGTCAGTGTGAGTTTTAACACCTGTACCTGGGCTTCATTCCTATTGATGAGGGCGGGGCACAGCTCTGTGATGTCCAGCTGTGGATGCTGATGCGCTTGTCTGGACAGCACTTCTCCTGTGAGTGTGACTAAAGGAGTCTTTCTCTCCCCTCCCCTTCTGTTTTGCAGCATTGACAAGATATCTAAAGTCACCTCCCCTGTGTTGGTCATTCATGGTACTGAGGATGAGGTCATCGATTTCTCCCATGGCTTGGCGATGTATGAGCGCTGTCCCCGTGCTGTGGAGCCCCTGTGGGTTGAGGGGGCTGGGCACAATGATATAGAGCTCTATGCACAGTACCTAGAACGACTAAAACAGTTCATATCTCACGAGCTTCCCAACTCCTGAAGACAGCGGCCAACCTTACCTCATTACTGTGAAGCGAGGATCCTTGTTTGCACACGCTTTGACTGGATTTAACAGTGATACCCAATAACCACAGAGAAGGGCCCAGCCTTTGTGTGTTCTTCTTAAAGAGCTAACACAGTCTGTCTTTTGTACCTAATCTCCACCTTCCATTAGGCTGAGCAGCTGGATTCTCAGCTGCAAGACCTTGCAGGAGTGGGAACGAGAGCTGACCATGAGGACTGGTTCCCAGGGCTGTAGACTAAAGTGTGATCAAGTCCGTCTCCCTTGCTGTCTGTCACCTCTGATTCCCCCACCGGTACAGGATCACCTCTCATCCATGTGCCGGTGTTTGACCTGCGGCGCTTTCAGCCCTGGTGCCATGGGTGAGATTCATATGTGAAGCTATGGTAGTGTAACTGGAAACTGTCGTGAGAAATCCTCCATTAACTTGTATTAACACGCCAGTCTTTCCCACACACATGCATTGAAGAATGATTTACTGGAACTATCACTAACAGCTTCATCAACTGTTATCATTTAAATACAACTGGAATATTCTTAAACAACAGGAAACTGGGGTTTTTTTAAGTGTAAATTTATTACTAGCCAAGAGTTTTAATATTTTGATTGTCTGGTCTAATAGAGCCTGGCCGACTTTCCTTCTGTAAAGTCCTCCTTGTCGGCTTTCTTAAAGTCCTGTACATATTTGCAATTACATTGTGCACAGATTCTTAATGGATAGATTTCTTTTGTCAGGCTACAACAACAGACTGCAGATTCCTTGTTTGTATTGTAAATGATTGAATACATTTTGTTAATATGTTTTTATTCCTATGTTTTGCTATTAAAATTTTTATAACATTTCCAAGACAAAAATTCCAAGTTTCTGCTTTGAAGAATTTAGGTAATTAAATTACCCTAAGCTGATCTCTTAGTTTAGGAGTTATTTGGGTTTTGACACTGGAGTTGTGCCAGGTGAACATCAGAAACAAGATGCTTAAATCATTACACTAACTTGTATTGGTTGCGGGGATTGGGTTTGGGGTCGTTTGGTCTTATTTTAGGGTTTTTTTTTTTTTTTTCAAATTTAAAAGCCTTAAATGTACTGTAAGCCTCAGATCGTTGTACAACTGGATTGCGTTGGTTGCCAGTTTGTGTGCTGTTGCCTGGATGCGGCACGGTGGTTGGTAATGGAATAAAGGACGCATGGATCAGAACGCATAGGCTTATGTGCTCCTTCCTTCATCTCGCCATCAAAAGAAATAGTAAGACGCACCTTTCATCTCGACTTAAGAGAGCATCCGTGGGGCATCACTGTGGTAAAAGGGCTGAGACACAGAGCAGCAGTAAACATAGATGTACATCCCTAAGTGGGACATGCAGTAGGCCTGCTACAGAGACAAGAGCCGAGAGGACTCTCGTGGCCACTCGGCTGGGAGAAGACAGAGAACCTGTTCTCTGGGAAGGATGAGTCATGGGAATACCATAGGTCCTTTTGGCCTTTTGATCACCTTCCCAGAGAAAGGATACTAGCTTTCACCTCGAAGTATTTCTTGATCGTACTTTAAGAGGCTATAGTGGTTACCCAGCATGGCACATGCTTTAGTTCCAGCACTTGGGGACAGTGAAGGATATGGATGTGCACATCCAGTAACAGGCAAAGTACCAAAGCTGCTGAGAAGTCCAGAGCACTAGATGGAGAAAACACCCCAGAGGCCTCTTTTAGAGAAGCTAACCTAGGGGTTCTAAGCACCTGACTTCTCATCCTGTTTGTTGATGGTGCTTGGATCTTTAATCCTCTTACCTCTCCTTGTTTCACCTACTACACAATTGAATGGAGTTACCAGTTCATCATCTAAATTTCAGCAGTTGTTATTAACAAATAGGAAACTACACAGTGGGCAGGTATCAACTGAGAGGCCTGTTTCTATATTATTGCTTCATATTCATTCAGTGCAACTTTTCCCAGAGCCAATGTGTGTGTGACACAGGAGCATGGCTCGTGAAGGAGTGGAATCTTGAGGGTGAGGGTGGGGGGCATGTCTTGAGCCCCTGAGACTTGGCTAAGCTGACTGTAGGCTCCCTCCTGAGCATGCTCCACCACTGCTCAGATGGGTACCCACCAGATCTGCTGTAGTTGCAGAAGTTTCTCTCTGGGAGACTTAAATTGTCTTTCTCTATAGTTAACAAAAGAAATCAAGAGGCTATGAAAAATCCCTTCATAGACAGGAAATTGAGTGTGTTATTTCTAATATATGAATTTGTGCTTTCCACTTACAAAAACCATCTTAAATCCAAAGATGGGCTTAGAAATCACATTCAGAGTAAGGTACTGTGACCAAGTTCTGATGATGATCATCCCTGAAATCAAGAAGTCAGTTCCTTTTCCATTTCTATGAAGACATAGACTAATCCAGGGAAACTTTAAAAAGCAGATAATTGGGGGCTTACAGTTTCAGAGGGTTAGTCCCTGACCATCAAAGTGGGGAGCAAGACAGCAGGCAGGCACAGTGCTGTAGCTGAGAGCTTACATCTCTTCAACAATCAAAAAGCAGAGAGGGAGTTAACTGGGCCAGAGTGGGCTTTTAAAACCTCAAATCCCACCGTTAGCGACATTCCTCCAGGGCCTTCTGCTAATCCTTTCCAAACACTTCCACTAACTGAGGACCAGGTATTCTGCCATTCAGCTGAGCCTCTGGGCGCTGTTCTCATCCAAACCACCAGTGAGTGAGTGATACAGATTGGGATGAATGTAGGTTTCTCCATAGGAAAAAACCTCAGATCCTAATGTAAAGAACTGTTTTGTCATATTCTTTGTAAGCTGGAGAGTAAGGGTGTTATCGTCTCAGAAAAGGTATCTTCTGCCCAAATGAAATCATTCTTATAACAGTACAGGCTGTGAGAACCATTTGAAGCTTGGAAAGGCTGATGGATTGTCAAGATACCCCTTTGAGGTACAGTTCCCTAACTCTTGGAGTTTAGCAGGGGAGTGGGGAGTCCACAGACTTCTGAGCCTTCAGAGAAGGAACCACAGATGTGTGCTGTGTCAGAGGACAAAGCTAGAAGCATAAGGTTCAACTTGAAAGCCTCTAGGCTACTGGCTTGTCTGCTCCTGAGGACAGTGTCAGGGACCTGGGAACAGCTTTTCTTGCCTGTAACAGGCTGGGGTGCAAAAAGGTCTTTTCATAGCAAAGATACTCAATTGAGATGTAGCTTCCTGAAGAAAATGGGCTAACAGTGGAAGAACTGGTAAAAATGAAAACAAAAAAACAAAAAAAAAAAAAACCTCTCCAAGGCTCAAGCAGTTCACACAGATAGTCTTTCACATTATTAAAAGGAACAATGAATTCATGCAGAGACATACAGAGACCAGAGTAGCGCTCCCATGCAGAAGCAAATGCGGAGAGTGGGACATTAGGCATTCTATCAAGGTAACACAGTGTGTTCAAGCTGTACTTGTTCTGATTACACAATCAAAATGCAAATACTTGTTAATAAGTAAAATCTCAAAAACACAAACAGTAATGGATTGGGAATCAAGCCCAGGATTTTGAACTTAGTAGACAAATGCTCTACTACTGACCTACATCCCAGTCCAGCAATAGTAACTTGAAGTTCACTTTTTAATTGAAATCTTAATAAAGTATATCTTTATTAAGATGATTTCTAAATTTTGACAGTCATATCTAGTAAACCAGGCTGGCCTTAAAATGGCAACCAATTCCTCCTACCTCAGCTGAGACTCAGGTATGCACCACCATGGGGTTTTGTTTGTTTGTTTTGTTTTATGTTTTGGGGTTTTTTTTTGTTTTGTTTTTTTGTTTGTTTGTTTTGGTTTTTTGAGACAGGGTTTCTCTGTATACCTCTGGCTGTCCTGGAACTCACTCTGTAGCCCAGGCTGGCTTCAAACTCAGAAATCCGCCTGCCTCTGCCTCCCAAGTGCTGGGATTAAAGGCGCGCACCACTACCACCCGGCACCACCATGGTTTTTTAATTAATTGAAAAGGAACCAAAACCTTAGGTCTGTGTTGAGCATATATTGGTTATATTCAAGTTGTTTGCTCTGTAGTCAAGGATTAATGTTGCTATCAATGCTACAGTATAATGACAGGAATTCTAACCATGTGTTAAGCCTGGAAATGGGAAGAGACTGCAACAAACTCTAGGGGCAATTGCACAAAGATGTAAGATTCATAAGAATGATGACCTAGGCTTTCTATTTCTGTGATAGAACTCCTTGGACAAAACCAACGTGAAGAGGAAGAAGTTTATTTGGTTTATATGTCTTGAGTCACAGTCCGCTGAGGAGAACCAAGGCAGGAACTTGAAGGCAGGAGCTGATGGAGAGGCCACGAAGGAGTGCTGCTTATTAGCTTGCTCTCCATGGCTTGCTCAATGTGCTTTCTTGCAGAACACAGGACCACCAGGCCAAGGATGGTACTGCCCAGAGTGTCATGAGTTCTCCCACATCAATCACTAATCAAGATAATACCATATAACTTGCTTATGAGCCAATCTTTTAGAACCTTTTTTTTTTAATTAGAACTCCGTGTTCCGATTTATGTCTGGGTTTGTGTCAAGTTAACAAAAATCAATCAGCAAAGGTGACAAATAATAATTGACAAAAAAAAGTTACTACCAGAATTACTAATAATGAGTTAGAAAAAGTACTCATAAGATCCTGTCTTAAGAAACCAAGCCACCCTCCCCACCAAACACACACACACATACACTCACTCACTCACTAATATTGCAGATTTTGAGGATTGTATAAAGGCTGTGGAGGGGTTGATGAGCCTGGATCTACTTTGAAGACTCAATGAGCCCCAGGAGGGTTGTCAGGGCTTTGTGCAGAAAGGAATGAGTGTCTTGAAGTAAGAGAGTTGAGTGAAGAATGCCCAGAGAGCATTAAACAGTTGCTAATTCTGTGTGCAGCAAGCCCGGGTTGGAGTTCTTTCTGCATAGTGAGCTTGTGACCTTAAACAAATCCCTTCCTAGGAATCTCTGAAGTGATGGTAAAATCTGCCACAGTCAAGAAAGGATTGAATGATATTCTGCAAGTAGAAATGCCTAGCAAGAAGAGACGGAAACTTGTACCCATGTTAAATAGAGGTCCAGAGTCTGAGTTTAAAACAAAAACGAAATAAGAGACTGAAAATTCTGCACTGAGTTAATTTGTCTGCCTGTGTCCTCCTGCCCTGCTGCATAATCATTGCTGTGCTCCCTAAGAACTTCCCATCTGACTGCTTCCAGCTTCTTCACAGCTGGCCCTGTCTGCTGTTGTCTGAAAGTATGTGGAGATGGCTCTCAGCTTGCAGACCTACCTGGACAATTAGCTGCTCGAATCCCTCCTGTACCATAGCACTTCCAAGATGGGCTGCTCCAGGCAGGACCTAGCTGTGTGTAGCCCAGGCTTAGCCCATATTCGGAGCTTTCAGTTTTCCTATTTATTCATTCATTTGTTCATTCATTGGACTGTAGATATGTCTTACGGCTTAAGAACACTTGCTGCTCTTCTAGAGACCATAGTTTGATTTCTAGCACCCATGTGGCAACTTACTGTTGTCTGGAACTCCAATTCCAGAAGTTTTGAAGCTCTCTTCTGACCTCCAAGGGCATCAGGCATGGGCTTAGTGCACAGGTATATGTGCAGGCAACACACCCTTACACATAAAATAATATTAAAAAATAATGAAAATAAATTAATCCCTCCCCAATTTCTATTACTGAATTAAGAAATAATTATCTTCAAGACCTTAAAACAAAACAAAACAAAACAAACAGTTTTGTTCCCTTTCTCCTAGGTACATTTCTCTTCCCTCCCATATTCCAGAGGGAACACAATCTCGAATACCCCCCTTTTCATCTGCTCACATTTCTGTGTAGCCAGAACATCGGTGACACATTGGAAATAATGTAAGAAATTCAAGAAATTAGTGGAAATGTTTTTAACATGCCATTCTGCATGTTAAATGGGGCACCAGCATACAGAATTTGGCACCAAGTGGTGCCTTTCCATGTCTGCTGGTTGAAAAAAGTTTGTCTTCCTCTCCCAGGGTCTGGGACTTGACCTTTCCCCAAATTCCCCATTTCATTGGTTTAAGACATAGAACCTTATATAGTGAATAGTTTGGGACGTGAGCCTGCTCCCGTTTTTATTATGAGCCTAGTCACATTACAGACAACTGGTAATTCTCCAGCATTCAGAGCTCTAGCCACCATGTAGGGAAGAGAAGGCCCAGAGCCTCCTGTAACCCTGGCGACACTAAGCACACCTCATATGGAAAATAGACTAGTACAATCTTTCCCTTACTGGCATGTTCAATGCTGTGCTATGCCTGGCCTGCCCGTCTGTATGTGTGTATAACAAATGTCCCCCACAGGCTCGTGGTTGCCTGCTCTATTTCCAGTTGGTGGTGCTAACTTGGGAACCTATGAAACCTTCAGGAGGTGGGGCCCAGATGAAGGACATAGATTCCTGGGGAACAATCCTTGGGGTGTATTATCTGCAGCCACTTCCTGTCTCAGCTTCCTAGTTAGCCATGACATGAACAGCTTTCCTCCACCATTTGCTCCCCACACCCTTATGTCTTCCTCTAAGCACCCAGACCCAGATAGCCAAAGACTGATCTCTTTGAAACCTCTAAGCAATGCCTTGCCTCCCTTTCATGGTCTGTAGGCAAGATGCTTCACAGGCTGCATTGGGACAGATGCTTCCCAGCTGGTGCTGATGTTTTGGGGAGCTACGGAATCCTTAATAGACTCTGAGACTGCTTCCAGCCCAGGCTCCCTGCTTGCTGGCTGATGCCATTACCAAGCAGCTGCCTCCAGCACTGACCGTCTGAGATCAAGCCACATTGGTTGCCATCCTTTCCCTGCTGTGGTGGACAGTATCCCTTAAACTATGAGATAAACCTCTCAGCTCTTAAGCTATTTTGGTCAAGTATTTTGTTTACAGCAACAAAAAGCTAACTAATGAAAGTGGTGATAGTGAACACCTTTGTCTCATTCCTGATTTTAGAAGAAATGTGTTTTTTTTTAAATATTTCCCCATTCATTACAATATTAGCTGTAAGTTTGTCATAGCTAGCCTTTTCTATGTTGCAATGTGAACAAAACATCTTGTCTCAGGTTCTTTGGGATTTCATTATGAAAAGCCATAGACTTTGTCACAGACCTTTTCTGTGTCTTTCAAGATAGTCATGTGATTTTTACTGATGAAAAGTAGCTCGTGGAAGGATGGGTTCCTTTTGACTGAGGGTTGAGGGTTTAGCCCGTCATATCGGGGAGAGTATGGAAGCCCTATGTGTGTTATCCGTGTCTAGGGAGAAGCAGAGAGAAGAACTGGTGCCCAGCTTGCTTTCCCCTTTCTTCCCTACTCCATCCAGTCCAGGATCACACACAACTGTAGGATGATGCCACCCACATTCGAGGGAAGTCTTCCCTCTGCATTGAAACCTCCCTGGAGACACCGTCGAAAGCATGCCAGAGGTGAATTTCCATGCGACTCCAAATCCAGTCAAGCTGACAATAAAGAATGACCGTCATTGGTCTTAGTCAGGGTCCACCACTTTGTATTGATCTTTATTTTGCTTGAACTTGACAATTCCTATAACATTAATATAGTAATTTGATTTTTAGAAGTAAATTAACTTTAATTCTCTAGACCAGTGGTTCTCAACCTGTGGATTGTGACCCCTTTAGGGGATGGTATCAGAAGACCCTTTCACAGGAATCACATATCAAATATCCTGCATATTGGATATTTCTATCACAATTCACAATAGTAGCAAAACTACAGGTATGAAGTAGCAACACAATAATTTCATGGTTGAAAGTCACCACAGCATGAGGAGCTATGGGCTCCTCTACTAAAGGGTTGCAGCATTAGGAAGGTTGAGAGCTACTGCTCTAGACTCTTGACTGCCCTGACCTGTGGAGCCCAAGTAATGGCTAGCCAGGCAAGATGCTTATTGACCACCTAACGTTCTTTAACTCACGACTCACTGGGCACCCTCTAGCAATGCTAGCTGCCGACCAGAAAAGAAAACTCTTCCACTTCCTTCTCCATAAGTGGAAGAGGACTTTGATTCTTACAGGAAGCCCCTTTGTAGACTCACCCCCTTAATACAGACCTTCTCTGTCTCAAGTAGCTTGCTCTCTTGACTGTTTTTCTTTCTTTCTGACTTTTCACCCAGAATGAAAATGCTGTGTGACCTTTTTGAATGATCTTTTAAGGCTTTTTTTTTTTATTTTATTTCAGTTTGCAAGTATATTTTAACAATGTTCGTATTTATAGTGTCTTAGTTAGGGTTTCCATTGCTGTGAAGAAACACCAAGGCAACTCTTATACAAGACATTTAATTGGGGGTTGCTTACAGGTTCAGAGGTTCATTCCATTATCATCAAGGCAGGAAGCACAGCAGCATCCAGGCAGCCATGGTGCTGGAGGAACTGAAAGTTGTACATCTTATTCTAAAGACAAAAAAAAAAAAAAAAAGAAGGCTGGCTCCCACTTGGCTATGAGGAGGGTCTCAAAGCCCACCCCCACAGTAACACACTTCCTCCAACAAGGCCACACCTCCCAAGTGCCACTCCCTATGGGCCAAGCATATTCAAACCACTACATATAGTCATCAAGGAAACTGTTCTATTCTCTCTCTCTCTCTCTCTCTCTCCCCCCCCCTCTCTCTTTGTGTGTGTGTGTATCTATGTCCTTATCTGGTTTGGTTTCAAAGTGATACCAGCTTCCTAGCACAACTTTCAGAGCATACCTTCCACTGCTGTTTTATGGACCTGTTGGAGACATATTGGTATTGATCCTTTGCTGAAGGTCTGTAGCATCCAGAGTGATTCTGCTCAGTTTGGGGCTATCATTTTATTTATTTTATTTTTGTTTGAACACTTTCTATTACTGTGTCAATCTCATTTCTCATTATTAATCTGTTTAGGTTGTTTGTATCTTCTTGACTCAATTTTCATAAATCATTTCTATCTAGAAACTTAGGGGTTTTTTTTCAAAAATTTCAAGTTTATTCAGTGCATGCTTTCAGAATATTCCCCAATGAATCTTTGAATTTCAGTTGTATTTGCTGTGATTGTTCTTCTTCCTCTCATCATATCACAAGTTGTATTAATTTCTCTCTCTCTCTCTCTCTCTCTCTCTCTCTCTCTCTCTCTCTCTCTCTCTCTCTCTCTCTCTCTCTCTGTCAGTTTCGCCAAGGGCTTACCAGTCTTGTTAATCTTTTCAAGTAACCAATTCATGTTTCACTGATCCTTGCATTAATTTTTTAGTCACGTTTTATTGTGTGTCAGTTAGCTTTCCATTGCTGTAACAACATCTCAGATAAGCCACCCCAAAAGAGAAATTAATTTTGATTTAGTTATAATTTAGTTTTGATCTAGCTTTGGAGATAACAATCCACATTCATTGGCTCCATGCTTTTTGTTTATGTGGTGTGGAAGATCATTACAGGAGTATGTGACAAATCAGGAAAACAATGAGGAATACAGTGGAGTCTCATAATTCCCTTAGAAGTCACCCTTTAGTGGCCTAATCTCACACTATACACCACCTCTCAAAGGTCTTGAATATGTCCTGGTAGCACCAAGGTGAGGGCCAAGTCATTAACATGAATAGAACTTGAAATGAGATGAACAAGAGCCATTTTTGCAGATACTACTGAAATCCAGGGGATCACTGGGGACTATTCTGTAAGCATACACTGAATAAATTTGAAATTTAGAAGAAATGGCTAAGTTTCTAGACGTAGCACCTGGGCTTTGGGGATGCATTCCAGATCCAGACTGCAGCCCCTGTTAATTCATGTAGCTATAGCACATGAGTATTTGTTGCTATTCTATGAATATATTCCAATTTATGCTATGGATGAACAATGGGCATTTCATTTGAATTTCATGTTTTTCTTATATTTTTGGTTGTGAGCCTAGCCTTTAATGGCTGAGCCATCTCTCCAGTCCCAGGTTTTTTTCTTAACAAACAGGTTTTGCATGTCTCATGATTTAAGACTTCTTCCTGATGGTCCTTAATCTTACTAATGTGTTGACATTCCCAAGCTGCATTTGATTATGTTGGTGCCTGAATCCTCACCCTCACAGATTCTGATTTGGTTGCTGTCTCAGGGTTTACTGCTGTGAACAGACACCATGACTGAGGCAACTCTTGTAAGGACAACATTTAATTGGGGCTGGCTTACAGATTCGGAGGCTCGGTCCATTATCATGGTGGGAACATGGCAGTGTCCAGACAGGCATGGTGCAGGAGGAGCTGAGTGTTCTACATCTTCATCTGAAGGCTGCTAGCAGATACTGACTTCCAGGCAGCTAGGACAGGGCTACTAAAGCCCTCGACCACAGTGACTCACCTACTCCCACATGGCCACACTTCCTAATAGTGCCAAGCATATGCAAACTATCACAGTTGCTCTGGGCATGTGGACTTTTAAGCAAAATACCTCCAGATTCCCAGATAGACATGTAAAAGTGAAAAGGCTGCCCTAAAAAGGGTTCCTCGTCTCCATGTGCACTCCCATTATGCAGATTTTGACTTAGTACATCCATGATGATTTGAGACTACACATTTCATAGAATCTCCCAGATGATATTGGTCCACTGCCAAGAGTGGAGTACAGCTGAGTCTTAGGGATGTGCCTGCAGCCCCACTAGAGCTATGCCAACTCATTTTTGAAAGCCAGGGTGCAATGTCTCCTCTCCACATTGGATTGGAGTTCTAGACTTCACCACTTGTATCTGACTTGGTGAATTTTGTCTAAATATTAAATATTATATCCCTGATCACTCAAGAGAGAAGAATATTTCAAAAATCACACGGGACATTTGACAATTTTCTATTGAGAGGGAAGGTATCCTTTGGGCTCAGAACCCCAAAGACCAAGTTGTCAGACTAAGTTCTCAGTACAAAGGAGATGTCTTTGCCCAGAGGGACAGAGGACAGGGATAAGGGACAAAGACAGGAGGTAGAGGATGAGAGAGAAGGAGAAGGGAACAAGAAAGAGGGATAAGGGGCATTTGTCCTAAAGTGGGTCAAAGGACTGGTTAGAGAAGAGACAGATGTGGTCATTAGGAAAATGCTAGTTTATAAGGGTAAGGGTGCATGGGGAAACCCTGTGTTAGGATGAGGTGTTTGATTCTAATGGCATGTTAACTAGGTGAGCCAAAGGAGACTTTTGATTGCTGGGCTTTAATACTTAAAGAGCTGAACCTTGGTAGTTAGCCTCGGGAGGAGGAAGTGGCCAAATAAGGGAATAGGGATTTTGAGGGCTAACTTCAAGAATGTAATCTTAGGATTTTAGCAAGGGAGAGGGAATCAGGGAGAAGGGCAGCCCTGCCAGAGCTATGCTTGCCACACTCAAGCTGGCTAAAATCCCTTCGTACACAGGGAAATTGTCTGTCTGAGGTCCTTGCCTAGTCACCTGGTAGCTTCTTTTTTCATAGTAATTCCTCATTAATTCTAGGTACAACTCCTTTATTTAGTTTATGTAAATATTCTCACTCAGTTGTCCATCAGAGGAAATGCACTTTGTAAGCTCCATGCCTCAGAGGCGTCTCCATTGGCACACTAGTCCCTGGTTAGGAAGGATCCTCGTGAGGTGCACTTAGACCCCTCCTGTGTCCCAGGTTCTCAAGCAGCTTAAGAAAATCTCAGGCAATGGATAGATTGATGAGACTAAGTGATTACTCTTCAAGCCACATGTTGTCTGCCACTTTAGAGGTGACTTCTGCCCCTTTCAGTAAAAACCCCAGGCTGTTTCTTAGAACCAAGACCATCTGACATATAACTAATGTATAGAAAATGTATAATACGGTCTTTTAAATATTTTTTTATTTTATATGCATGAGTGTTTCTGCCTGCATGTTTGTCTATGCACCATGTGCATATTATTACCTGCCAGAGGTCAGAAGAGGACACCAGAACCTCTAGAACTAGACTTGCAGGTGCTTTGTGAATTGCTATGTGGGCACTGGGATTCAAACCCAGATCCTCTAGAAGAGCAGCCAATGTTCTTAAGCTTTCTCTCCCACTCCATATATAATCTTTTAATCAGATCTTAGAGTGATTGACATACCAGGTTCAGCATTTTGCCTCTCACTCAGAGAACACATTCTGACACTCTTGTTCTGGGGGTTCAGTGATATCTTAGTCAGGGTTTCTATTACTGCGCAAACATCATGACCAAGAAGCAAGTTGGGGAGGAAAGGGTTTATTCAGCTTACACTTCCCATATTGCTGTTCATCTCCAAAGGAAGTCAGGACTGGAACTCAAGTAGGTCAGGAAGCAGGAGCTGATGCAGAGGCCATGGAGGGATGTTACTTACTGGCTTGCTTCCCTGGTTTGCTCAGCTTGCTTTCTTATAGAACCCAGGACAACCAGCCCAGGAATGGCACCACCCACAATGGGCTGGGCCCTCCCATCCTTGATCATTAATTGAGAAAATGCCTTGGCCGGGCATCGTGGCATATGCCTTTAATCCCAGCACTTAGTAGGCAAAGTTCAAGGCCAGCTTGGTTTACAGAGTGAGTTCCAGGACAGCCAGGACTACACAGAGAAACCCTGTCTCAAAACAAACAAACAAAACAAAACAAAACCCAAAACAAAAGAGAAAATGCCTTACAGCTGGATCTCATGGAGGCATTTCCTCAACTGAAGCTCCTTTCTCTGTGATCACTCCAGCTTGTGTCAAGTTGACACAAAACTAGCCAGAACAAGCGATGAACAATTTACACATTCTTTTGGAGCTTATTCTGATAGAAAAATGGCAATAAACAATGGAAAAATCAAAATCCAATGTTGAGTGTGATATGCACAATGAACAGAACACTGGGAAGAGAGGAAGGCATCCCATCTTTTAGCATCTGAGGGTAGAGTAGTGGATTGACAGGCATGTGTGGAGTCTGTTACCTCAATCAGCATTTCAGTCCCCACCCTGCAGCCAGCTGTCTGTGGAAGGCATGCTTTTTAACCTCTCTGTGGTGTTCTTCCTTTGGTAAGCAACTTAGAATAGCACTATCTTCCATCTATCTGAAAGCTAAGAATGTCTTCAGACAGCATCTGGGAGCAGTGGCAGAGAGCTTCTGGCTTTGCTCTAACCCACCTCTTGGATGTTCCTGCCATGGCATTTGAAAAGTATCTTGACTGCAGTTTTGTTTTGTTCTGTAACTATAAAACTACATTACACTCTTTGAACATTAGAACATTAGAATCACTAACGTAGGCAAGTCCTTGGAAGTCCTTGGTCTGGGAATTCCCTAGTATGAATGAGATGGACCACAATTCCAAGAGAGAAGATGGGATGATAAAGAGGACGGAAGGAAGAAGTAACTGCAGCATCCTAGAACCCACTTCTCTGACCACAGTATGTAGATGGAGGATATCACACTGTCACCTCCAGCAGCCTTGCCACCACGGAGTGAAAAGCCCTCCAGAGCCTCACCTCAGGTACTCAGATCCACCTGGTGCCTTGAGAACCCACAGAAAAGAATTTTAGGTCAAGTCAGAGTGAAGCAAAGTCAGCAATTTTGTTGGTTATTAGAAAGGACAGCTGCACTTTCAAGGAGTCCAGGGCTGATGTTGGGAGGAACCTATCTAATAAGTGCTTCCTTCAGAAATGGCTTTTGCAGTTTTGTTGTTTAAAGGAGGTAACATATAATAAAGGCTGATGGAGAGAAAGAATATGTTGATTTGCTTATTTCAGCACAAGAAGGCTTTAAACAAGTATTTTATTTATTTGTCATATGACAGTGAGTATGGAGGTCAGATATCTACTTGCAGGAGTTAGGCTTCTCTTCTCCTTCCACCATGTAGGACTCAAGGATTGAACCAAGACCACCAGCCTTGGCAACAGTTGCTGTTTCCCACTGAACCATTTTTTGAGCCACAGGAATGTTTTGTGTGTGTGTGTGTGTGTGTGTGTGTGTGTGTGTGTGTTATTGTGGGGTGACATAAGAGTAAGCTTCCTGGGCAGGCTTACATATGAAGAAGAAGACTGTAACAAATAAAAGGACATGGATAGATAATTAGAAATTGAACTATTTTTGCTGTACCTAGGTCATGCAGAGGTTAGACCATGGTTCAAGAGCTGTGTAGTATCCTCTAGCCAGCAGGCTACGTAAGCCAGATCTCCACAGGTAGGTGAGTGACCCTTTTCCTGTCTCATGTCCCATCCACCATTCCATGTCATTCTAGCTGTGACTCTGAAATGCATATAAATGCTGTAATAAACCAGGCTGTAATCTTACTTTAAGGTGTCCTTAGATCCACTGGTTACTTACTGTCCGTGTGAATCCTGTCACTGCCCCAGTAGAGATACTCAGACTGAATTCTGGGCCAGCAGCAGCCGCTTCACTGGCACTTGGGAATGCAGAAGGCCAGTTCTTGGCCCCACTCCAGGCCGACTGACTGAGAGAGTCGGGGCTGGACTGGGCGTGTGGGCTCGAGGATGGACTGTGTTTGTTTTCCACTGATTTAATTTCATCCACAGTGAATCTGAGAATCACTAAACCAGATTATTTTCTATCTCATTACAAACGGGGTTCTCTGGAGCATTGATGGCTCTTGAAAGTCTCTGGTGACTATTCTTAGAAAGAAAGACACACTGTTCTCTGGTCATAGAAAGAGGAACGAGAAGAACTGGTTTTTCATTTATCGATTTAAATGATTTACTCTTTGACAATTTTATATGTGTAAATATACATGCTGGTCACACTTGTCACTTCACCCTCTCTTATCTGCCTCCTCTTTGTGTCGTTTTTGCTTTGCTCATATTTTGTGACATCTGGGTTTTACCAGGACCTCCCTGTCTGGTACAAGTGTAGAGCTATCCTCTGGAGAGTACATAGCTCACCAATGGTTGCACTACTGGTGACAAGGACTGACTCTTCCTATCCCTGAAGCCATCAACTGCCAAGAGCTCTCTGGAATGGAGCTTGGCCCCATGAGCCTCTCTCCGACCCAGGACTGAATACTGACAGATGGGATTTTGTGCAGGTAACTAGCCACACCTGTGAGTGCATGAAAGCAATGGCCATGTCATGCTCAGAAAATAGGGTTTCAAGGCCTTCCTCCACACAATCTGGCCCTTATGTTATCTCCTCCCCCTCTTCAGGGATGCTCCCCGAGCCTCGGCAGGGCTAATATGAATGTTCCATTGGGACTGAACGCTCAGAGGGCTTATTCTCAGCACTCATGCATCTTTGCACTAACCACCATCATCAGCTGGTGGTGTAGAGCTGGTGTTTAGAGCTATTTAAACAAATGATAACAAATACTGGTGTGGATTTTGGGCGGTGGTGAACCCTTAAATACTGTATATGGGAGTGCAAATTGGTGCAGGCATTATGAAAAGGAGTGTAGGAGAGATGGTTCAGAGGTTAAAAACACATACTGCTCTCACAGGGAATTCAGGTTCGGTTCTCAGCACCAACATGATGGTTCACAACCTCCCATAATTCCAGTTCCAGTGTCTCAGTGACAGGGAACCTCAGTAGAGGCTCCTGGAAGCCAGCCTATGAGTAGTATCACCCCGTCTATGTTTTCTACAGGTCTGTTATTCCTGAGAACCCTCTCCTAAGAGATTTTCAAGTCTGCATCTGAGCCTAGTACTTTGCTGCTATCCTTAACCCTTCCCTTGCTTAGCTCCAGATGTACAGAACTGGCCTCTTCATAGCATTCCTCATGCCAAAAGCTGGGTTCAGTCCACTTGGGACATCTTGAGATTCACAGGGATTGACAAGTGTCATAAATACACCAATTGTATCATGCAGGTGAGAAACTGCAGGTGGCCTCATACACCAGCACGCCAGCAGGGCCCTAAGGGCCATAGGATATCAGTCTAATGCTATTGTTTATGTAAGTTATATTTATTGTAGGCCAGCCAGAGGGAAATAAGTTACCCAAGATTGATGGGTAGGCAGTTTAAGCAAAACTTGTTCTCTTGGGAGTGCTTAGTGTGTGCAAGCATGCATGGTGTGTGTGTGTGTGTGTGTGTGTGTGTGTGTGAACCTATGTGTGGAGGCCAAAAGTTGATGTCCACTTTCTCCTTCAGCTGCCTCTCTACCTTCTTTGTTTGAGGCAGGGCCATTCTCACTGACCCTGCAGGCTCACTGATTGGCCTGACCAACTGGACGGTAAGTCCACGGGTTCCTCCTATTTCTACCGCCTTTACTGCATCAGCATAACAGGCATGCACTGCTGTGCCCAGCTTTCTATGTGGCTGCTGGGGATACACACTCAGGTCCTTATGCTTGCCCAGCAAGCACTTTACCAGCTTAGCCATCTTTCTGGACCCTCTAGAGCACACTTTCTTTGCTTTCAGAGAAGGAACAGGGCTTTACAGCACCTAAAATCCAGTATGATGCTGTGTCAGCAGTGAAATCATGAGGAGTGTGAGTGCCACCTCAGGCTATTTCCACATCTTCTTCTTCTTTCTGCAAGAATGGCAAATATTTTGCTTACACTTTATGTACCATACTAAGGCTTCTCTCTCTCTCTCTCTCTCTCTCTCTCTCTCTCTCTCTCTCTCTCTCTCTCTCTCTCTCTTTTCCTGTTTTTTTTGAGACAGAGTTTCTCTGTATAGCCCTGGTCCTGGAACTCACTCTGTAGACCAGGCTGGCCTTGAACTCAGAAATTTGCCTGCCTCTGCCTCCCAAGTGCTGGGATTAAAGGTGTGCTCCACCACGCCCGACACTAAGGCTTCTCTTTGGGAGGATTGTATGAATCCATCTTAGGGTTTTACTGCTGTGAACAGACACCATGACCAAGACAATTCTTATAAGAACAATATTTGAGGTTGGTTCAGTTCATTATCATCAAGGTGGGAACATGGCAGCATCCAGGCAGACATGGTGCAACAGGAGCTGAGAGTTCTAACTGTTCATCTGAAGGCTGTTAGCAGAATACTGACTTCCAGGCAGCTAGGATGAGGGTCTTAAAGCCCACACCCACAGTGCCACACCTTCTACAGAATCCTTGTAGAGAAATGTTGTTGTTTGATGTAGCGTCTACTTGGGTCATCCCTGTGCTAATTTCTGGTCAGAGATGGGGTAATATGGATCACTATTCCAGACTCACAGCTGGAGAGGAGGAGATGGACAAGACACGCATGCACACATGCATACATGCACACCTCTGGGATTCTATAAGGACCTTCTACAGGCCTCTACTGAAGCAGCATAGAAAGACAGGGAGGGGGGAAAAGGGGAACACGGGAAGAGAAAGCACTCCTCACCCTTGAGTATGACTGAGAGTCAAGAATTCCAGCACAAATGATAAAATGTGCTTTGAAGAATGCCTACACAGAGACAACATCCTCTCTCTATAGAAATGTTTTCAAATAAGAATGGCAAAAATGTACTGCACCGTGCTTCAGGTCTACATACAAACAGATTTCATTCCCAGCATGAAACCACTAGGTTTCCAGGAATTTTACAAACAAGACTATGCATTTTTATTTACAGTAAGAACATCTCAACTTCTCCTGTAACTCTTGTGACCCAAGGATTTTTTACTTTATCAGTTGTAAACTCAGCCAGTGCACCTCAGCAGCCACCTATGATAGCCTTTAAAACTTCTCAGCAATGCTGTGAGGTGCGACTTCAGAAGCCACAAAAATCAGATACATGTCTGCCATTAAAGTCAACTCTCCCTGGAGAAGCTCATTCCCACACTTGCTCTGCCTTGTCTTTTCTCTGAGTGTCTCTCTTTCTGTAATGCCACTCTTTTTTTTTTTTAATCCTTTTTTTTCCTAAGATTTATTTATTTATTATATGTAAGTACACTGTAGCTGTCTTCAGACACTCCAGAAGAGGGCATCAGATTTCATTACGGATGGTTGTGAGCCGCCATGTGGTTGCAGGGATTTGAACTCTGGACCTTCGAAAGAGCAGTCGGCGCTCTTAACCACTGAGCCATCTCGCCAGCCCTGTAACACCACTCTTAAATATATGTTAAAAGCTCCACCCAATAAACTCCAGCTCTGCTTTATACTGGGTCATCCTGAAGTGCTTTTCTGATGTGAAGTCAAGAATCTCAGCTCTCCATGGAAGTTTCTGAAAATAACTTATCAAGCACACTGGTGGCAGTGTGCAACTGTGTCCCCAACTTGAACTCCATGGCCACTGACACCAGGAGAATTCAGGATGGGGAGATAAGAATATTTCTCTAGGGCTGGAGAGATTAAGTGGTTAAGAGCACCAACTGTTCTTCCGAAGGTCCCGAGTTCAAATTCCAGCAGCCACATGGTGGCTCACAACCATCTGTAATGAGATCTGATGCCCTCTTCTGGTGCATCTGAAGACAGCTACAGTGTACTTAGATATAATAATAAATAAATCTTTAAAAAAAAAAAGAATATTTCTCTAAATAACAGTGACATTTTGGGTAGGTATTGAGAGTGGCTTCATGCTTGCCAGACAATGAATGTGACATGAAATTGTGTGTGTGTGTGTGTGTAGTTTCCTTATCTTCCCACCCCTCAAATTATCAATAGTACCAAACAAGAAATCATGCCAGACATATGGCTAATCAAGTAAAAGAGCTTTCCTTCAAGCCTGATAATCTGAGTTCAATCCCCATGACCCCCATTGTGGAAGGAGAGACTCCTAAAAGTTGTCTCTGTCCTCCACATATATGTCATGACATATATACACATGCCCACGTACCTTAAAACATAAATGTATAAAAATTTGAAAAAGGAACAGTAGTTGCACAACCTTATGAATCTACTAAATACTGCTGAATGCACACACACAGAGGGCGTCATATTATTAGCTTCTTATGCACCATCTAGGTCATTTATATCCAGAAATAAATAAGAATTTGTAAACATACATTTTCTTCCCGTGTCTGCAGAGCTGGTTGTATTCATTTAAATTTTTCGTTTTATTTAAAGTCACTAGAATTATTATTATGGGGGCTAGATAGTTCAATAGCTGAGACTATATACTGCCTTTCAGGGGACTAGAGTTTAGGTCCCCACACCCATGTCAGGCAGCTCACAACTCCCCAAGAGTCCAGCTCCAAGGAATCTGGTATTCTCTACTGGACTCTGTGGGTACCTGTGTTCATGTGCATATGCACACAGACATAGACACATGTGACACCATTAAAGATAATAAAAATAAGTCTAATAAAATAATAATATTTTCTCTCTCCTTTTGTTCTCTCTCCCATCTCTCTGTTTCTGTGCCCCCCCTGTCTCCCTGTCTCTCTCTGTCTCTCTCTCTTAGATGTAGTTTTACTCTGCCACCTGGGCTGGTCTTGCGTTTGCAGTTCTCCTGCTTTAGCCAAGTAGCAGGGATAACAGGCATGTACCTCTGTGCTTTTTTTTTTTTTTCAGACAGATACACAATACTCTATCCTGTGAATTAACATCTCTAACAACTCCAGTTACATTGTAAACATTAAGTGGCTCGCTTTGCTACAATTATTAGAAATAGAGCTGCAGGAGTTGGGGGCATGGCTCAGTCAAGCACTCACTGGCCATGCAAGCATGGGGACTTAGGTTCATGAGCCAGGAAAGCCTGGTGTACACAGGAGACCCTGTCTGGAATAAAATAACAGGCAAGGGCTGATACCTCAGGGTGTCCTCTGACCACCATACTAACACTGGGATGCATTCACACTCACACAGACCAATATGCACACACACACACACACACACACACACACACACACACAGCTGCAGTGTGAATCTGGTGCTAATCATTTTCACATCATATCTGTAGGGCAAATTCCTGAAGGTGGAATTACTAAGTGAAATGCTATGTACATTTCATAAGCCTTGTCAAACTGTCCTCGCATATTGCACGGACACGGGCTCATGTCAGGAAGGAATGTGAGAGTCTGTTCTCCACCCTCACTGCCTAGCACCGGCAGAGGTACCATCAGATGTTTGAGTTTTGCTAACCAGAGTATTTGCAGTTCTTTATTAATGGGCAAAGTGGAGCATCCTTTCAAGAATTTGCACCTCCTCTTTTTAAAGCTACAGCATATCTGTGGAAGTCAAAAGATGACTTGGGGGAATTGGTTTTCTCCTCCCCCCATATAAATGTTGGGATTGAAGCTCAGGTTGTTAGGCTTGATGGCAGATACGTTTACCTGCTGACATCCCTACTGCATTCACACTGTCTGCCTTTTCTTTTTGTTTGTTTTGTTTTTCAAGATAGGGGTTTTCCATGTAGCACTGGGTGTCCTAGAACTCACTTTGAGAACCAAGTTGGCCTCGAACTCACAGAGATCCCCCTGCTTCTGCTTTCTACGTGCTGGGATTAAAGGCATGCCCGCCACTGCCCAGCTCACATTGTCTTTCTAAGAAACTTTTATTCGTGTGCTCATTCATTCATAACCAGTCATGCCCGGTTAGGCTGGCGGATGTAGGAGTTACTGCAGGTAGACGGGTGCATCCAAGAGACAGCCCAGGACACGCACTATGGTAGAGAAGGATTTTGAGCTATGGAGCCAAAAGTTGCACAATTATCTATATTGATGCATTTCTGCATTTCTCTCTGTAACATACATGGGCAAAGGTTTGGCTGTATGCTGAAACTAACAGAGATGGGATTGATTAGCAGAGTCTTTCCTCCTTTGTATTTCAATTCATTTTCAAGCTTTGGCTTTGCTTATTTGGGATAAGCCCTCAAATAGCCCAACCTGGCCTTAAACTATCTGTCTTAGGCTTCTATTGCTGTTTATAAAGACCATGACCAAAGGCAACGTGGGGAGGAAAGGATTTATTTGGCTTCCTGATCACAGTCCACCATGAATGAAAGTCAGGGCAGAAACTCAAGGCAGCCATCTAGAGGCCAGAATTGAAGCAGAAACCATGGAAAAACACTGCTAACTAGCTGGCTCCCCTTGACTTGTTCGGTTTCCTTATTTGTTCATGCCAGGACCACTTGCCCTAGGATAATATCAACTACAGTTGGCTGGACCCTCCCATGTCAATCATTAATCAAGAGAATGCTCTACAGACATGCCTACAGGCCAGTATGATAGGTGTTTTCTCAATTCAGGTTCTCTCAGAGGACCAAGCTCATGTCTACAACTCACCAACATCCATATCTATGGAGCTGAGAAGGGCCCTGGGCTCCAGATTCTCTTTCCTCCACCTACTAATCTGAATTACAGGCCTGAGCTACTGTGCCTGGCTTTTACAAACATTGTATACTGTAACTGTCTACATTGTAAACTGGTTGGTACATTGTAACCAGAAGCTAGGTGAAACCCCTCCCACTGGGTCCATTTTCTGAAAAAAAAAAAAATTTTTTTCTTGAAAATAGGAAACACATAGAATTTTTTTTCAATTAGGAAAAGAATATACTCAGCACCAGCTTATGTGTATTCTATATCTACTTCTTTCTCTGTGGTGGTGACCAGCTCAAGGGAGAAAAGTAGAAATCCACTTAAACAGCTCCTGAAAGGTTGACCAGGGTCCTAGGACTTCCTGTCCCAAATTCTTGCCAGATGTGCCCTACTGGGCAAGCTCCTTGGCCTTCAACAAAACAGGAATCTAGCAACCCGAACTTGCTAGAAACCTGGCTTCAGGATGCAGACCTCAGAATGTTCTTTTCCTGGCGCCAGCTTCAGGCTCTGTGTCCAAGGGTGACCCCTGTTGGTGGCATTGCAATTTGCTCCTTTTCCCTGCTTGAGCAGTTCAGTCTCTGGGGATATAACACAAGGCTCACTGCTTTGCTTGTTTAGTAGAACTCTCAAGGTCTAGCGGCAACTCATGCAGCCTTATCCTGCTTCTTGTTTCTGATGGTTTTCTCAGTACCTAGAGGAGAAGTCAGGGAAATCCCAGGAAGTCAGATTTGGAGAACAGGGCTACAGGTGTGGACAGTCCTTCAAACTGTGCACAGGTGTGTATGGATGGTGGTAGCGTTGGTGGTCAATAGGTGAAGAGAGGTGACCTTTGTTTTAAGGGATGGATGTGAAATATGGCTGCCTGGTCAGATTAAGGCAGTTGGTGGAGCAGGGCAAGACACATCACATCCTGTATCACATCCTACAGGATGAGGTCTAAGGGCTGAATATTCCAGGAAGGTGGTAGGAACTCAGTGCAGGTCTTGGAGGCTGGGTGTGACGCCGTACACCCCCAGCCAAGAGCACCACTGATCCCTCTGGGGATCCTGGCAAGAACTTGAAAGCTATCAGTTCATTTTGCAACTAGCCCCCATCTCTGCATTTATAAGTCTTGGATTTAGAGAAGTGTAGATAGGAAATCCATCAGGTTCACATTGCTGGTAATCCATCCCAAAAGAATTACCCATCATACCCTGCGGGTTACAAAGGACTGGGTAGAAGTGCTGAGTGGATGTGGCTGGAGAATCTGGTTTTAGACATGTGGAGCCTGTCTGTAATTCATCAGCATTGCTTCTTCCACCCCAGGCATGAGCCAATGATAAAGAAAACTGGATGCCAGAGAAATGAGCTGGACACTCTGCATCTTGGAGAAAGCATGACAAAGCACTTCCCAGAGCCCATCCCTTAAGCAGGAGACTACTACTCATCTCTGAGATGCCTGTGAAGATGAGCTCCTCTCTTGCTTTGCAGCCTCTGGTCTGTGTTCCACTGGTGGGAGAAGGAGCCCCAGTGAGGCTGATCCAAGCACAATGCCCAGTTACCTGCTCCTCATTGTTTCTGGGCCTGGGGAATGGGTTCCTTAAGAAAGGGATTCAGCAAGTATGCATACTGCAAGGGCTGGATAGGCACTTTATAAGGAGGTAGGTCTCAGTTTTATTCTGCTAGAAAGGGAGAGCAAAGAAAGGAAGCCTGCCACCAGACCCTGTTGATGGTATGCTTGGAGTTCAAAGACAAACGGAGACTCTTGATCCTTGGTTCCAGCTTTCTAGAGAAGATCTGGAGGTGGAGTGCTGTGCTTCCCTGGTTCCAACACATGCTCAAAGACTGCTGCCCAGAGGACCTAGACAGGGGCTTCCAAAGTCTCTGCCATAGACTGGCCCTAAAGCCTGCATTGAGATTCCTAAAGCTGGTGGGCACTTCCTGGAATGAAGATCCTCTCGCACAGCAGTGAGCATAGGACATTGGCAGGCAGGAAGAAAGAAATGTATACTTGAGAACTCTCATTAACCAGAGGAGGGAGCTGAGCAATAAGTCTCAAAGAGGGACAGAATATAGAATTGCAACCAAAGCTGTCATCTTAGAATTAAAATGAAATGGAAAAAAAAATCCCCAGGACCTTTCACCCTTTTTGCCAGGCTCAAAGTGGGTAGGTAAGGAAGCTGGTGCTCAGGGCACCCAGTGTTGAGGAGATGCTAGATGCTCTGGGTGGACTTAATTATTCCTATGGCAGAGGATAACTCACTGGTGGCACTGTCTTGTTTTGACCTTTGAGAACATTGTCCTGTCTAGGCACAGACTACATGCAGGATAGCAAACACTTGCTATGACTTAGTACCCACAGAATCTCACTGAAATCCTCTCTCCAGGCTCATGGGAGCCCAATGGTGAAGTCCCTTGTTTATGGTCAAGTAACTGGCATGTGCAGAAAACTGACACATGTGAAGAAGTAACTCTACCATCCTTGTGTGTGTGTGTGTGTGTGTGTGTGTGTGTGTGTCCCCTGAGGCAGAGGTCAAGCTGCTTGGAGTGTTATTTGTTTTTGAGACCGGGTATCTCTATTTTACCCGGACTGGCCAGTAAGCCCCAACAAACCACCTGTCTCCACCTCCCCAGCGCTGGAATTACAAATTAGGGCTATCGCCCACCCAAGGCCTTTTTATGAGGATTCTGGGAACTGAACTCTGTTTTTTCAAACCTGTAAACATCTTAGTGGCCACCTCCCTAGCCACTTTTTTTTTTTTTTTATAAACACTTTATTGCACGTTTCAAAGATCTATTACTTTTTAAATTTCTTTTTTTTTTTGATTTTTAATATTTTTATTACATATTTTCCTCAATTACATTTCCAATGCTATCCCAAAAGTCCCCCATAGCGCCCCCCACTTCCCTACCCACCCATTCCCAGCCACTTTCAAAACAAGATCTTCTCTAAGAGACCTCTAGATCTAGGCGATCCTGGATTCTGTTGCTATGTTGGCTTACAAAAAGGGTTACGGGTTTGAAATCTAACAGCCTGAACGTAGAGTGGTGGCGACTCTGTCAAAGTCTCTTTTCCTGGCTGTCTGTCCCTTGGGGAGGCCACTGGATGCAAGCTGCGCTTCCATCACTAAGCCCTCGGAGGTCCGCAGCTTTCGTCCTAGGCTCCAGCGCCCTCACCTGGTGGCTGCGGCTTGTCCCGGCGGCGGCTCTCGGGCTCAGGTCTGCGGCTCCCGGAGCGGCCGCCAGAGCCCGCCCGGGTCCGGCCCCGCAGGCCGCCCACCGCGGTGAGTGGGAGGACGCTGCCCAGAGACAGGGGTGGGACAGAGGGGACGGGATGAGTGCGGGCGCCGGGGGCTCTGGTGGGGAGGAGTCAGGCCCGGAAGGCGACTATAAAAAGCGTCGGCTCGGGCTGGCAGCTCCGAGCTAGCTACTAAGCCAGTGAGCGCGCGGAGTGGAGCGAGGAGCGCCTTCTGCGCTGAGTGGCAGTGGTCTGGTGCTGCCGGAGCACTGTGCCGAGTGAGGTCGGAATCTGCACCCCACTTTCCGCCAGCTCCCGTCCCACTTGCTTACGCTCAGGAGCTCAACGCGTGGGATCAGATACTAGACTACGGGATGCTGCCCTCCAGATCCCCGAGGCGTGGCAGGGTCTCGGTCATCAACCTGAGGTAAGAGGACCGGCGCTAGGGCGCGAGGGCTGCTTGGGTTAAGCTATGGGGAGGAGAGAAGACCGGATCCCACATTCTCCCCTCTGTTAGGTAGAACGTTGCCCTCCATCAGTCTGATTGTCCAGCCTATTATTCTATGCTGTCTACCACTGTCTGTCTGTCTGTCTGTCTGTCTACCTGCCTGCCTGCCTGCCTACCCATGAATATATTGGTGGGCACACGCCCCCGCCACGGTCCTTCGTCTCTGAAATATTTACAAACCTCAGGTGTTGGGGACACCATCGTCCAGGAATGTATTCGACGGGAGGTGGATTTCTGTTTTGCTTAGCTTGTGCCCCTGTGAATGGCACCAGATGTTCACACAAACAACAGTGTCTCATCGAAGAGAGACGGCCCCTAGGCAGGTATCGCAAGGAGCCCGGTGCAGGGAACGCGCTTACCCTGTGGCTAATGGTGAGCTTCGCAAGACTGTACCTTGTCGCTACCACGTAGGCAAGGTCTCCTGGGTTCCCTAACCTGCCTCTGCCCTCCCAGTGATACGCTGGCACCGGGCTGGAGGAGATGATCTGATGTTAGACGACCTCGGTGGCCTCTGCTGTTATTTAAACAAACACTAAGCCTGGCAGCGCTGCAGGGACATTTGGTGGCCCCTAGCAACAGACAGCATCTGCAAGAAGGGTCTCGCTAGATTGACAGAAAAACCAAGGTCTCCATAAGCCACAAGACTGAGTTGTCCACGGTTCTCAAGCTCTCCGCTCTGGTTCGGTGACATCTCGGAATGAACCCCAGAGAATCCTTGTGCTCTTGACCAGAGCGTTGTGCCGGTGTTCCCCAAGACTGGACATTCTACCCGCCCCAGGTCTGAGGTTCTCAGTCCTGCTCCGAGCAGCCAACTCTGCTCACAGGTAAGACCTTCTCTTTAAAACCAAGCTTTTGATGTGAGAGCCACGGCTTGGCAGAAGCCTGTCCGGGAGACCGTGAGCCAGGGAATCATTTCCATCTCCGCGGTCTGGAGAGGGACCCTAAGGCGCGCCCGCGGGCGGGGAATAGGCTGCTCCGCGTGCCCAGGCTCGGCGCCACCATGGACAGCTCCCAGCTACTTCCGCCACTCGGGGCCTGTGGCCCTGAGTCTGGTGTGTTCAGGCACCTCCCTCACTGATTAAGGTGTTCAGACACTAGGAAGGTAGAGAGGGACTAACAGTCTTGGGGACCTAGGCATTTTTTCTGGAGGCACTAACCACTCAGGAGGGAGCCTACTTTGCCGGAGGCTGTGGTTTTTTACCAGGTCCCAGCAGAGCTTGCATCTTTTTCTGTGTAGCCCCTTGATGTCACTAGGGGCTTCCTTTATCCTTATGTGACAACATGGTGATTCCTCAGAGGTGAGACAGGTGTGAAACTTTTGTTATATGACCCAAACAATGAGGTAAAAGTATATATAATTAGATACAGAACTAAGCTGCTTTCAGTGCACAGTGTAAGGTCATTTTTGTAAAATTAAACAATGTAACAATATGATAATGAATCAATACTTTAGTTTCACAGTTTATGAGAGAATGGAGAAAAAAACACATTTAAAAGTTACAAAGGAAGTGTCTGAGTGGGTGTGTAAAGCAGCCATGCTCTTTCTGATCCTAACAGTGTCCTCTAAAGCTGGACTCTTGAGGAAGCTTCCAAAGGCTCCACGTAGCCCAGTAGCTGATGGATGGTTCAAACTGATTACCTGGGAACAGAGTGAGGGATTATGTCCTTCTTTTATTAAGAAATGATACAGGATGGGATCTTTTGTCAGTACTACCTACACTCAAATACAGAAATGTGTGTCCCTTTATTTTAAAAACTGCAAGAAATCAGGTCTTTTCTGCTTGTGACTGAAGCATACATATAGTAAATAGTTACAAAAGGAGAAAGGAAAGGAGAAAGGGAAAGAAAGAGAGAAACAGAGAGCTCTGTGACTTCAGAAAAGTCAATTTTGTTTCCTCCCCTGTAACTGGGGGCAAGCGGAATCTCTTGGTAAGTGGATGAAATCACCAGTATAAGGCAAAGCATTTAAGTCCAGTGCTGAGCACAGAGAACTCTGCTAAAATGATCCAGATTACAGGTGCATTTCCAAGTGCTGCACATTTTTCTGAAATGCTTACCTGCCCCGTGTCCCCTTTCTTAGCCCAGTAACTGGTTGGGAGTGGTTCTACCACCTTGTTATTTTCACATTGGTGAAAGTGCTGAAGGAAGAGACGTGGAAGGATTTTTATGAGAGACAAATCAGTTCACTGCTTCCCTACCTGCACAGCTTGGAGCAAATACTGTTTTTAAAAAGAAGTAGAAGTAAGTCAGTTTCAGCGCTTCGTTGTAGCCCTTTGATCTAGACCAGCGGTTCTCAACCCATGGGTTGTAAACCCTTTGGGGGGGGGGATGAGTCGTGACCATTTCACAGGGGTCACCTCAGGCTATAGGAAAGCACACATACTTACATTATGATTCTTAATGTAACAAAATTACAAAGTTAAGAAGTAGCAATGAAAATAATTTTATGGTTGGGGTCACAGCATAAGGGACTGTACCAAAGGGTGGCAGCATTCAAAAGGTTGAGAACCACTTAACTAGATAATCATTTCTTCCTGATTCTTTTTCCACATGATCTGGTGAGGAGTCTCATTGTCTTTCTGAGGCACAGCACCCTTGGGGTGCAGGTATGGAGGGTCTCCAAGACCTTGTTTCTAGATAGTTCTGGTTAGCTGCAGAGGAAAGACTTTGGTCTTAATCAGACATGGAGTGGTCATGTCGAACACTCTCTGTCATATTTGCGTTTTGCTTAGACGTGACAACCTGGTCAAAATTCTTAGCTCAGGATATTTTGACCCATACTGGAGTTAGAAATGCCCTTAGGTTCTGCATTTTGGAGTTCTAGCTGGTAGGAACCACTAGCCTATGCCACACCACAGAAATTTGGACACTGGACCCATAAGCACACAGCGTTGTAGATAGATCTTTCCCCACAAAGTGTACATGTGCATGTGTCTATTTCTGCCAGCTTCCAGTGCCGATGTGCTCAGATTTCCCTTCTTTCCTTCTCTTACTAGATCAGAGGATTCTTTGTTTCCTTCACTCGAAAGGGATAAAGTTCAGGTGCATCCCACAGATGCTGGGAGTCTCTCCGTGACTCTCCTCAACTGCTGATGTCCCTACAGCAGAAGCCTATTCCCACCTCATGCTGAAGTCTGGGCTGTCTTCTTTGTGCTAGAGTACAGTCTCCCTGTGGCTTCCAGGTAAGAAAATGACTGAACTACTGAACACTCGTGGGAAGTAAGGCCAGCGAGGGGAGGAAGCTGCATGGGTGGAAGGAAGGAGTTCAATGTTAGTTCTGAAGGGTTCTGACTGTGGTAGCCATGTCTGAGTTTCTGGGACAGACAGATCAGATGGCAAGAGTGGCTTTTGATGGGAAAGGCGACTCTAGTTATTCTCATTGGCTCCTTTGAAGCCTGAGACATAAGTGACCCCTTTTAGTCCCATACACTGTTGGCAGATCAGCACATCATGTGGATTAAGTGCACTTTACATTTTATCTGTAGTTCAGAAGACACCTGCTTGCATGGAGGTTGGCTTCCCATGGGGAACAAAGTTATGTTCGTGAGCTTCATTCACAAGATTCCCTAACTGTGACAGTCTGGGTGACATGTATCTTTGTGCATGGTGGTGAATACACACGTATTTGATCTGATCAGAGTAATGTGTTTGCTGATTTTCATCACTGCCAAGGCAGCTCCTGTTTCCTTTGAATGGGGACCACAAGGATCCTGCTCTCCTGACTCTCATTGGCTTGGCAGCTGTTGGGAGTGGGTACTGGGAAGTTCTCAGGGCCAAGTGTTTCTTTCTCTTGTTTTCTCAGCTGCTCAGCATGACCTGCCCCCACCCCCACCCCAAAGCTGTACTTGTTGGAACTTTGCAGATTTGGATAGGGTGGTGGCTGTCATGGTGACTTTTATTAGTCTCCTCACCTTGCTGTCTAGCCACTCCCTTGGGACCATCCTGGCCTCTCTGGCAGGTTTCTCAGTTTTCCCTTTATCTTCTATCTGCCCCAGTGCCAGGCTTTGTTCTAGCCTAGGTCTCTGGCAGGGAGGCTGCTTGCTGAGAAATATCATCAAATATACATTATACTGCTCCGTAGTCCCTCAGTGCCAGGAAACACACTTACCCACCCAGAGGGAGAGGAGTGCCTTCCTGCCCCTGTTATTTTCCAGGGCCTGTCCCCAGACTCTGCTTGGCTTCTCTAGGTTCTGCTTGGCTTCAGGAAGCTAATATGGCTCTCCCTTCCCAGACCTATAAGGGAGGGGTCCTTTGGAAGCTCAGGCGGGCTTTCTCTGCAAAGACTCTCACTCTGAGCAAGAAACACACACACTCTCTCTCTCTCTCTCTCTCTCTCTCTCTCTCTTTCTCTCTTTCTCTCTCCTAGACAGCAGGGCTCCTTGCCTTGGGAACTCACTAAGGCATTCACTTTGAGTCTTCTGCAAGGGCAATGAGACCACAGGGTTACCCACAAGTTTATAGTGTTTTAAACAACTACTTTGGAAAGCACTATGCATTTTTTCTCCATCTGTTGAGGAACTTAGCCGTCAGGCATTTTCTACTGCAGGGAAGTCATCACTAGAGGATGGTGCCTTTGCCATGCAAAACATCGATGGCAAACAGCTAGCTATCTATTCCGTTTCTAGGTAGTACAAGGGGACAGGAAGTCCTGCTTTGAGCTGAGGAGTTTGTGCCCTTGGCACTAGTCTTTATAGCTGCAGGAAATGGGGCTAAGGACATTATGGTGAACATGAAAGTGGGACTCAGACTTCCTTTCATATGGCTGCACTTCTCAGGAAAGATGGAGGCCACTGAAGCATCCCTTGGAGATTAGATAGAAGGTGATGGCAACTGTTATTCTGCTCCCCACCTGGACTGGCAGCCAGACCATGAGCAGGGTCCTTGGCTCTTCCCATCTTCTGCTTTCTTACATTGGAGGAGCATCCTGAGTTTGAGCATGTAAATAAGCTACAGGGAGGCTTGAGAAAGCATGATGAGCTGGCTCAACAGATGGGAGGTGGGCTTGGGAGGCTGCGTTTCTTGCAAGCTTGGGGGGGGTGACTTCTGATTCTCCCATTGACTTTCTGTGATTCCAACTAACTCACTTTGTTGTCATTTAAGTCAATTTCTGATGTCTCAAGTAGATGGACCCAAGCTGGCCCGTGACCTCTTAGTGACCTTATAAAGACCTTTTGAATTCCCGGAGATAATTATGGTCATTCCTAAGCTGTCTTATCAGCAGACTAAATATCTTGAACCCCCTTTCCCTGTCATAATAAATTTCCCCAAGCTCTCTGGACCCAGTTACTTTTAAGTGTAAGATTATTGTGTAAATGGCAATTTATCTTTGCCTGGCAGGAGCATTTGAATGCAATTTTGGTAGCATTAAGAGATCATTGGAGGAATTTCATCTAACTCTGGTCCCAGACAGTGCGAATGCGTGTTTACACTTAAACAATTTTTCTGGACTCTAAAGATTACATTTTTTTCTTAAAAAGTGAAAATGAAATTTAAAGCCCCAATTGTCTTCCTCAGTCCCTCATCCCTGCAAGGATGGGGTGGGTGGCCACAACAAATGCATTCTGGGAGCTGGAGATACAGGTGTGCTCTTGCAGTCTGCCATCCACCACCACAGTCAGAAGCTGGAAATAGAGAACTCTGTGATCATCTGAGTGGTGAGCCCTGGTTTAGCTTCTGGGAACGTAGAGTAGAAGACATGGTCCAAGATCTTGATCTAGAGGAAGGACAGCCATCAAAGCCTTCCGGGATCTTGCTCCAGAGAGTGAGGAGGACCACAAGAGATGGATCACAGGGTGAAGGTTAGGACCAACTGGGGGAACAGAGGAGTCATTGGCTCAGCTGGAGGTGAAGCCAGGAAGCTTCATGGAAATCTAGAAGGGCTAACAGCTCTCTCTCTCTCTCTCCCTTCCCACCCCCCCCCCCCCCCAGGGTTTCCCTGTGTAGCTCTGTTTGTCCTGGGACTTTCTCTCTGTAGACCAGCCTTCAAACTGAAAAATAGATCTACCTTTGCCTCCTGAGTTCTGGGATTAAAAGCATGCACCACTACCTGGCCTAATAGGCATTTTTAATGTAGGCAATGATGGGATTCTAAGAGGGAAGCTCAGAAACATTCCACATAGAAAGAAGGGCACAGAGAATGTTCCAGAAGCAATAACAGTCCTAAATGGCTCAGGTTTTGCATCTCTCAGGTGCATATCTGTCTCAGGGACACAGGACAGGCTCCCTGACATGCCCAGAGCTTGGACTATACCATGAAGAAGAACAAGCCTGCCAAATGGTGGTAGGTCTTGGGGCCTTCTGTCTTTTAGACAAGAGGTTTACAAAAGGACTTTGACTATAAAATGTTTTATTTCTATAAAATCTGACTAAATCCCATTCACAAACCAGATAAAAAGTCTCTGTGGGTAAGAGGGTAGCAGTGTTTGTCTTGAGGCCCATAGAGGTTCCAAACATCCTCTGGGTTCCCAGGGACACAGTTGAAAAGCTTTTGTCTGGGATTTTTTTGTTTTGCTCCAGGCAGCCATATTAATGGCATTATCTTAGTTTCGTTATAGTCTATCTTGCTGTGTCTTTTAAATATTTTGGTGTCTTGCTGTTTTTTTTTAAATGGTGTCTATATGTGTGTGTCATTAATTTTCAAAGAAATAAGACCAGAATTATTTTGTATGTGGTAGCCTAAAGAATACAGAGGAGAAGGCTTGCTATTGGCAAAGGCTCTCTGACAGAAAACTGCAGTTGAGCTCACCATGGGAGGAAGCAATACAGCTGTGAGCTATCTGCAAAAATAGGCTGTTTATTTTCAAACCTGTCAATCAGTATTAAGCCTCCTAAGACATTCATATGTTATAAAAGCTGGAAATAAAGAAAACTGGTTTATTTCCTGGATATAAATTGTTGACACATTCTACAGAAGACCTTGGGTCTCTTTTCATTAATGAAAGGTAGCCAAATTTGAATGCAAAGTGTTTTTGAAGGAGGAGTCTGGGAATGTGAGGCAAGGTGGATAGGTAGGTATGGTAGAGTTTTGATAGAGAGGAAGTTCAAGTTATGGTTCATATGAGCCTTCTACAAAACTCTCTCCTAAGGAAGAAACAGATATCCTGAGTAGGACTCCATTTGAATAGAGCCTGTCCATTCCTGATGAGTGGTCCCAATCACTGAAAGGGGACCTAGAAAGCTACTTCTGGGGCTAGTCTCTTCCAGAATAACCATCTGAATGATTGAAGATGGAAAAAGCAAGTCTTGTTTAGTCCAGAGAACTTAGAAAACACTTCCTTTAGAAGAGCCCCCTAGGTATTTGAGGAACCCTGGCAGAGGCACACAGCACACTGGTGTACAAGTTCCACCAGGCTAAGCATCTATGGTTCTCTGAGGTTCCCTCTGTCCTTTGGGCAGTTTCAGAGAAGGCTGCAGAATAAGGGCAATCAATGGCTCTGCTCTCTGGGGAGCATCTGGCTTTCATCCCACATTGCCACAGCAACTGGAACCCTGCACAAAGATTGGTTCCCAGAGCATGGTGTCTTGGTCTCTCCCTTCTTCCTAGGCTATTCCTTGAACTACACTCAGAGTAGGTCCTGCATTGCCCTAGTGTCTTGACAGAGGTATTCCCTGACTGAAGTTCTCTCAGCCACATGGAGACTAGCTGGGGACAAGTCTGAGCCATCGTAGACACAGGTGTAGAGGCTACTACTTTGCTATCATCAAACTTCACCTCTTCTTCCTCTGCTTTTCTGAGGGGCTGTGGTATCTGTAGGTAAGCCTTGAGGACACTGATGGGCTACCGAGGTAGGCCTGTGTGGTGCTTCTGTCCAACTTTTAGCTTAAGGCATTGCCTTCTTGCCTTTTAAAATAAAAAATTTTGTGTGTATGCATATGTGCATTGTGTGTGAATGTGCATGTACTTATTTGTGCATGCCTGTAGAGGCCAGAGGTCAACATCTTCCTCAGTTGTTTTTTTACCTAATTGTTTTGAGAAAAACCTCTCACTGAACCTGGAGCTTACAGATTCAACTGTGAGTTGGCCAGTGAACTTGTACTGGCCACTCCAGAGCTGGGATTATAGGCACAAGCCACTACTCCTGGGGAGCAAACTCAGGTCCCCATGCCTCCCTGCCCTGTCACCTGCCTCCTGTAGAAGACACTTGTCTTGCTATCTGGTAGGACACTTGTTCCTGGCTTGTCTCTATGCGGTGGGACACAGCTGTTCTTTCTCAAATGAACAGTAGAGATCCGCCCCCAGTGGAGTGTACAGAGAGCAAGCTTGAGTGGATTACTAAGAAATGCTTTTAAACAAGCTGGAGGTTTGTGACAAGCACATTTCAAAGCTGGGTGGCAGGCAATGAGTAATTTGCTCACGTGTTCATTTTCCAAAGGACTGGGTTAAAAAAAAAGAAGAAGAAGACCTCAGACACCATGGCTAAGTACTTTTCCTTTCCTTCCCTTGAAAAATCATGTTGTTTTCTGAGAAACTTAATCCATACATTTCAAATCTATTTCCATGTTACTCAGCAAAAATGTTGCATTTCTCTACTGTTGCTCAGCCCTGAGTGAGGTCACACATTCCTCTTTTGCTCCGACTCATGGACACGGTTCACAGCTGGGTGACTCTACAGCCATCCACTGCACACTAGGAAGCCTATAAACAAGAGGCAAAGGGGGAGAATAATCCACTGTGCTGACCCTATTCTTAGTTAGAATTTTGTTCCTTGATTCTTTGTGGAATGGAATGTTTTGACTAAATTTTTAAATGTTGGATTACAGTAGTATTTATATATTAAGGACTGGGCTTTCTGTTCCTTTTGATGCACACGTGTGTGTGTGTGTGTGTGTGTTGTGTGTATGTGTTGTGTGTGTGTGTCTCTCTCTGTATGATCTCTTTACATTATACCTAAGGTAAGTATTTTACTTGCTTCACCCTAGGCCAAAGTAGCTCAAGCAAGCCTGTGGGAATGCTGAGGGCACTTGTGATTCTGTTGAGATGTGAGACTCTTTGGGACTGGGGCATGAGAGGCACATGAAGCCAGTATAGACTCTGGAAATGAAGTTTCATATTCTCTTTCCCTTTGCTTGCCTGTATGTCTGTATTTTGTGTATATGAGTACACTGTAGCTGTACAGGTGGTTGTGAGCCTTCATGTGGTTGTTGGGAATTGAATTTAGTACCTCTGCTCACTTGGGTCAACCCTGCTTGCTCGGGCCCAAAGATTTATTTATTATTATACATAAGTACACTGTAGCTGTTTCTCTGAAAACAACATGACTTTTCTAGGGAAGGAAAGGAAAAGTACTTAGCCATGGTATCTGAGGTCTTCTTCTTCTTCTTCTTCTTCTTCTTCTTCTTCTTCTTCTTCTTCTTCTTCTTCTTCTTCTTCTTCTTCTTCTTCTTCTTCTTCTTCTCCAGTCCTTTGGAAAATGAGCCCAGGAAGAAGCTGATAGCTGATATGAGGGCCTTCTGCAGATTTTGTTACACTGCACTGTGCCTGTGACTTCTTCCTCTACTCACTTTCTCTAGGGTTGCATGCATCCCAGGCTGGCCTAGATCTCACTGTGTAGCTGAGGATAATTGATTTTTTTTATTCTCCTGCCTCTATCTCCTAAGTACTGAGATTTTAGGAGTATGACTGCAAACCCAGTTTATGTGGTGTTGGGGATGGAATCCAAGGTCCTGTGCATGCTGGGTAAACATTCCACTGATTGAGCTATGACCCTAGTCCATATCCCAGGGATTTCTGTAAAAGTGCTGATGCCATAAGAATCCTTCATTCTGTTCCAGGTAGAATGAAATCAGTTGAAGGGTTTGGGCTTCAAGATGCCCAGATTCATGGTTTCTTCTTACCAAAATGACTTTGCAAAAGCACAGAGGCCTGGCCATGTTGGCAGTGTATATTGGCATCATAGCTTCCAACAGCTTGCTGATGATGTTGACCACATAATTGTGGGTTGTTCATGTGTTGGGGCTTTTCAGGTGGCTGAGGAAGACCTTACATATGATTCAGATTTTAAAATCATAGGGTATGGTTTGTACAAATGGCAGTGTTGCCAACATCTGGAATTTTCTGAGGATGACCATGTGATGAAAGTCTTTTTTCCTTTAAACATAGCCATATACAGTTGCTTTAAATAAGAAGCTATTCTTGACATAGAGACAGAGGTGATGGTTCTTTCAAATCTTGCTTTGCAAGCATAAACTTGAGTCCATGCTCTGCAGAGGTTGCCTGAGGACACTGGTATCTGGGGGACAGAAAGGGGAGAGTCATAATTTGAACAGTGTGCATACATCTCTCACACTATTTGTTGACCATTCTGGAGACTGTGGCCCAGGGGGTTGTGGTTTCTTTTAGCTGGAGGTGATTTCTCTCTCATTATCAATAATGTGATCAATGACCCTTTCCCCCATTCAGAGACAGAATCCCTACCTGGTGCAAAGCAGAGACTTGTGTTCTATTTATTGCCAATGGCTAACATGTAGTAGGAACACACATGGTTCTTGTTAGGTTTCACTGGCTGTCCAAATATCTAGAAATGTGCTCAAGCCTGGACTAAAGGAGGATTCCTGGTGGTTAGAGAAAAGCTAGCACTCCTCAGGAGCTCACGAAACTAGTTCCCAGCTGTCAAAAGGGGTCATTAGCCTTATCTCTGTTAGAAGGGACATATGGCTATGGCTGCATATCAAAGCCCCCACATCAGTGTCCTGGCCCTTCCCTTCTCCCAACTACTCGCCCTTCTTTTAACCTGCTATTCCCTACTATTCAGATACTTTCTTTTATTCTCTCCCCCCACCTCTGCCTTTATTCTCTATCTCTTGCTTTATCGGTCTCTCCACTATTCTTTGCCACTCTCCTGTTTCCTTAGCTCCTGCCATGTCAAGTCTTCTGGCCATATTCATTCTGCTGCTCTGTTCTCTCTAACATCTACAATATAAGCCTTAACCATATCATGCAGTAGTCATGTCATGTATGTCACATCATAAGTTTCTTTACTGCATGCCCCCATACTCTCTTTTTACTTTTCACTTTGGAACAGTGTCTCACTAAGTTACCCAGTCTGGCCTTCAACTAACTTCATAGACCCAGCAGGCCTGTAACTGCCAATCTTCCTGCCTCTCTGCCTCTTGAGTGCCTGGGATTTCAGGCTTGGGCTACCAGGTCTGGTGGTGATAGTTCTTCAATATTTTGCTCTGGGAGTGGGACAAAGCTAGAGACTGCTAGTCACCTTCTGAGATGTCTGTGATCCTGTGGACCTCTGGTCATCTCCATCATTTAAATTACTACCTGGAATTTATTGAGCACTTACAAAGTTTAGATCCAGGTGAAACACTTTATATGCACCACCATATTTCATCTACCTGGCAACTGTGACAAACCTTTGTCCCATTCTGCAGACAGAGGGGACCTAGTGAGGTGACATGATTTACTCAAGATCACCTACTTAAAGGTGGCAGAGTTGAAAACCGGTACCTGGGTTGCATGACCTAAAAGGCGTTGCCCTTGATAATGACAGCTGTTGCTTGGCTCTTGAGCTTTGGCAAAATGTGTTTAGGGGACGGTTATCCTTCTCAGTAGAGCAAGTGGAAAGGAATTGTAACCCCAACGCAGTCACTGTTAAGTGTGGATCTTTTCCAACACCGGAGATTAAGAATATCTTCATTGTCTCTCCACAATGGCGAAGTTCACAGCTTAGCTGGAGAGATAGACAGACAGCCCTCTTACAATCTGGGCTGTAATAGGGTGTGAACAAAGCAATATGGGGTGCCACCGCAGAAGCAGCACAAACAGCTCTTCAGGCACGGCTTAGGCTGCAGGCAATCCTGGATGAACTGATCAAGTCTTAAAGGAGAGCACGGTTTGCAGGCCAGAAAAGACAGGGTCAGGGAGAAGCAAGAGTTTTGGCCACAGAGTTAGAAAATGGGTGTTTAGAAGGGGTCTATAAGTTTCCTAGGACTGGAAATGAGAGCTGAGGGAGGGACAGGTGAAGACCTCCCTTAAAAGCTGAGTTTAAGAGCCTAGCTTTTAACTTCAGAGGCTCTGAATGGAGGAGGGAGTAAACAGGAGCCAGGCATTGGGCCACTGTTCCTGGGGGCAGGCAGCCTAGGCAAGGCTTGTGGTATTCTGGGTAGCCAGTACTTTCCAGAATCCCCATGGTGAGGCTGGCTACTCCAGCTCTGAGCAGACTCACAGACCTGAAGGAAACGCCACTGTCTGGCTTACTCACTGTCACCAAGGCCATGCTGCTCACTGCCTTGCTCCCCAGGGCTTGCTCAGACTACTTTCTTACCCAACTTAGGACCACATGCTCAGAGATGGGACCACTCCATGTTGTCTTGGCTCTCCCACATTAATTTTTAATCAATCAGGAAAATGCCCTATAGTCCTGTCTATAAGAAATCTAGTGGAGGCATTTTCTCAATTGAGCTGCCTTCTTCCACATATGTTTAGGTTTGGGTCAAGTTGACAAACTAACCAGCACAATTTATCAATTGGAAATCACATAAAACACAACCCTAGCACTGTCACCTAAAACCCATGATAGGAGTCTGGATGAATAATTTCTTGGTATTATTAGGTGTCTTTATAATTAATAAATGTAGCCAGGCGTGGTGGCACACGCCTTTAATCCCAGCTCTTGGGAGGCAGAGGCAGGCGGATTTCTGAGTTCGAGGCCAGCCTGGTCTACGAAGTGAGTTCCAGGACAGCCAGGGCTATACAGAGAAACCCTGTCTCGAACCCCCACCTCCACCCCTCCAAGAACACAAAAAACAAAAAACAAAAAACAAAATGAATACATGTAACTTTAACTTGCACACATGTGGTTTTAGGTTGTCTCAATTTTAAAAATAATCAGTTTTATTGCTCTTTAAAGGATATCAAATTCCTTGCTAAATCTTTTTTTATTATTAAGAAATTAAAGAACGTTATGTAGTGTTTCCCTCAATTCTGATAGCTTTGCACAGGAAAGATTCCTAAACATGGAGTGCAATGGGCCAAAGGGCTTGACTACTTCTGATTCCTCTTTCAAGGCATCTCCAAAGATTTATTAAAATCGACACCATCACTGCTTATAACAGTGCCAGGCTCACCAACAGTAAATATTCCTAAAGCTAAAAATTAATTTTAGTGTGTGAAAAATCATAGCTACATTTATTTACTGTTTGCAAACTCATAGTTGTATTTATTTACCACTGGTAAGGTTGAAAATAATTTTCAAGTCCTCTCATCTTATATGTTTACTTATGAGGTGCTCATTTTTTCTCATAACGTCCACAATGCCTGTGAATTTGTAAAGTTCTCTCTTCAATTTTCACCTAAAACATAAAATATGGTACGTGAAGTATTTTCATGTTGCCCAGTCTATCAGTTAGTTGCATCTTGATCTCTGTACCAAGGAACATTCTAGAGCTACCTGATGATCCATGAGTTGATTTTTAAGCTCTTTGGCCTGTCTGGAATTCCTTTCAGCTCCTGGTGCAAGGAGATACGCTAACTCCATTATCCCTTCAATTACTAACCGGTTAGCCCAGCACAATTGTATCGAACAATCTTTCCTTTATCCATTGATTTGTGCTGCCAGGAAGAGTATATTTGATCCAGTTACCAGCATAGATAACTGGAATGCGATAAAGCTAGCTCAGTAGGAATTCAGGCAGACACTTGATCTGACCATCTGGGCCAACTTCAGTGATTGCCTCTGAGCGGGCCAAGCCTGGATATGTCTGGGAGTGAGGGCTGGGGCCAGCCTGCAGTGACTCTGCTCTGAGGGTTAGCCAAGTGAGGATTAGGCTGTGGCGTGCTGGGGCGCTGGCTGCCTAGTGTCGGAGTCATGGAGTCCTTCTGCAGAGTTGGCCCGAGAGCTGTTCCCTAGGTGTCTCATCAACTTTCATCCACGGCCACACACAGTCCTTTCACTTTGTCTCAGGCTTCAGAAGCCGTACTACTTTGCATCAATGACTGTCTCTCAGGAGACAGGGGTTTATGTTGGATTTAATTCACAGATGGTAGAAGAGGCAGCTGGAATCACCACTGTTCTCTCTGTTCTCTGAATGCCTCTGCTCTTTCCAGCCACATGAGGTGTGGTATGTGGTATAGAGAGACATTGTCTCAAAAAACCACTGCGCCTCTCCAAAATCAATCAATCAATCAGTCCTGGGAAACAGGCTTTCATCTCATCTCGCTTTGGAACGTCTTTCTCATTTTCCCATCTTGTTGGACCTTCTTCCTCATTCTGTCATGGGAATATTCTTGAGGGGTCTGCACTAACCATAGTGGTTTTTTTTTTTTTTTTTAATCAGAGCCAGAGAGGAAACTTGCATGATAGTTGACATCCCCACCATGGTCACTCATGTTTGAACTATTTCACTCCTTAGCATGAGGCAAATGCATTGACTTTGCCTCTTTCGATACTTTGTTAATTATCTGTGATAAATTGAGGCTATTCAGTCAGAGGTCTGGGGACCAACAGGGAAGCATCTCACGACTGGGTAGCTTCCTTCTCTCCAGAGTCTGGCCCAAGTATGTCCCCCTTTCAGTTTATATTCTAGTGACACACCAAGACTCTTCATGGCCCTTTGGAGCATATTTTCTCTTCCCCATTCTTCCATGGTGTATGTTCTGTTTTCTCTAACCAGCCACTCAACAACCCATTTTTTTTCTTCCCGGTCCTCTCTGGGCATCATCCTCTCCTCTGCAAGGCCTTCTCAACATTTCTTCTCAATACATGCTATTGCTGTGTAACAAAGCATGCCCCAGGCCAGTGGTTTAAACAACCATATGTCTTCAGCCTGTGGACCGGCTAGCTGGATTAACTGCTATAGACAGGGCTTTTGGTTCCTGATGAACTCTTAGGTCTACATTTAGTTGGCAGATGGCTGGAAGCTGGTTGGTCTGGAACAGCCACATCTACATGTCTGGCCTTAAAGTCAGCTGTCTACTGAGGGGAAGAGGGTTGATAGGACCACATGTCTCTCATTACCATTATATCAGCCTAGAGTTGTCCCAATGGTTATTGATATAGTTCTGTGAGGAAGAAGCAGCGTGCATTGTCTCTCTGAGGCACCTCCCAACTGAATGATACATTTCTTCTTTCCTTTCATTTGGTTTAAATTAGAACTGCCCCACCCCCACCCCCCATAGACTCAGGCATCTGAACACTTGGTCTCCAGTGGTGGCTCTGTTTGGGGAGATTTAGGAAGAGTAGCCCCGATAAAGGAACTATGTCCCTAGCGGAGGGCTTCCAGAGGCTAAAGCCTGGCCTTTGCCTTTGTCCTTTACTCCACATTTGTGTTGGGAGACATGGAACTCTCAGGGTCCCTTTTCCAGCCGCCATATCAGCTGCTAGCTGTTATACTTCCCCACTGTGATGGACTGTATCCCCTTGGAACTGTAAGCCAAGATAGACTCTTTTTTCCACAAGTTGCTTTTTATCATGGTGGTTTATCAAGGCAACGAAAAGTGACTAATACAGTTTCTTCCTTCTTTTCCCTTCTGGCCGAAGCACGGCCAGCTCCTAGAAAGAAGAGATGTAGAATCTGCCTCCTGTTGGGAAAAGCTAAAGAACATGGGTCTGAGGAGAGGCAGGAAGGTAGGAGGAAGGGAGACATTGTGAGGTCAACCTGTCACACTCACTTTCATACATCATGACATTGGGCATAGTGGCATGTCACATGGCGCAGTTTATCTGCCCAAGTCCCAGTTCTGTCAAGGAGCTTTGTGTTTATTTCTCATGACATCTAACTGTCAGCTCATCTCCTTGGGATATGTGGGACAAATGTGGTAGCAAGGCAGGATGGGAGTAGGGGAGGGTGCATGCCCAGAATCTCAGCTGCAGATCCTAAAATCTACTTTAACCTGTCAGTGGCTGCAGGGCAAAGCCAGAGAACCAAGAAAACCCAGCAGTCCATTGACCATTCCCAGTGCCCTGCCTCTGACTCCAGCCAGGCACACCAACCTCCCAGAAGGTGGCTCCTTTCCTACCCACTGCATCAGCATATGGCCCCTAGGGGCCTGCCCACACACCGGATGTTGACAGGGGCACAGCTCCAGCCCCAGCTTGCATGGATGGTCTCATCACTTTTAAAATAATGACCATGGGGCGTGGGCTAGCTAGAACAGTGACATCACTTCCCAGTGATTCTGGGTCAGTTCTCAGTGCTTTCCTCTGAATCTTTAAATGACGGAAATAAATCTTTCTGGTTTGGTACATGTTCTGGGAGCTTCTTCAGATGTCCATATGCGCATCCTTAGATGGGATCAAGATGGCTTCAGATTTCAAGTGTGAGGTTCTGCGTTTTAGGTTCTGGAACTGATTTGTGTGGGAGCTGGCACTGTTACTGGTAACATAATTTCCCTAGTTTTTATGTGTACAGTGATAGTAATAACTCTCTGGTTTGGTAAAGAAGAAGTGAGAAAAATGAGTTGGCATCTTCTCTCAGAGCCCCCATCTCCATCACTTTGGTCTGCTGTAATAAAGTACTGGGTGGGTTATAAATGAACTTGGCTTCCTATACTTCTGGACAGTGGAAGTCTGAGGTCAGGATGACAGTGTAGGAGCTCTGATGAGGGCATCTCTTGCTTATACACAGCTATCTTCTGGTTACATTTTTCATATGATAGAAGAGAGAAAATGTATCTGCCCAGAGTCTCTGGTAAGAGTGTTAATCCCTTCTATGAGGGCTACACGAGCATGGCCTAGTTACTTCCCATAGGATGTATACATCCTGGAGAGACCTAAGCATTTAGTCTGTGGTCTAGCTGCTGGGGTTTGTCAACTGCACAAAAGGCCTACCTACTTAGCAGATATGTGGAATGTATATTGTTCAGTTTGAACCTAGAGTTGTAGGGTTTGGATTAGGAAAGGCCAAACCAAGAAGGTTTAATTCCTAGACTTATTTAAATATCAAAGCAAAGGAATCATACAAGAAGAAAATTATTGCATGCAAATTGTCTTGAATTGAGAAATGGGTAATAAAGGTGATGGTGGTGGTGATGGTGGTGGTGATGGTGGTGGTGATGGTGGTGGTGATGGTGGTGGTGGTAGTAGTGGTAGTAGTGGTGGTGAGCATGGTGATGGTGATAATGGTGTGGTTTGATGGTAGTAGTAGTAGGAATGATGGAGATGCTGGTAGTGATGATAGCCTGGTTACAGTTGTGGTGATAGTGATTGTCTTAGTTACTGTTCTATTGCTATGAAGAGACACTGTGAACAAGATAACCTATGAGAGAAAGCACTTAAATTGCAACGCGCTTACAACTAGTTTCAGAATGGTAGTCATGGAAGGAAGCAGAAGGCATGGCTCTGGAGCAGTAGTTGAGTGATTTACATCGTGATCCATGGGCAGCAGGCAGGGTCGGGCCGGGGAAGGGGGACTGGGCCTTGTTTTTGAAATCTCAAAGCTCACACTGGCAGGTATCACATGACTCTGGCATCTCTAACATCTTGGGGTCTCCAGTGCAATCCAGGCTTCATTTTCACAGCGTTCTGCAATGGCTTCTCTGGGCCTCTGTGCAGGGACACCCCTGACACATGTCTAGCCTCAACAGCTTTTCTTAGCCACAGAGGGAGATTCTACAACTCCTTTCTTTATCCTTGACTCTAAAAGCCAGAACCATGTGGCCAAAGCTGCCAGGTTTTGCTGCTTAGTGGAGCCAGAACTTGGCCCCTTCATTCAATTACATTTGCATCAGCTTTTTGTTGTTGATGGTCTCTGTCACTGCTTAAGCTTTTCTTCAATTCCTTTCCACAAGTTGGAAGCTTAGCTTGGTGGGGTCTTGCGCTGAGGTCACCACTCCCTTTATTACACTTAACCTCAGGCTTATCTTTAAACCTTTGATCTCCTTGAGCGAGGAATTGGCTCCATTATAACTTCTGGTGCTCCTTTTCTTCTCAAAGTGTACATTTTGTATTTTTCTTTGTCCATCTTGCCCCATTTCATACAGAGCTACAGAAGAGTGATTACCAGTAACCACACAACAAAGGCAATGCTAGGCTGTCTTAAAATCTCTTCTACCGATGCAATTAATCCAAAACTCAAATTTAGCCTCAGGCAGAATTTTAGAAGAAAAGCAAAAATCAGCCACATTCTTTGCCAAAAATATCACAAGAATCATCTCCAGACCACTTACTAGTATTCTTTCCTTCTGACACCTCTTGAATTGGGCCCTTATAATTTACATCATTTTCAGAACTGCCTTCTGTCATTCTCCTACAATGACACATTAAACCCCACTTACAGTGTTCAACCACTTCTAGTCCAAAGTTCCAAAGTCTTCTATAATTCTTCACACAAAACCATAGCCAGGTCTATCACAGCAATACCCGATTGTTGGTACCAACTTCTGCCTTAGTTACTGTCCTATTGCTGTGAAGAGGCAATATATGAGCCTATGGGGGCTATTCTTATGCAAATAACCACAACAATGGTGATAGTGGTAGAGGTAACAGTGATGGTGGTAGCTACTGGAACACTGGATAAGCCCTTGCATTTATCATTTTGTTCTGATTTTCAACCAGGCTATGAGATTGGCTTACAGGTAATCTGTGGGATACAGAAGGTGTGCTATGTAATCTCAGGACTCCCTTGGACTCCGTCCACAGGTCTTCTCTCTGCCTCTGACTCATTTTTCTGCTGTGGATCAGTAACCATATTTCTGAGTCTCAAAAATCCTATCTGGAATTCATTCTTAAGGGTTCTCTTTTTATTATTATTATTTTCACCATATTTTGTTACTTATTATTGCATTGTGTTGGCTATGTGTTGTGGTAGGGTACATGTATGGTGGTCAGAGAACAACTTTGTAGAGTCAAATCCATGTGCTCCATGGATTGAACTCAAGTTGTCAAGCGTGTACACCTTTGTTCACTAAGCCATCTTACCAGTTCTTAAGATATCTTGTGGGGTCTAAAACATTCTGATCTTCTTGTCTTGCATCTTCCTGAAGAAGCCAGTGCCTTCTCAGGACCGGCATTGTAACTGATGTTGCTGCTTACCTAGGAATGGGTGAAACTGTGCCTCCTTGTTTGGAAGATGTAATTGTGGTTCTCAGGAAACAGTTCTGGAGTACGGGTCAGCTTCAATACCAAGTGCTTATGTGAGCTGGGATAGGTGGCTTTTATGAACCTGTCCCCAAACAATGAAAGAACAACTTGTACTACATTATCTCTGGGCTCTTTATAGCTCTGACAGGAGGCTAAGGACACCAGGTTTCTTTGCCAGTTTTTTCTAACTATCCTAAGGCTAATTCCCAGGCAGGATCAGGCTTGCTTGAAGTATACTTATCTTTCTCGATGTATTCCTCCCTCTCCCCCCTCCTTTTTTTTCACCTCAGGTAAACATTTAAATCCTCTGGGAAAGGCTCTGATGTTAGAGTAAATGCTTCCCTTTAATGATGAAGCCAAAATCTTCTCTCCAATTGATAACAAACGGACTTGGAATTCTCACCTTAGTACCTGAGAGCAGGAACAAGCAAAAGCAGCAGATGGGTTGTTACTTCCATTCTTTTGGAAGAGCTTCAGAGCCTCTCTGTCTTGGGAGGAGCCAAGGCTGGGGACGAGCTCTCTGGTTATATGCAGAGCCATGGTGGCAGCTCTGGTTTTGCATGCTTCTTCCCCTTATGAGTTTACTTACACAAAGGCTTCAATTCCTGTATCCACACCTCTCCTCCTCTTAGCTCCCACACCACAAGAAAAGCAGGAGAGACAGATTTATCCCTAAACAGCCCAAAGAACAAGCTTTGAACCTCGATAAAAATCAAAGATCCCACCAGCCCTGGCGAAAGCTGGTCGGCCTTGCTTGCTGTCTGGCAAAGCTGCTAGGGGCGGTTTGCATTCTGGAAGTCAGATCCAAGGCAGAAAGAACACACAGAAGAAGATGATTATGGGTGTTTTGAAAACCTGCCCCTTCCTGCCCAGCCTGGGACAATATTTACAAAGAGGACTTATGAACAAGCAAACCTTCTTCTCAGGTTAAAATCACCCACCAAGGCAGGTTCTTCCCGTGCCCAGCCATGCCCAGCACCAGGTAACAGCTTGGAGAGTGAGTTTGCCAGCCAGCTGCTGCCTTTGCCTCGGTGGTTAAGCTGTGGTTTATCAGGCTCAGGACCAGTGTTGCTCTTACTCCTGCAGCATACAGCCTCTTTATAAGGGAAAACATTCCTGAGGATGCCCAGTGTTGACTCAGGCTACCTTTATTATTATATTATTTAAATGTGTGCAAACATAAAGTTAGGTACAGATCCTTCCGCTTATACTTCTTATACACTCTTAACTCTAAAACAAATTTACAAATGATATACAAACAAAAACGTAACTTGAATAGAGCCCAAACTGCCATCATGAAGTTTATCTCTCTGACGGTGGGCTTAGTGGGAAGCAACGGACTTCTCCATTTTGTATCTCACTCTCTGGTGTCTTGATTTGATTTTTCACATAAAGGACGATTGTTGGAGTCATCATAGGCCACTTTCCCTACTTTTTAGCATAGGCCTGATTCTGAGCCACAGATCCATTATTCGATTAAGCCCACTTAACAGCAGTAAAAGAAAATACCAAAGTGTTGTTCATGTGTGTGTGTGTGTGTGTGTGTGTGTATGTGTGAGTGTGTGTACATGTAAGCCTCAGAGATTAATGTCAGGTGTCTTCCTTAGCTGGTGTCCACTTTATTTATTTATTTATTTATTTATTTATTTATTTATTTATTTATTTATTTGAGGAATAAGCCTCAGAGATTAATGTCAGTTGTCTTCCTTAGCTGGTGTCCACTTTATTTATTTATTTATTTATTTATTTATTTATTTATTTATTTGAGGAAATGGCTCTTAATTGCTACTTTGGCTTTCCTGGCCTGGCCAGCAAACAGCAAAAGAATGGAAGTAACAACCCATCTGTTGCTTTTGTCTCTACTTCCCAAGCACATCATGTGCTTGGCTTTATTTTTTTGTTTTTAACTTTGGTCCTTGGATATCACTCTCAGGTCCTCATGCTTTCATGGAAAGCATTTTACCTACTGAGCCATGTCTGTAGCCTGGGAATTTCATAGCATCTGATGCTTTTAAAAAAAAATTCAATTTCTAATTGGTAAAATATTCTTCAGTGTGCATTTACTTACCACTAACGAGTGATGTGGGTGTGGCAAAGACAGAGTCTGAAGAATGCATCTGCTGGCCCACAGAATAACCACTGGGATGTTTGCAATCAGGAGCTAGACATGCCCACAACACAGGTGTCACATGACAGCTGTTCTTTCTTTACCTACTAATGATTGTACTCCCAACATTTGTTAGATGCTCCTAGACATTTGACCTTGACTGCTCTAATATATTCACTAATGCCGTGTGGGTAGTGGAATCTTAGCAGCACTTCCTTCGTGGTGACATGTTCACCCTACCAGGCGACACAGTTCTTACATTGTAGAACTCAGAGACCATGTCTATAGGGGCTCAAGAATCCTGATTTTTGGAAAATATTCTCTGAAGAGAAGCATTGTGCGTGCTCTGAGGACAAATGCTCTCCTGAAGTATAGGATGACCCAGGAGAATAATTTTCTTCTAAGAAAGAGGAAAAAGGAGTAGGTTTGGTCATTTGTCACCAGACATTTCTGGAACTCCATCTTTTGCCTGAACATCACTCTGAGGACAGAGGAGAGGGTAGTGGGTAAAATGCAATGTGACTGTGCTTTTGGACCCAGCTGCTTGGGGGAGTCTGGAAGCTCTTTGGAGCTGATTTCTAAGATAGACCATAAGCCCCAGAAGAAATTTATGGCTAATTATCATGGGACCAACATCTTGCAAGTCGGGTTCTGCTTGGTCATTTTCTTATGACTACTCTTCTTTTTAAATGTCTGCCCATTTCCAGGAAGTAAATCCTAGGAAGTATTAAAAAAAAATACCCGAATTGTTAAGACTAATCTTAAGCTGGGCGTTGTGATGAACAACTATAATCTTAACATTCAGAGTGTTAAAGCATAAGGATTCTGAGTTTGAGACCAGCCTGGGCTACATAGTGAATCTCTGACTCAAAAACAAAAACAAAAACAAAAGAAAACCAACCAACCAACCAAACAAACAAACAAACAAAAAAACCCCCAAAATCTCAAGCGTGTGCAGAAGGCTTTCCCTCCAGAACTACATTACATAGGCCTTGAGTTCCTTCAGAGGATATGTAAAGTGAGGTCCACAGAGTCTAGCTCTTTATGTCCTACCTTGTATCATTGTTATCATGGAAAGTTTGAAATGAAAAATTTTAAGAGGGGACATTCTAAACACATTCCATACCAATCCACATCCAGCTCCCCTCTTCTTAAAAACTGTCTGAGCAAATCCATATACATATTATGAAGGGCTTCTTTCAAGATTGGATACGCCTCTTTAGGCATGTCCAGTAACTTGATATTGTGACATGATAATATCTTCAATGTTTATGCTTGAGAAGCATACAATCAAGTTTTAAAACCCCCACATAATGTTTTAAGTAAGTTTGTGATTTTGTTTTAGGCCCTATTCACAGCTATCCCTGGGTGCCTGTGGTCTGCAGACTCCAGTCAGACACACCTGGAACTATTGTCGTTGCACTGGCATCACGAAAGCCATGTGACTTGTATTTGGGGTGCTAAGTCTTCACCTTAGAGATTGTGTTAAAGAGCCCATCAAATTTGTTCCCAACTGTGGCCTCTAGCTTGCATGTCTTTTTTGCTTAGATTTCTGGGATCCCAGCTCATGGAATCATGCTACCTACATTCAGGCTGGTCTTTCTCCTTCAATGAAATCCTCTCTTGAAACACATTCACAGCTGTGCATCACTAGTGCTCTAGATGTCCCTTAATCCAATCAAGTTGCTGATAAAAACGAGCCTCCCACCCCACTCCAGGTCTATAGGCAGAATTCTAACAGCATCCGCAGAGGCAGTAATGGGGAGGAGTAGTTGTCTACACCATGGCCATGAAAACCAAGTTGTGAGTAGAGTGGTATCCCCAAGAGTAAGAAATAAGAAAATGCAAAACCAAGCCCTGAGCTGTGTGCATGTTATGCAACAGGAAAGCTAGCCACAGCATGAACATTGAACAGACACAGAAACCGTATAACAGAATCATCCCAGGGAACGGGAGAGAAGTTTTGAAAGCATCTGTTATGGAGTCTGCATTAATGAAAGCCAGTTCTATAAATGAAGCGCCATCAGGCTGAAATGAAAGGAGGCACAGGAAGACATCCGCAAGGAGATCAGCAGCAGAACTGGGCGATTCGCAGCAAGTTAGAGATGCATTCAAGTGGTGAGAACCAGCTTACTAGCTGATGCACTTGATTGTCAGATTGTCAACACAAGCCTTCAAAATGCAGAGAGATGCAATGAGATGTCAGTGATATATGTGAAGGGCAAAATAATGAGGTGTTTTGTTTTCAGAGTCTCACCTGTAGCCAGGCCTGGGGACTTGAGCAAGTCATATAATGGTAGCGGGAAATTTTGCAAATGAGCATGCTAGCAAGGCAGCAATGTCACTTCTTAGACTTTAATTTTTAATGTATCCAGTGCATTTAAAAATATTTAGTTTTAATTATGCATAAATGTGTGTGTGTGTCTATGTGTGTTTGTGTGTGCAAGTGAGTGTAGGTACCTGAGGAGATTAGCAGCAAGTGCTCTTAACTTCTGAGCCATCTCGCCAGACCCTTGGATGTCATGTTTTAGAAGTTCCCAAAGAAGAACACGAAGTTTCATCTACAACGTATTTTTAATCAAATGATAATCATAATAACGGAACCTTGGAAATTCCCAAACACCCAGCAGTAGGGGGAAGGTTGAATCCATTATTCTGCCTCTACTGAGTATGTGGCCATTGAAAAATCCCGAAAAAAATGGTATTTAATTTGAGAGAGGAAGTACTCCTGTCATAAAGTCAGCATTTTAACCACTCTGAGAAAGACTATTGCTGCTGAATATTTCTTCAGTCAATTAATTAGAAGGGAACCCAATGACTCATTGTCTATTTAGACTGAAGTTTCTTATGGAATTGTTGTGGGGGAAATTAATTCGTTAGTTTATACGACTGCCCTCTGTCCAATTGCTGAGGATCTGGGTAGGGATTCAGAGAACTTTGTGCCCTACAAATGGATGAACTGTTTTCCTTTTCTTCATTTTTTTTTTGGGTGGGGGGATGTTGGATCAAACTTTAGCATTGAATATTCTAGAAAGGCTGAGCTATACTCTAACTCCCCTTTGGTTTTCTAATAGTCATGTTATATACAACACTGTGACATTGTTGAGACCAATCTTAATTATACAACTGAAATAAATAATATAGCTTAAATAAAATAGCTTAAAATTATTTTCCATTTTGATTTGGGTAAGATTAGCTTTGAGTTGAAAAACAACCGCCAATTCTCTTTCTTGAGTCATCTCAGCCTTTAAAACTTATGCTTAAAATGACTCAGTGACTTGGCTTCTGGAGATCTTGTCTGCTCTTTGTCTATCTAACCACCCACTAATCTCTCCACTAACCAAATTTTCTTTCCCCTCCCTCCCTCTTCCCTCTTTCCCTCCCTCCTCTCCTCTCTCCCTTTCTCCTTTCTCCTTTCCTTTCTTCTACCCATTCATCCACCCATGATAACTCCTCCCATTTACCTGGTCACCCATCCAAGTACATATTCAGTTATGCTCACCTATCTCCTTGCCTGTTCAACCTTCTGTCCATTCACTCACTATCCACCAAGCAACAACTCAGATGTCATCTTTCTTGACTTACTAAACCTGTTTAAAATACTATATCACATTGTAGGCCTTGTAGTGGCTGTCACAACCTTAGCATAAAACCTTTTTTCTTAATTTGCTTATGTCTAGTAAAAAGTGGGACAGGAAACAGACACATTTCAATGTGAAGAATCCTGTAATAGAAGTCTGTGTCAGGTGGGTTAGGAGCCCTATTGGGTGGCTTTGAAGGATGAACAGCTGTCTAACCCTGAGTGAACACCATCTATGTCCATCATAGAGCTTGCCGACTATCAGAGTTCTTATTCTTTAGGAAGGCGCGATTTGTTCAATGTGAATGATACACTACAGGAATCTTAGTCCACAGCCCTGGAGGCTAAGTTGGGGCATGGTCTTTAAATATGGTCAAGTAAATGATGACTCTGGAGACTGAGACCATGAGCCCAAACATGGCCCACAAACACCTAGATTTCTCTGGCATAATTTGGCCAGTAGTGTTCAGTGTCTGGTACCCTGCATTCTGTGGTCAGGCTCACAGCAGTACATTTTTACTGTGAGTCCAATGACAGTTCTAACCTTAGATTTTGGTGGTCAGTCTTGGCAAATCCACCATGAGGAGAGTGTTCTGGTTACCTGCATAGCATAGCATAGCATAGCATAGCATAGCATAGCATAGCATAGCATATAGGAACTACTTAAACGCTTTTCATGTTCATGTGAGGCAAGTTTCAAATAGAGGCTTGGAGGTCCTTTTTGTAGATTCCTCTTAACCCTTTCCTGTATGAGTTACTGTTCTCATCAATGTAAGCATATTCCTGGCAAGGAGCAACTTAAATGAATAAGGACCTATTTAGCTCAAGTCCAGCATACTGGTGAAGGCATGGAAGCAGGAGCTTGCAGATGCTGCTTATGCACATTTCTATGGTTCAGGAAGCAGAGACAAGAGGATACCTATGAAGCCGGGTGTGGTGGCACACACCTTTAATCCCAGCACTCGGGATGCAGAGGCAGGTGGATTTCTGAGTTCAAGGCCAGCTTGGTCAAAGTGAGTTCCAGGACAGCCAGGGCTATATAGAGAAACCTTGTCTCGAAAAAACAAAAAACAAAAAACAAACAAAAAAAAGAGGATGTCTATGCTCAAACTGGCCTTTTTCCACATCTGGATTTTATTTAGTCAGGGACCCTAGCCCATTGGATGGCACTAACCACATGCAGGGTGGATCTTCCCTCCTCATTTAATCCTGTATGGAAATGTCCTCACAGATATATTCAAATATACCCAGGTATACTCATTAATGCTTTAGGCATTTTTTTCAATCCAACAAATATGACCACTAAAATTAGCCAGCTGAGTTCCCTATTTGTATCACAAGCTGGTATACAAGAGCAGGGAGTTTGGAGATAATCTTGAGACTAAAACGTGTTGTGTTGTCAGTCAACTGCACGGTCCCTCATCCTGGCTGAGACTCAGGCCTCTCACCTGCAGAGCAGACTTAGTGTCACCTGAATGTGGGCTTGCTGTGGGGACAAGTGCTAAGGCTACAGGGTGCAAAGCATGAGCCAAATTAACATCATTAGGAAAGGGGAGTGGCTTTTGTCATTGCTCTTATTACTGTCACTTGCAGGGACATTTGATATTTTAAGCTCTGTTGGAAGAATCTCATATTTTTCTGCAGGCAGAATTGGCTCACTGATCAGACGAAGCAGATTTACGGTTAAACATGTTTATGAAAAACATGCAGTCATGTCCTTTTTAATGCAGCAGGAAAGCAACTCATTAGGCCTAATTTATTAGGCTGGGAAAATGCTGGAATGAAAGCGTTCATAAACACAGCAGAGGCCAAGCAATGACCACAACGCTGTATCTTGAAAGGTTCAGATGCTGTGTTGGAAGAGGGAATGGCGGGGGAGTTGGGGGGTGATCTTGAGTGGCAATCAAGACTACTCAAGCTTTGGGCTGAACAGGGATGTCTCTACCCCAGAGTCACACCAAACTGCAACAGACAGGCTCCATGGCACCATTGCCTGTTCCCTTCCTCAGAGAATGGTTAGTTTTGCTTCTCTTCATGCAGCTGTTCCTTGGAAATGAAGGGAACCTATGAGCAGTGCATTTGGTTGGTTTTAAACCCCTTAGCGTCTGGGCTTCATAGGGACAGGAGATCCCCTTCCATTACCTGGCCTCTTTCCAACTTCAGCTTCAGAGCCGCCAGCAGCCAAGGTTTATTGGTCAAAGCTGAGCCAACCCCTCCTACCATCTCAGGGTAAAGTCCAGACTCGCTGGCTTGTGACTGGCTATAACTCCCCAGCCTAGCTGCTGTCCTCAACTAAGCCTGGTCCCCTGTAGATCTTTTTCTGCTACAGCCGGGATGATGCACTGGCCAGACTCCTTTGTCTCAGAAGACCCTCTCTAAGTTCCAGGTTTCCCTGACGGTCTCCTATTGTTCCTTGAGTCCCAGCTCCACTCCACCACCTCCTAGAGACCTCCTTTGTCTGCTGTCTACTCTCCAGGGCTCTCAGAAGACCATGTAGCTGCTTTAGCAGAGTCTTCAGGTGGCTCTTCAAGGATAGGTGTGCTCTGGGGGTGTGCAGATGAGGCATCTTAGCCTCACAGTACACAACAGTGGTGGCGGGGAATGCATGACTTTTGGGGACTGCACACTTGAAATCTGTATTTTCCTCAAAGTTAATTGAATTGCCTTTCCCTCCCAGGGCAGAGCTAAATTCCATCTGTTCGCTTACTTACACCTTGACGTGGTCCCTCCTCTCTATGGTATAAAAGCTACTGTTTGTGACTTCATCTCTGTCTCTGTTTCTTCAAGGACGCGTATTCTGAATATCGGTTGAGGCTGTGGATGAGATTCATTGCTGGGTTTATTCTTGTTTCCGGATTGTGGTGATGTTACTATGGTTTTTAATGTCAGAAGAAGTTTCTTTCTCCTTCTCCCAACCATGGGCACCTTTTAAATTTGTTTTTGGTGGTGGTATTTTTTTTCCCTCAACTTCTAAAAGACATCTTTGAGTGATAGACTTAACAATTTTGACCTAGGCCTGGACTGAAGCAGTACATTTTGTGAACACGGACAAAGGTGTTCAGTGACTCCATGAACTATGAGGAACAGAAGGTGTCAGTTACCCTTCTGATTGTTGTGACAGAATGCAGGGCAAAAGTAACTCCTAGAATGCACACTGACTTTGGCCTGTGCTTTACAAAGGGATACAGCTCATCACTGCGAGGGAGGTAGGGGTGGGAGCGTGAGCTGACAAGCATGCACAGTCAGGAAGCAGAGAGGCTCGAATATTGACAATCACTTCACTTTCCCTTTTATCCCTTCCTATTCAGCCCAGGACTGCAGCTCAGGGAATGGTGCTGTGGAGACAGGGGGCAGGTCATTCCTCTTCCTTTAAACCTCTCTAGAAAAACCCTCACAGGTACACCCACAGCTACACACTCCAAGTCCAGTCAAGCTGACAATGAAAGCCATCTCAGGAGGCATCCAGGTTGGTCTCTACTGGGGAGACCTTCTCTCTACACTGAGGCTCCTTTACCAGCAGAACAGATTTCTGACATCTGCTTCTGGTTTGGTGTGTCCTCCTTAGAAGGTACAATCAGTGACTGTGACTCCTGCCCTTTAAGAGCATATAACTACAAAAGCAGACCATGACTTGTTTCAAAATGTCTACTTATAAAGATGAGATGGGGAGTGGGTTCCAAATAGCGTGGCTATGTGGATGAAATAAGGTTACTTGGTCCACCAGATTCTGGGTGGATGCTTCTTCCCTCACCTCATCCCTCCCTGTCCCTTCTAACTTCATCTCTTCCTCCTTCTCCTCCTCTTTGTCCCTCCCTCCCTCCTTCCCTCCCTTGGTCCTCTCCTCTCAGCTACCTTCTCTGTTGTCTCTTAGTTTAAAATATGTAAAGTTGGGATAGAAATCTTCCAGTTAAAGAGTTCAAACCAGATCCTTTTAAATAAAGAGAATCAAACACCGTTTTTGTTGTTGTTGTTTTTCGTTTTTTTTTTGTTTGTTTGTTTGTTTTGTTTTTTAAAGCAGGATATTGTTTGGAAACCTAAAGAAATATGCTTCTTTGTAAAGGAAGGGCAAGATTCCTGTATCTTCTGCCCTGGGAGCAGTAGAGTTAAAGGTAGGATTAGAGGCCATCAGAACTGCTTTTTTATTTCTATTTTAGCTTTCACCATACAGCTTAGTGCGCGGTGAGGTGCTTTTTCCAGAGCAGAAACTTTCCTTGGCCGAGGAAAGGCGAGAATAAATACTTTTCCTGGGATGACTCCATCGCCGGTGCCCTCTTTCCAACATTCCCCCACACTGGAATTTATGCTTCAAATCCAAGTGAGTTGAGAGACACTGACTTTCCCCAGCAGACCCTTTGCAGGGGTTTTGTGGTGCAAAGCCAGAGATGGTCTCTTTGAAGGCTGAGCTAGCTCTATGTGTATGCTTCTTTCCTCCTCTCTGGGCTATTGCTGTTCCAGTCCTATTTATAAGTCTTACTCGTACAAGCTACCTTTCCTGGCCCAGGTAAAGCTGCATCCCCTCCCCTTGGAAGCCTTCTCTGATTTCTCCTGCTCTCATAAGTTTCTTTTTTGAGAGCTTTCAAAGCTCCCTCTGACATAGGGATGCTCTTGTTTTTCCAGCATCCTAGCCTTCCTCTTCAGTTGGATTTGAAGTCTCCTCTTGAATGCATGAGTGGTAGGGGTAGATGGGCCTCAGGACAGACCATGGTAGGGGTAGAGAGTGATGGAGTTAGGTGAGGAACTTCGTTTCTGTGCATGTGCAACCCAGAGCTCGTCAATGTGTACATACCAGGTGAGCAGTTGGTCCCTGTGACTAGGAACTGTCTGCTTTTTTCCTCCAAGGCAGAGTCAAAGTGTAGTTTCCTCTCACTATTTCATTGCTGACATATTTATATGCCCAATGAAAAGGTAGAGAAATCTATTATGTTTTTTTTGTGTGCACTATGTACTCTGCCTGCTTGTGAAAAATAATGAGGTTGGCTCACAGTAAAGATTGGGTAATAAGGCTATTTATGTGGAAGTAGACATGGAAAGCCATTGTGTAGGAAGGAGTTAAAATTATAACACTGCCTGAAATAATAATAATAATTATTATTATTATATAAACTTGGAAGGAGCTATGGAAGTCTATTGGGAAGGCTGTCCTGGAATGTGTAGTATCTTGTTGTTTGAGAGGATAGGACTGGAGAGAATGGTTTAAGTAAATGCACACTGCTTACAGAAGAAAGGATTTCCATAAATAAGGTGTGAGTAGGGGCAGAGAGGGTGATGAGAACATTCAGGGGTAGGGTGTGGCTGGATCTTGGGATTTGGGTGACTGTTGCAAAGGGTGTGAGGCTCCAGTGGTAAATTATGGCTTTATTTTTAAATAACTGTATTTGCTTATCATAGAAGTGATTTTGGTGTTGAGTCAGCCTTTAATCTTCAATGAGTCCTTGCTGATATGTTCTATCTCTTGTAAAAATTACATGACTAGGGCATATAAATCCCTTGTCATGATTAGTTGGCTAGCTAAGCACTTTATTTTTAGGCGCTATTTAGAGATAATTTGTATACATTATGTATACATGAATGTTATTTATAGAATGTGAGCAGTTACGTGTCTCCCCTTTGCAGAAGGCTGTTGATAGGATCAAGAGAACAGCTGGTGGTAGGACACAGGTTCAGCAAGCAATCAATCCCCAGATCTCAGTAACCCAAGACAAAACAAGTCTTATTTCATGTTTCTGATCATGCTCAACATGGACATTAATGAGGAAATGCCCATCACACTTACTAGCCAGAAGTTGCATCTTATCATGTACTCCCATGGTCATCAGGGTAGAGGGCAAACATGGTGGATTCTATGCTGACCTTCTGATCGCACGTCATTGGCCAGATCAAAACACAGTACCACATCCAACTTCAAAGAGGGCTGATAAAGGCAAACTCAGTCATGGACTCCTAGAAAACCAGGATGATTGTGGGTGTGTTGAGTGCAGGCACCATTGTTTTCTCTAGATTTTAAGGTGCTTGTGATTTGTTCCAATCAGATATGAATGTTCCACTCTCCAGCTAAACAGAATCCTTGCATACTAAGCTACAGAGATCCCTTGGCCATATTAGAATGTTTAGAGCTCAGCAGGTTAACCTCACAATGCAAACAGAAGCTGGTGTGCTGTTTGTTTGATTAAAGAGAACATGAAGAGATATCTTACTGCAGATCATCTCCCACTTGACTATTGTTGGTGCTTTCAGAGAGTCTTGTATAAAGAATTCAATGTGGGATTCACAGAAAATGAGATCTGTGATTGATGAGTAATGTCTAACATGGGAAAAGAATGCAGAAGCCAGGCCTTTGTCATTCTTGATCAGTTTTGACTCTTGGATGGAAACATGGAGGCTAATGAAAGGATTTGTCTATGGAGAGTCAGACGGGGGAAGGTTTACAAACACCTCTCCTCCTAGCATGCATTCATAACTTAGCCTGATCATAACTTAGGAAGGATTCACCTCAGTATACATTGTTCTATCATAAGGTACTCTCCTTTGTTGGTCCAACCAGGACTGGGTATCTTCATTCCTCTTTGGTGGTGTCAGATAACCCAACTTCCCAAAGATGCAGAGAGGAAGCCATTTTTCAACTTCCCACAGGCTATCCTGAAAGACTGCTAAACAACTCACCCAGCCAGTTCTTTCCCAAAATACACACTCCTGTTTAAAAAATGGAGGCTTATATAATTCTTCAAGCAGCCTCGCCCATTTCCCTTTTTGCCTAGATGCCATGGCTGTCACTGTGTGGTTAGGATCTCAGGAAGACCTGGAGAGGCACATGGGAAGAGTTGAAATCTGGTGCCATACTGCCAGGAGGTCTGTTTAACTCATGATGGAGCTGGGTCCCATTTGAGGGCTGAACACTTTCTTCAAGATGCTCCAGTATCTGGTATCCAGTATCTGGTTGGTTTGGTTTGCATATATTTGCTTTAAGCAGGAGGCCAGTGGCTGCAACTCAGAAGTTGCTTTTCATCTGGGATCTTGTCACACCCATTTATGCCTGGGTGGCGCAACACCTGGGTTAAGGCAGGATGTGACCTGGAGTGAAAACTCTGGTACATTTTCTCAAATTAGTATCCACTAAGACAGCTGGCAGCACAGCCTGGGCATGCCCTCCTTACTCTTTAGAGCATTCGTGAGTAGAGGCTGAGGAGATGCACCATTTAGAAGGAGAGCTAGATTTTTCTCAGTGAATCTCATTATCATAAGGAAGAGAAGGATCTGTCTTAGGGAGAAGGAAAGTGACTGAGAGACTAGCCCAGGGCATGCACATTTATAATATCAATCAGAGTTTATGAAAGCCTTTGAGAGATAAGTTTCTTATTTATGCTGAGGGAAACTGAGGCTCAGTTAAACTGAAATATTTTGCATCTTATCTTCATTCGGGTAGTCAGGGTTTGGCCTAATCCCGATGGGTTACCTCCTATGTCTTCAGAATGAAGCTAAAGACATCCCAAACTGCCCAGCAGCCTGAGTGGGGGAGAGCAAAGCTCATCTGGGTTTTTCTCACCCATTGTTAATCCTCTTTTCTTGGCCTCTGTGCAGAGCTTTCCTGGAATTGTGTGGAACTGTACAAAGGCAGTATACCCTGCTTCTGCCTGTGTCTGTTCCCAGACTGACTTTCCTCTGTTTAATCTGGAATTCTCCTGGGAAGTGGTATCCCATGGTAGTTTAGCTACTCAGACTGGCCAGAGGAAAGTGGGCGTTCTGTTCCTTATAAATACTGTGAGCCACTTGTCTTTCCAACTGCAAAAAATGATGCAGGCAGAGCCCAGGATTTCTCTGGCCGGCATAAATTTCCAGAGTGCTGGTGGCACAGTGCATGCTTTCTATTCTGGCAAGTTTGTTTTCCTGGGATCTTTTGATCTTAGGACGCTGCTCCCCATAGGTCAAGCTTCCTAACCCCAGATACCCCGAACCATAGTCAGGTCCACCTGATAAAGGGAGTGGTAGTTGGTCATGAATAGAGAGGACAGACTTAGCTACTTACTAGCTATGCGACTCTGAGACACACTCTAAACTTTCTAAGTCTCAATTTCTTTATCTGTAGAATAGGTTGGTAATAATTAGTAAAACCTGCTGGAACTAGATTTGATTCCTGAGGATTTAAGACCAAGGGAACTTTAGTTTAATTTCCCATCTGTTTCCAGCCTCAGTTTTATCAACTGTATAATGATCAGATAACAGTCCTTAGCCAACTGGGCTAAGGAACATAAACAAGGGAACACTCAGGACAACTTGTGATTTGATGAGTGCTAAAATTTTTTTTGGATATTCTCATTTTATTGTAATTTTAGTGCCCATTTCTCAAGGTAGTGCTGAAGTTCAAACACACTGAGAAGACATAGACTCCAAGGTCATGAAAGTATGTGAAGACTTTGAGAAAGCAGTGATAAGAAAGTAATGTTCAAGTAGCAGGTTCTGTGCTGGCTGCTGAGAATTAACTAATAAATTAATTAATATTAACTATATTATAATATATGTGTATATATATACATATATAGTAGCCATGCATTCATTGTACATTGTGCATTGTGTTTCATTAAACACATTCCATGCAAGTATATCATGTACTTTAACCATATTCAGCTGCCATACTTCCCCCGCTCCATACCCACTTCTGGTGGTCTCCTTCATTCCTTGAGACAGTTTCATGTCTACTCTCATTACAGCCACATAAAAGATTTTATGTCTCTATAAAACAAACCTAGGACTCCTAAATGAGTGAAAGCATGTGTGCTGCTTGTCTTTCAGAGCCTGACTTATTTCACTTAACATTATGATCTCCAGTTGTATTCATTGCCCAGAAAATGACATGATTTCTATGGCTAAAACTGCTCTCTCTCTCTTTCTCCCCCCACACCTCCTGTCTGTCTGTCTCCTGTCTCTGTCTCTTTGTCTCTCTATTTTATCTCTCTCTGTCTGTATTTCTGTCTCTCTCTATGTATGTCTCTGTTTCTGTCGTGTGTGTGTGTGTGTGTGTGTGTGTTCCTTTGATTTATATCCAAGAGTGGCATAGCTGGGTCATATGATAGTTCTATTTTTACATTTTTAAAGGATGATCTACACTGATTTCTATAGTGACTACCCAAGTTTGCATTCCCACCAGCAATGAATAAGGATTTTTATTTCTATACATTCTCATCAGCATTTGTTGCCATTTTGATGGGAGTAAGATAATATCTAGACACAGTATTAATTTTCTTTTCTCTGATAGAGTGATGTTAGACATCATTTATATATTTACTGGCCATGTGTACTTTTGCCTTTGAGAACTACCTATGCATTTCATTAGCGCAATTAGTCTTAGTGCTCTGGTGCTGTGAAGAGATCCCATGACCAAGGCAACCCTTAAAGGAAAGCATTTAATTGGGGGCTTGCTTAGCTTCAGAGAGTTAAATCATGATCATCATGACAGAAAAGAGACAGGCATGGTGAGAACTTTACATACTGATTCCCAGGCAGCAGGCAGAGAGAGAGAGAGAGACAGAGACAGAGACAGAGACAGAGACAGAGACAGAGACAGAGACAGAGACAGAGACTAGGTATGATGTGGGCTTTTGGCGCCTCAAAGTCCACCCCCTAAAAAGGGTGAATATAGTGGTTTGAATAAGTTTGTCCACAGATTAATGTGTTTGAATGCTTGGCCCATAGGAAGTGGCACTTGTTGGAATAGGTATGGTCCTTGTTGGAGTAAGTGTGTTACTGTGGGGGGCAGCCTTTGAGATCTTCTATGCTCAAGCTCTACCTAGAATGGAATTCTAGCCTCCTGGCTGCCTTCAGATCAAGATCTAGAACTCTCTTAGGTCCATCATCAGCACCATGTCTGCCTGCACCCTGCTATACTTCCCACCATGATGGTAATGGACTGAACTTCTGAAACTGTAAGCCAGCTCCAATGAAGTGTTTTTCTTTATAAGAGTTGCTGTGGTCATGGTGCCTCTTCATAGCAATGGAAATCGTAGCTAAGACAATTACATAACTCCTCCAACAAGGTCACACCTCTTAATCCTTCCCAAACAGTCCATCAACTGGTGACTAAGCATTCAGACATATAAACCATTCTCATTCAAACCAGCACATCCATTGTGCTGTTTGATAGTTAGCTTTTATGAGTTCTTTGTAGATACTAGAACCAATCAGATGTATCGGTACCAGAGATTTTCTCCTGCTTTTTAAGCCGCCTCTTCCCTTAATCCATTCCTTTGCTGTGCAGAAGTTTCTTAACCTGCACTGAAAATGTTTCTGCTTTGTCAGTTCTTTCTGTTCCCTGCGCTCCTGGAGACCACTCAGAAAACTGTCACCAAACACACACACACACACACACACACACACACACACACACACACACACCACTTTCTTAGTTGGTTTATTCCAAGGTATTTTATGGAGACCATTATGAATGGGGCTTTTTTCAATGGTTTCTAGTTTGGAGACTTTGTTATTGGTATATAGAGAAGCTACTGATTTGTGTATGCTGATTTTGTATTCTGCTACTTTGTAAAAAAACATTGATTATTTATAAATGTTTTCTGATGCTGTCTTTATGGTCTTTCATGTATAGGACTATGTCATGTACAAATAAGGATGCTTTAACTTCTTCCTTTTCAATTTGCATCACCTTTATTCCCTTTCTTCTCTTCTTGCATGGGCTAAGACTTCAAGTGCTACACTGAGTGAAAACATAGAAATGGGCATCCTATGTCTTGTTTCTGATGTCAGTGGAAATGCTTTGATAGTTTATCCTTTTAGTATGACACTGCTTATAGATTTGTTGTATGTAGCTTTCATTATGTTGAGATAAAGTCTTCTCTTGTTTGATTCTTCAGAGCTCTTATCACGAGGGGATATTTTATTGTGTCAAAGGTCTTCTCTGCATCTATTGAAGTCATGTGATTTCTGTTCGTGAGTTTGTATGATGTTATAAATGGATTGTTTTATATGTGTTGAGCTATCTTTGCATTCTTGTATTGAAGCTAAACTTGATCATGGCACATGTTCTTTTTAATGTTTTGCTCGGTTCAGGTTACAAGTACTATATTGAGAATTTATATCTATGTTGATCACACAGATTGGTCTAAATTTATTTTTTCTTTCTTTTTGTTGAGTCTTTATCCAGTTTTAGTATCACAATAACCAAGAAATTTTTAAAATAATTTTTATACAATTTATTTTGATTATATTCTACCCCTTCCCCAGTTCCTCTAAGATCCTCCTTACCACACTCACCCAATTTCATGTTCTCTCTCTTTCTCAAAACAAAAGATAAAAATAAAAATAAAAATAAATACAAACAAACTAAAAAGCAAGAAAACCATTAAGACACCAAAAAAAAAAATCAGACTAAAAATGCACAAAAAATGTGGAGTCCATTGTGAGCATCAGGCCTGTCTCAGTGTAGCTGATATACCCATTGACATTCCACTGGAGAAACTAGTTTTCCCTTTTCTAGTAGGCTTCAATTGCAAGTAGCTTCTTGGTTAGGGGTGGGACTTTATGTCTACTTCAACCTTTCAGTGCGAAATCTTGTCTGGTTTGAACCTGTGCAGGTCTCATGTGTGCTGTCACACTCTCTTTGTGTTCATAGGTGCATCTGTCCTGTTGTGTCTGCATGATGTTCGTTCCTTGGAGCCTTCCACCACCTCTGCCTCTTGCACTTTCTACACCTTCTCTTCCACACAGACCACTGACCTTTGAGGGAAGGGTTTGATAGAGACATCCCATTTATGGCTGAGTGCTCCAAAGTCTCTTAGTCTCTGCACATTGTCCAGTTGTGAGCCTGGATATATTAAAAATAAAAATTCACTTTATAGTCTATGGAATAACTTGAGAAGAAAGGCATGGTAAAATTTAGATATTGAGGATTTAGAGATGGTATTCATGATCTCCATTCTCCATTGGAGCAGCTAAGCTCTTACTGAGACAGCCCCTGACAGCACAGGGTGAGGATTGTGATGGTTCACACTCAGGATAGCACATGGAAATCTCCATTCTCACTGGCTTATTGTAGTCACAAACTTTAATTCCTATTTTATTTTATTCCTCATAGTTTCATATGCCGATGTTGTCAGTGACCAGAAAGACAAACAGAGATCAGGTTGAAGGATCATGATGAGTAATGATGACCCTTATATAATTAAGAGCCATGAGGTTAGAAGATTCCAGTAGGAGAGAAGTACGAGAACATTTGCATTCAGGAAGAGGTTTGGGTTAAAGAGGTATGCAAGGACAAGGACACTGGCTTGGATGCTTTGCCCACAATGAGTTGGGTGTTTTGTTGTTGTTGTTTTGTTTTTTAATATATACAACCAAGGATTTCAAATAGGGGATCAGACCCAAGAAGTCATCAAAAGAATAGTTGAGGTGTAAGGTAGGGAAATGTGTGAAGATGGGGCCAAGGTTGACGTACAAATCCTTTAGGTCTCCTCCCTTTTTTGGATCACTTAGATGTGCCCTTGAATCAATACTACAAAGCTTGGGTTGACAGGAGATGGAGCATGGGACATAGAGCTTTACTCGGGGGAGAGATAACTCTGGGTAGCAAATTCCTAAAACAGGCTCCAGCTGTGCCTTTCTGCCTTCTCTTGGGATTACAAAGAGGTACATGTCAGAAATTCTTGGAGGCTCTTGAACTTAGTAGAGACTACCATAGTAGGGGTGGTTTCCAGCTGTCACTGAGTGCTTAAAGAATGGCATAGACACTTTTTCTTCCCTCCTTGGTTATTGATACTTGAAACCCTAATTCAGTGATAGGATTGCTTCATCTACAAGTTGGGAGGAAATGGAAATGTGCTGATATGTTCCAGTCTTATCTGGATGGAATCTGATAGTACCGGAAGTCATGGTACATCCATTGTCTTTGATGGATGTTACGGTTAGGACAGAAACCCTATGGATGTCCCTATACACAGATGCCTGGCTGCATAGGAGTCTTCAGTTGATGCATTTTCCAACATCCTCAAAGTTTTGCCCAGAGCCGGATCTCTCCAGCCCTTAGAACAGTCTTTTGGTGACATGCATGCCTCTCTCTGCTGCTGCCCCTTAGGGTCACCACCTCAGAGACCTTGCAGGAAGTGAAGGTGATGGATGGTTGTAATGATCTCATGTTGTTTTGATGGTCCTCTCATGTGTACAATCATAGCCCTGTCCCTTTCCAAGCCAAACCCAGCCTGTGCCAGGCAGCAGGTCCCTGAAGCAGGGGGCCAAGTTCCCTTGCTCAAGTCTCCCCTTCAGTGCCTACCATCTGGCTCTTAAGCAGATTCACAAGCCTCTGCCTTTCTTCATTTCCCACAGCAAGACAGAAGAGATTATGGACAGACAAGCCAGGAACAGAAAGCTGGGATCTGACTTTAGCAGAGTCATAGTCTTTGACATAGTGCCTTGCTGGGTGATGGTGCACATGATAGAGGAGTTTAGTGTTTGGAGAAGCAAATACAGCCACTTGGCTAATGGGTTGGCTTTCTTCCCCTCCACATGTCACTTGTAGCATAAAAGGAAGCTATTTTCAGTCTGGGAACATCTCTGCCCCCAGTGTGCTGCCATTTGGTTCATACTCTATGACTGACTTCCATCTGCTGCCACAGAGAACACCTCATTTTGCAGCCCCTGGAGCAGATGGCCAGGAGGGAGAGCCAAGTTTGGGAAATAGGCAACCTAAGTGAGAACATGGGCTGGGGAGTTGAGCCTTGTAGGAGCTACTGTGGATGACATGATCCTGACAAACATTGTCTAATATTTCCAGGGCTAGACTATCTTATCCACCAAAGCATTAACAGCAAACCCAATTCTATTTTACACTGAAGGATGGGATGGGAAAGAATAGGATTCCAGGAAGGAACTGGAGAAAGGGGCTGTTATAGTTTCTTGTTGAGAGTATGTGGGTGTTTCTTTCCTTAAGAGTGTTAGCTTGTGGGTTCTTGCAAGTGTTTGAAGCTAAGTATGACACACTCCATGGATTAGAGCTGGCTTCAGGTGCAGTGGGACTCCTCAGATGGTGGGAAAGGAGCAAAGTGCCTTCTCCAGTGACACCTTTGCTGTTGACTCTACTAGGGAAATTTCCTGTGGCAGCCTAAGACCAGAACTTAGGACAGGGATGAGGACTGGAGACCCTCCCCATAGCTATAGAACTCTTCTAACATAGTTCCATAGAGCCACAGGCCAAATGTTAGAGCCCTCCTTCATCCCACAGACCCCAGAGGTCCACTTCTTTCTTTTCTATAATCCTGACATCACCCATGCTATGCCCAGACTTCCCCTATCTTGAACAGATATGAGGTGGCCTTGTTCTCCCATCTCAATCCTATGATAGGTTCCTAACAAGCCAGATATTGATAGATCTCAATGGATTTACTGATTGTCATGATGTCGAGGGAGGCACTAAGCATGCCCAGTGAACTGTGACTGATTGTACCTGATTCACCTTTCTCAGATACAAGAGGACAGTTCCACTGTTATCTACTCCAGACCAGCAACTTCCCACCCTGGAGTGTGCAGTGCAGGCTCTTCCCCCAGTACTGTTCTTGCACACATCAGCAAATTCCAGTCTCCTCTCTTTTTACCAGGCAGCAAAGCATTATATCTAGTTTTACTAACTCATGTTTCATTCATATTTTGAAGAACTCCTACTAAATGGCAGGGACCCATTGGCTTTTACTGTTGATCCCCTTAAGCTTCTTGAGTTATCCAGGGTCCAAACTTCATTTTCAGGTTCCCATGTGATTGGGGAGCCCATTATGACAGAGGCTCATCCTTCAGAAAGGGATCTTCGTGAACCCATGAAGAAGCAGGTTCTTCTGAAAAAATAGCTTTGATCAATTTGGATTGAGACATAAAATGTTCTGGAATGTTCTCCAGCTATTGATTTACCTGTGAGCCTTAACAATAACTTTCATCTTCATTTAGGTTAATGTGTTTTCTTCATTAGCTAAATAGCAGCAATAAGCTCCAAGACTATTTATGTGTTTTATCTCCTGGGTTTTTAGGACAAATCTCTACTGCAGGTTGGTTTAGTCTTGGTTCCTCCACTGATGACAAAAACCACTGAATGTGATATACCATGTACCAGGTGGCCACCTCATTATTACAGGATGCCTATAAGTTTTGTGTAAAATCTCCTCCAGTAACTCTCTAAAAAAACTATATCGACATCACCAACAATTTAAAAACGGAAAATTAAATGATGTGGTGAAGAACTTACCTGAATCAGGGTAAGACTTAAGTTCTTAACTCCAAGGCTCCACTCCTCAGCTCCACCCTCAGTGAGGCAGGCATTATTTTCTCCTCTTATTCTTGGAAATGGTCATAAGAATTTCCAGGACAAGGCTGGGCTGCAAAGGCCGCTGCCTGACCTGCTATTTAAACCACTCCAAATGCTGAGCACTTGCCAAGCCACAGTACACATGGCCAAGGTTCAAACAAGTAAGCTAGGCCATTGCACTTTTCATTAGCATCTGGGATGAGAACAAAAGTCTCCATCAGCCACTCTGCACTGGAGCCAGAGCACTGACTTCTGGCTGGCCAGAGAGCTCAGGTATCCCTCAAGCCAGAGGAACTGCAGGACACAAGGTGACTTTTAAGGTTTTGCGAGTGCTCCTTTCCTCACTGAGATCTGTGGGCAGTCCTCCCATGGAGCTTTTTGGTTGCTCCATGACATGACTGTTGCAAGCTATCTGAAGGTGCATGTAATATGTTCAGTTTTGTGCAAACACCTGAATTGCTAGATAAGTGTGGGGTGGATGCATATTTGTTATATGCATTTCTTACAAAATTCATTTCTTGTCAAGTATATAGGTTGGGTAATTTTGGTATCTGCTCAGGTATTCTTTGCTCCCAAGGACCCTGCAGACTTTCTCATGCATAGTGGTCTTTGTGGCCCTGCATTCTGAGTCTTACTTTGGGATAGGAAGGAAGGCATTTCCTTGTGTCCATCATGAATGCTACCACACTGTTGTATTTGGGGTTCTTTTGGTTTAGTGGTGAGTAGACTGAGCTTCATACAGAAGTTCATTTTCTCAGGGTGAAGCTGAGAGAGAACAGAGATCTGAATGTGAGCTTCAGATCATGAAAGCCCTTGGCTTCTAAATTCTACAGGCCTCAGATCACAGACTTTCCAGCTGCAGCTATTGTACTTAGGGCAGACTGTGTGTGAAAGCAGGGGTGAGAGGTGACAGTAACAGGCACAGTTTGGCTATTGACCTTTGTTAGTATAATTTAAATGCTTTCCAATGCAGCATTCACTCTTCAGGGTGATGTCCACAGTCTCTTGTGCTCTGTCTTTCATTTGTCATCTACGAATTCCCTACTTAAGGGACATCCTCACAGGTAAGTTGCTTGCCAGTTCTTAAGTGGAGATTGTGCCATGTGTCCAGAGTCCCACAGTAAGAATCAGGATCGAGGCTGAAGTTTGTCTTTCTTAGGTCAGGCTCTCCCCTTCACCCTGCTGTGCTATAGCCAGCTTGACCTTTTGTCATTTCATTAGTAAACTGCTACCAATATGGCCCCAATGACAAGGTCATTCCATGACCCTAAATACTTAGGATTCTGTACCTGGGATGGGAGGTTGAGTGGGAGTCAGAGAGGAAGGGGGAATAGGAGGAGGGAGAGAGGGGGAAGAGGGAGAGGAGGGGAGGGAGGGGAAGGGGAGGGAGGGGAAGGGGAGGGAGGGAGGGAGGGAGAGAGAGAAGCTCCTTTCTGACCAGTCACCAAGCAGTGCCTAGAAGATGAAGGGAAGCTAGCTTATTGACAGAGAGTACAGTTAGCTTGGTTGATGATTTTTAAAACAAAGTCAAAGACAGTGAGTGATCTGTATAGCACTTTAAAAACCCTAGCCCTCCCTTTTTGGGAAAAAAAATCTCATAGAAAAACACCTAACAAGTCCTAACAGGGAGCAAGCATGTTACTTTTGTGCTGGCAGTTAGGGAAAGACATGCCAGTGCACCTGGGGTGTGGAAACACTCTGAGAAGCTCTAGGAGAAAGAAAGTCAGAATGAAGACCTCTGTCCATCCCTTCTTCTATTCCCTCACCAGGCTTCTAAGAGAGCAAAATTAATGCAGCAAATTACCAGGCTGGCCAGTCTACAATCTAGCTAAACTGTCCTCGACTCCCCTCATCTTTTGGGAGAGATATAGAGAGGAATTTGCATCATCTGGCAGGATCTCAAACAGGCAGCAGGGAGTAAAAAGGGGTTAAAGGAGGGAAAAGAAAAAGGATTTCCTACTAAGAAAAGCACTTAGATTTGTCCTAAAAGTTCTTCAGAACATAGACCCTAGGAACTTGTTCCAAAGCTGGACATGAAGGCTCAGTCCAAATATCACTGTTTAATATATAAAGGCTATAAACCATTTGGGTTACCGTATCATCAAGCTTCTTAATTTGAAAGATGTGGCTTGATTGCTGAACCTCATATTTTAAACAATCTCTATATCTTATTTTTTGCAGAGTAAATCAACTCCCCTCTCTCCAGTCAATATCTACCTAGTGATGTAAATAAGCCCTTCCAGAATATTCAAGAAATTCATGATCTAAGAAAATGACAAGAACTTGTCAGGGTATGGGTGACTCCTTGTTTGTTCCAGGCTGTGTTTCAAGTTCCAGCATGAAAAATGTCTGTAATAGATCATACTGAGTAGCAGATCTCCACAGGAGTGGTCTTCAATAGACTTAAGATTTGCTTCATGCTTCCAAGTTAGTTGAATCCATCTAGGCCTGAAACTGAGCAAGTGTCTACAGATTGGAATTACAGTCTGGATTCTGGATCCCCCCCTTTTTTGATTGAGACATAATAATTATACTTATTTATGGAGAATATGTTTTCATATGTGTACATGCTAAGATTAGCCAATGTTACAGAGATGCACGAAGAATAAACTCTGTCACCACAAAGCAGAGAGCATGTAGTTAAGAAGTACTTAGAATTCTACAATATTTAGAAAAAATGTTTTAAACATCTAGTCACGAAGAATTAGATTGATTTTTTTCTTCTTCTTCTGGGAAACCCAGTCCCTTCTTCTTCTCCACAGACAACGGTTGATGAAATTATAGGCGCAAACAGTCTCTCGGCAGCCACACTGGGATTCTCAGTTGGACACACATATACATCCCATCACTGCCCCAAACCTTCTGTGTTCCCTAAATGGCCCAACCTCATATAGCATGTGCTATGATCTAGTTATCTTCATCCCTGTCTCTAAATACTTGCGATTGCCTGTGTCCTTGACAATCACTTGGTTCTCAGTGGTGAACTGGGCTCTCCTTTTATTTCCTTTTGGTACTTGAGCATCCTATGGTGTTAATCAGTTGCTGAGCCACATAAATCTCTGCTGTTTCTTGAGGGTGCATCTGTACTGCCTCCCCACCCCCGTTGCCCAGTCCCTTGCTTTCACAGCTGGTTGAGATTCATTCAAATGCCACTGATGGTTCCCATACGTCTTGGGCTACCTTGCTGCTACCTTTGGCGTACTTCAGGTCTGTAGTCCTCAAACTGTTCTGTGGAACTCCACCATAAGCACAGAAATTTCTTGGGTATTTTGGAGGACAATAAAAGGCCAGCTGGCCTCCACCCAAGTTCAAGCAAAGTGGGTCTCCTCTTGACCTGTAAAGTCTTGGGAGGTTGTGAGGAGTTATTAGAACTAGGTTGTGTCAGCTGAACACCTCCAGAGAGTACTGGACTTGTACCTGAAAAATTGAGAGGCTGGTAGACCACTTTCTTCATGAAAGTTTCCCAACTATCAGTTCTCTCAAAAATCTTCAGGCTTTTCTCTAAGAGAAAAGTTTGCTTTTATGCAAAGTTTTCATGCATCTTAACCCAGCACCCAGAAAGCAGACTTGTTTCTGTATGTGTCTGTGTGTATATATGTGTGCCTTTGTGCATTATTCTGTGTGTATCTGTATGTCTGTGTGTATGTGTGTGTATATGTGTGTATGTGTATCTTTGTGTGTCTCTGTGTGTGTCTGTGTGTGTGTGTCTGTCTGTGTCTGTATTTATGTGTGTATATGTATGTGTATGTCCCCAGTTAGTGACAAGTCTTGGTCCTGGTGTTCGTGTTCTAAAGGGTTCTGGGACAACTCTGTCTAGAATCCTCTTATCTCTCTCATCTGTCTGTGGTCCAGGTTTCTAGTCTGTGCTTTCACATCCACCAACAAGCTTTCTTTGTTCAGTACTCCTGTTGTCAATTGCTCAATTAGGTTTCTTTCATAGCTGTCTGTTGAACCAAGTTCAACTTTCTGCAGTAATTATCACCATCATGGAAAGTCCCAACTGAAACTGCAATCACAGCTCCTAAGGTGGCCTGCTGAGAGGCCATCCTTATCCCTCAGGTGTCAGCCTGAGAGCAGCAGGGAGGAGGAGTGGGGCATCCCTCAGTCTGGGGTGTCCTGCTGGTTCTGCTTCCTCTCTTTTGACTGTTCTGCCACAGCTGAAACCAGTACTCACTCAGGATGCTGGGGCCCCTCCCTCCTATCTCAAAGGCAGATTGAGTGAGATGGGCCCCATGAGATTGCCTTTATCAAATATGTAATGTAGTCCTATTGTATGTTAAGCAAGTGCTGACTCCACAATGGACCCCACACCCTAAGCCTTCCACATGGCTTAGGAAGTCAACTGAGAAACAGTTATGACGCAGTGGACTTATATCCTGCTGGATTTGATAAGCATAGCACCATGACCTCACTCTCCAACCTGGAGGAGCTAGTAGGTGTGGTGAAGAGGTTGCTAGCCTTGAGAGGCTGATGACATCTCTGGGGAAGAACTAGGCTGAGGTGTAGGTAGGAGGTGAAAGAAACTGTCTAGAAAGAGGGTACGCCCTGGGCAAGGTACCAGGTTCTGAGAGGCACACCGATTAGGCAAAGGACAGGCTGCTGGAGTGGGAAGAACAGCGGTCTGCTGGTGACATCCAAGAAAACTGAAAAGTAAGGCATAGCGGCAGCCACAGAACTTCTGAATGACTGATCTCTCCTAGGAGGGTAGAGGAAGAAGCAGGAAGCAAGGATGTGAGGAGCTTTGGGAGGGGCAGCTGGACCTGGGCTAAGCAGACCACGTTCAACCAGGCAGCAGCAGCTGTACCAGGAAAGAATAGCTTCTGTCAGGGGTCCCATGTGGAGACAGTGAATGCCAGATGCCTTCAAATAACCCCCTACATTAATGTTCAAAAGTTAGGACTGGAGCTATGGGCTCCCAGATCTCTGCTTTCTTATCCTGGCCCCTCTCCTGACAGATGCATGAATTCTGGGTGTCAGAAAGTTTTAAACTAGGTATGTCAGTACTGAAGGTTGGTGTTCTTAAGCTGACCACAAGCTGACCACAACTTGTCGTCAGTCTTCTCAGAGAGCCCTGGGTGTAACTGATGGCCCTATGGCTCCCTCCAGGTCAACAGGAGCAATTTGACATTCCCCAGGTGGGTGTCTATGTCCTGAAGCCTGAGAAAGGTAGCTTTAGACTGAGCGACTGAAAGAAAAGGAACCTGACGCAGGCATTTCCTGGCTCTCATTCTGCTGTAAGCCTCACCTGCTCAGGCCTACAAGACAAGAATGTGCTTAGGAGAGCTTGCATGCCTAGCATACACCGCCACAAAGCCCTTCCTTGTCGGCCAGCTTTGATTTAAAAAATCTGGTTGGAAGCTTTTGCCCTTTCCACATTTAGCACATTTCCGTGGGTGCAAGCTGGTATTATTAGAGTCACGGTTGCAAGTAGTGCACTCTTTGATCTGTGTTGTTTTCAGGTTACTGTACTGGACACTGCTCCAAACTGATGTAGCTTTGAGTTCAAGCAAAGTGTGGGGGTGAGAGAGAGAGAAAGAGACAGAGAGAGAGACAGAAACAGAGACAGAGAGAGACAGAGAGAGTATGAGAGAGGCAGACAGAGAGACAGTGAGACAGATAGTCCAAAGGAATGGGGAAGTGGAGAGAGGGAAGAAAAAAGTGGAAGAGGGAAGGAGAGAGAGAGAGAGAGAGAGAGAGAGAGAGAGAGAGAGAGAGAGAGAGAGAGAGAGAGAGAGAGAGAACAAACGTATGCAAGGCATTTCCAGTTCCATTTAATAGATGCTTTGGTCTGAAAGTTGGTAGAGACTCCACATGTATCAATATCAGAATTTAGTACCTGCTGTCACGTGAGGTCTCAAAGAACCATATGTACTTCACTTAAGTTATCTCAGAATGAGTGAGTGGTGGTCAAAGTGCAGCAGGCTCGTGGAGAACTTGGCATCTGTGAGTGCTTTAAAACTCTACAAAGTTCACACCAAACCCTAGATACTCCATGTATCAATGGCTGCCCAACTGTCCCAACACTCTGATTTTCAAAAGAAGGAATATTTTTCCTTTCTTATAAACCCAGGCTGTGGGCAGCTCAGCAGGGTCAGCTGCTTTGGTCATGTTCCGCTTCAGTTGAAAAGCTGGGGCTGGAAGAATCTGAGGCTGCTCATGTGTCTGGCAACAGGAGCGGCTGGCTCCCCACAGAGACCTCCCCTGGGCTACAGTGCCCCCTTGCCATGTGGCTGTCTGGCTTTTGCACAGCATGATAGCCGCGTTTAGACCATGAAAATGAGGCAGGGGGAGTGAGGAAAAGGAAGAAGAAAAGAAGAGGAAAAGAGAAGAGGAAGGAAAAAAAGATAGAGCCCTTCCCCCCATACCTGCTAGTCTAACCTCCTCTCACAGACAGAAGATCACTCCCACATCTACTGGTCTAACCTCTTCTCACAGACAGCCAGGCATCACTTCAGTTCACTGGTTGCTAGAATGAGTTAGTAGCAAGTAAAATGCTGCACACCCACAATCTCAGTATTTTCGAGGCCAAGGAAGAAATATCACTAGTAGCTTCAGGGCAGCCTGGGCTACAGAGTGAAATCATGTCAAAAACAGTCCCCTGCACACTGAGTCATAGACCTGGCCCAGGAGACACATCTCCGCATTGGAGTGGTCTTAAAACCACCACACCTGCTTCTGATCTTCCTTGGAAAGCTAAGTGACCCAGTGGGACTGGATCTGCACAATACCTGCCTGAGCACAGGACCTATGAACTCTGGTTCATCTGAGACCAGTGTCACTCCTATATCCTGGCTGTGTACCTGGCTCCTAGACCCTCAATGTCACAGTCAGAGACATCCTGCAGCTCCCCGTTTGCATGGGCTTCTCATTTCGAAAAGTTAGAACCAGTCTCAGAATGTGGTAATATTTACTCAAATTAATTTTTTTTCTGGAAACTATGGCTCTTATCCATATGACATCCACAGGTTGGCAGATACATGGATGGGAGATGGGTGTGCTGGAGGTCTGTGCTACATGACCCTAGCTTGTGTCAAGTTGATTTAAAAAAAAACTAGCCAGCACATCTGATCCAAGATATCAACAGTGGGAAGACTGAGGGACCCTATTCTAAATTAATTTTTAAAATTAAAATAAACAATTTGTTAGAAAATGGACAAAAGCTTGAATAGAGTTTCACAGATGAGAACATTTTAAGGCCTGTGAAGAGCTCCCTGCGGCACTGGGAGATACATATTCTCACCACACTGAGCCACACAGCGTACAGTCAAAAGCCTAGTGTTCAATGTCAGGAAAGACTTGGAACAGCTGGCCCTCTCCTCACTACCAGTAGGGAGTGCATAAAGGTACTGCATGGGAGACAGCATCCATGACAAGCTGAAGCAGGATGGATCTGATGCTCACCATCTGGTGATACGATAAATAAGTGGTACGCGGATAAACAGTGCAAATAATTAGTCTTCACTTTTTTTTCTCTTCAGGATTGTTTTCATGATTCTGAGACTAGAACCCAGGGCAAGTATTCTCCACTGGGCTATGTTCTAAGATGCTCACAGATAATACCCTGATCTCCATGACACATGTGTCACGTATCGTATGGTGATCCAGGTAGACAAGAAGAGGGACCAGATTCAGGGCCCAGGGAGGAGTATCAGCAGACTGTGTTAGTAGAACCAAGACATGGAGAACAATCAGGAATTCCCAAGCAGAGAAAAGGAAGCACAAGAAGCATCGAGCACAAGAGCATAGAGGCTCCATCAACGGGCCCTCATGGGTAGCACTGTCAGGCCCCGGGTCAGGGTGGCCCTGGATAGTGTGGAGCCCTCTGGGGACAGTCAATCAGTGCTCTTGAGCCCACAGAAGAGGCTGAGGTGATGGAAGTGTGTGGAATCTGCCAGTCAGTCTTTAACAGTCTGAAGCTCTGGGGTGTCTCAGGAACTCTTGGAGCACACATAGCCTTCTTTTTATGGATTGGAGTCGTGATTGAAGATCTGTGTCTGCACACCTGTGTTTCTAGAATTTGTAAGAAGCTGGAAGTCCTAGCAGGTTTCCTCTTCCTAGGGAACTGTGGGGAGGATGCTTCCATGACCATCCATCTCTCACTTCCCACCACCCGTCCCCACCATTGTCCATAGGTAGGACAGGCTGGACCCTGTGCCTCAGCTTCAACAGTATTTTCTCTTTTTAAGTAATAATATCTGTAAGATTTAGGTGAAAATGGAAAGATCCACACTTTTATTTTTAAGTGGCCTTTTCAAATGTTAAGTGATTTGTTGGGAAACATCAAAATAGGTCATGTGTAACTTGGTCTGCTCATAAAAAAAAAAAAAAAAAAAAACCAGCCTCATGCTTGGTATATTTAGAGAGGGGAAGAAACTTTTTCTTTGTAACTTTTTGGTTCTTTTTTTTTTTAAACCAAAAAGTGCCTGGAAAATTTCTCCACCCTCTCTACTGCTGGTGGTTTTCCTGGCCTCAGAACCCTAGTATGGGCTCCTGTGGCCCTGACTGAGAAGGGAGATACAATGAGCTCCGTGGGACCTGAGCTCTGCCTCTCAGCAGGCGTCCTGACAGGACCGAGGCTGCTAATGGTCAGCGTGGCAGAGTTCCGAGGCTGAAGTGCCTCCTTTTGTAAGTAGTTAGGTGGTAATTTAAAGTAAATTGTTTTGACCACTCTCTGGCTGTTCCTTTAGCTTGTATTGAGGTTTTGTCCATTTGTAACAAGATTGGCTTGAGGGGCTGGGGGGGTAGCTCGGTCAGCCATGCCAGGAAAGCAAGAGGATTGGAGTTCAAGCATTACACCCACTAAAAATGCTGGCAGTGGTGCTGTATGCTTATAACACCAGTGCTGGAGGACAGGTAGATGCCAGGAGTTCAGTATCCAACTAGCAGTGTCAAGTCAGTGAGCCTGAGGTCCCAGTAAGAGACCCGTCTCAAACGACAAGGCAGATGGCAGCTGAGGATTCCACCTGAAGTTGACCTCTGACCTCCATGCATTAACAACACACACAGACATGCACTCCAAAACACAAGCTAGAACTCAGCTTGAAACCCATCTTTAAACACATGCATCCTCTATTTCCCTCTTCCTTCCAGGGTCTAATCCGGGCTTTTTCCTTCTCTTTTTATCTCAAGCTAGTCTCCAGTCCTCACTCAAGACAAAGCCTTCTCTTCCCTGCAAAATCTGGTCTAGCATCAGCCTCCATACCCAGACTTCTACAGTCCTACCAACAGGGTGTTCAGCAAACATTCTCTAAGGACCTCGGCTGCAGAAGGCATAGTGATGTTCTACAACAAGCGAGAATAGTAGACAGAAATGTGAGGACCAAAACCCCTAAAAGACTTTCCTAGTACTAGAGACATGGAGCCCTGTTCTAGAAAAATTGCCTCTCATCTCTCTAGCTTTTATTTACACCATCCTTCCAGGGCAGGACCCTTCCTTGAGGATTTTGAGCAGTTTCCATTTGTGCAGTTATTGTGAAAACAGGATCCAGGGGATATGTCTTCCTCCAAAGGCCGAGGAGCAGCTAGAGCTACTAAACTCTCAGAGCAGTCCTGAGCCTTCCTGGCCATTCTGTGTCTGCCTGGAACCATCTAGAAAGCGTAGAGTGCCTCAAAGGCACCCCAAGATGCACATCAGGCAGATTGTTGCCATGCACATCTTGGGATACACAGGAGTGTGACTGAGATATTGAAGGGTGTCAAGAGTGAGGGGTACCACTTAGAATCATATAAGCAAAGGGACTCGCCAGGCTTTTCTGGAAGAGCTGTTTAATGTGGCAAGACCAAAACGAATGCCACAGTTTCTCCACGCTAGCCTGGTATGGAACACTTTGTAGGTCATCAGCTTGTGTCTGTCCTCAAAACATTCCTGAGAGGTCGCTGGAAGGAAACAAAAAAACCAAATAAGAGCTGTCTAGATTGAAAGCCACCGAGTTCAGTCAGTAAACCTCTGAGCCTTGCCACACCAGGGAGTTGAGCCGGCTTGCTGGGACTCCTGTGCTAAATATTGTCATATGTTTTCTTCATCCTCATCTGCCTTTCATCAAGAGAAAGTGCCCGGATATTGAAAAGCATCAGAACCAAGCAACCTTGTATTTATTTAGGGACACTGCTAGTTCACATTTCTTGTTATTCAAGATGCTCACGTGTGGAAGCAAAGCCATCCCAGATGAGCTGATCTCATGGTATAGCCAGGATGGTGGCTAATATAATTCATCCTACCAGGAGGCTTCACCTACACCCACACACCCTCCCCTCAGTTTGTATTTTTTCTCATGAGACTTCTCTTGTTTCTGTCTAAGCAAGACCCATTTCCCCATTCTGTTTCCTCTAGCTGCACCAGGTCTTTGCAGATTTTCCCTGGTCCTTGCTTCTGCCTCTCTGCTTGTCCACATCCTAACTAAGGCTCAAGTTCGGGTGTAATGTTCCCTTTCTCTGCTTCCCAGCAGCAGCTGGTTGGATTAAACTCCTTAGTAATGATGTCTGAAGCCCCAAAGTTCCCTTCTCAAAGTTCTCCTCTGGGTTTGCCTGCAGTTCACATCCACCTTGCTTATGGAGAAGCCCTAGGACATCTTTAATGGTCAAGGCCATCCCAGAGCCTGTTCTGTAGCACACTTAGAACCATAGAATACTTACTCTTGGTCTCCTTGGATGGAAAAGGAGGGAATTCCCATTATTTTTCCTGGAGATCAGATAGGTTGGGCAACTAGCTTCAGTATCTCCGCAAGGAAAAGCAGGATGAACATTCAACCTTAGGCTTTCTTGCCCCCAAAACATATGTGCCCTGCCCCTAGCATGTTTGACCTTAGGTATCAGAGAGTTTGAGTCTTGGGGTACCTAGCACTTATCATCTGAGGATAACCAAGGCATCCTGATGTATGCAAGGCCCTCTGAGGGATTAGAATTGAAACAGCCAGGCTGGGTGAGGTGGGGCTGAGGCTGAGGCTGAGGCTGAGGCTGAGGCTGAGGCTGAGGCTGAGGCTGAGGCTGAGGCTGAGGCTGAGGCTGAGGCTGAGGCTGAGGCTGAGGCTGAGGCTGAGGCTGGACTGTTCTGCCTGGCAGGACAGAAGCAACCGTGAGGTCACTCCACTCTTCAAGATAAGAGGTGACTTGCCTCCTAACAGGAACCCTCTATTTTAAGGAGACTTGTCAGAAGACTCTGGAGTCAAATGTATGTGTCCCCTCTCCCTCTCCCTCTCCTTCTCCCCCTCCCCCTCCTCCTCCCCTCCCTCTCCCCCCTCCCCCTCCCCCTTCCCCCCTCTCTCTCTGTGTAGTTGTGTCTTTCTCTCTCCCCTTCCATGTCTGCTCTGTGTGTGTGTGTGTGTTGGAGCCCTAACTAAAGACTGAATTAAGGGACTGGGATATACCTCAGTTGGAAGAGTGCTTGCTGGCATGCAAGAGGCCCTGGGTTCCACCCCCCAGAACCACATAAACTGGGCACAGTGAGTCTACATCTACAATCCCAGAACTTGGGAGATGAAAGCAGGAAGATGGGCTACAAAGCCCATTTGAGACCGGCCTGGGCTGTGTAAAACTGTCTCAAAAATCAAGAGTGAATTAAGACAGACAAGGGAACTTTGTCTCACATCAGGGAGTGATGAGTGGGCCACAGGACTTGAAGGTCATGGCCACCCAAGGAAGTCAGCTGTGAAGTCACACTCTCTCCAGGCTTTATGGAATCCTCCCACCCTCATCTGGCCCTGCAAGAGTACCTGAAGAGTGCTTCTGCTGCTGCCTAGTAGGCCAGACTTCCCACTGTCCCCTGCTCAGCCTATAGAGTGAGCATTCAGAATCTCCATGCTCTGAGCAGAAAATGTTGTTTGACTTTCTGTTCCTACAGCATCTCTGCAGCCCAGAGGTCAGCTGGGCTCAGGGGTAGGCCAGATGACTGTTCTAGTACTGACTTAATGGGATATGAGCAAGTGCCCAGGTGGCATTGTCATGGAAACTTTCACCTACCTACATTCCTGGGGACCAATGCAGCATCAGGCTAAAGGAGGCTGTGAGTGCTGGTTCTCCCATCCAGGTGCTTATTGCTCTGGCTCTTTGTCAAGTATTTCTGAAGTCCTACTTGTATGTCATCATGACACCGACTCATTACACACCCCTCCCTTTGTCTTCCCAAGTCTTCCCCGTGGCTGTTGTGAAGCTTGTGTGTAGCTGTAGAGAGAGAACTTGGGGGGGGGGTCCTAACTCATCCAAAATCAGCCAGTGAGGAAAACAAGGTGGGACTTGGGGACTTGGAGTTGAGGTTTTAATGAATTCTGTAATGTTTTAGGGTACACCAAACATGAAAGGAAGAGAAGACCACAAATTCCCAATTCTAGTGGCAGATGGGCAGCAGAAGAGGGGCCCCTTGCAGAGGGGCTTATGGGAAGGCAGAAGCCAAAGAGGCCAGTATTTGCAAGGGCCATTAGAGGTTTCTGGGAGCTAAAACTATGGTGGAGGGATGGGAACTCCAGGCCAATAGGAACAGAGATGACTGTCTACTGTGTCCTGCTCCATGAGAGGAAGGTTGGGCTCTCCAAGCTGCCTGGCCCAATCCTGCAAGTCACTCTGGCCTGTGGGCACTCTCCCACCTCTCTGAGCCCTGCTGGCTTGACAGCTCTGCCCTTCTTCTTGGCTCTGTCTCTAGAGCTATGGCAAGACTGCTGTTATGAAATATGTGCTTGGATTTTCTGGAAACTTCTTGAAGTCGGAAAGAAAAGTCTGCCTGCTGGTTCTGAGATGGCTTCCTTGCCATCACTGACTCCCAGAGGAAGTAAACAGGTTTGAGCTCCAGGGAGCTGCCTGGGATACACTGCTCAGATTGTAGGGTGCCACCAGTCCGAAGTGTGGGCAGCCAGCCTGAGCCTGCAGTGCCCAAGTGTTTGCCCAGGTGGGCAGACCAGCTTGGGGTATGTGGGGGGTGGGGTAAGGAGTACTGTGGCCAGAGGAAGAGCCCTAGGGTGTCCAGGCCAGGAAGCCAGATGTGTTTGATGTTGCATTAAAAGTCCCAGAAGTCTTCCTGGAGGGCCTGAGTCCCGTGGTCAAGAAATGGGCAGCTTGGAGGCTGCCTGGCTCCCCACTGTGGGGCCACCATGCCTCAGCTTCATTAGCTGACAAAGCCACTCTGTGTCCTCACCAGCTACAAGCACAGGAAGGTACAGCCTCTCTCCCAGCACCTGGGACCTTGGCCAGGGATGACCTGAGGGTACCCCTCCTCTGCATTTCCCAGAAGAGCAGCTATGCCCAGCTGAGGTAGCAGCTGCAGTCCCTTCCATCTGACAGTTGCTGGAGCTGCAGATTTTCCAGCAAATCTGGAACTCCAGAAATGTGTGTGAAATTTCTCAGTTGTGACAAATTCTTACAAACAGCACTGTAGGCTGAGCCAACCACATCTGCAGGCCAGACTCTCCCTGGGTAGTGAGTTAGTGACTACTGTGTTCAGCTTGTAGATACTCAGTGCCCTCATCTAACCACAGTCTCCATGTCAATAACAGAAAATGGAGGGAAGGGGAAGAATGATTGAGGGAGACTCCAAAGCCCAGAGACAGCACAGCAAGTGCTCTTCCACTCTCTACAAAGGGAGAAGAGCATTTCATGTGTCTTGGTTCTTGCTGTTACCTTGACACAAGGACAGAGGGAGGAATTGGGGGCATCTCTCTCTCTCTCTCTCTCTCTCTCTCTCTCTCTCTCTCTCTCTCTCTCTCTTCCTTCCTCTCACCCTGTCTTCTCCCTCCCTCCCTCCATCTATCCATCCGTCCCTTCCTCCTCTCTTGCATTTCTAGTCTTAGTCTATATCACTCCATTGGGTTGGTTCGCAAGATATGTGTAGAGCAGTTCTTTCTGCCTCTGTTATCTCCTTCTCTGTTATCTCATAGTTTCCCCTCTCCCAGATCTTTGGTAGACACCAGTGCCCAACCTCTAAAAGGTGTTGGCCAAGAGAGGCTGACCAGTCAGTGCAATTGCCCATATCAGTAGGGAATCAATGGCAGCAGCTCATGGGGAAGGGGAAAAGGGAAAGGCATAAGCTCAGATAGAGTCAGATGTAGCCAACAACTCTTCCTAACTGTCCATATGACCTTGAGAGAATTACCAAATTTCCTAATCCCTCATCTGTAAAACAGGGCATCAGTTCCTTCTTGGTCGTCATCACATATGGAGATGAATGGAAAGTGCCTAGCATGGTCCCTGGAACAGATTATAAGCTATACTGGTTGTCTTAGTTAAGGTTACTATTGCTGTGGTGACACACTTTGACCAAAGCAACTTGAGAAGGAAAGAGACTTAGACTTCCAGATTATAGTCCTTCATTAAAGGAAGTCAGGACGGGAATTCAAACAGGGCAGGAACCTGGAGGAAGGAGCTGATGCAGAGACCATAAAGAAGTGCTGATTACTGCCTTGCTCCTCATGGCTTGCTCAACCCGCTTTCCTGTAGAATCCAGTACTACCAGCCCAGGGATGACCTCATCCACAATGGGCTGGGCCATCAATCACTAATTGAGAAAATGCTCTACAGGCTTGCCTACATCCTGATCTGATGGAGACATTTTCTTAATTGAGATCCCCTCGTCTCAGATGACTTTAGCTTCTGTTAAATTGATATAAAGCTACCCATCACACTGGTGTTGCAAGTGTCTTGAACTCCTCTTAAGCCAAAACTTTTCCCAAAGACACAATATCAGGTCTTCAACAACCTTCACAACCTGCATGGAAACTCATTTGGGTGTCATCTATGCCAACTTCTTCTTTTATTTAGGGGTGTGGTTTTTTTTTTTTGTGTGTGTGTGTGTGTGTGTGTGTGTGTGTGTGTGTGTGTGAGAGAGAGAGAGAGAGAGAGAGAGAGAGAGAGAGAGAAAGGGAGAGGTGTCTGTCTGTGCATATGTTTGTCTGTGTCTGTGGGTCTATGTCTTTGTGTCTTTGTTTGTCTATGTTTATGAATGCATATGTGTACTGAGGCCAAAGGACAATATCAGCTGTCATTCCTCAGGTGCCATCCACCTTGTGTTTCTAGACTATTTCTCTAAATGGTTTTGAACTCACTAAGTAGGTTAGACTGGCTGGCTAATGAGCCCCTGGGATCCACCTGCCTGTCTCCTATGTGCTGAGATTTCAACTGTATTGCTATACCTGGATTTTTTAAATGTGGAGTCTTAGGGATTAAACTCAGATCCATGCTTGTAAGGTGGGTGTGCTGTTCTATTGGTCCTTTCTTAGCCTCTGAAACAGTCCTGGTCACGTAAAGGCTATCAGCTAGGCCATCCGCAGTTCCTTATCTTGGTTGCCTTTCATTCTTTTCTCCCACTGTTGACCTTCTCCATTCCCCCAAAACCCTTTTTTGTGCTACCATGTCCACTGATACATTAGTCAATAACTCTCCACAGAAGTCTTGTCCTGCTGGGCAGCGAGGGGCAGACCAGCAGATAAAGGTTGAGGAATTTGAGGACAAAGGGAAGCTATGGTTCTGGTTGGGTGTGGAGAGGGTTACAATCCTGGAGATACTGGAAGGAGACTTGAGAGAAGATAAGATAAAAAACAAAAAACAAAAAAACCCAGGAAGTAAGGAGATGAATTCCTGAGACCTGTGGAGGACAACACGGAGGCTGAGTATCAGGGACGAGTGTGTGGGGAGAGATCCAGGAAGCAACCTACTCTGTTCAGGTTAGTGTTCAGGCCATCAACTGAAATTGAAAACAGAGGAGAGAGTTTGGCTCGTGCGGTGATGCCCTGGACTGGGCAAGATGGCTTCTGAGGTTTGAGACACACAGGAGGACGTGGCTGGTAACCAGGACAAGTCTAGTGAACCAGTAGAAGAACACTAGGCATCTCCATGGCCTGTCAGGAAAACTACCATGCATATCCCACTCTTCTAGGTTCTGAGGGTCAGAATGAAGAGAACGAGGAAACTAACAGGTCCCAGGGCTTGGAACTAGTAAGTAGAGCTAGGCTAAATCTCTGACTCATCTTAGCCTTGTCTGTATCCAGCCCACACGTGCTGTGCTCCCGTGAGGCTGGGTGTGCTTACATTCACTCAGCAGTCAAAGACACCAGGCCTGAGGAAGCTCCTCTCACCTGTACCTCCTGGCCCTGTGTGTGGCATGGAGGGCGCAGAGTGTGAGTAGGAGCAGGTGTGAATTTTATAATCTGAAAGGTTTTCTCCTTACCCCCACCCCTCTTACCCTCTCAGTCAGTTCCTGGCAGTCCAGCCTAGGCTCAGGAGAAAGGCCCCTATACACGCTGACAAGAGCCAGGCACAGGTGATTTAGAGACTATAGCCACTTGGCAGAGAGGGAGGGGGAGGGGGAGGGGGGGAGAGGGAGAGAGAGAGAGACACGTATAAACTTACAGATGGCAAATCTAAGGCAAGGAGGAGGAACAGGAATTACCCAAGGCCTCCTGTGAATTTGAAACATGGCCAGGTGAAGATGGAAGACAATACTGGGAAGCTGGCCAGACATCTATCTCCAGAAGGTATGCCAGCAAGGCCTTTGCCCTACAGTCATGCTAATGGGTCCTCACTTCACCCACTGTAGCCTAGAGAGCAGCTGGTCAGTAGGCGTGGACTTCCTCCTCCTGTGACCACTCTCCCCTTTGCAAGACAAGTTGAAACTGTCCTGGGCTTCTATGCCTGAGGCTTCCACCCACCAGCCTGTATTGCCTGGCAACATATGCCCTAGGATCCTTAGTGCATCTGGGGAAATGAAGCCTAGGCCAGAAAAGAAAGGTCATTAAAATAAGCAGAATGCCAGGATGGAGGGGGTGGGAACAGCTGCAGTCTTCTTCCTAAGCTTAGGCAGGTTACAACTCTGCCTGTTCCTTCCTCTCTGGGCTTTTTGGATGACCACAGCCTCCATGGTATAAGAATGCTACTGAAAGCCACCCCCAGGGTGACTCACAGGCTGTGGCAGCCTAGAGAGGAATTTCTACTCGGTTCACTTGGAGCTTTTTAAAAGCCAGTTGAACCCGACCAGCTGCTGTACAGGACACCCTTTATTTCCTGTGTCCCTACCCTACCTCCATGCCTGTCGATACTGAGTAGCAGGGGTTTGGGTGGAATGAGGAGGTGACTCTCAGACATCGGAGATGTTCAGAGATGCTGGAGGCTTCCTACTCATTCTAGAATCCAGCAAGGCATGGAACCCAGACAAGTGCAGCCTCTGTTGGGTGAGCAGGACACTAGAACACAGTGTGACGCATGTCCAGTTCTCAGCATTAGAAATATCCTCTGAATCGCCTACCTAGTCTAGAAGCATTTATTGGGAAGTGACTTTAAATTGATATACGGGTGGCATGAGATTACAGTACAGAGACCTGTTATTAGTCCCTGAGTACACAGGGACTAATAACGTTCATCTCCCTGCAGGTTCTGGTTCCCTGGTCTCTTTCTCCTCACTCTCCCTCCATGGTCTTTGTCTAGGGAGGACACGTGTCCTCCCAAAACATTTTTCCTGGACTGATTTTTAGCTTGGTTGAGTCTAGGATACCATATATTCCAGGCTTTAATATTCTGTGTTGACTTTGGCAGCGACTGTGGGGCAGACAGGCCAGAACGGAGGTGGAAAGTCTTGTAAGTAAGCTAGACAGAATCACCAGGCGGGGCCACATTGAGCCAGAGAAAATAGAAGAAAACTGAGCCTAGAAGTCTTGTACAAAGATGCACCTGATAATTTGTGACGCAAGCAGACATTCCAGGACCTGCTCACTTATCCAGAGCTGGGAGAGTTCCCTGATACACCCCTTCTACCCAACTTAGCTGCACCTCAGTCTGACCCTGTCCTGGGTGTGCACACCCTCTACTACACCCACCTGATTCAGGGGGCAGGGATTCTATACCCACCCACATGGATCCAAGTCCCCACAACAACCATTAATTTACTTTAGGCCAGACCAGGTGGCAGAAGGAAGGAAAGACCAGGAAAAGACCATCAGAACACATTTTCTTTCTTTCTCTCTTTCTTTCTTTCTTTCTCTCTCTCTTTCTTTCTTTCTTTCTTTCTTTCTTTCTTTCTTTCTTTCTTTCTTTCTTTCTTTCTTCCTTCCTTCCTTCCTTCCTTCCTTCCTTCCTTCCTTCCTTCCTTTCTTCCTTTCTTCTTTGTTTTCCTAATCCCTCTGTAGCTCCAGGCCCATAGGTGTTCTGCTGTGGAGTTAGATGCATTCCCCACCCCACCCCACACACACCTGCATAAACTCCCACACAGGGTTCAGAGTGTGACATACATCTTCAAGGCCACGTCAGCCACTTACTTTGCCCTCTCTTCTCCAGACCAAGTGCATAGGTCCTGCAGGTAGCCCTATGCACAGGTCTCTGCCACACTCACCATGGCATTCTGTGGCAGTAATTTACTATGTCACTTGTTATTCATTTGCTTTGGTGATTGATTGATGTTATCTACCCCCTCCCCCCAGGAAAGTGCAAGTTCTAAGAAAACAGAAAATACAGCCGCTCTGTTAGATACTGATTCCCTAGGGCCAAATCTAGTGCTGATAAGTAGTAGGTATCCTATCAATGATTCCCAAGTGAGGAGTTGGGGGACTTTGGAATGAGACGAAGCAAAAATTAACCTTGATTCAGCCATTTACTTCCTGACTGTTGGACAGTCAGCATACTGAGCATCATTCTTTCCCATGCATTGAGAAGCAAAGCTACACACCAGGCCATGCCTCTGAGAGGGTGTGGCGATGCATGTAGACAACATGGACAGAGCCTAGATTCTCATGATGGCAGTAACTAGAGTGGTCTCCAACAGTTCTCATGGGCTGCACGACACCAGTCCAGTCCTTATGATACTCTTTCTCATCCTTGAGTGACAGACAAGACCACAGCTTAACAGAGGCCCAGGGACTTGTCCAATGGAGACTGAGAAAATGACTAGAATTTTTTTTCTTCCTGATAGCTTTACTGAAATGTAATTTGCATCTATAATGCCTTCATGTGAAGTGTGTGATTAAGTAGTTTTTGTAGAGGGTCTATTAACTGGCAGTCCTGTAATCTTCTTTTAGGACATTTTGTGTCCCCCAACTTAGCAGTCATTGGCTATTGTTGCTTTCCATTCACCTCTCCCCAGTGCTTGACAACCACTTAGCTGACTTCTGTGTCTGTCGCTTTGTCAATTGTGGACATTTCTGATAAATGCATCAGAATCAGACAACATGTGGTCTTCCGGTCTCTCACTGAGCATGTCTTCAGGGCTCATCCCTGTTCAAAATGTATCACGCCATTGTCCCTTTATCTGGCTGACTTATAATCTAGTGTGTGGAAAGACCATATTTATTTATCCATTCATCAGTTGGTAGACATTTGTGCTGCTTCTGTTCTTGGCTGTTGTGAATGATGAATGCTGTGTGTAAAATTTTATCCATGTAAAAATTTTTCCCCATGGGCAAAGATTTTGATTTCTCTTGCGTTTACATGTAGGAGTAGACAGACATTCAGGGGCCTGTGATATAACCCACTGAGGAAAACCCTGACTGTGTTCTGAGGTAGTTGCACTATTTTCCATTTCTGCCAGCAGCAGATGAAAGAAGCCTGAATTTGAACCCAGCTTGAAATTTCATGCTGGGTGGATGGTCTCTGAGTTGTTCATTTTGCTACACAAGCTGTAGTTGCAGGTTAGGTACCTGGAGCAGCTTATTCATAGGCTTGAGTCCTGGACCAAGCCTGTTATTGGAGCCTTTTCTCTCGATCTGGACCCTTACAAGGCCTGGCTTTTCTCTGGGGAGGTGACGATGAACATAACTCCCTTGTCAAGGACGTATGTTTTGGGGCGTTTTCTTCCAGTGAGGATCAGCCTAGGGAGGGTGAACCCAGAAACCCTAACAGCCTGGAGTATGTCAGGGCAGAGCGACTCAGCAGCTGTGGCTGGCAAGAAGGTGGCCCTAACTGAGCAGGTGGTGTGGCTGGCTGGAAGCCAGGTATGGCAGGTGGACTGCCTGCCACATGAAGTGCCAGACAGCAACTTCAAACACTCTGATAACATCGCTGGCCTGAAGGTGTGGGCTTGCCTTTAGATAGGAAGGGACTCCTGTGAAGAAGGGGTGCGGGAATTTGCACCCCAGAAGCAGTTGACCTTGATGCTGTTAAAGCAGAAACAAGACCAGGGTACAGCCTCTAAGACAAGGCCAAGGCTAATAATTATGTCTGTGCTCTCAGGCTTCAGTCTTGGAAGTTGGCTGTTCCCCTGATCAGTGACACATACAGATGACTTTGGGGACTTCTTTTTTGTTTGTTTCTGTGTCTGTTTGAGACATGGTCTCATTGTACAGCCCCTGCTAATCTGGAATTTTCATTATAGATCAGGGTAGCCTTGAACTAGGACTCTTTAAACTACATCTAAAACTCACACCTTCCTCTTGAACCTCACCAACTCCTACCTAATCAACATCTATGCTCGATGGCTGTGCCATGGTTTCCAAGTGAGGAGGGACTTCCAGAAGCTCACTGCTCTGCCTTCCTCTCATCCAGGGCTCCATCCTCCGTTTCAGCCACAAAGCCTTAATTGACCTGCTACCTCTCTCTTCATCAACCCTGCCCATGACATGGGCAGTTACTCATCCTGCCAGTGATCACAACTTCCTAGGACAGTAACTCCCCAGCTTCTGGTAACTGGGGCAGATGTGAGAGACAAAGGAATCAGAGACACACAGGGTTTCTCTTCCTGTGAAAGTTGTGTGTGGTTAAGAGTGATGCTTCTAGAGACAGTGGGAGAAAGAAGGGTCACAGGGAAGGGAGTTGTCTCTTGGTGTTTATCAGTGAATCCACAAACATGGAGCTCAGTTAAACTATGCCAAAGTAGCTGGGTGGTGGTGTACACATTGAATCCTAGCACTCAAGAGGCAGAAACATGCAGATCTCTGGGGTATTCTCCAGAGCACAATCCAGGATAGCCAGAGCTACACAGAGAAACCCTGTCTCAAAAAATGCTATACCTGTATATATATTTCAAAGGAAGAAAGATATATGAACAGGTGGGAAGAGATGCCAGGCAGGGGAAACATTGAGTCAAGACAGAGACAAAAACCCTCAAGGGAGACCAATTCTGCTTACTTCATGCTGAGGAATGATTGAACAGATGTGACAACCACATGAAGAACACCATCTCTGAGCCATAGTATCTGGGAGGAGCCAGAGTTGGAGCTTTGGAGTAAGAGTTGGATACAAGGATTGTGTACTGGAGTGAATCAGCTGGCAATATAGGTGGTTGGAATGCTGGTCTATATGGACCAGTCTGGCTAGAGGAAGGGTAGATAATGCAGAGTATTCATGGCAGGAGCTAGGTGGGGGGGGGCAGTGATCTCTAATCAGGCTTGATGCTATGTTTGGAGACTGTTAGCAGCATCTTCATTCAGTGGTCACTTGGGGCCAGCTAATCAGCTGAGCCACCCAAGGTGGTACAAATTCCTGAAAGGTTAGGGGTCTGGGAGAGGAAGGTGACAGATAGTCTTGGATCCTCCACCAGTCTCTCCACTGCAGAACTAGAGGCAAGAGAGAGGAAAAGTGAGGCAGGATGGGCCAATGGCTGCTGTCTTCATCATTCCCTGGGTGAGACCTTGGTCCACTGATCTAGGGAGCAGTAATTCTGTTCTTCATCCAACAAGTATTTGGTGAGTGTGTGTTCTGGGCCAGATCTCAGATGAGAGAGAGAGAGAGAGAGAGAGAGAGAGAGAGAGAGAGAGAGAGACAGAGACAGAGACAGAGACAGAGAGAGACAGAGAGAGACAGAGAGAGACGGAGAGAGAGAGACAGAGAGAGACAGAGAGAGACAGAGAGATAGAGAGACACAGAGAGAGAGACAGAAAGAGAGAGAAACACAGAGAGAGAGAGACAGAGAGAGACAGAGAGATGGGAGGAGAGAGAGAGAGAGAGAAAATAAGACCTTTAGCCCTTTAGTAGCCCACTTAGCAGCATGGACATCTTATGCAATAATATCCCATAATAACAGAAAAAAAGGCAAATGCTATATAGGATGGGAGTGCAGAGGGAAGCTTTCAGTTCTTGTGACTTCTTCCAAGGAAGCAATGACTTCAGGCCCCCCTTGACAATTCTGATAACTCAGGCACAGACCATGTGCACAGAAGGCCTTGGTAGCTGGTGGGACATCTGTATAGGTAGTTCTAGGTGAGTCCACTCTAGGGAGTAGAGGATGACAGGTTTTGAGGGATGAGTCTGGGAATCATTTGGAAGCCACATGAAGGATAAAAAGCCATCAGACTCACTGTTGAGAATGCTCGGTGACGGGAGGGCAGTGCAGGTGACTTAGTCACGAGATGGCAGGGGGTATCTGTGGAGGCCACTGCAGATTCAGAATACAGAGCCTGGGTTAGAAAAATGAAAAGAAGGTGAGAGGTCAAAGGTCAAATAGGATGAGGAAGGTGCAGAGTGGGAGAGACACCTGAGAATTTGTAACTGTGAGCTAGTGGAATTCTTAATTCCTTTTATTTGACTTTGCTCCCTCTCTGTTCTGATGCGGATTCCAGCACACCCTTATAGATGTCTGAATAGCTGTGGGCATCACCCTGTGGTCCACACCCTCTGCCTCTCTGAGCTGGAGAAAATGCAAGACTTGAACCACTAATAATTTGGACTCTGGGATTCATGCTGAGTTTGTGTAAACCACTTAACTTCTGAGGTGTAGATAAACGGCTCTCAATGGCCAGTACAGTGAAGGCCCCCTTACCAGAAAACTACTTTGAAATAATCTCTACTTTTAATTTCTTTCCTTTGTTTCTTGGAGAAGAAAGAGTGATAAGTAGCCACTGGGAGAATATTTTTTTTATCTCCTATGAAGCACAGTCTCTATTGATATAACACAGGAAACTTTCTAAGCCAGCCTGGCATTTCCTCTGCACTGTCTTCCTTTAAACTGAGATGTGGTTTTGGTTTTGTAAAACAAAACAAAAAAACAAAAACAAGAAAATAAAAAACCCAACCTTTGTCCCTAAGCTAAGTAAGTTCTTTTATGTCAACACCTTCGGAAGGGTTGTCCCCACTCCCTTCATCCTATGTCAGGACCCTGGAGACCAGACAAACAAGGTGGGGCTTAGCTCATTTTTAACCCCAAAGGAGGAGGAAGACTGCCTTTAACTTTCTCAGTTTATTTGATTTTTGCTCCAATCTTTGTTCTGATGTGGATTCCAACACACCCTTATAACATCTGAGTAGCTGTGGGCATCGCCCTGTGGTCCACACCCTCTGCTTCATCATCATGAATCCTCCCAGGTCATCCAGGTGACCCTGGGGTCCTTCCCTGGGATACAGAATGAGTCAGAGAATCACTTCCTCTGATTTTACGACATTTTAGCATGAAAGACAATGAGTCCAATGCACACAGGAACGGCTGTGGAACAGTACAGAAGTCCATGCAGAAGTCAGCCTGTCCTTAATGGGTGAGGGAGTTGGGCTCTTCTGGTTGCCAGTACAGGAATCAATGTTGGCTGCCTTCAGCTAGCATACATGCTAGAGATAGCAGAAGGCAAGGGCTTATCCTGGAATCAAAAGTCAACATAAAATGGGATTGGGGGTCAGGATAAAAATGACCACTCGTGTTCAGTTGCTAAAAATCCTGGTCTAATAATTTTACTAATGGGATAGTCTCCCAAGTCTCCAGGGTAAACCTGGTTACAGGAGGCAACCCTACAATCTCTCACTTCTGATGATCTGAACAGAGTGCAGACTTTGCTCAAGGTGAAGCCTCTGGTGCCCCAGAACCCCTAAGAAAGTGACTGGCTAGGTTTCAAGGCATAGGTTTCAGAGTAAAAGGTGGGGTACCCTGGGAAAGAAATGCAAACAGGGAGATTAGATAAAAAAGGTCAACACACATTTTAAGGCAGCTCTGTCCCTCTAATCTTGTGTCCCCACATCACCCCCCAAGCTCAGACACAATGGTCTCTGTATGCACTAAGCGGCTAAATGAACAGGTTGAATTTTATGGGCCCCACATTTTTGTAACAATTGAATGTGAACAATTTCTTTTTGTTCAATATAATATGCAAACCATGTGTTGACCAGAATTGAGGTTGCGTTTTATTGAAATTTCCTCTGTGAGACCCTTGAATAAGTTAAGGGTTCTGTGGGGCCCCCACCCTCATGTTTTATGCCTCCTTTATATTGGCAAGTAACTATCAGTTTGTGTGCTACAAATGGTGTTTCTTTTTCATCTTGTTCTGAGACAGTGTCTTGTGGAGTTCAAGCTGGTCTCAAACTGTTATGTAGCCAAAGGAGACCTTGAACTTATAATCTCCTGGCTCCACTTCCCAAGGGTTGTGGTCAATTACATATGCCACTCTATGGCTTTATACAGTGCTAGGGATTGAACCTAGAGCTTCATGTGTGTTAGGCAAGCAGTCTGCCAACTGAATTATGCCTCTAGACTACAAAGTTATATTTTGATGCACTCACACATAGTGGAATGGTTATATCACAGTAATTGGCAGAGCTATCACCCCAGATGGGGCGAGGAGGATCTAAGGACCAGGCACAAAGCTCCAGTCAGGTAGGAGGAGGAATACTTCGGGCATTAGTAGGTGATTTCTGATGGCATGTATATTTCAAAATCACTGAAGGAGAGGATTCTAAATACAGCTTCAGAGACTTAATTGCTGTGGCAAACAGAATCAGGAAAAGGCTAGAGTCAGGCAAGTCTGGTCACTCACATCCTCTGGACTTCTGTGGGCTGTGGGTAAACTAGTAGGGACAGCCCTAAGTGACAGTCCCCTCTTCTCTCTCCCAGGACACCCATTCCCTCTCTCAGTGAGGAATAAAGTTTTCCAGAAGGAGCTTCTGGAAGATCTTGGGCAATGCAGTGAACTTGGATTAAACTCAGGCCAGCATCATGAAGCTGGAGGCAGGAGCTATGCTTGCTGCTTGGCCACCATTTCTGGCTAGGGATCCAGCATGGGCTGTAGCCTGAGTGAGGGCCTAGGGGCTGCTTGAAGCACTTGGTAGATGTTCTCCTTACATTTCACTCTCCGTACCTTCTCACAGGCAGGGAACTTGAGGGTGGCCTCTACTATAGTCAGTGTTGTGATTTTAGAGGCCATAACTCTCCCAGAGCATCTTGTTTTCAGTAATTACGAACACCAGTCATTGCTCTGGACATTCAGAGAATACAGCTGATGTGTGCTTGGGCACACTTGAGTGCAACTGCGTGCCTGTGTGCGCGTGTGCAGGTGCGTATGTGTGTAAAGGTACTTTCCTAAGCTGACCCCTCCCCTACTCTTGTCTTTTGATTCACGATCTCACTATGTAGCGTGGGCTGACCTAAAATTTACAATTCTCCTGCCTCTGTCTCCTAAATGCTGAGAATCTAGGTGTGAACCACCACACTTAGCTATTATCTGAAAGTCTCCCAAACCATCCAGTAGGCAAAATACACTAACCTATTTTTGTGCTCGAGTGGATTCTCAGCCAGGAAACATGAAGGAAGGTGGTGGTGAACATAGGGGAACACGGGAGAAAAAAATAAACCTGAAAGATAACATCATAAAATAGTTTGAATACTGCTGCTTAAAAGGAGCCCATGGAAATTTCCCAGACTCACAGAGCTACTGTGTGGCACGCACTGGGTGCAAGCTCCCACCTATTAACAGGCAAAGTTCCTCCTCCTCAGGTGATTGAAGCCTTGCCATGTGCTCTGCCGGATGCCTCCTAGCCAAGTGAGGATGCTTTTTCGCCTCCCGGGACCTCTCATCTGAGGAGCCTAGAGAACAGAGAGGCACAGATGCCAATCTCACCCCTTCCCATGTATGTGGTCTTATTTTCTGTGACTTCAGTTTTCCATAGAAAGCCACGGTCCAAAGCTGTCAAGGAGAAAATTTAGGAAATACATAATTCATATGTTTAAAATTGAACAACACACCATGAGTTGAGTGATGATATCTCAGGGCATCCATCCCCTTCTTTCCTGCCCAGAACATTTCTTAAGTCAATGCATCCACACTGTGTTTGCTATCTGTTAGCCTCTTAGGAGCCATGTCAGTTATCACACTGTTGTCATTGCATTCGAGTGCTTGTGTCCAAATGACCCCAAAGCTCCCTTTAGTATACCATGTACACACACTTTGGAGCTGTCTGTGATCCCTGGCATCCACCCGGAAATGTGGCCTGTATCTCCCACGGACAGGCTGCCTACTATACCAGGATCTGCCCAATCTGGCCCAGTTAGTTGTGGAGTGGATCTGAACCAAGAATGCCTACTTTCACAGCATCTTGACTGTCTATTTCAGTTTTCAGAGCAAAGCTACACTCCTCTTTAGTCCCCAGTATTACTTTATGGGAATTGTCTAGAACAGCAGTACCAAAGCCACCATGTGGCATATGTAGTATATATGTGCACAACTGGCTATGACTTAGCATGAACTCCTGATGACACATGCAGCAACCAAGATACATCTCTAAAGTGCACTGGGTGTGAGCAGTCTTGCACAATGGGCCACATGCTGTTCTCTGATAGTCTCAGCTGGAGAATGGTTGTCCTCCGTGAATAGACTAGACTGAGCAAAGGCCTGCAGGAGCTTACTGGAACAGCTGCCTTGTTCAGTGTCTGTGTGGGGCTTTGCTTAAGTAGGCACAATCTATTTGCCCAAACTCAATACACACATCCTTCAGCTTTGTGTGCCTCATTCACATGGATGAATTTTGAACTCTAGTGTACAATGTGCATATCAAACACATGAGAAAGGCAGTAATTTCTTCACTCGACTTGGAAATGCATCAAAGAACTAAGGTTGATTTTTGAATGGATAGAAACATGGATAAATGAGTAGTTAGTTACGTGAAAGATCAAACAGAGCATGGTGTTGCTGGAAGCAGGGAATTGTGGATCAGTAAAGTGCTTTAAAGTTGCCTGTGTAGTTGAGCATTCTCACAGTGGAATTTTGTATTGATAAAGAAAGCAATTATGTGGACCCTGGTGTCTCCTGGTGGCCAATCAAGGATCCTGGGACTTGGAAGGAGCTTCTACAGGCAGGGATCTGTGTTTTGCATTTTCCAGTCACAGCTCATGATCTTAAGCAAGTGCTAAAGTATGAAAGTACATGTTTCCCCAATGAAGATAAGGCTGAGGCCCAGAGCCTTGCGATTTCCAGCCATGCCTTGCCAAAACTCATTTTCTTCCTGAGAATGTGGGCCTTTGTTACATAGCCCAGGGCTTCAGGTCACACCTGAGAGATGGGACGCAGGTAACACAGTAAGCCAGGCTCTGAGAGAAGCAACTGGTTCTACAGTAGAGCCCTTGCCTGCTGGCTTCCTGTTGGTGTATTTGGAGTAGTAGGAAACCACAGTAGTTATTACAAATAAATAACCCAGTAAAGACAAGTCTCTCAGATCAAAGAAGGACTGTGGGTCCAGCCTGGACCCAAAGCAGGCATGCCCCTTGGCACCTACTGTGGCCAGGGAGGAGGGTGTGGAGAAGGTCTATCTGCTGTGCAAACATTCCCTGTCTCAGCCCTTCCTGGGTTTGTGAGAGCCTGAGAACAGCAGCCTGGAGGGAGGCTGACTCTCTGAACTGCTGCCAGGCCTGCTAGGCTAGGTCTGCCTCATGACCTTCCAGCCTGCCTGCCCAACCCAACACGGGCCAGCTGGAGCTTCTGGTTATATCCCAACTGGAAGAGCTCCTTTGTGGGTGATTGTCTGCCTCAGAACTCTCAGGGGATCCCTCTCTCATCACCCCCCGCCCCCAGGGACTGCTCTGACTAGCCTTTTGTCATATGTGTGGTGACCCTGGTAGCAGACATGATGTTGGGGGAAAGGCAGGGAGCAGAGAGGTAACATGACAGCAGCCAAGACTCTTCCTGTGGCACAAGAAGAGGTAGAAAGGTGTCTCTGGGTCCAGCAAGTTGAAGTTTGCACACTTCAGTGTGCACAGCCACTGCTAGAAATTGTCAATCAGTGGCCTGGGCCAGGACCTCTCATTATTCAGAAGCTTGCAAGTAATGTGGAGGCTACTGGTTGCAGAACCACATTCTGAGTAGCATTAGAGCTGGCTATGGTTCCTCCCTGCATGAGTTCACACATCCTAATCAAATCCATGACCATAAACTGTGTCGAGTGAAGAAAGCAATAAAGAGACTATGAGAGGTACTGAGGGCAGAGTGGGAAGGGGGTGTCCACAAAAGCTCTCCAAGAACAGGAGTGCGCACTGAGCCCCCAGGCTGGGGGTGTGGGGAGGGGGAAGGATATTAGATAGTGGGGAAAGCACAGGAAAAGATCTCAGGGGAGCACTGTCTTGGCATCTCCAAAGAAATGTCCAACAGGCCAATATAGCTGGAGTGTGTGTGTGTGAGGAGAGTGGAGAGCAGCCATCAGAACATCTGATGTAAAATGCCATGATGTCCTTGGCAGGGCTGTGGAGGTTGTAAAGAGGTGAGAGTTGGGAGTAGGAGGTTAAATAGATGGTGTAGAAAATGTCTTCCCTTCCCTTCCCTTCCCTTCCCTTCCCTTCCCTTCCCTTCCCTTCCCTTCCCTTCCCTTCCCTTCCCTTCCCTTCCCTTCCCTTCCCTTCCCTTCCCTTCCCTTCCCTTCCCTTCCCTTCCCTTCCCTTTCCTCCCTCCCCCCTCCCCTCCCCTCCCTTCCCCTTCCTTCTCCTTCCTTTCCCTTTTCTTTTCTTTTCTTTTCTTTTCTTTTCTTTTCTTTTCTTTTCTTTTCTTTTCTTTTCTTTTCTTTTCTTTTCTTTTTTCTTCTTCCCCTTTCTTCTATGGTGTTGGCAGTTAAACCTAGGGCCTTCCTTGCATGCTGGGTAAATGCTCTACCACTGAGCAATAGCCCCAACCTTTTAAAATGCAATTTCATTTGGGACAAGGTCTCTAAGTTATCTAGGCTGGCTTCAGACTTGCAGGTCCACAGGTCAGGTCCTACCTACTGTGGTGACAACACTATTTTCTTTCTTTCTGGGGTGGCCCACATTTCTTGGGACAGGCACGCTGCTGCAGTGTGGAAAAGGAAGTCTTTGGTCCCTGTTTTATGAGATCAAAGAGACCTGGGAGAACTTTCATCTTGCTTTCCTTCTGGCTCCTTACTAGTTGGGACCGTTTCCATAGTGAATGTCAGAAACACAACTCAGATTGGCTTAAATAAAATAGAAACTTCATTGCCACGTGTAATTGAAAACCCCAAGGATGCTATTAGTTTCAAGAATAGTTGGAACTAGATGTTCAAGGCATGTTCTTTTTCACCCCTAGGCTCTCTGCTCCCGTGTGCACACTTCACTTTCATGGTGTAGAGGCTGGCACTTGTCAGCCACTGCAGGATGAGAACCTATATCCCCAATAACTCCAGCCAATGCCCCCTCTCTTTATTCGGTCATTCAGCAATCTCTGAATAAGCCTACTCAATAGATCCACTCACTTTTCCCCTCAGGAGCGCATGTGGCTGGCTTAGCCCCACTCAAACCAATAAGAAGAATCAAGAGACAAGCAAGCCAAGCCCCCAGCATACTCTGGGAGCGCAGAAAGCCTGTGGTATGGTGGTGCTGTCTTTCTGCTTCCTCTTCATCATGCTCCTTCCTGCCCAGATCCATTACCTCCTTCACACTAAACACAGCATGTCCTTCCATCAGCCTCTGAGGCTTCACATCACTCACCATCATTCCAAACGGTGTCTGGACCCTCGTCTGATAAAGTCCTCAGGCCATACTCGCATACTCGCCCATCCCCTGAGTGTGTATGTGTGTCTATCTGCTCTCCAACCTCCTCCGGGCAGCATTCTAATTGATTTGCTTGTTGGTTGATTGGTTTGTTTATGTTTTTGGAGGCAGGATATTTAGCCCCAGTTGGCCTTAAACTTGTAGTAATTCTAATTCAGGCTGCCGAATGCTGGAACCGCATGTGGTGAGCCTGCTGTCATTAGCTACTCTGTAAAGTGAAGGATGCCCAGTTCACAGTATAGGTATCCAAATTCTATCATGAGCCCTTTCTGTGTTTAATAGGCGTCAACCCTGTGACGGCTGTATTGCACACAGCTCACGACAGTGCCAGGACTGAACTGAATTGCAGGACACCAGTTAGTGTGTACAGAGACCTGGAGACTTGTCTGGTGTAAAGCCCCCTGGCATATTCAGTAGCTAAGGGGAAATGCTTTTCCTTTATTTTGGTAGAAAAGAAAACACTCTTCCTTTTCACTGTGCCTCTGAGAGAGCTCCGCCTATGCCAATCATCCAAGGGTCTGGCAGGGCCACAAAAGCCTGAGGCTGGGCCGTGCCCAGGAACCAGATCTTTGTGATGTGAGAAAGAGACTGTAAGCTTGTCAGGTCTACACTGTGACCACTCCCACCACACATATACACTCATATACATTCTTTCTTGTTAAACAATCTAACACCCACTACACCTCACCTCCCCAAGACCCCTCAGCTTATCTACCTTCCTCTCTGCCTGCCTTCTGAGCCCAAGGTGTGCTTACCTCCCTCTGTTGCCATTCTCCTTCCTTTAGTTAGGGGCAGCTTTTGAATGATACTCTTCCCAGGCATGGTGGATCATGTATAAGCTCAGCATTTGGGAAGCTGAGGCAGGAGGATTAACTGGAGTTGGGGGCCAACTTAAGATGAGAGTGAGTTCTAGGCTAGCCTGGGGTATAGAGTAAGACTATCTTGACCAAAACTAAGTAAGTAAGTAAGTAAGTAAGTAACATCTACTCTATACTTTACCATAGAAAAGTAGCTTGGATGCCAGGACAGGACTGTGCACAGAGCCTTTAGACACAGCTGATTTTCTCTAGCTGTCTCTCTGACAAAATTTCCCTTCCCACCTGTACTGTGTGGGCTGGAAAAACCACTTCCTTGGACCTACCACATTCCTGCTCTCTCCCAGCATCTAGATTCAGTTTTTAGCAGGGCTCACTCAGATCTTGTGATATACTTACCATGTTTTTGGAGGCATTACTCTAGCAGTTATTATGGTCAGCATGGGAGTCATAGGTGGAGCATGGCCCAGCACAATGGCAAAGGCACAGAAGGAAAGCAGCAGTCGACAAGGGAAATGCCTCCCTAGATCAGAGAATGGATTGCACACTAGCCAAGTGGGTCTCTGCATCTGACAAAGATGGTTTCTCTGACATGCCCAGTTTAAATCCCTATTTCCTTCCCTGTCCCTTGTCCTTTCCCGGTAGTGCTCTTAGGGGCTCACTACCCACCTCCTCCGTCCATGGTAGTGCTCCTTTTGCTATCATCTCAGCCCCACTTGCAGCTCCCCTCAGATACTCTGCACCACCTGTGTACACCCAGACACTTTCAGCTCTACTCTCTCTCTCTCTCTCTCTTAGGTCTGCCAACATGTCACCTTGTCAGACAGCTCTTTCCTTACCACCCCTTTCTTCTGCTCTCCCCACCCCACCCTGCCAGCTCCCAGTACCAGCAGATACTCACATCTGCTTATTTGGTTGGTTCTTCTGCCTTCTCCACCCAACCCCAGATAGACTGTAAGTCTTCACATGATGCAGGGCAGAGTGTTTCCTGCCGTATCCAGTAATGACCTGCCTAATAGGCATCAGTGTGTGTGTGTGTGTGTGTGTGTGTATGATCTTGAAGTTCCCAGAATGCTTTCATTCCTGTCCCAGCAGTACTCTCTCCCCATCCTGTTACTATGTCTCATAAAGGACACACTAGCCAACTTCCAGCTGCTCTCATCTTCCCATCTGCTGGCGGCTTGCATGCTTTCAGGAACAAGCTGTTAACTTTACATTGAAGGTACTTTATAAGCTGTACCTGCATCCTACACTGATCTGTTCAGCCTTGGCATCCTCACTTTCATGTACATCCTAATCTCTTTGTGGAACTATGAGCCCCCATCCACTTACCCCACGAATACCCTAGAGAGGAGCAGCGTGGATCTCCAGCCTGATGGGACACCTGATGGAGATGGGGCACTTGGCAGAAATCTTTCTTGAGCCTTAGAAACAAGTGAGCATGCGCGGGGAACTCTCAAGCCAGAAGGAACACCCAGTCAATTGCTGATGCTAGGATTTTCACTTAAAACTACAGCTGATGAAGTGTTTCCCATTGCCGTCACTTTCTGGGCCAGGGAAGACATGAGGCCAGAGACTCTAACTCTGTCCCACAGGAACTCTTCATGTTCTGGGATCCAGCCAGATGCTCATGGTTTGGTCTGTCCTGGCCACCATGAATTAGCCCAGTCTGCCAGGAACAAAAGCCTTCAGCAGATAAAGGCTTAGGAAACTACAGTTGAGGTCTAGGGCAACTTGCCTTTGGATCCAATTGACAGGCTCCTGTATGCAAATTCCTACTGGAATCAGCACACTTGTAAGGAGGCCAAGAAACCTGGGCTGGGTAGGACAGCTTCAATGTTCTTTCCAGATAAAGATCATTTTTCTAAACCCATCTGATGGGCGGAGAAGACTATGCTCCTATGTAGGGAAGGACAAGAGGCTCCTGAGAGAGGCATGTCACAGTGGGAAAAGGTGTCTGTCATGAGCCACACAGACAAAATGCTGGAGCTGGAGGGACAGTGGGAGGGGCCTTAGGATAGAGGGCATAGCTACCCATATAGTACATGTTATTTAGACCTCCGTGTGCTGAGAAAAACATTCTTTGAGCTCTTCAATGCCTTAGTGGGATGTAAACTCAGCTCAAGTTCCATTTCTATCCAAGTGAGATGCAAACCGCTTTCGTTGTGAGATAGGAGGCAGCCATGACCTCACCCCACCCCACCCAGGGATATTCCCAGCACTGGGCATAAAGCAGCAGCAGCAGGGCCAGAAGCTGAAACTGAGTTGGCAGGGGTGAAGCTAGAGCTCCATGAAGCTCAGAGTGGCAGACACAGTGTGAAGTCCCAGGGCATTTGCAGCTAGAGCGGGGAACAGGCTGTGTGCAGTCACCATGGAGTAGCTCAGCCATACCTGAAAGAAAAAAGATACTGCTACCTATGTAAGCAAGTGAGTCTTAGGGGCGTGTCAGGCTTCTAACAGCGGAGTAATTAAATGAGGGGACAGTGAGACACTCTGTTAACTTTTATAGCATACAGTGGTCATTCCCGAGAATACTGGAGTTGCTGAAAGAGGCCACGATCCTTCTCTGCTACTAGCCCAGGTCACCCCTAAATGAGCTACAGGCAGGCTGACCTTAAACTTGACAATTGTGTCTACCAGTCAAGACTTCCTCTCTTGCTTCATGATGTGTGAGGGTCAAACCCAACTTGACATTATTTTCCTCAGATGAAAGTAAGGTTTAATAGTCTCACAAGAGACAGCTATATCAGGGTCCTTTCAGCAAACTCTTGCTAGTGAATGCAATGGTGTCATCGTTTGGAGGCTGATTATGGGATGGCTCCCTGGATATGGCAGTCTGGTTTTAAAATAGCCTTAAATGGATTAATTACTTATTTCAACTCTGGCCTCTGTAGATGCTAAACATCTAGATTACTAACTCTTTGAGACTTGGGAACTACTAGGTTGCTCCAGCTTTCCTGGAACTCACTGTGGAGAGTAGACTACCCTGGGACTCACAGAGATGTGCCTGCCTCTGCCTCCCAAATGCTGGGGATAAAAGTATGCACACCAAAAAAAAAAAAAAAAAAAAAAAAAAAGAAAGTAAGGCTTAGATGGCAGACGGAAAACCAAAGGAGAAGAAGTAGATTTTCACTTAAATGGATCCAGTTTCAACATCAAAAAATACCCTCACCTGTTTTATGGAGAGCACAGAACAGAGTCCAGAGTTACAGAGTGACTAAGTGGGTAACTCATTTGTTCATTCAGTGAAGAGTTGGCAAGCCCTTTGGTGATTGTCCAGTGCTGGCTAGGCCCTCACTGTGTGTCAAGACTTGAGCTGATGTCTTCCATTAAATGGGCACTCAGGCAACTGTGCCCTAAAGTGGAAGGGACAATAACCCCACAGATTAATGAAATACTTTTGTTTTGTTTTGTTTTGTTTTGTTTTGTTTTTTGTTTTACAAGACAAGGTTTTTCTGTGTAGCCCTGGATGTCCTGGAACTCACTCTGTAGAGCAGGCTGGCCTCGAACTCAGAGATCTGCCTGCCTCTGCCTCCTGAGTGCTGGGATTAAAGGTGTGCGCCACCATGCCTGGCTGAAATACTTTTTAAAAAAATATTTAAGCAGGGCCTAGGGAGTTAGCGTAGTTAATACAGTTCTCACCACACAAACATGAGGGTCTGAGTTCAAGCACCCACATAAAAAGCCAGTGTGGCAGTGGGTGCTTAAAATCCCAGCACCAGAGAAGCAGAGACCAGTATTCCCTGGAGCTTGCTGGACAATCAGCTTTCCCTAACTAGTGAGGCCCAGGTCACAGTGAGAGACCCTGTCTTTAAAAAAAAAAAAAAAAAAAAGCAAGATGTTTCCTATTTCCTAAGAAACAACACTTGAGGTTAAACCTCTGGCCTCCTCACATAAGAGCACACATATATACCCACATAGAGATGAACACACACACACACACACACACACACACACACACACACACACGTTCATTCAGTAACCTGTGGATGCAAAGGAAGAAGCAGAGATGGAGACTTTAAAGGCAGGGAGAACTCAGGGAGGTTGAAACTGAATATTCAACTGTAAATTACAAAGTGTGTGGAGTGGCAGCTTGGTTGACAGTGGTGAACTGGGGGGACATGTATTTCTCTTTTTTGGCATTTATGTGTTTTATTGTATAGCTATTTAGTGTAAGTTTGGCATTCAATAATTCATTAGTTATAGCTAATTTATTCACTTATAGAGATATTTCTTTATCAATTGAGCTCAGTACTTACTTTTTTATCAATTATTTCATTTATTTATTTATATCCCAAGTGTTGCCCATCCTCCTGGTCCCACCTTCCAGACTTCTTCACCCCATCCTCCCTCCCCTACACGTCTCAGAGGGCGCTTCCCCTTCCCCACAGGGCATCCCCCATTCCCTGGGGCATTGAGTCTCTACAGGATTAGGCCTGTGCATCCTCTCCCACTGAGGTCAGACAGGGCAGTCCTCTGCTACATATATGCCAGGCCTTGGACCAGCTCCTGTATGCTCTTTGGTTGGTGGCTTAGTCTCTGGGAGACCCCAGGGGTCCAGGGTTAAATGACACTGTTGGTCTTGTGGGATAACATTTAAATCAAGGAGGCAAGTCATAGACTGTGAGGGAGACCTGTGGACGTCAAGGGGACAAGGTAGTCTGGGGTGTAATGAATCTGTTCTCTGGCTGCCATGTATGTCTCTGTTCTCTTTCTCAAGCACATCTTCATTCCTGGGCCCAAAACAGTGGCCCTGTAATGCTGAGTTGGGTGGACAAGGTTATCTTCTTCCTAGATTTTCATCTCTCTTCTCTTTTTTGGGGAGTTGGTTTTTGCTTAAATTCAGGGTGCAACCAAGTCTCCCTGCTCCATGATAAAATAATCTGAGCAAAATAAAAATGTAATTAAAGAGTGTAAATAATCCAAGAAGTGTCCCTCTATGGCACCCTATCCACAGCCTCTGAGGTAGAAGGCCAGTTCCCGGCTTTCCTGTACTCTCTCCAATAAGAAGGCTGGCTACATCAGGGATCAGGACACCAAATGGAGTGGTGCACTCACCACACTGCATTGTCCAGGTAGACCCTTTGCCTGCAGCCCAGTGTGTGGATCCCCTTAGGTCATGTTTATGTTTTCTCCTCATAATGCAAACATACTGCCCTATGTTGCAGTTTCCTGCTGGCAGTTCTGGTGATAAGCTTTGAGAAAGCACTTTTAGTTAGATGCCACCAGCCCATTACTGAAAGACCACCAGCCCTATTTAATAGCCCACGCTGACTGTTGACTAAGTCAGGCAGCGAGCACAAGCCAGATATGGATGATGGTGACATGCCAACACCTGAGGAGGGTCACCCTAGACCCCCACTGTGCCATACACACACTTTAGGGGGATTATCTCGCTGTCCCCAACAGCTCTGTACCTCTCCATTTTGAAGCTGAGCGAACTGTTACAGGACTTGCTAAATTCACACTCAAGTGGCCCATCAGAGGCCCCTGTTGCAATGCATCAGGAATTGTCAGCATTTAGCCAACACCATGCCATACATTCACAAAGCTGACACCTAACTGCTGGTTGACAAGTGTCCCTTTTGGACTGAATTAATACTCTGAAGACATCACCATCACTTGGAAGCTTTGTTAGAGAAGGTTGTGTGACCCTTAACAGGACAGTTTCTGATAAGATGGTCAGTAGGCCTGAAACTATGCTCTAATCGCTATTGTCCACACTGGCCCAGATCATACTATGAGCCCCCTCAGCTCTAAAACGACTCATCACTTCAATGTGCATCGTCTGAGCCACTGAGCACCGAGGCTGGCAACCAGAGCTGAGCATGAGCAGATTGTTCAGGTCCAATGCTCACGGTAGAAGCCCCACCACACACTTTGCTTGCTTCGTGTTGCTAAGAAACTAAACTTGGGGCTTGGGAAATAATTCAGTCAGTAAAGTCCTTTTCATGTAAGCATGAAGACCTGAGCTCAGTTCTCAGAAAAAAATGGAAATAGTAACATATAGCTATAATTCTAGTGCTGGGGAGGCAGAGACAGGGTCATCCCTGGGACGCATTGGCTAACCAGCCTAGCCTAATCAGCAAACGCTAGGCCAGTGAGAGACCTTGTCTCAGAAAGCAGAGTGGGTTGTGCTTGAGGACTGACACCCGAGGTTGTGCTCTAGCCTTAACACGTGTGCAACGTGTGCATGCATTTAGACACAACAGAGGGGTAGAGAGATACGGATAGACACACACAGAGACAGACATACAGAAGGAAAGAGAGGGAGAAACTGAGGGTTATTTTTTTTAACTTCACTTTAAGTTGACATAGCCATATGTAATAAGTAGGTGCTGAGTTAGACAGTGAAGTTCTAAACAACAACAAAAAAAGGAAAGTGAGTCGTCCCTTGCAGGGTAAAAATGTAAGCACCTATGTTGAGGTAAACATCTACTCTTACTGCAAAGTATCTGGTTTGCTGGAGAGCTGTACCCATCATTTCAATTTCGGAGCCTTCTGCTTAAAGTGATGTGATTGAGGGGCCCCTGAAGACAGAAGTCTGTCTTACTTCTTCCCACACCAGTGTAGTGCTCATGGGACACCAAGTATGGAGAGGAGCAGGGTTCCGGGGCTGCCTTTTCCCAGCCGTGTTGTCACATCTCACTGCTGATGATGGCGTGATAGGGATTCGAGGAGCTGATGGTGCAGAGGACTGTGCAGGGATCTTCATGCTGTGCTTAGGTAGGGAATAAATCTGTGATGAGGATTCCAGCCATTTCGCATGCCCTGCAGCACCCAGGCATGGCTCTTACAGGTGGCTCCAGTGGGAATTTCTCAGATCAAAGGAAGTTCCTCTGGGCAAGGGAGTGAAGATGGAGATGAAGGATGACTTCTATCTGAGCCTCTGCAGGGCACCCAGGACATGTGTTTACAATCCAAACTGTGACTTGGGGGGAAACCAATGGGACAAGGCATATACCCAGTTCTCCCAGTTCCTCCTTCTTCCCAAACAAACTGGATGGCAAGGAAGTGCCTTGTAACTTTGGCCCAAACATTCTCTGATAGATACTGAATCAGGCTTTCCTTTACCTGAGTCTTCTCAATGCAAGCAACTCCCTTCTATTCCATGGATCTCAAGTTTGTAGATTGAAAAGTAGTAAACTAGATCCTTGCTACCAACAGTTGATGGCTATATTGGCCCCACTTGAAAGCGTGTTAGAAAGCCTCAATCAAAGCTGCCACGTGTCTGTCATCCTGGAACTTGGGAGGCTAAGGCCGAATCATGACTTTGAGACCAGCTTGAGCTATAGAGACCTTGTTTTCCCACTCTCTCCAAACAAATCAAATCAAAACAAACAAACAAACAAACAAAAAATCCAACAACAAAACCTAGAAAACAAACAAATGAGCTGAGTGTGATAGCATACATTTGTTCCAGCATTTGGGAGGTAGAGGCAGATGGGCCTGAAACTCAGTGTGATTCTCTGATACTCAGGAATTTGAGGCCAACCTGGCATACATGAGACCCATTTTTTAAAACAACAACCCACAAAACAAGCAAAGGCATAAAAGGAAATGTAAGACCACTTTTCTTAGACCTGCCAGGTGAGAGTCTGCTCATAGAAGCGTTTCCCTGGTAACAGGTACCCAAAGGGAAGAGCAGCTGGGAGAGGCGTCTGTGGGCTGGAGAAGAAGATGCAGAGTGTTTCATCTTAGGAAGCCAGTGGGCTTGGCTTGGGAGAGCTGCTGGGGCTCCAGTCTTTGCAGCAGTGAGGCAGGTCTCAGCAGGTACATAGTGATGGAGTGGCTCACGTCCAGTTTCACGGAGTAGCCCGAGGAATGCTCAGCATCAGAGGCAACGGGTCCTCTCAGTGCACCTATCTGAGGAACAGGCTAGACTCTGTGACCCTAAGGCCCTTTGCGCAGATGTCTTACATATATCATCAAAGTAGATATATATATAGATAGATAGATAGATAGATAGATAGATAGATAGATAGATAGATAGATAGATAGATAGATATAACGGGCACCGTGAAAAGGGCAAAGGGGCTCAGGACTATTGGGGCTTCCTAGGGACTCACCTTCCTGTTTACCCATTATTCAGAGCAGGACTCATTCTGTCTACTCTCCTGCCTCGTCTCCTTTAGAGTGCTGCTTCCAGATCAGGTGGCCAGAGAGATACATGTCCCTGTCAGGAGAAAGCTAGGCCTGGGTACAGATCAGTGGGTTATGGTAGAGATAAAATTGGTGTGCCAGTTTTACAGGGTGGGATGCTACTCAGACCCAGGGGGGCTAAAATCCTGATGGAGCTGCCTTCCAGCTTTGTCTCAGCCCTGTGTGTGAGAATGTGCCTTTTAATGAGCACTCTTGGGAACCTATGGATAAGCTGAGGTGTGAAGCATACTTACTGGACAATGTCTTGCGTTCCTACCAGCTCTCGTGTTCTGAGATCCTAGGGTTAAACTGCACACAACTAACTGTAAGGAACTGGAGCCATAGCCTTGGAGGAGAGAGCTGACTTTGAAGCTTACCACCTCTTAACTGTGTGATACTAAGCCACACTAAGTTTTTTGCCCCCGTTTCCTCACCTGTCACTAGACACTTTGCACAGAGGGTGGCTGTGAGAGACCACAGTGGTGACGACAGGAAGGAACCAGGCAGTGGTCATGCCTAGCAGGAGCCACGTTTGTGCCTATTCTGATTGTCATAGATGAAAAAACTCCGCTGCAGAAAGATTGTAACCATTTTTAAAGATCCACAATTGCACGCTGGTGTACCTGTTGGCTTTCTGTTGTAGTAACAAGCACCTGTGATAAATCAAGCAACGAAGCAAAGAGGTTTACTTAGGTTCACAGTTTAGAAGGTCCTGGTTCATGATCAGTTAGTTGGCTCTATGATGTTGGACCCTGTGCTGAAACACCACATCGTGGTGAGAATACGTGGAGAGTAATAAAAGCTGCTGGGGGAGGGGGGCATGAGCGAGAAGGGAAGTCTAAGATAATGTGCCTGACTACCTGTCTCATGCTTCTCATAGGACACTCAGGAGTCAGTTCTCTCCTTCCATCTTCTTGAGACAGAGTCTCTCTTGTTTCTGCTCCAGGGCTCTGTCTTCCAGGCCAGCTGGCCTGCAGGCTTTCACGCGATTGTCTCTCTACCTTCCTCATTGCTGCAGGTTTGTGTGGCAAGGACTTTTACCTGCTTAGCCATCTCACTGGCCTCATGAGCTGGCCATGAACTCTATGATCTGATTGCCCCTCACAACTTAAGTCCAGATTGTGAAGAATATGGCTGCTCCCATTCTTATAAGAAAACAAGGGTCCTGCTGAGTGACCTCCTGAGTACCTCATAACTGACGGGAGAGCTACAACAGGAACCTAAGCCCAGAGTTTTAGATTCAAGTCTTTCAGGTTTTTCCTACTGGATGCTGAGTGTTCCTAGTATGAGCGTCTCCCAGTGTTCCTATGCTGTCATCAAACTCAGAGCTCATGGTCTTCATGGGGGGCATCTATTCTGATGCTCATAATAGCCCTGCAGCTTGTTTCTATTTCTATTTCTATTTCATTTCATTTCATTTTTCTGACCTCAAAGAATGAGAGAGCCCTATGGCTTGGACCTTAGGAAGGCTCTGGTGTCCACAGTCCTGACCATCTTGTTGTATTGTTCATCTGTTAACTCAGGCTTGCCTCAGGCTTGGCTGAGTAACAAGGAAGGAGATATAGCCACTGCTGTGTCCCCACAGAAATGTGTTCTGGCTCACTCTGGGGGCCTGGGCTTCAGGGGACCCTTCTCTCTGCTTATCTTTATTTCCTTGTGGAATCCCTATAGAAAGTCTCACCTTCTGCAGCCTTTGAGGCATCAGGAATTCCCATACCTGGGAGCTGGGAAACCACAGGACACAAGTGTGCTCATGAGTACCATCATCACTGGGACACCACTGGATCCTCTTTAACACACTGTTTTCTCTACAGGTGACAATCCTGGGACTCCAGGACAGTCATGGAAGGATGAACAAAGCCTCTGTACCTGGCAGCCATAGACACTCTTGTTTCTATGTTGATCCATGCATCTCCAAGGCTGGTACAGCATCTAGATTGGTAACATTGAACATCTGAGAAAACTCGGTTTGTTACTGTGAAGATGTTCAATGGGCTGTTGTGCAGATCTGCTGAGGAAACCTTACAACTCTTCTCATATGCTGATGGGGTTCCCACACCCTTCAGGGACAGGCCAGCTGAGACTATCATCACCAATATCTTAGCAACCCTGTAGCCTGACCAGTGCAGACTCAGCTGACTACCCCCCAAGAAGTCCCTGGCATCATTCCCTGTGAGCTCTTCTGGGGCCTTCCACAGCTGAAACCTGCTTCCAGCCTGTCTCACCAATGAAGAAACTTAATTCCAACCCTATTGCCAGAAGCTTCAGTGGCCAGCTGAAAGTGCTGTCCTTCTGGGTCGGCAGTTCCCAAGTGAAACTTGGACATCTGTAGGATCCACAGCAGCAGGACCATCTCCAGGCCCTGGAAGCCACTCTGTGCTGGAAAGCTTGAAGTCTGTGTGCTCTGCAATGGGGCAATTCTGGGCATAGGGACTTCTCTACCTCCTGTGGCTCAGACGCAAAGAACACAGCCGAAAGTGTAATGTCAGGAAAGGGTACTGGACATCATCACCCCCTTCTGTGGAAGCGTTCTTCCACCCATTCACAAGGGGAAACATCCTCTGACACACGACCTCTTACACATGACTCTACATGAGAACTGTGAGGTTCTCACAAGTCCATCCTCGGGACTGTCCTGCTACCTCATACTGCCCCGCCCCAGATTCCATCATAAAGTGAGGGTGCCAGTTGTCCAGGTTCAACTTCCCTGGAGAATGTGGCCCAGTGAGGTTATAAGGCCCATTGGCAGCTGGTGGCAGGCTGCCTTTTCTTTCTTTCTTTCTTTCTTTCTTTCTTTCTTTCTTTCTTTCTTTCTTTCTTTCTTTCTTTCTCTAAGCCAGCTGAGATCTGAGAAGGGTGCTGTGTCTTTCCCCTGAGGTCTGGATGCACCACCCACTACCATCCCTCTTCAAGCTCTGAAGCACTCCTCTCTGGGAGCCATGGGAAAGGTGGCCTCCCAGATATGAGACACAAGTGCCTCTGTTGTTCTGACAGAGGCAATCTGGGTCGGGCAGTGTGCTGGAAGAGGACACACAGGCTTTGATTCTGAGTTGTTTCTTCCTCCGCAGCCCGCCTCCCAGCCCACCTGTGCAGAAGGTCCCCTCTTCCTGCCTCGGTTGGCTGAGCTGGCACAAAGAGCTTCACTGAGTCCCAGGGTCAGGGGCATCAGATTAGCCACTGAGCAGGCCTGAGAGGTGGAGCCTCCGTGAGCCACTTTCTGGGGATAATATCTGCTTGTTCTAGGCACAAACACAGGTCTGTTGGGAAGGACCTGGGGAGATGGCTCAGAAACTAGAGCGATCCTTCCAAAACTCATACGGAGTCTCTGGGCACAAAGACAAAGTCAAAAACAAAACAAAACAAAACAAAACAAAACAAAACAAAACAAAACAGCAAAAATCTGTGTTCTTAAAATCCCCATCTTGATGTAGATTCCTGTGTCACCTTCTACATGAGTAAAAAGTAAAATGAATGAATCGCAAAATAAATCTTTTAAAAACACAAGTTTAGTGAGATAGAAATGAAATTGTCTCAATATAAGAATGAGTCCACCACCCAGAGTTATTTTTGCCCTAGATTTCATCCCATTTGCATTGCTGTTCTCAGTGCTTGGTTCCTTCTATATGGCTCACGAGAGGTACTGGAGGTCCAACCATCATATCTGCATCCCAGCCAGCAGAAAGGCAGAAGGAAAGAGGGAAGTCCTTTTTCCTTTCTCTTAAGGGCATTTGCTGGAAGTCTGCTTTATTAGTTGAACTTAATCCCAAGGCCACAAGGAGACTGAAGAAACTTCTGCCTATTCTAGGCACCCATATAAAAATTAGGGTTCTGTCACTGGGCAAAGAGAAGACAGATGAGCAGCACACACTAACAACATCAAGTTCAAAAATCAGCAGATCTACTACATCCTGGATTAGGCAACAAGGTCCAGAGAAGTCCAGGAATCAGCAGAGAGCACACCAACAAGCCTGTGGCTTTGGATTCTCAGCTTCCGCTTGGTTTCTTCTGTTTCTTGGCTTAAGTAGAAAGGCTCCTTTGCAAAGGGAGAGAGCTTGAGGGCCACTCAGCTGAGAGCTACAGGACAGGGGCAGAATGGTGACCGAGTTTGCGTGTCTGGCCCTGCCTGGCCCTGAGTCATAGTAGGTGAGGAGCTACTCACAAGGTCTCTGCTCTGGGCCTGTGGGGTGTGCCTCTCCTGCCATGTCCCTGTCCCCTGCCTCAGTGTGGGTGAGTCTCTGTCTCGTGTTGGTGCTTACTGTGGGGCTGTGAAGCTGTGCTTCTGACCCTCTGCTTGTGTTTCAGGGAGCAAGCTGTTGGAATGAGAGCTTCTGGGAGACACGATGTCTCCCTCAAGATTGTGCTGGCCACGGGCTGCCTCCTCCTGGCCAGCTTCTCAGGGGCCTCATCTGCAGGTGAGATGCCACAAAAGCTGGACCTCCATTTCAGCCAGGCTGCTGGGGGAGGGCGCTCCCAGGGAGTCTCTCAGGTAGGGTCCTCACTGAACACCTTGGATTCTGGCAAGCCTCATCCTGCCCCACGTTTCCTTAGGAAATGACAGGCTGGCCTAGAATCGTTCCAGGTTGCAAACTCAGCGTCTGCCTGGGTTCCATTGCAAGCCAACCTAGTTGGAAAGGTACTATATCGTCTCCATGGAGCCGAGACTTCCCTCATAGAGCACCCATCTCTCAATTCTGGAAATTGGAAAGGGGAGACATTGTTGTAAGATATTTTGAATTTTTAAAGGAGACCAGAAATGTGGATTTTTATTAAAAAGCTTGATTTTAAATGTTAGCTGCTAATACAAAGTTTAGAATCTGTCCGAAAGAGAGTCAGGAAGTGGAGAGGGAGAATTCAGCCGAGACACGGCTTTCTACCTCTGGTCTACCCAGTTTCAGAGCATCCCTCCCTACAGTGTGCCATCAAGTCAGGATCGGGGCCCATAAAACCCCTTTCGGCCTCAATACCCTCAGCAAGGATTAGATTGTGGTTTTCTTTTTTGTTGTTTAGTTTGGTTTATATATTAAGATAGGACCTCACAAGGTAGCCCTGGCTGGGTTTAAACTCACAGATCAGCCCATCTCTGCCACTGGAGTTCTGGGATCAAAGGTATGCACCACCACACCCAGCTGTTTTCTGTTTGAGACAGTGTCTCTTTCAGTATGATCCAGGCTAGCTTCAAACTTGCAATCTTTCATCTTCAGTCCTGTAACTGCTAGGGTTATAGGCCTGTGTTGCAGCCCAGCACCCTACTCAGATCTATCTTACTATCTCAGTGTGGTCAACTTTGCTTTAAGTGGTTTGCTTATTTTATCTTGTGAGGTTTCTTTTTTTTTTTTCCTTTTACCTCGTGGTACCAAGCAAGTGATCTTTATGTGAGTTTTACATTAAGATTAGAAGCACAGGACACTTCACCCAGGCTTCAGGAAGCAACCACCGAATAACTGGAACCTTTGGCAGACACTGGAGGTACAGAGTACAAGTCTTAGAAACTGAGCAGGGGTTTAATAAGACCACCACGGATACCATGGCTCATCATAAAATGCTATTATTCCTCGAATTTTATGGTCTTCCATGATAAAGGACCTCACATTGAATTACATTGTTTACCAGCCCACTGAGGGTAGGAAGCATTGTGTAGCATAGAATGCCTTCACTGTGATTTCTTACAAAATCTCCTTAATTCTTGGGTGACATAGCAAGTAGGCAAAGTGTCAGTGTTTGGTGCAATGATTTATGACATTGCCTGAGTTCATTCATCTTCTCTTTCAATTAATAAACACAAACTGGGTATTGACTCCGGGCTAGGAACTGTATTTGGGTTTATTATTGGGGTGATTCAGCTTGGGGAGTATTCAGATACTTTCTGGGTGTTTCCTCCCACACCCCAGTTTGCATATAAACCCTTTGGAATGGAGGCTGTGCCTCTCTCTGGTGCCCTTCAGTCTGTGCTCTTTGGGAGAGAAGTAGAAATTGCCTTTGTCATTCATGCTTTAAGTAGTCATAGCCTGCATTCCCTTAGAGTCTGCGTCACAGGCCCTCTGCCGTAGTCAAGGAAATCAGTGTGGTTGCCATGGTGATGCTTCAAAGATGGTACTGGTGATTTTCAGATGATTTACTGATTCATAGGTATGAATACCCAGCTTCCACACTTCCACAAAGGAGGACCCACCACATCCAGTTACAGAAGTAGCCAGAGGCTCAGAGCTTTTGGAGTGGGGCTCATGATCCGGATAGTGGGCAAACCTGTAGTGTGAGGCCCACCATAGCCAAGCTGAGATGTGAAGTTGGCTGCAGAGTCATATGCCCAGACAGGGAAAGGACCATGGGCTCGGCTTGGAAGTGAGACACAGTGAGACCTGAAGCACTGTCCACTTAGTGGAACTGTCTTCCCAGGATGCTCTTGGTCTGAAGCACTGGGCACTCTGGGAGACTACATTTGTTCTTCACACTCTGATAATCAGCTCCTTGAGACTGATTCCCACATCCCGGACCAGGTGGAAGGCTACTAGGAATTTGTGACTATCCTCTTTGGAGATAAGCCTAGGTGTGGAATTTAGCACCCAGCTCTCAGAGCTGTTGCTTTGAGCACCAGCTTTGAGCATTCTATATCAAGGCGGGGAGCTGCCCAGCCTATGTACAGGCTGGTAGCAGCTCTTCTGTTCAGCCAGCAGGGAAGTCTGCATCTGCTATGTTGCCATTACTTGAAACTTAGAATCTGAAGTGGTGACTCACTGAAACCCCACAAATGTGGAGTTCTCATTGTAGTGACACTTAAAGTCTGAATTCTCACCAACAGTGAGGCAAACAGAACCAAAGGTGTCTGCCGCATACATGTGAGAGAATGTGGGGGCTGGGCACCCACACAGTAAACTTGCACTCAATAGAAGACTGGGCAGTCTTTATCTGGTGCAGTTGAGTGTAGATAACAGCATGTCTCCCTCTAGGCTCTTCTTTAGATATCTAACTATGGCAATTATGGCTTCTTTCTTGCATAACTGAAGAATGATCCAGTACCCCTTAGAGCTGCTATGCCTGCCATGGCACTAACTGAATTGGAACTAGTTCTGGTCCCATGTGACTCCTGTGCCAACTTTACCTGTGGAATGTACTGATTCTAAGTCCCCTGCACTGTGACACTTGCTTCCACTCCTGATACCCACCTTGGTCTCCCAACAGAACCCTTTCCCTTGTGGGCTCCCCTAAGCCTCCCCTCTATCTCCCCACATCCTCTGTGCTCCTTGTAAGTCTGATTTATTCTTCACAATCTAATTGCTGAGAAAGTGAAAATAGCCTCACATCAGTTAGCCCCTTCTCCCTGCTTCTTTTTCTGGACCTTCACTTGCTTTCCACAGGGTGGTTCTCCCAGCTCCTGGGACATAGGTGTCCCTTTTTGTATCTCTCAGGGCATAGATTTGGAGCAGATCCCAGGAAAACTTGTGAAAATCCAGGAGTCTCCCAATCCCACTAAACACTCTAGCCACATGCTTACTGGCCACACTTGGCTATAGGATGCCTTGGGGGCATAAAGAGCAGGAAGCACAGCCCGACCTCAGAACAACCTCAGGTGGCTCCCTACCCTGAAGAGTCCACACAACCCACAAACCCACTCCTGGAGTGACAGCTCAGAACAAAAGAAATAATAGCAGCATAGCCATGAGGTGGTGGTAAACACCATTAATCCCAGCAGTTGGGAGGCAGAAACAGGACGATCTATGAGATCAAGGCCAGTCTGGTCTACAGAGTGAGTTCTAGGACAGCCAGGGCTACATAGAGAAACCCTGTCTCAAACAAAACACAACAAACAAACAACTAGACAGGACAAGTGTAGAAACTGTCCCAACTCAGTGGCCTTATACTCCACCAAAGCCAGTGTCTCTTATAGTGATGCTATACATGTCACATGGCAGATGCCTGCAAAGGACATGTGTAGTGATAAGAGTTACTCTCAGAGGAGCCACCAAGCAGAAAGCTATTTAGGACATGCATGAAGAAGGTAAATACAAGACTTGCCTGGGCATATGGTTATTGTTGTCTCAAAAATAATACTAATACTATATAGTTGGTCCTTGTTTAGAGGTCGTTACCAATGGTGGGTCACATGTGTTGTAATCAGTGCTACTGATTTATCCAATCCGTTTCTTACCATCATTCTCAGGTCTCTAAGGGAACAGTTAGAAAGGTATTGAATCAGAGGAGGAAGCAGGCTGTCCAGAGAGTCAGGTGACAAAATCATGAAAGGGGTTTGGCCATATCCAGGGTACCTGCTTCGCAGATCAGAGCATCTCTCCGGTGTGTAAGAACTTGTTTTTAACCCTGGTAGAGAAGAAATATATGTCATGAAGTGTACTGCCCTCATCCTATCATTCTTTGCCTAGTGATACGGTTGATCTGAGTGGCAACATGTCATTATCTTTGGCAGTGGCAACTGAGTGTCCTGATCAGAGTCCTGAGCTGCAGCCTTGGATCCCTGGCCATAACAGAGACTACCAAGTACACATTGGTCATGGCAGGAAACTACTGCTCACCTCTTCTGCCACAGTCCACTCCATCACTATCTCAGGGGGAGGTAAGCCTTCCTGTCCTTTCCACCACCTTGAGTCCTGCAAATGGATCTATAGAGCCAGGAGCTGAGACAGACAGAACAAATGCTCTGTGTTTGGGGTTTACATCAGAAGATCTGGAGATTTGAGATTGTCATCCTCTCAGAGCACTGAGAAATGGCTTGTCAAAGTTCTAATCTTTAGGGGAAACAAGGATTTTGTTTAAAAGGACAGTTTCTATTGGTGCTCTGAAGGGACCTGTTATTCTTACATATACATGCTTGGTGATTAAGCTCAGGACATGGGGTAATAGCAATGAACCAGATGACCATGGTGTATATCTTGTAAAGTAGATGATGGAGAAAAGACAATGGGCATAGAAGTGCTGAAAAGATGCCCTTTGGTCTGCCTAAGGGGGTGGGGTACAGAGAATCTTCTCTGGGCTCTCTGCTCTAACATTATCTAAGATTCTTGTCTCCTCAGACATCCCCTTTCCTCTCTCTTCAGGAAAGCTTGTCATTAAAGACCACCATGAGCACATTGTGCTGCGCACCCGGTATATCCTGATTGATGACGGTGGAGAGCTGCATGCTGGGAGTGCCCTTTGCCCTTTTGAGGGCAATTTCAGTATTGTGCTGTATGGAAGGTGGGATGACTTTGCTCGGTGGTTAAACACTGCTGTTGGGTCTGATGGGAAGGAGGCTTTCCAAAGGAGAGGGAAGCCAGAAGTCTAGACTTCTAAAAAGGACAGGAACCCCTCTGTGTCCCACTAGACCATAACCATGAATAAGATAGGCATGATGAAGTGGGTAAGTAGGTATCTAAGAGGCTCTTTGTCCATCATGCTGTATATGGAGTAGCCGCATTGCAGAGTTCCAGACAGGCTCTCAGTAGCTTTCCAGTCAGTCCATGATTTGAAGAGACTCTGAAAGAGGTTACTTAGTGTTATAAACAGCAAGTGTGCAATGTTTCACAGGGAGGTATGAGTAAATGTATTTACTCCGGTGAGGGCACCAATGACAGACCTGAGATATAATTCTACCTAGGTCTAGCTTGTAGAACCTATAAAGTTATTGGGGTTACTTTAACTGGCATAGGTAATTCAAAGTAGCTGCATCATCTAGAAGCAACCACAGCATGGGTACTGACTCAGGAAAACTTCATTCCTGGATCTTGCAGCCCAACAGGCAGGCAACTCCACTGGAGAGCCCCCTCTACCTAAGCAATTGTTTACTGCTTGTATATAACCAAGGGTCTATCTTTGCCCCTTCCCCTATGCTGTGACCCATCTTTAAGCAATTGAAAGTTATAAGAAGTGATATTTGAATGTAGGCAGGAACACAGTGAAAGTACCTGTTATTCTATAGCCAATACAGCAGAGACAGAAATCAGGGCTGAAGACAGTGACAGCAGACAGTGTCTGCTAGGCACTTCTGCTGCCCTGTGTGCCCACTGTCTCTCTGCTTTTGGAAGGTCAGCTTGCTAATACTTTTCTGCAGACTTAATGTCATTACCAAAAATGCAGCTTGGCTGTCTGAGGCCACAGTGGGATTCAGGGACCAGTGATGTTCCCCTAGGGGACTCAGCATCTGACCAAGATGTGTTGGCCAACCCTTTGGGACCTTTCTCTTTACAGGGCTGATGAAAACATCCTGCCAGACCCTTACTATGGCCTGAAGTACATCGGAGTAGACAAAGGAGGCACTCTTGAATTACATGGGCAGAAAAAGCTTTCCTGGACTTTTCTAAACAAGACCCTTCATCCTGGTGGCATGCAGGAGGGAGGATATTTTTTTGAAAGGAGCTGGGGCCATCGTGGAGTCATTGTCCATGTCATTGATGCCAAATTGGGCACAGTTGTCCATTCTGACCGGTAAGGTTGGCTTTCCTCTACTCATGTCCTTTCTTGTTCAGGATGCCAGCCAGAGGACTTCCCTAGGGTGTGGCATGCTGTGTGAATTATGTGGAGGGAAGTCCTGCTCTAGAGAGGCACCTTCTTTCCTAGGCATTTGCCCAGCAAAGCTGAGTTTAACACAAATGTGTGCAAGTACACACACACACACACACACACACAAGCATATACTTCAAGTGATGATAACTGGTGGTAGAAACGTGAAAGGCATCGTGGAATAAAGTGGAATAATAGAGAAGGAACCAGCGGTTCACTTTACATGGGTGATCAAGAAAGGCCAGTGTGAAGGAGCAGCCTGTGAGCTGAGAACTGTGTCAGAGAAAAGCTCAGCACAAGTACAAAGGGCCAGAGGTGTCCAGAGCACTGCACTCTTAGATGAGGGAGAGGGGCTCAAAGGTGGACATGAGGAACAGCATGGAGGTGCAGAGGTACAGGTGACAGTAAAGAGGTGGATTTTATTTTCATCGAGTTGTAAGGCCATCTGAGGTCTTGAAGAGAAGCATGGTCTAATTGAAAGGAACATTCTGATGACTGGGAAGAAAATGGGAGAGTAGTGGAGGGCAAAGTGATGACTGTCCAGTGTTGTTGAAATTATTTAATTGCAATCCAGGGTTTCTATCCCGCCTTTGACCATGTAGTTCCCGAATAAAAGACACATACACACACCTTTATATTTATAATAAGCCTTAATCAGCATAACAGCTGGGCAAATAGCTACCTCAACGCTATTATGTCTATTTCCCAACCAATAATCCCATTATATAATTTGCCATGTTTCATCTAAGCTGCTCTTAATTCCAGTTAGTCAACCCACATGGCCATGTTTTCATGACTCACATAAACCATGATGGCTTCCTCCTCTCCCATCTTCTTCTCCCTCTCGTGGGTCTTCTCCCACCCTAAGCTCCAAAACCCTAAACCCTACCTATATCTCTTCTGCCCAGCTTTTGGCTGTCAGTATCGTTATTTACCAATCATAAATAACTTAGGGGCAAGCAGACTCCCTTGTCTCTGGGGCAACCAGGTCTTGGGGGCCCCCATTTAGCATTAGAATACATAGCCACAGATCATACCTCAACAGTCAAGCCCTAGCAGTGGGCCAGATGAGATGTGTAGGTGGGGATGAGGCATCTGCAGGAAGTACTGAATATAGAAGACTCTAGGACCACTTGGAAGGCAGAGCAGCAGGCCTCTGGGATCTAACTAGGTTCTGCAGAACTGAATCTGGCCTGTTTCCTCGGAGCTCTTAAGCTCACCTCTAGAAAAGAACCCCGAAGGATACAGCTGCAGAGTCAGGGACTCTCTGGGGGGGGTGGGGGTGGGGGTGGGAGGGCCAGGTACGGGAATTAGTGTCACATAGCCCAGATGCAGTATGGAGGCTAGTCAGGAGGAGCTAAAGTGCTATCAGTACAGTGGACAGCTAGAACAGGTGTTTAACTGAGTGACAGGTGCTTGCTTCACCTCCTTGGCTTAAAGAATCTTGGAGACCTCAGGGATCCCATAGCCGAAAAGTATGGGGAGAGATTAATAAGCACAGACAATGCAGGTTATAGTCACATGGGAGTTTACCTGAAGGAATGAGAATTGGAGTTGGTTTTTAAAGGTGGCTGGGCTTTGATGAGGTTGAGGTCAAGGGGGAAGGCAAGGGTCCTAAAGGAAGAGTGGATGTAGCATCATGGGTCTTTGATAAGGGCTGGCCTTGGGGACAGGCTGGGGAGCCCTACACTTCAGAAGCAAACTTGAGCCAGATGATATGAATCTGCAGCTGGGCGATACCTCTCCAGTTACCACACTACACTGTGGAACCTTGTCCTTTTCAAAATCTTCTTAGCTAGTCACACTGGCTTTTTTTTTTTCAAGATTCATTTTAGAACACTTGGCTTGTTAAGTTTCAAGACAGATCTCTTCCATTATAACTGTACAAAACCTTATATAGCCAGAACAAGGACCACATCAGTAGACATGGCAGTGTAGAAGTGGGATGTTAGAGCCTCAACCTTACAGAAAGAACTCCAGTCAACTAATGAACGCAGGGAACGGGAGGAAATAGCTTTCTCTGGGGAAAAACCACACTAATTGGCTACTAATACCAAGTGGTCAGCCCTGAAAACATACATGTGAGTAACATTATACAGACAAAGCAGGTTGTATTTAGAAATAAATAAACAAATACAGACACAGACACAGACACACACACACACACACCACTTAACGAAAAAGGTCATAAATTTGAATGAGACGCAGGTGAATATACATGGGAGGAGGGGTTGGAGACAGGAGAGGGAAGGGTTGGGGGAAAGTAGTGTGATTATAATTTCAAAATTAAAACAATTATTAACAAAAGAAAGTCCCTTCTGTGGCATGCCACTTAGATTACTGATGCTGGAGCAATTGTTTGCCTTTATGATTTCTTGTTTTCAGGCTTTAAACATCTGTATCTTGTGTAAGTTTCACTTGTAAGAGTTAATTAGCCAGGCACAGAGGTGTGCATCTGACCTTCCAGCTACTTGAGAAGCTGGGAAAGGATTACTTGCATCCAGGAGTTCAATGCCAGCCTGAGCAACACAGTGGGATACACTCCTCCATCTCAAAAAAAAAAGTTAGAACGCAGTGAGATGGCACATTCCTGTAATTCCTGTGTTTGGGAGGCTGAGGAAGGCTCTCTCTGAGGTCAAGGTCAGCCTCTGCTATATTGTGGGCTGTTCTTCGCTACAGAGTGAGAACCTATCTCAATCTGTACACCACACATACGCATACATGCACACGCACATGCACACAATGTAGTAAGGGATGATCATTTCTTACAACATTGAACTTGTAAATGTCCATAATGTTTTATATACTTAAAACTTGTTTAAAATCAGTTCTTACAACATGGTATTTGTAATCAACCATAATCTATTACATACTTAAAAGCTTGTTTAAAAGCGTGAATTTCTTGATCAGAGTTCTTACTATACTAAAGTAATTTTTTTTTTAAATAAGAGAAAAAATAAGGAAAAAAGGCACAAATGCAATAGCATTCACAGTGGCTTAAAAGTCTATCCCTACTGCACTAGAATCAGACAGGGCAGTTTAATGACTGAAATACACATGAGCTGCTTCGCAGTGGGAGACATGGCATGAGGCAGACTTGTTGTCATTCCTGAGGACTTTAGAAGAGTCGCTTTGGTCTGGATCAGAGATGGAAATCCCTGCTGCTCTAGGTGTCCCGATTGTCTCCTAGTGCCAATCCCTTCCAAGAGGCATTAGCAACAGCTCCCAGGAAGAAAGGGGACATGTAAAGCCTGAGTCCCAAGCATGTGACTTATTCTACATCCCAAATCCAAAGCTCTCTGCCATTGGAGTTATTTCGGAGGTATTTTCCTTTGTGAATGATAAGTGTGACTAAATCAAAGCCCCCCTTCTTGAGTATCTCTGTATGGCAAGCCAAACAGCCAAACTTGCTTGCTCTTTGAAGACACTTCTTTTTTTTTTTTATAGCCCTCAAGGACTATGGACAATATCTTAGCTGCTAAAACAGATGTGTACCTAGGTCACTGTCTCTTTCAGACTGCTGCCAAGACTATCCACATCTTCATTCTCTCTCTACTTCTTTTAGGTTTGACACTTACAGATCCAAAAAAGAGAGTGAACGTCTGGCCCAGTATTTGAATGCAGTGCCCGATGGCAGGATTCTTTCTGTCGCAGTAAATGATGAAGGTTCTAGAAACCTGGATGACACAGCCCGGAAGGCAATGACCAAACTGGGCAGCAAGCACTTTCTCCACCTTGGATTTAGGTACTGCCCATCACTTCTGTCTCCTCTCAACTGAAGCAGTCCGTGCTAAACAGAGCAAGTCTCCAGCTCCACAGGACTTAGAACAACAGCACAGGGCATTGCAGGCACACTGCTCACCCACACTGGACAAACTCGGGCATGGTGCTCAAAGGCTATTTGTTTTGTGTTCGTTTAGTTTGTTTTTGTTTGTTTTTGTTTTTGTTTTTGTTTTTGTTTTACAGGCAAAGCCCACTACTGCAATGCACAGGTTTCTATATGAATTTACTTCCTCAACCATTCACTTACAAGCACTGAGTTTGCCTAGAATGAGCAAGGAAATAAGAGCCCTGATGAACAGTTAAGGTCTATTTACCCTTTCAAGGTTCATATTGTGCCTTGGGGACTGGCAGACAGTGTTTTAGGGATTATACAGTTATCTCCACCCAGCTAAACAGTCAAGGAAAGGGAGCCTTATTTAACAGGTTCTAGAGTGTAGCCTCTTGCTTTGGATTGTAGCATCATGCCTGATGTTGGCATGTGCACACATTGACAACTGCAGGAAGTCCTTCGGCACACTGCAGTCACATCTTTTGATCCTGCAAGCCAGCTCTCAGCTTGGGTAGATTTGAAATGATCTGTCCCGTAGCTGTTTGAGATTATGATACCCATTCTTCAGCTCCTTAGGTAAGGGCAAGCAAGAGATACTCAGAACCTTTTCTAGCCTGCAGAGTAAATTAGCTGGCTGGACAGAGATCCTCTGGGCAAGAAGAGACACCCCAGGTCCCAGGCTGTATTCTCTGGCTGCTGCTTTTGGAAGGGAAACTGGGGCAGGAAGCTCAGACAGCCAAATATGACAATGATATCTTGGTATGGCAGGCCTCCTTTGTCAGCGAACGCCAGACACACTTTCATTTCACCACATTATAAACCAAAAATCAGTTTATTAATTTATGATGAGAGAGGGACTATGATAGAAAAAAGCGCCTGAAGGGCCTTGGGCGAAGGTTGTGGTGGCTCAGAGCCCAAAGCTTGACTTCTGATGCCTGGCTTTGAGTCTGTGCTGCACTGCCTCTGAGGTGTGACCACAGGCAAGTGACTCATTCTCTTTGCTTAATTCTCGAATCTGTAGAATAGGGTATCTCAGGATCTATCGGAAAAGGGTGCTGGGAGGGGTTCCACGGGATAATATGAGTAACATAGTTGTCACCCTGCCTGGCAGTTAATGATGGTTCTCTCCCTATAAGAGAGTCATTGGAACAATGGGAACCTCCACATGCCAGCCTGGTCACAGCAAGCAGGAGTTACATAATCGCCTCTCCTATAAAGGAGATGTTTATGTTTGGGTGATGAGAGCGGAGCATCTAAAATCAATAGATGTGCTGGGACTAGAACCACTTATTAATTTATTCAGGAAATAGGAGGTGTGATGAACTTGCATGAGTAGATAGAAATGAATGGGACCCATGAGAGAGAGAGAGAGAGAGAGAGAGAGAGAGAGAGAGAGAGAGAGAGAGAGAGAGAGAGAGAACAGGGGGAGCTGATCCAAGGGGAGTGAGCACGTGAGGGACCACAGCTGGAAGGAGGGCAAGCCAGCTGTGAAGCCAGAGGAGTTGGGAAGGACTAAGCAGTGATATACTGCTTATGGGCATGAGAGACAAGGATGCAAGATTGACATTGGAAGGTCAGGCTCTGTGCTGATGAGCTTCAGTTTTGCTCAAGGGCAATAGAGAGCCATTGGAAGATTTAAGTATGAGTGTGACATAGCAAAATCTTAAACCTCAGCTGAACATCATTCAACACGAACGCCCCAACACAAGTGGTCTAAACAAAATCAAAAGCTACTCACATCATGCGATCTTTTGCTTGTCATAGAGAAACACTTGCTGCATTCTTGTGGGTATGGGAGAGTCTTTAATAAGAGCCTGGTCTTCATAAGAAAGCTACACAGATTTCACTATGCTAAGTTAAGCACTATGTAAAACCTCTCTTAAAGAAACAGAAACCATAAGAATCCAAGTAGTTCAACCTGAGTACTTTTGTGCTAAGTTTCATAACATGTAAAGAATAATAAGAAAATCTGGTAAGACTTTCTCTAATAAGCCACCTGTCATGAACAGACTTGGGGTTCTTCCCAGAAACCCTCTCCATTCAGCTCTAGAGAGGACACCTCTGTCCTGGGGGTGAGGAAGAAAAGACAGAGATTTCTGCCATTTCTGTTTCCTTTAGTATAGAATGCTCAATATGCCAGAGTGGTGCATTAGGGTGGGGTCCTTACCCTAATCACTGCATGTAGCATGCTAGGCAAAAATCACTAAAACAAACAAACAAAACAAAACAAAACAAAACAAAAACAAAAACAAAAACAAAAAAACCTTGTGCACACTTTCAAAGAGAAAGGCTGTGACTTTTCCAATCCACACGCCCTTCTTTCCTTCTCTCCACATCACTAGGCCAACATACTTCATCCCTTTCTAAGATCCAAGGCTGATGGCTAAGTGGCCAGTCATAGTATCCTGTGCCATTTTCCTTGAGCTCACCTCTTTGGGACAATGCGCATGAGTGGAATCACCTCTGTTGGAACTGGTCCGACATTTGCTGCAGGATCTAATTGGCCTTGGCGGGTGGCATGGTTGGTTGAGTTGTTGGCATGTTTGTTTGTGATTCATAGCCAGTCTTTGCCAGCGTTTAGTAAAATTGTCTCCAGGGAAGAGATGCCCAGGCTAGCTGACTGCTGAGGAAGCAGGCAGCCTTGTGCTTGCAAAGAAAGGCTCTTGTTTTATGGGAAAAGGAAGCCCATGGGTGGATGGTAAATTCCCCCAGTAGCTAGGGAGACTTAGCTATGAGAATGTGTCTTCACTCTGTGACTCTTACTGAGCGCCAGCTCCAACATGTAAAAAACCTGACTCTCTGTTCTTTTCAGACACCCTTGGAGCTTCATCACTGTGAAAGGAAATCCCTCCTCTTCAGTTGAAGACCACATTGAATACCATGGTAATGAATGGTTGGTGAGAGTCCTGGTCCCCTCCAGTGTCACCCTGATGAGTGGCTGTGGGTTGTGAGTGACTAGCTGCTCTAAGAACATAGCTGCCCTTCTCCAAGGACCCAGATAAGAATCTGGCCACTTCACTCACTGCATTATGAGCCAGTAACACAGATCCAGGCTAGAGGAAAGTCGATCTCTCCCTAAGATTTTGTATGTCCAAAGAAGTTTTCACTGACAAAGAAAAACTAAGAACTGGGAGGTGGCCTTCAGAGGAACAGTATGGACTAGAAACCATAGAAAGTTTGTTTTGTTTGTTTATTTGCCTTCTGTTTGTTTGTTTTTAAGACAGAGTCTCAGTAGCCCAGATTGGCCTCAAAATCAATATATAGCAGACAATGACCTTGAACTTCTGCCCCTCCTGCCTCTGCCTCCGGAAGGTTGAGATTACAGGAATATGCATACCCCCATCACATAAATCTACAGCTCTATGCATGCTGGGCAATCACTTTGTCTGAACTACATCCATGACCTGTATAGGGTCTTTCTCATTCAGTGTCTTTGCCCCATGTGGTTTGGGTGACTACTGCCAGTTCTAAGCCCAGGGCAGAACTCAGATCATGAGAAATCATAGATTTTTCTCAACTTTCCATTTTTCAGAAGGGTATAATTGAACTTTCAAAACTGAAACACACACACACAGTAACAAGAATAATTTGATTACAGGAAAAATATTCCTTAATGAAATGGTTCAAGATTCTTGAGTTTAAAAAAAAATCCACTGTGAACTGGACTTGGTAGTACACATCTGAAATCCCTGCAATTGGGAGGTAGAAGCAAGAAGATAAGTTTTAAGGTTATCCTTGGCTACATGATTCAAGGTCAGCTTGGGCTGCCTGAGATTCAATCTCAAAACAAAAACAAAATTAAAACACTAAAGCTAAACCAAATCAAAACAGAGACATGACTGTTGGGGTTTTCTCTGTACTGTAAGGTCAACAACACCATGGAGTTAAGGGTCTGTCAGCTTCCTCACACATCTGGTCCTTCTGACAGGTCACAAAGGCTCGGCTGCTGCCCGGGTTTTCAAACTGTTCCAGACAGAGCATGGCGAACATTTCAATGTTTCTTCATCCAGTGAATGGGTTCAAGGTGAGATGTTTAAGACAGACTGCTAGAACCAAATAGCAGCAGCACAGGCCAGGAAATAGCAAGGATTTCTTATACCAGTAGGGACACCTTACTAGGCATCAACTGAGAAATTGCAACTGAAACTGTCTTTCATTAATCAAGCCACGTTGGCAAATTGTTAGCAAGATCTCATCTGTGGGTAAGAATTGCATTGCACTTCCATGGGGATTTGTGGCATTTGGTTTTTTATATGCCAGGTCATGGGGTTGGCCAGGAATGCAAGCAGAGACTGGGATTGAAGCTGGCCTTTGAGCAGCTACCCAGGCTTGCAGAAAGCAAGCCATGGTAGTGGTGGGCGTTGGGGGCAGGCTTACAGATAGGTTTTTATTTCTCTCCATCCTGCTCATTTCTTTTGTAATAACAAGAAACTTATATTGCCTTTATAAAAGGAAACAGTCATTAGGAGACAAGTCAAAAGGAAACATGGTCCTGTCTGACCTCATCTCTGCTTTCTGCCTAGATGTGGAATGGACAGAGTGGTTCGACCATGATAAGGTGCCTCAGAGCAAAGGTGGGGAGAAAATTTCAGATCTTCGAGCAGCTTACCCAGGAAAAATCTGCAATCGACCCATTGATATACAGGTACCAACGGCACAACAGTCAGGGGGTCTGTAAAGCTTGTCTTTGAAGAAGGCTCTGTGCGTCAGAACTTTTCTTATTTCTTTTCTCTCTTTTTTTTTCTTCATGTTTTCCATTAATTAATTAATTTATTCACTTTATAACCTAATATCAATCCCCCTCCTCCAAGTTCCCCCTCACATATCCCCTGTCCCCACATCCCCTCTCCTTCTCCTCTGATACTGGGGAAGCCCCACCCTGGGTACCAACACACTCTGGCACATTAAATCACTGCAGGGCTAAGCACATCCTCTCTCACTGAGGCCAGACAAGGCAACCCAGTTACAGGAGCAGGATCTACAGGTGGGCAACAGAGTCAGGGATAGCCATGTCTCTAATTGTTGGAGGACCCGCATGAAGATCAAGCTGCACATATGCCACATATCTGTGGGGGTTGGGGGAGCTAGGTCCAACCCATGTGTGCTCTTTGGTTGATGGTTCAGTGTTTCAGAGGCCCCAAGGGTCCAGATTAGTTGACTTTGTTGGTCTTGTGGAGTCCCAATCCACAAGATCCATTCCACATCCCTCAATGCTTCTCCCAAGTTTTCCACAAGAGTCCCCAAGCTCCATCTAAATGTTTGACTGTGGGTCTCTGTGTCTGTTTCAGTCAGCTGTTGGGTGGAGCTTCTCAGAGAACAGTTATGCTGGGTTCCTGTCTGCAAGCATAACAGAGTATTATTAATAATGTCAGGGATTGGTTCTTGCCCATGGGATGGATCTCAAGATGGGCCAGTCATCGGTTTACCATCCCCTAAGTCTCTGCTCCACCTTTGTCCCTACACTTCTTCTAGGCAGGACAAATTTGTAGAGGGATAAGGATACCCACTCACCCAGAGCTTTTCCTTTCACCTGGGTGGAACTACTCTCTGCCCTCCTCTGAAGCAGGATAACTATTCCCGCCTGAGAGACAGAAGTGAAAGCTCCCTGTCTGTCCGAAGCCATGACTCCAGCTCCTGTCTGAGTTCCTTCTCCCACTTGTCACTCTGCTTCTTCACCCGCGGCTGCGGGATCCTGCTTGGCCCACCAAGCTCACTTCTATGTTGATGTCCTATGGACCCTTGGGCACACAGTGGGCAGACAGGATTTGAAGTACATCCTAATCCCAGCAGTTACAGAAAAGTCAGCATTCATGGAGTCTGCCAAAGGATCTCCACTCATAGTTTATTCTACCTGGAGGAGGAGGTGACCTCCACATTGGGCACACATTGAAGTGAAAGAGACTCATGAACCATCTTTGCCCTCACAGTTGCCAAATGCTTCTCACGTCCTTGGGGGCTCAGGGCAGGCACTAAACTCTCTTCATGGCTGCACCACCCACCCTGCCCAGGACTGCATCTGACACAGGCTCTGGGCACCTGTTCCACATGGATGTAATTAGATCATCTGGGGACAGGATAGAATAGACATCTGTGATCTCCAGAGAACTGGAGAATGGGGAACAACAAGAGGATTGTTATTGTCACCCCACAGAGGCTGACACAGGGATGGAAGCCAGAGAGGTTTGACTAGCTGAGAAGGTCCCCATCCACATCACTGACAACTTTGGGCTGCCTGCTGTGAATGTTCTGAGTGACTGTGCATGCACTACTCTCAGAGTGAGCATTTTTAAACCCTATGCTCTAGTTCTGCAGGTACACTCTGGCTGTAGACACACATCAAATTATTTGACTTTATGGCTCAGTGCAAAAATAGGGGTCATAAATGTTCCCTTACAACTTGGTTTCATAGATTGACCATGTATGGACATGGGTGCCTGAGTATCCTCTATAAATTTTATTCAAAAACCCAGGGAGGGATTTGAGACAGGGTCTCATAATGCCTGGCTGGCCTGGACCTCACTGGACCAGGGTGGCACAGAGACCCACCTGCCCCTGAGTGTTGTGATTAAAGGCAAGTGCCAATGTGCCACAGTGTCCTGCTCAGAATTAATTTAATTTACTGTTAAAATGAAATATTATTAAGTATTTTATTATCTGCAAGCATGGCTAATAATAATATTTCTTTGAAGATTCCTGCCATTTAGCACTGATAGATCTCTTTTTACTCTTCTTATACAAGACTGACTAAGGTCATTAAAAGAGAAAGCAGTGTAATTAAGCAGTTCCCATGAAATCATTACTGGATTCTTTTTTGTCCTGTGACAAATATCCAACTCTAATAGGTAATGAGTTGAGGCTCTGTTGTCAGTGTGACAGAGTTCCCACTGAAGATGGAGCTGGCTTTGTGGGGCTTGGAGGTCAGAGGAACAGGGCTTGACAGTTGATGAACCTGAACTTGGTGACGACACCTTTGGGTTTTAGCAGGTACCAAAAGGATAGGTTTACAACCTGGTCTCAACTGTAACAGAGACCATGGAAAGAGCTGGATTTTGACGGAATTTTAGTGTTCATGTCTGGGAGACCTCCTTTCAGGCCAAAGACAAAGCTGGCTCTGTTGGTCTGTTAGTTAAATTTTAGATAATCTTTCCTAAAAAGTCTCTCTCTCTCTCTCTCTCTCTCTCTCTCTCTCTCTCTCAATCTCTCTCTCTCTCTCTCTCTCTCTCTCTCTCTCTCTCTCTCTCTCTCTCTCTCTCTCCCTCTCATTGGTGACACTTTCGTCCCTTCTCCAAGCCTGTCTCCTTGTCTCCATGGTCTCTGTGCCAAAGATGGCCACAGTGCTTTTCTAAATTGCACATCTTTGAATGACAGCCACAGTCTGCAGAGGGATACACCCTGGCTTTGGGATGAGCCCCAGTTGGCAGGAACCACCGTCCTTTGAGCCTGTTCCTAAATTCTATCCTGTCCTTGTGCTTCTTGCCTGGCATCCCTGGTCAGTTGCAACCTCACTTTCAAGGATGCAGTGGAGGTGGATGGGTAGTGGGGATGGGAAACAGGACATTTGAACAAAGGCCATTAGGCTGGGCATACCTGAAAGCTAGAAGCTAAATGAACTTGGGCTTCAATTTTCACTGAACCACTTACTGGCCTTGTAATGTTTGGCAAGCTAATCTTTCCTAAAAAGTCTCTCATCCTCTCAGAAGGCCATGTTTCTTATCTATAGAACAAACTACCCCAACATAGTTTCATTATGAGGATGTAATGGATATTCACATACATTTAGGTCTTTAACTGAGAGAGTTTATCCCAAGCTTTGCTATCAATTAGAATCACCTGGGCAGTTTTTAAAGTCCAGATGTTTAGGTCACAACCTAAACACACCAGATCTTAGCCTTTGAGGGTAGTGTTTGGTTGGAACCACTGTCCACCTTTGCACAAGCTGCTAAACCCCATCTGCTCTTCTTCCCTCAAACCCATCTATACAGAGAAAACTCTGGCCTAACATGTTATCACTCTTCCATGTTTCCAGACAGCCACCTGAGGGTGCTCATCCAGAGGCAGGTTTTGAGCAGATAAGGGCACAATCGCAGCTCCTATCAGATACATCATCCCTCCTCACCTAAATTCTGTAAAGCCCCTTGCTTTAGAGGGAATGCTCCAGTTCACTTACCTGCTCCTTTGAGATCAGTGAACCCACAGGAAAGCTACCTCCCAGCAAATCTGCCTATATGTTCTTGTTTGGGTTGAACTGGTTTATTGTGTCAGTAGAGAAACCTATTAGGTAGAGCGTAGGCATATAGAACTTTGAGATTCCTGGTGTTTTACAGAAGCCCATTTGGGCACCTGTGGGTTGTATAGAGTGATTCCCCGGTAAATAAAAGCTAGCTCTTTACATAGTCTGAGGGTGGCGAGATGGTCATAAGAAGAGACATATCAGGGTCCCAAGAAAGCCTGTGTATGGTAGATGCTCTATAAATGTGCACACAATGATGAGCAATAAGTAGGACTCAGGACTCCTGCTAGATCACAAACCTTCTAGCTGACTCTCTCCCAGAAATCAGGCCTCACCACATCCATTCCCGAGACTTAACACTGACTTTCTTTTAACAAAACTCACAAAGACTACTGGGATAATAGTCCTGGGCTGTTGTAAATAAGTTTCACAGTGGGGACAATTTTAGACTTGTAAATATAAGTTGAGGACATTAATCAGCACTTTCCCTCTTCATAAAAAAAGCATCCTTGCTCTGTAATTTCCATTCTGTTCTCAGGCCACAACAATGGATGGAGTCGCCCTCAGCACTGAGGTTGTCTACAAAAATGGCCAAGATTACAGGTTTGCTTGCTACACCCGGGGCAGAGCCTGCCGCAGCTATCGAGTGCGATTCTTATGTGGAAAACCCGGTAAGCAAGGAAATCCTAGCTCCTTATTGGGTTAGAACTGCAGCTGAGCTCTGATCCCTGACCTAGCTTCTATGCACTGTGAAATAGGATGGCTGGGTCTGCCATGTTGAGTATCATAGTGTCACAATCACCCACACTGAGTGCAGAAGCAGCCAGTTGGTCCCAGGCATTGGAAGCAGATAGCAAATCTCTGACCTGCCGTAAGCCTTTCTAAGAGGGGTGGGCATGGTCCAAGAATGCAGTGTGCTGATGGACAGGGTTGACACAGACTCTCTGCCTCTTCTGGTGCTGTTGTTTCAAACCCAGTTCCCCAGGCAGTGCTCATTAGAAAGGACTGGAAATGGCTGGTTTGTTCTGGAATCAGCATCTCCAGAAAGTAGTCATTGGACTTGGGGGTGGGACTCATGGCTACTGTAAATAATAGTGGAGAGGAACTATATTTGTTTTACATCTTGGGCAAAGTGGGTGTGGTGAAGCAACACACTGAACACCAGCTTAGAAGTCAGTGGAAAATTCCTCTGCCCAGAGCTAATGAATGGGTCTTTTTTGGTTGGGTTTTTGTTGACTTCAAAAACCTGTAAGTACTGAGACTGGGATGAGAGAGTCTGGTGATTCGGGTTTTGGAAGGGCACACCTGGCATTTACTGATTTCCAGAGGGGAGGGGAAGAGGTGGGCAGCCACATGTTTGCTGAAGGCAAAGGGCTGTATCTTAGTCCTTCCTGTTTTGGGTTACAGTGAGGCCCAAGCTCACGGTTAGCATCGACACCAACGTAAACAGCACCATCCTGAGTCTGGTGGACAATGTGCGGTCATGGAGGCCTGGAGACACCCTGGTTGTTGCCAGCACTGACTATTCGATGTACCAGGCAGAAGAGTTCCGGGTGCTCCCCTGCAAAGCTTGCACCTCTACACAGGTCAAGGTGGCAGGTAGGCATCTCCTCACTTCAGGCTGCAGGAATCTGAACACTGGTAGACTTCAAGTGAAAGATCTGAATCTGTGAGTTATTCTCAGAGTCCTACAGACCAAACAAAATGCTGAGATATTCAATATAAGCATTGGCTCCTTACTGATGCATCTATACATTGTCCAAGCAGGCAGCCTAAATGATATCTGAAATAAATTAAGAAGAAAGACTCATGGGTTGGGAAGCTTCAGTTCTAGGTTTGTTAGCCCTGTTGTTTAGGGCAAGAGCTAGTGATGGAGGAAGTTGCTTATCTCATGGCATCCAGAAATCAAAGAAAGGAGGATGCTAGAGTCCCAGCACAATAATTATAAAAGAGATGTGTAAGGAGCTGGGCAGAGGGAGGAGGGATTCCACTCTGTTGGAGTGGGCGTGGTTCTTTCCCTGAGGAATTCATGATTAAGTGGGAAGCTGGGAGAAGATGACAGAGTGGCCAGGAAAGAGAAGTAGTGCTGGAAGGGAAGGCATGTGGACACATCACCTGAGCAGGGGTGGGTCAGCCATGAGGAGGACAGGTAGACTACAGGGCAGACCAGGAGAGTGCCTAGGATCACAGAAGTGAGAGGAGGCTGCAGGACAACCAGGGGCTTTGCTTGAGTGGCACAGGAAGCTACTGAACTCCATGGATCTGTTGGGTGCTCCTAGCAAGGAAGGATTTCCCATGTCTGCATCTGTAGGAGGATACTTAGGTCATCATCACAGTGCATGGTAGAAGGTTTCCTGGGATGTCAGTGGCCCCTTTGGCAGATCATTTGAGCTCATATCACTCCTTGTGCCTCCTGGTAGCTTGAAGCTATGCAGGATGGGAAAAGCCTGACTTCCAGCCCTTGCTGCATGGAAGTAGAAGGAGGATTTCCCCTAGGTTTGGGCTAAACCTTGAGTACACCCCAAGACTGAGCATCTTAAAGGTCAGACTGAAGATCTCACTTTGAGCAGGTCCTGAAGGGCATCTGTGAATGCCAGTTACCCCGAGATTGAAGGACCCACGAGACTCTAGGCTCACACAGCAGAGATTTGGGGATTCATGCCAAGAGTTACTGCTCCTGACAGAATATTAGCAACCCAACCAACTGTCTTATGAGTGTGCCCAGGCTGGACCAAGAATGTGAGGGTGCTTCTTGGGGGCCAAGTTCCCAAGGATGAAAGTATGAGTGGAGATGACATTAGACATCCTTTTTGATGCCCTCAAGCCCCTTTACCTTTGAAGGATGCTCCTCCAGCCCTGCCCCCAGCCTCCCACTATGTATTAAGAGTGCACCATCCACTCTGCTCAGGAGTTTTGGGTCCCCATGGGAACAGCTCCTACTGGTGAGTAGTGTCACAGAAGTGCCAGCTGGGGATGATTGTGCATGCACAGCTGTCTGTCCTGAGGGGACACCCATTGCTCCTCTTCCCAAGGTTCATTCTCTGTTTTTAATCCCCCACTAACACAGAGGGAGGACTCCTCCCATCCATCCCTTTCTGTACCTGAATTCTTCTCTCACCTGCTGTATTCTTTCAGGGTCAGCTCCTCAGTCTGGCTGTAGAGAGAGATACACTCTTCTTGGATCCTACTCTCTCATAGATCCCTATTTCCAGCCAACAACCCTCTTTGCATTTTAAGATTTTGTCGGTGAGAAACAGATGGGGGTAACAATGTGCTGGAAATATATGACTCACCTGAAAACGTATTTTCAAAGATTTACCAGCCTCGGTGTGATTCTCAGCACCCCTTGATGTGGCCATGGCACTTGAAATCTCCCCCTTGGTTATTTTGCCACCCTCTCTCTTTGTTGTCATCTCATTTGCCTTATAAAGACTTCCACCCTTTAACCACTATGACCACTACTTTGAATGAGCACCATTTCTCATGATAATCTCAGTTCTGTACAGGTCCACCTGTCCCATTCACTATCTGGGAGTTCCTGTTTTATATATGAAGCAGATGAAGAAACTGAGGCTGTAGAAATCAAATATCTAAGTTCATGATTTCCCTAGTGGTAGCCACTAGCTACATATAGCTGCTTCAATTTAATTGACGTTAAATAAAATCTCATCCTGTTCCTTACAATAGACAGATTTTAAGTGTTCGAAAGGCATGTGCGCTTAGTGGCTACCATGTGGAACAGCATGGAATCTGGTGTCACAGGACGTCCTGGTGGGTGGTGCTAGTATAAACCAAGCAAACCCCCAGCTGTTCAGCTGCAAACCTATGTATGCTACGTTGTCTTCCACAAATGTTCATAATCTTAGCATCTCCATCTGAAATGGCCATAGGAGTTCTAGGCTATTCTTGTCCCTCTGGACTAGTCCTTGCCCCTGATGATATGAGAAGAATCTAGTCTCCACCTTCCCCTGACTCCCTGGGTTCTAAGCTATAAGTACCTGTTGTGTCTGTCTCCCAGAGAAGGTGTTTGTGGTTTATTCTTCTTTTATTCTTAGGATGTCTGGTTCTCTGCTTGTCCTGTGAATGTTCAAAGAGTATGGTATTGGGGGACCCATGGATAAACCCAGAAAATACCAATGTTTAGAACCTCCCTATGCCCCAGGCCCCCTCCCCCTTTCCTAGTAGGCCCAAGTCATTTGAGACATTTCTGACCTAGTCAGCCTGCACGAGAATGCTGTGAGAAGGTCGGGAGTAGGGGTGAGGGAGATGGAGAGTTGTGGGAGAACCCCACACTCAGGAAGGGATGAAAGAAATCAGGCACACCACTTCCCTGGGATTGCAGTTGGGAGTGGCCTGTGAAAGGGACAAGGAGAGATAACTGCTTGCACTGTGGACAGAAGCCCTGTTATAAAGGTTCTGATAAAGAGTCTTAGAGTAGGGGAGGTGGCTGGGACTGCAAAATTCCTGCAGTTCTCAGTGGGACCTGCATTTCCTTAGTCCATGGGAATCTGATACACACAAGCCTTCCATTTACCTGAAGTCACTTGTGCCCTGATTCCCCTATGAAACCAGCTGTCCTTTAGTTCCTGTCCCTGATGAAGCTCTGGAGACAAAAGCCCTGACAGCTGCAAATGTCATTTCTGTCCCTCTGGCCTCCAATCATGTGCCCAGGGCTGTTTAAGCACATTCTATGAATTGACTAACTTGTTGATCTAGCTACTTTTTGGGATGTGAGCTATTTTTATCTCTGCTCCATAGATTGAGGGCCCAAGGTTCAGGGAGTTTAAACCATAGGCTCCAGGACTCTATTGCAAACTGAGTCACACTGACTGGCTCAGAGCCATGTGGAGAATGGCTTTACTTATAGAGGCAACCAGGTAGATGGGAACTCTGAGGTAACAAAGACCCTCAGGAGGCAATCCCAGCCAGCCTGGAGGGACATGAAGAGATGAGCCCACCAGGAGCCAGGGTGTCTGATCCATCCACCTTGGCTATTAGAGATGGGCATCAGGGCTGATGTGAATGAGTCAATTGCTTGTAGTGCCCATGTTCCCAAAACAAGTCTAGCTTTCTGAGAACATATGGAAAGCCAGCTCTATGTTGCCTTGACACATTCATGGGCAGTAGCAGATCATTCTCCCTCTGAACCCCTGGCACAACCCCAAGCTGTCTTGCTTGATTGAGAAATCCTTTGAGAATTTCCCTAGGCATTGGCCTTTGGAGTTTCCACTATGAAAGATTAGCTCTGGATCTAGCATGTTTGGAGGCCTGGGACCCAGAAGACCAGGATCCCAGATGCTCTTGGGGACAGATACCCAGCTTTGTAAGAAGACCCAGTTCTCTGCATATTGAGCTGGGGTGGTTTAGGAGAGCAGATGTTCTCCATGACAAAGAAAAGAGAGAAGGAAGATATATCAGACAGAGCTAGAAATGTAAGAGCCCATCTGGCAAGATGCATGTGAGAACTCTTCCAGGAAGCTCTGAGCTAGTTAGAGAGGATCAATAGGCATTCTGGAACAAAGATGGGAGGAGTTTGAGGCCCTGTGATCTAAAACTGCAAGAGCTGGAATAGAAGGAACAGTAGTAGGAGGGGGCTCTTCAGTCCTTGTAGAGAGGTCACAGTGGCACACTCCTGTGGTCATCATAAAAAAGGACACAGAGATATAGTGATCTGCTCAACCCTTGAATCAAGAGCTAGCAGATCAAAAGCAGGATGGTAAAAGATTCTCCATGACCAAGACATCATAATTAGAGATGATATGCATCAACCTCTAGAATGTTTCTTTCTGAATTTGAGTCTCTTTCCTTTTCATCCACCAGACAGACTTCATGTTGTCTCTGTCTGGCTCTCCAAAGGTAGGAACCCTCAGAAGCCATGCACACCACTTTGGGGGACAGGCTTTGCCCTTTAGAGGGCGAGCCCTGTGGTTAGCTTGCTTGTGAAGGTCACAGAACCAACAGGCAGCAAGAGCAACAGGGATAGAAGCAGAGACTTCTACATGAATGGCTGTAGGACCTTAAAGCAGTAAAGACGGCACATAGTCCATGACCCAAACCAAAAGCCACAGTGGGTTCAGGGAGGAAGAACCCCTGCATTTTGTCATTAGCTTGTTTCCAATGATCTTCTCTAGTATGTTAGACCAGTGTGGAACTGTTGGAAGGTGGTAGAGTCTAATGGAAGTTTTAAGTTCATTAGGGATAAGTCCTAGGAGTAGACTGTGGGATATGCATCTCCTTTTCCTGTTTCATTCCTGGACACAAAGTAAATGGACTTCCTCTGTCATATGCAACCACCATTATATGCTGTGTCACCATTGGCCAAAGCAACATAGCCAGTGGGTCTCGGAATCTCTGAAACTATGAACTGAGATTAACCTTTCTTCTTTATAAATTTATTTATCCCAGCTATTAGTTAGAGTAACAGAAAGCTGGCTGACACTGTGCCTGAGACTCGTAAGGGCTCTGTGGTAGGCTGAATCTATGTTGTGATCCTTAGTTCCTGTGAACATTGCCTCACATGATAAAAAAGCGGGGGGGGGGTGCTTACAATGATGACTAGATTAAAGTTCTGGAAATGGAGTTGTCCTGGATTATATGGGTGGGTCCAATGTAATTACAAAGGTACCAGAGAAGGATTATGGGAAATTAGCAAAGAGAAAGCAAAGGAATGACAGAAGTAGGGGGAGCTATGGCAAATGGAAGATGGTGGTCTCAAGCCAAGGAATACAGGTAGCCACTAGAATCTGAAAATGCCCAGGAACAGATTCTATGCGGTACTTTCTCAAGCAAGCAGCCATGCCAAAACCTTGACTCACCCCACAAAATTAATTTCAGACATCTAACCTTCAGGATCATAAAAAATAAACCTGTGGTAATCTGTCTCAGCTGTAACAGAAAACACATACCATTCACTTGCCTGGGGTTGTTTTCTCAGCTTTAGTATGCACCAATGTCACGTTGCTTCAAAGAAACCACTATCTCACTGAGTGCAGAATTCTAAAACCATAGGCTTCTTTAGCAATACTGTCAGCTCCCAGGATGTGTGCTTGGTGATGGGGAGGGCAAGGGTCAGGTCTTCCTGTGGATGAGAAAGCAGAGGAAGGTCGCTGTGGTGGGCACTGCTAATTTTAACTGTGGCCCTCACACGTGGGCACTAGTGGTATCTCAGGGTTGAGGCAAGCGCCTGCTTGATCAAGTCAAGGCCAGAGAGAAAGCCAAGTGGTGTAGGTGTTGTGGTTTGGGCTGTTAGTCCACAGGGGAGAGTGTTGCTCTTTGTAATTGCATCCTCGAATGAAAGAGAAAGTATCCGCAAGCCCTGGCAGCCATCTTAGTGAGGAGCCTGTCTTAAGCTGTTTTTTTTTCTGCACAGATGGAGAAGAGATGGGAGGCAACACAAAGGGAATTTGGCTAGAGAAGGGTGAGGTTGTGGGAGGAAGAAATGGGCAGAACACAGGGTCAAGGACACAGCCACACAGAACAGGGACCAGAGTCAGTGTGGGAGGGTGTTTGGTTTGCTAGACTTTTCTCAAGGATAGCAAGGCCCAGGGAAGTTTGAGGGCAGAGAACATAAGAAATGCAGATGAGGAATGAGATGGCTAAACTGGAACGGACTGCCAGCTGGAGGCGATGCCTTCTGAATTTGCCACAGGGCAGGGCTAGGATCCATGGCCTCAGAGAGTGCCTGCGCTGAGGGATGCAGGATGAAGTCAGCACAGATCAAGGCACAAGTCCTTCCCCATTGCTCTTTCAGTACTACGGGGGCAGTGGGGAAAGGGGTGCAAGTCCAGGGCTCTAGACACAGGAATGGCCCCCTGCTCTTTCTCCTCTGGGCTGCTGAGAGGAGAGTATGGGTTGACTGTGCTCGGAAGCAGGGATCTGAAAGGAGAATGTTTGTTTTATCCTAATAATTACAGCTAGAGACCCACTACAGTGCAAGTTCTGAGGAGTCATCTGGAGACTGGAGACAGGGTCTCTCTCTCTCTCTCTCTCTCTCTCTCTCTCTCTCTCTCTCTCTCTCTCTCTCTCTCTGTATGTGTGTATGTGTGTGTGTGTGTGTGTGTGTGTGTGTGTGTGTGTGTGTGTGTGTGTGTCTTCTGTCTCTCTCTTGTTGCTCTGCCACCTCTAGGCTGCGGCTTTTCTTTGCTGGATGAGGTTGGACCACCAGAGAGACAAACCAAGGTTACACCTGGCACTTCTCTGTACATCTTGTGGCCACGCCTCCCTGTAAGGAAGTGGGGAAACACAGCTCCTCTGGGAAGCCCTGTATGAGATGACTCATGGAAGAGTCTAGCTCTGAAAATCAGAAGCAGTGTGTATATTCTGGACAAGTAAACCACACCTGCCATGGCCTTAAGAGCTGAGCACGAGTAGCTAGGAACTGTGGCTCCACTCCTAGGTGTGGGACTACATCTACCAGAGCTTTGTTCTTCCGTATCATGGAAGCAAGGGCCATGGGGCCCAAGATGAATGAGGGTCTAGTGAAGAGCAAACTACAGCTGCGGGAGTACTGGATGGGTACACAGTGTGCATGCTTCACCTGCCCTTCTGCTTCCCTGCCCTCTTGTGCCCTAGGGAAACCACAGTACCTACATATTGGGGAGGAGATTGATGGTGTAGACATGCGGGCTGAGGTCGGACTCCTGACTCGGAACATTGTGGTGATGGGGGAGATGGAGGACAGATGCTACCCCTACACCAATCACATCTGTGATTTCTTTGACTTCGATACCTTTGGGGGCCACATCAAGGTAGGAATGTGCCTGGCTAAGGCTCTTAGCCCTACAGGAGGGTACTCAAGGTTCCAGCTGTGGACAGAGACTCGTGGGAGGCACAGGGATGGTGGAGCAGGGGGTTGGAAGAGAAGTACACCATTAGGAGATGTCTTTTTTACCAATCATGGGACTTTCACATGGGTCAGATATCAGATACTTATTTTAAGTCCATGGGAAAGTGCTGATATTTTATAATTATAACAGTAGAAAAATTACAGTTACAAAGTAGCAATGAAAATAATATTATGGTCAGGAGTCACCACAACATGGGGACCTGTATTAAAGGATCAGAGCATTAGGAAGGTTGAGAACCCTTGATCTAGAAAGACAGCCACAGGTAGCAGCAAGTCTCTCAATGTCATACAAAGCAACCCTAGTTCCCCAGTACTCCTAATAGTTCTTCAAAGAGAAACTTTGTTTATCTCTGTTCAAAATGCTGTTTATCTGGCCTGGTAAATAGTCCAATAAACACAGAGGTCCTCCATGTTCCTCCATGTTCTTCACATGGTTATTGGAGTCAACGCTAAGAGAGAGCATCAGAGTGAATTTTGTAAAGGAATTCTCTTGAGGCTAAAATCATGTGCTGTAAGCGTAATTCTTTTTAATAATGCAAACAAAGAGGTCGATGAGGGAATCTGAGAGTTCACAATGGGAGCTCTGCTGACCTTTTAGGTGGGGAGAGCCTTGTGGTACAGATCTACATTTTAGGAATTCTACTCTCCAGTCCGTAGTCTGTGGGTCTTTTCTGTCTCTTGTCACCACTGAAGGTACCTGAGAACATAGTGAGATCCAGTGGAAACAGCAGTCCTCTGTCACACCAGCTACTGCAGCCCCTCTCAGTCTTGAGGATGGCCTGAGTTCCCACACCCCTCTTGCCCATGAAGCCCAAGCTAGGCTCATAATCATTCTCAACACTGCTCTCCAGGCATTGCCACTGGACCAGCATTCCAGTGGGTGCCGGAATCTAGGAGAAATGGTCATCGTGTCACCAACTCCTCTGACAGAAGTTGGCAGAGCCCACTTCTGACCCTGGTCACTTTACACTGTTCATTCCCCCGAGCTCCTGGAACGCAGGCATCATCTGCCCAAGCAGCTTCCCTGAGCACATCCAGGAGCAGCCCTGTGCATGTCCCCAGAGCAGATGCTCATGGTATCTCCAGCATCAGAGAAGAAGAAGGTTTCACACAGTAAACAATGATACCCCAAGTCCTCCACTCTCCAGCACTCCCAGGGCATGTTTTATGTCACCCCTACCCCCTAAACATTTTAGGATCATCCCCTCCTCATAGATGGCTATGGAGGTTGTAAAGGAAGATCAAAGTAAGCCTATTGTCCTGGGCATTTCCAATCTAAACAACTTGATATACTGCAGCATCCTGTAAAGCCTTGGTGGACTCCCTTAGTGTAAGAAGGACCAGGCATCCTCTGCCATGTACACAGAGCCTCTTTGATTTATTGAGTAACCAGGATGTACTCAGTAAAACCCAGTGTCAAAGCACTAGGAAGGTAATACCTCTGTCCTCTGGGAATGCAGGTCAGCTAGCATGGTGGGGGAGGGAGGAGAGCAGGGGCTGCCTTGGGGCTCTTTTGACTTTCACTTTCCTGTTGCAGTTTGCACTGGGGTTTAAAGCAGCCCACTTGGAGGGCGTGGAGCTGAAGTACATGGGGCAGCAGCTGGTGGGCCAGTACCCAATTCACTTCCACCTGGCTGGAGATTTGGATGAACAGGGAGGCTATGACCCCCCTACCTACATCAGGGACCTCTCCATTCATCACACATTCTCCCGATGCGTCACTGTCCATGGCTCCAACGGTCTGTTGGTAAGTGCCTTGCTGGAAGCGTGTCTACACTTTGGCCATGCGGGGGAAGGGACACCTTGTGCTGTGTTTTCTCACTGTCTTCCAATGTGAATATGGAGAAGTACCGAATCAGTCAGGTCTTCCGTTTCTTTCCTGTGGGTCCCGCAGACCACCGTGTTACCTTCAGTTTGCTTGGATAGAGGATGAGAGTGAAATAGTCCTGGCTGTATTATCCTAGCAACTCATCTTCAGAGCAGGGAGTCCAGGTCTTACCACAGAACAGCTGGCACTGGGGAAGCTGAGTGGGCGTGTGGTACACCACCAGGACAGCATGGGGAGCCGGTACCTCAGTGAAATACAGCCTTCCAGAACTGGTGTGGAGCCATCTCCAGCAGTCTATGTTATCTCAGCGAGGTGGGGGAGTCAAGAGACTGTGGTGGGAAAGAGAAAACAGTGAGTTACGGCACCCACCCCACCTCCTAGAGATCTGGCCTGGGACAATTGGATTTGTCGGTGGTCCCCACAATAGAGTTAGACACTTAGAGAAGAACCCTGGACAATTTCGTCCAACAAGAAGATCTGTGCAACACTGTTAGCAAAGACTTCCTCCTGCCCTGTTCCTGGGTATGCCAGCTGCCAAATTGGGAAGGAACATCTCTTAGCTCCCTTGTCATCCATCTACCACATGGTTGAGGTGCCAGTTCCAACCTTAATCTAGTGTCCATTCAGGGACCTACCACCAATCAGTTCTGAACTGTGTTTTCTGGCCAAGCAATTGAGATAGATCTGGAGGGGCAGTCTTATTGCAGCATTTCCAAGGTGGAACCAAACTGCATAGCTTGCCATCGAGATGGTCCAGGTCTCCGGTTCTCTGAGCCAAGCAGGCAGCAGCAGGGCCATATCCCAGACAGACCGGCAGTTTTACAAATTGGCTTTGAATGCTCTTGGAATGTCTGCTTGTACGACTTCCAGAATGCCGCTGCTCTGGGAGCTGGCCTTGTGGACACTGCCTGCTTTTCTTTGCTGCCTGAATTGACGGGTTTACCAGTGGGTGACTATGCTTTTTTGGGGTATGGGGGTCAGTTAACAGAAACAAAAGAATCCATATAGAGACAAACATGCTATTATGCTTTAGAGTGCAGAGGACATGGTGGTGGTGGTGGTGGTGGTGGTGGTGGTGGTGGTGGTGGTGGTGGTGGGTATGTGTTAGAAGTCTTTTGCTAACACAATCCCTGGTCAAAAGTGGGTGGATCCCAGACAAGCAGCTCCCCAGGACACTAGAAAGAAGGAATCTTAGCTGTATGGAGCCAAGAGGAGCCTCAGTACCTTGTTCTACCCAGCAGGTCCTGAAGTGTTCCAGGAGGCCATCTCTCACATCTCTTCCCTTTCTTCCTCCCATGTACTCCCATCCTTGGGAGCCAGCTTCACACATCCCCTGCTTCAGGCACACACACACACACACACACACACACCCCACCCCCTGTCCCCTCATGTATTATTTTATTTTTAAAAAGATCGTTTTATTGTATCTGTGTGAGTCCTCACATTGAGGGTTATATATGTATACCATGCACCTTCCTGGTACCCACAGAAGTCAGATCCCTGGAACTGGAGTTAGGGCGGGTTGTTTGCTGTGATATGGGTACTAGGAACCAAATTTGAATCCTCTGTAAGATCAACAAGTGCTTTTAACCACTGAGCCACCTCTGTAGTCCCTTCTAGTTCAAAGTTAAACAAATTCCCTCTGACAAAACATATATATATATATATATACACATACATACATACATACATACATATACATACATATACATATATAAGCTCTTCAATGTCTGCTTTCCTCTAAGTTTAAGAAACAGCTTTCAGCAGTGTGGCTCTAAAACGCTACTGAGTTTAGCAAACTATTGTTCCCTCAGTTCATGAATCTCTTTGCTTTTGTTCTCAGTGTCAGTGCTGTGGGACTCAGCAGAAACTCAAAACTCACTGGCACAGAGTTGCAGGAAGGGATGGAAACATCCTGGGCCTCAGTTTCCTCCAGGGAAAAGGCTGATAGAGTCTACTACAAAGGGTGGTTAGGAGGATGAGGCCAGATAACACAGTGACATGCTTTGAGGGTACATTAAATAGCAGCAGCCCTGTGTGCTCCTGCATCTCTATGTGGTCTGTGAAAACACCTCTGTTTCCGGGAGATAGCAGCATATGCTTCTACCAAAAAGTGGGGCCAGTGTAGCTAGCTGCTCTTGGCCTCCCTGCCACTTTGAAAAGTCCCAATGCATGCTCACATACGAAGGGTCTACAGCAGAAATCCACCACATTGATGGACCTGTTAGCAATGCCTGCCCTCCTCTGGTCACATGGCCCTGTTCTCACACTGCTTCTGCCATTCACTAAGTCCCTGTTCTTAGTCCATGGAGTGAAGCTGTAGGAATGTCTCCTGTGATAGTAGCATTGTTGAGGATGTCCTTCTGGCAATGTAGCAGAGCACCCAGGCTCCCTGGCAGGTGCCAAGAGGAAGCCTGACTTCAGAAGGAGACTCTCCACTGACTCTCCCCAGGATGCTTGCAGGTACAGGATGGAAGACTTTCCCCAAAAAGAGATTCTGCATACACTCTCTGCAGGGCCACAGAGAATGGGCTTAGAGCATCTTCATGTGTATTTCGAGCTCCTAAGCAGGACCTTGAAATCGTCTATTACTGGAAGGCAATCAATATATCCCTGACCTGTAGCAGGAGGTACAAAGACCCCAGTGTGAGTTCTGCTGTCTTCTACCTCCTTTCTTTAAGCCTGGGAGACTGCGCAGAAGAAAGCATACCCTTTCTGAGGACTTGCTCACAACTTATCTTTATTATAAACGCCTGTGGTATGAAGCCAAGATGTGCCCAACAGGTTGCAACTGCTGTGCTCTGCATGGCTCCAGATACCAGTGCATCCAGTCAGCCGCTAAGCATTCTATCTCTGAGGCCTCACCTTTCGCTTGGCGTTCTGCTAAAGATGGCTGGATCCCTTGGTGGGGAAACCCAGTATCCTCTCTGCCAGCTGCGCAGCCTGGGAATTATGGGAAAGGCTTCCATTGTCTCTGACTCACCACCCCTTTTCCAGGGTCTTTGAACGTATCCTTCACTTTTCAAGCTGTGTAGTTGTTCTCTCCTCTCCTTCCCACTTGAGCCCAGATGTTGGACCCAGACTCCATCTTTCCTCTCCCTCAAAGCAACTTGGTCCAGGGCTGCACTGGGAGACGGAGGAAGAGAACACTCCAGAGCAGAGCAGAAGTTGACAGAGTGGAAGAGAACCCAGGTCTCTCTGGTCTCACTGCCTCTTCCAGGTCACATGCTTTCCCTCAAGCAGCACCCTGACCTTACAAGCTCTATCCTCCCCCATCCTTGCCCCCCAACCCTCCCTACCTTCCCTGCCCAGCCTTGAAAGCATTCCTTCCCTTTTTAGGCAGGGTTTTGTTCTGTTTCCTCTCTCAACTTCTATTTGCATATTCAAAAACTCATTAAGATCTTCAAAACAAATGACCCTTGCCTGCACTCCAAGGCCAGCTTCTCCTTAGGAATTTTATTTTTAAGTTTTTTAAATAATGTCAGAAGCTTGGAAGTAATTTTTCTTTTTAAAAGGACTGAATTCGCTGTGAGGCTTCTCAGTGATATATATTATATCATTCATACCCTAGACTGCAGAAATAGCATCCTCTTTGGTCTCACTGCCCCCTGAAGGGTGCCAAAATCCTTCAAGTCTAGTATAAAATGACCTGGTAGTTGCGTCGTACCAATGTGCTTGCTCCCTTGCACTTAAAATTACCTCTAGTTGGCATCCCATATTGTTTGGGGACCGATGGCAAGGTGAAATAATCTCAGTACATGGTCCTCTTAGACAGTTCGTTTAAAAGAAATATTTCTGGTCTGAGCTTGACTGAATCTATAGTGGAATCCTGCATAGTCAAGAGAGTCAACCAACCACTTATTTCTGCTGTGCTTGGTTAATTGAAGCACCATTCTTTTTTCCTTTTCTTTTTTCTTTCTTATTTTATTTTATTTTATTAGATATTTTCTTATGCAACCACCATCTGTTTATTATTTGCCTGTATGTCTATCTACCTAACAATGATATCTAATTTTCTATCTACCCACTATCCCTATCTATCATCTATCTACCTACCTACCATTTATCTATCTATTTCCTATCATTTATCCTTCCATCATCCATTTCTATCTATCTATCTATCTATCTATCTATCTATCTATCTATCTATCTATAACCTATCATTATCATCCACCATCCATTTCTTCAATCTATCTATCTATCTATCTATCTATCTATCTATCTATCTATCTATCTATCTATCTACCATCTATCTACCTACCTCCATTTATTTATGTATCTATCCCTTCACTTATTATCTCTAATAGTCAACTCTGTGAATTATTCTAAGGAGAAATGATCTGAGAACATTTTTAGCATCCCCTCTATCACACAGGGATGCTCAGTGTAGCAGAGTAAGTCTGTGACTGAGTAATGATATGAACACTTCATCTCCTGCTCCAGACTTTCATTTGCTCTTGCCCCACTTTTCTCCTGACTCTGGCGGCCTTGTTGCAACAGCTAAGCAATGGACTGGTTTCTGTTTCTGTTTCTGGCATTGATGAAAATGAAGTCTGAGTTTCGTCCTTGCGAGTGGCGTCCACTGAGATAAGGTTGAAACATGTGTAACATGTGTAAGAACTGGACTTCCAATAGCAGCAGCTGTTTTTCTTCCTTCTGGTGAAGCCTTTTCTGTTCACAGCACCTCTCACAAGTCTTAGAAGCCAGCTCCTCTTTGAGTGTTTATTAGAAAAATGTTCCTAACTCATTCACTTACTTTCAGAGATCTGAAGTGCAGGGCAAATGGGTAAGGAAAAGTCAGAAAGATCATGAGCAGAAGACAGGAGCTCCAACATATAAATTCCCTGGGATACCCCACATCCCTTCTCTGGGCATGGTTTCCTCCTCTGCAAGGCCAGACATTGAATTTGATCTTAGAAGTCTCTGCCAGCAAGTGCAGCCGCATCCCCTCCCAGACTTGTCTTTCTGGGCTATTTATAACAAGCTTTCATTTCTCACTAGGAGAGAAGGGAACATCCCACTGGATGACCTTGGCATTGACTGAAATGCCCATTGAAGGAGTGAATGAGCCTCAAGGTCATGCCCTTGTCAAAGATTAAAACCAAAGATTAAAGGAAGGATGCTCATTTTAAGAGGCAGACAGCTTGCCTGGTATAAGCAAGGGGAGTGGGGAGTGGAGTAAGCTGACAGAGTGAACACACAGGCCTGAAAAACCAAATGTCTCCACCCTGGCTTTGCCCAGTAAGCTTTTGTGACCTTGGACAATTGCTTAGCTTCTCCCAGGCTCATCTCTCTCATTTCTTTCTTTCTTTTTTCTTTTGTATTTACTTATTTTTACTAGATGTTTTATTTACATTGCAAATTTTATTCCCTTTCCTTATTTCCCCTTCAAAAAACCTCCCATACCACGCCCCTCCCCATCTCTCTCATTTCTAAAACAAAAATTGCAAGATTACTTTGTAAGATTGCAGAGAAAATAAGGTCTATGAGACCAGTCAGCGTTCAGCCATGCAAGGGTTTTGTGTGGGTATGGTTCTAACAGCTGATGGACAGTCTCGCAGTTAGGGAGCAGGCACCTGCAATGTAAGAGCCTGGAAGGACCTGAGTTGCTCACCTTTGATCAATGCTTTTCCATTAGACACAATCTTGTCATCGTTCCTACACAGTGGATTACTGAGTAATGGAAGTCTGGAAACAACTTTTAGGTAGTGTGTGATATTGACACCTGGCAGAGACAGACCAGGGTTACTGAGTGGCCTGCAGTGAGCAAGACAGTTCCTTGTAGTGAGTGGCACCAGGGCTAAGGGCAATGGCCTTGGTATTTCAGTCAGTGCCAAAGACATTTGGATGGTGTACAGATTTTCCAGCTCCTGGTACACTGGCAGCTCCTTAAGAGGTGTGGGTTGATCTGAGGTCACAAGGAAGCAGGGAAGATCTCATTGGATGAAGTCACTGGACAGGCAGGGATGGAAGAACACAGTAAAGATATGCAAAGGGCTCCCACCCTCACCCACTGTACCTTGTAAGCTGAGAGCATCTCTAGAGTGTTTGGGCCAAAGCCAGAGCCTCTGTGGGAGAGACACTGTTGTCAGAGTCTGGTGTGAACAGGGAACTAGGGGTCAGGACAGGGCTCTCTAAGGATTCTGAGGCTCTGGAGATGCTGGAGGTCATAGTTTTGTGGTAGTGATAGAGCAAGGTAGCAGGCTGGTGTGAGAGCTTCCTGGTGCTGATGCTGAGACCACACTAGGCTCTCACAGTGCCTCTTCAAAATGTGCTTTCTGATTTTCTATCTAGGAAGGTGAGCTGAGAGATGGATTTACCAACCTGATCTGATTCTCAGTCTGGGGTGCAAAGGTGTCCTGGTGGGCATCATGGGCTAACAAACTGGCTTGGGCTGAAGGGCTCATAAAAGTAGATTAGTGTTGCCAGGTGATGGTGGTACATGCCTTTAATCCCAGTATTTTGGGAAGCAAAGTCTGGTGGATCTCTATGATGCGTTCAGGGCCAGCCTGGTCTACAGAGAGAGTTCCAGAAAAGCCAGGGCTACACAGAGAAAGCCTGTCTTGAAAACCAACCCAACCCAACCCAACAAAAATGATATCAGTTCAGACATTCATGAAAGGTCCCCCAGGCCTCCTGTGGTGCTGCCTCCTGAGGGCTGCTCTGCTCCTCACTCTGGCCCTGGAGACCCTCCTCGGGAAGTCTTGGCAAGCCGTGTCTTCAGCAGCTTAGTCTCCCCTTGAACCCACCTTTGCACTTCTTGTATTTTATCCCCATCCTTACCCACCGAAGCCTCATCCCCAGCACATTCAACCTCTTGTCGCCCACCCTGCCTGAAGGCAAGGTTGTCTGTACTCCCAGCCTACGCAGACCTGGTATGGCTCAGCACTATTTCATGCTTGTTGAATAACTATGTATACATATGCACATTTGGGTGCTGAGTAAAACTCCTGTCTTAACCTTGCAGATTAAGGATGTTGTGGGCTATAATTCTTTGGGCCACTGCTTCTTCACTGAAGATGGGCCAGAGGAACGCAACACTTTTGACCACTGCCTTGGCCTCCTTGTTAAGTCAGGGACCCTTCTCCCATCCGATCGAGATAGCAGGATGTGCAAAGTGATCACAGAGGACTCATACCCAGGGTACATCCCCAAGCCCAGGCAGGACTGCAAGTAAGTGCACACATGGTACTGCAGGATATTCCTTACTCTTGGGTCTGCAGGAGGGAGGGGAGAGGGGATGAGCATGAATACTCAATATCCTGCCTCAGGACCTTTAAAAACAAGATGCTCACCTCTGCCTGCTTCTCAGAGTGAGGTACCAAGAGTAGCTCTTCCTTCTTCCCTCCTCCTTCCTCCCTCTTCCCTCCTCTATCCCCCCTCCTCTGTGAGCCTCACTAGCACTGTTTGGTCTGGAGAACTGTGGCTCACCTGCGGCTCTATACCGTATGGAATCTTGTGAACAGTTACCACAATCACTACTGACATGTACATAGTACCACAATAATCTCTTTTTTAACCAGAGAGAGACACGGTGTCACAAAGAGACACAGAAAGGCAGAGATAGAAAAATACAGGCAGGTAGGAAAACAGAGACAGACATAGGAGAAACCGAAACAGACTTTGAGACACAGAGATACAAAGGCAGAGAAACAAAAGGAGGAATGGAGGGAAACACAGACATGGAGACAGAAAGACAGTGAAGAGACAGAGTCACAGAAGAGACACACAGACAGAAACAGAGAAGTAGATGCAGACAGAGACACGTTTCTTCCTGCCCATACAACCTCCCTTAGACAGGTCTGCTTTCTCAAACTCAAATTCATGCTTCTGCAGAGGTACAATCCACACCTCACTTTTCCAGCCCTGAACAGTGCACAACTTTAAATGCTCTGTCTGCTGGTGAGAAAGTGGAGTCACAAATGGATACACCAATCACCTCCTAAGTTTCAGGCAACAGATTCTACTAATATTGCTGTCTAACCGTTTGGCTCTCCCACTGGGTAGCAGGGAGTGCTAGAGGTCTTTGTTATGTCTGTGCTCAACTTCTGTCCTTTCCCTACAGTGCCGTGTCCACGTTCTGGATGGCGAATCCCAACAACAATCTCATCAACTGTGCAGCTGCAGGGTCTGAGGTAAGCAGAAGTAACCAAGGTAGGGCTGGCAGTGGCTTCCCTGGAGATGCTATGCTTAGAGCTCAAGATCACTCATCTATATGGTGGGGAGTCCTGCAACTTGGCTTTAAACAATAGTTCAGCCTGTCGCTTCATAACCCTGGTCACCACAGCTATTAAGTCATTTATTTTGGCTTGTGGCATAAGAGAATACAGTCCATAGTAGGAGGGAAGATATGGTGGCTGGAGTCACCTGTGGCTGTGACAGCAAGAGCTTGTACCCATCTGGGTGGATCAAGAAACAGTAGGAGGGGCTGGAGAGATGGCTCTGTGGTTAAAAGTATTTGCGTTTGCAGAGGGTCCAAGTTTGAGTCCCAGCTTCCACATGGTGGGTCACAACCGCCCATAACTCCAGTTTCAGGGGGTCCTATGTTTTCTTCCGACCTCTGTGGATACCAGGCACACATGGTCTATACAGGCATATGTAAGAACCAAATGCTCATACACATAAAACATTAAAATAAAAAGATGTTTTAGAAAACAGAGAAGACAGGAGGTGGAGCCAGGCTATATAATACTCAAACCCCACCTCCATGACCTACATCCTCCATTTTTGTCTTCCTCTCCTAAAGATTTCACAACCTCCAAAAGCAGGTTCACTACCTGTAGACCAAGTGTTCAAACACAAGAAAGACCCCATGGGGGATGTTTCATCTCAGAGCACTAAGCAATTTATGTACAGTCATTTGTTAGAGAATGAGTCATTTTGCCTTAGGATGGTGCCTGGTAGGTCAGTGCTATAAGCTATCACCAAGTGATTCTAACATAAACATGGGCTAGGGTGGAAGCTAATATATGAGACCTAGTGTGTCCAAAGCCCCATATAGCTGGGTGGTGGCAGATAGGCAACAAGTATCATGTTCTACTCCAACAGCCTTGATCTAACCCACTTCTCCCCAGCTGCTCGTTTTGCTTGAGGCCTTGACTCTGACCCAGTCTCTTGTTCTTTCTGGGCCTCAGTGTCCAGATCTCTAAGGAAGGCTATATAACATTCGCTTTTGGAATTCTATCCATCAGGAGTCTAACCTCTGCAGTGACTCACTAACTCACACCCACTAGTGAGTGCAGACAGAGAACAAGGCGGCCGATGTGAAGAGTGAGACCTGACAAGGACCTTACAAATTACAGTAGCCTCAAGCTTTTGCCTTTATCCCAGCACTGAACCATGTGTATGTGTTTGGTAGTGAATGGTGTATAAACACTGGACCACTCAGATGTGTGTGGTGATGACTTGTTCTGGACACAGTACTGCATCCACTACCCCAGCCTGGGTCACGCAATTAGGAACTCACTGCCACTAATTTCTGTGTCTCTCTCTCCTGTGCCTTGTCCCAACAGGAAACTGGATTTTGGTTCATTTTTCACCATGTGCCAACGGGCCCCTCTGTGGGAATGTACTCCCCAGGTTATTCTGAGCACATTCCCCTGGGTAAATTCTACAACAATCGAGCACATTCTAACTACCGGGTAAGTCTTTCTGTGATATGTCACTATGGCTAGCCTTTTCACTCCCCTGCCCCAACCTGCAGATGATTAGAGCCTGGAAGGGCTGCATTCTTATTGTGGGTCCAGAGCAGCCTTCCAAAGCCTGCAGGTCACTCACCACAAGTCTCCTGTGGGGCCCTGCCTCATCACAGCACCTGTACAGCCAAAGGAGCAAGGTGTGCCTTCACCCCAGTTTCCACTCCCAAAAGATGCTGGGTTGGATATCAGATTTGATTTTGTGGTTCTATTGTAGGCATCAGTTATAATGAGATTGAAATGAGGCCTGGCCATGAATTACAGGAAGGTTAGACATGGTTCTGAGTGGCATTGGCATCCAGGACTTTCTCCATCCTTTCTGGGGAGTGGGTGGCTCCATCTGTGCAGTGTTAAGTCAGTAGGTGGAAAATGAGAAACTTCTTGACCACCTTCATTTATCGCCCTCCTTTCCTGAGTACCAGTGCAAGCTCTGCTCCAAGCTTGGGTCTAGAGCAAAAGGGAGAAGTATTGAGATGGCTGGGGCCTCAATATATCAAGAATCTTCCCATAGGAGCAAGATATAAGACTGGAGCCATTGGACACACCAAGAGAACTTGGAATAAGGTTGAGATAAAGATGAACCCCTATGTTTCTAGGACATAGGGATAGTAAACAAACAAGCTGGTATCTGGTCCAATTCTTAATAGTACATCCAGGGGACTGCCAGAGAGGAATAGGTGACATCCAGAATAAAAAAAAAGAGATATTTCAGAGAACTAATGAAATAGCTCAGTATTTAAGGTTCTTGCCATACAAGCACAAAAGCAAAAGTACATGCCTGTAACCCTGTTGATGGGAAAACAGACAGGCAAATTCCAAAGCCCCTGGCCAGCCATTTAGCCAGTGAACTCCAGGTTCAATGAAGAAACATCTATTAAAATAACAGCAACAACAAAGAAAGCAATAGAAGTCACTTGTTATCCACCTCTGGTCTCTGCATTCACATACAAAGAAAACTTGTTTCAAAAACATGGAACCTAGAAGAAGACTCAGAAATAAGGAACCTATGTTCAGAGCAGATCCATGCTGAAACCTGAGGGTAAGAAGACAAAAGCCAGTGATAAGGAGAGAGCCATGAGCAGGGGAGAGGAGAGACCTCCTTAGTCATGTCTCAGAGACTGAGCAGGGGGACAATTCCAGAGGCAGTGGCAGAAATGTGGAGGGGGGTGTGGCTAGATGTTGAACAGCCCCATGCAAAGGCAGGTGCTTAGACCATATCACTGTTAGAGAAGGACAGAAAACACATTGGCCTCTTAGTGGGACCCACCATTCCCTGGATCCTCAAGATTTCCTACTGGAGAGACCAGATCCACAGGACTGGGCAGCAAAGGGGGCTGGGATGGGGAGTAATGCAATCAAAAGCAACATCTCTAATAGGAAGTCAAGTCAGAGTCAAGGACATAGATGTGTGTAGGAAGGGTGATTTAGCATTTGTGAGGGCAGGAGGGACTCTTCTGAGATAGGCAGAGAGAAATGAAAGAATCTACAGCTGGACCAGCTTGACAGTCTAAGCAGAGACTATATGGTCTATATAGACTATATGGTCTATATGGTCTATATCCTGGATGCTTCTATCCAGGAAGACTGACACCACATTCATCTCATGCAGTCATGTAGTCATTTCTCAGGCATCTTGTACAGTCACCACAGCTACTCTGTGAAGGTGGTATCATTAGCCAACTTTACAGATAATGATATGACTAGCCAAAGAAGTGAGGGGACTTGCCAGCATCAGTGTGTGAGAACAGAACCAAGAGTGTAAGCTCTCGTCATCACTGTTGTAAACTTAAAGCCCACTGGAGAACAAATAGGAACTTGGAGACACAGCTGGTATGAGCCTCCTAAGAGGCCAGGGGGATCTGGGAGTGAAAGGGACTGGATGGTGGCCTCCAGGACTTCCACTTCTATCCCAACCCACCTTCTGTCTAAAAGGAGACAGCTTTGGCACTAAAGAAGAAAACCAGACTCAGAGCTAGGGACATAGCTCAGTTGGTAAGAGTGTTTGTTGGATGTACATGAAGCCCTGGGTTTGTGTATAGACAAGATGTGATCCCATACACCTGTAATCCCAGCACTCGAGAGGCTGAAGCAAGAGAATGAAAAATTCAAAGTCGCCTAGGCTACATAGCAAGTTTGAGGCCAGCTTGGGTTACATGAGGCCCTGTCTCAAAGAAATCTTTTTTTAAAAGAGTTAGCCTTTCTCCTCAAATCAAGCAGGAGCTGGAACAGGCTGTAGGAAGTCATGACTCTCACATGATGGGAGAGACAAGTTCAGTATTTCACTTGAAAGTCTGTGATGCATTTCTGAGTGCACACTGGTAGACCTTGTTTAGGAATCTGGGATAGGAACTCCATAAACTGGTGTGAGTTCTGTATATGGAATTGGCTATATGGCCCCAAGTTAGAGACTCTAGTTTAGACCCTCGTTTATGGAAGCTGAAGAGATGGCTCAGAGGTTAAGAGAACTGGCTGTTCTTGTAGGAGTCCTATGTTCAATTCCCAGCAACCATTGGTAGCACAAAACTATCTATAATGTGATCTGATGCCCTCTCTGGCATGCAGGTGCACATGCAGATAGAATACTCATACACATAAAATAAATCAATCTTTAAAAAAAAACTGGTTTATTCATCTACTCCACCACACACACACACAAACACACACATGCACGCACCACATGCACACACACACAGGCCTGGTCCTCTCAGATCTGGTCAGAGAAATGCAGAATGACACTGGCTTTCTCCTTCTCTCACTGTATACCCTACGTCCATGAACATAGTCTAAGAATTGCTGGGTATAGGGACATATTCAAAAGCATGTGCCTAGGTTGGTGTGAGCAGATGGCTGTGGGCAGTGGTAGTAGCTAATGTGTCCTTTGTTTCCAGGCTGGCATGATCATAGACAATGGAGTCAAGACAACTGAGGCCTCAGCCAAGGATAAACGGCCCTTCCTCTCCATCATCTCTGCCAGGTAAGAACCCCTGGGAAACCTTGTCCCTTGGGACCTCTTGGCTTGCTTCCTTTTCTTCTGCTTCAGTCCTGCATTTCTTCCCCTAATGAGTGCTCACTAGCTGGCACTGAGCCAGTTGTTGAGATATGGAACTGTGATAGAAGTCTAAACTAAGTCTGAATTAGAGTCCAGACTCCAGTAACTGAAGGGAGAGCAGAAATTCCTAGCAATTTCCAGACCCCTCCACAGAGCCAAGACCATAAAACAGAAGATTGGGGATGGCCAGAGCTGTGACATGATGGGCAGGGAGACAAAGGTGATCAGAAAAAAAGCATCTACTGCAACTTTAATGGCAAGGAATTAGATAGCCAGGTTGACAAGTCAATCCAGAGCTTAGCTGAAGACCAAAGACTGCTTTTAAAAGGTCATTGTCAAGGCTGGATGGGGTGGTGCATGCCTTTAACTCCTTTAATTCTGCACCTGAGAGGCAGAAGCAGGAAGATCTCTGCAAGATCAGCATGGTCTGCACAGTGAGTTCTAGGCCACCCAAGGCTACATAATGAGAACCTATCTCAAAGGAAACAAAAACAGGGTTGTCAAACTTCAAGATCATTAGCAACAGTGGGACCCCTTATCTGTCTCCTGCATGGAGCTGGGTCCTAGAGATGTTACCTCCTGTCTCTAGAAGCTCAGAGTTGTTCATGACATAGCCAATGAATATCTGCTGAGTCAGAGATATCTGGGACCTGTAAGTGGAAAGCAGCTTACAGAGCTCAGAAAGAATACACCCTGTATTCTCCCATGCTCCAGGTACAGCCCTCACCAGGATGCAGACCCACTGAAACCTCGGGAACCAGCCATTATCCGACACTTTACTGCCTACAAGAACCAGGATCATGGAGCCTGGCTGCGGGGTGGGGATGTGTGGCTGGACAGCTGTCGGTGAGTCTGGAAAGGAAGGTGGCTGCCACCAAAGAGGCTTGATGTTCCTCTTCTAGGCTGAAGAGTAAGCAAGGCAGAGAGGTTCTAAACTTAATGACATTCAGCTTTCTGTTCCCCCCTGCAAGACAGGAGTATAGGATGATAGCAGACAGTGACCAGGGGAGGAAGAAACCCCACAGCAGCATGTCAGATTCACCAACAGTGCTGGGCACTATGGGTTACTTATGGGGGACTCTCATTCATGGTTACATGGGTGGTCAGTGCAGGAAGGGAAAAGGGGGTCATGGTCCTGCGTACTCACTGAGTGCCTAAACTCTGGTTTTGGTTTTCTTTTTTATTCTCACTGTATTTCTCAAGAATGCAAATTTTAAAAATAAAAATACAAAATCCTAACTCCACTGATGATAAATTGAAGCTCAGTTAGTGTCTTAAGTTGCATAGCTAGTAAGTGGGGAGTGACGGAGGGGGGAGAGAGAGAGAGAGAGAGAGAGAGAGAGAGAGAGAGAGAGAGAGAGAGAGAGAGAGAGAGAGAGAGAGAGAGAGAGAGAGGCTTGATGCTTAAGGCCATTAGATTCTACACCCAATAAAACAAGCCAAAAACATTGATTTATGATGTAAAGTCCCCAGAAGTCTGATGCCAACCATGGTTCTCCTTCTGCAAGGAAATAATGAAGCACCCTGCCAATAGGGGCCACATCTTCTTATCCTCCACTAGACAGTTTAAGGAATCCCAGAGTCTGGCTGGCATCAGGGCTGTGGTCCTACACATAGACAGAGTTGACATGGTCTGGAGCTGACAGAATGATATCTTCCAGGACTTTGAGTATTAATCCAGTGTGGCTGCTGGGGACTTAGGGAGACTCTAGTATCCCTGGATGCAGGCAAGGATGGAAAAGGTTACTCCTAGAGGTGGGAAAGAAGACAGCCAACTGGAATACCACACTTTAGTTCTGGTGGGAGGGAATCGTAGATAAGGAAAGTGTGGATAAGCCCAAGAATTCAGAATAGTGAGCAAGTGGGGGTGGGTTAGCTGTGTTTTAAGATGTGCTGAGTTGGAAATTCTCACAAAGTATGCAGAATAAATGTCTCAAATCTTCCAAAAACAAGATAGGACAAATGTTTGAGTCACCCATATGGATGGAAAAGGAAGTTATGAGTGTCTGTAATGTCCCTAGGGTCACAGTGGAATGTGAAGGGACCATAGCAAAACACCAGGTGATACCAGAGATGAGGAAAAGCTGGGGACAGGGATTAAAAGAGAGCTGGAGAGCTTGGTGTCCTAGATGAGACTTGGTTGATTGGTTTGGCTAGATAGATCTTTGAGGAGGAAACATGGAGTACTGAAAGAAAGCTCCGTTGAGGTGTGCTGGGAACTGGAGAGCTTGTGGAAATCAGGATCAGCCCAGCATGGCTGAAACAGAAGGGAACAGAGATGACTTGGGACTTGCGTGCCAGAGCAAAACCTAGGCTTGGGCTTATAGGAGATGTGAAGCCACTAGAGATTCAAGAAGCAGCAATGGCGCATGAAAATGGTACCCGGAGGAGATGAGCCTCTTGGGGTGTACTGGACAGAAAGGGAGACAAGGAACAAAGGAGATGAAGGCAACACAGACCCAAGGTCCTGCTCCTTCATGAAGCTATTTCAGTTTCTTACTATGGCTAAGAGTAGTCCCCACATAGCCTACGTTCAGTAGTGCTGGCCTTGGGGTAGGAAAGCACAGCCCCCCACCCATCCCACTACCCACTGCCTGCCATTTCTCCTGATCAACCCCACAGGCTCTGGGGGCTCAACCAGAGGTGGGCTGGCAAAAGAGGCCTGTGAGTCCAGCCCTCCTGTAGCTAAAGCTCCATGTTCCCACATGCTGAGTCACTGAGTACCTGTGCCAATGTGGGTACATCTTCTAGCTCTTTACCTGCCACTCCAAGGAATACCAAATCTGTGAGGAGGAACCAGAATAGCCATTTGCTGTGTAAAGTGGAAAATTACAATTCCCTCACCAAAACTCCTACCTCAAGGATGTCCACATAGACTCTGATGATAAAGAAGAGTCCTTCCTTCTGCCACCTCATTGACTGTGGAGTGAGAGCATGGGCTGACTGTCTGCTCTTGTCCCTAGGTTTGCTGATAATGGCATTGGTCTGACCCTGGCCAGGTAAGAGTGACTGCCATTATGACTGGTCTTTCGTGGGAGTTTATGTTTGGACATCTCATTCCCGACATCTCTTCTCTGCAGTGGTGGAACCTTCCCATATGATGATGGCTCCAAGCAGGAGATAAAGAACAGCTTGTTTGTTGGCGAGAGTGGCAATGTGGGCACAGAAATGATGGACAACAGGATCTGGGGTCCAGGTGGCTTGGACCACAGTGGAAGGACCCTCCCTATTGGCCAGTAGGTTTGCAATGATGGGAACTGCCCTTTGTGTGAGTGAGTGAGTGTGTGTGTGTGGCTTGAGTGATATCTGTGAAAAGAAAGAACTTAATGGGTGACTTCTATTTGTTGACTTTGAATTTTTCTGCTCTCTATCAACCTGCAGTAATAGTTGAGACACAATGAGGATGAAATCTGGAATGAGGAAAGATGTCAAAACACACTTGTAGACTAGATTCCAAAGAGCACACAACCATTAGATGTTCAGGGAAACATGATGTCCAGAAAGTGGATTCTGAGTCCACTTAGCAACTCACATGAAGTCTTTCAATTCTGATTATAGCAAAGAGGCAATCAGGATGAGCAGAAGTAATCAAACCTGCAGTCTTGTCTCACACAGATTGGACTCTTAAACCAAAGACAGATCATCTCAAGGTGGCCATGCATGCAAGAGGCTAGGCTTGTTCCACTGAGGCCCTAGAATTGGTTTAGTCTTCTTTTCATGAAAAGAACAGTTTTTGCTGCTATAATCAAGACAGAAACATACACACTGAAACTTTCCACCTGAGTGCACCTAGAGGCATACAGAGGCTTTCACCTGGTCTTCTTGACTTATCAAGAAGCCCTTTCTTCCATTTTAAGAGATATGGAAGACCCTTTTATTTATGAGTGATTCTGAGTCTTCATTTCTAGAATTTTTTTCTAGGTTACCACCCCCCAGGGACAGGATATTCTGGTGACTTCCAGAGGTATCTATGATAGCCTGATAGGCTCAGACAGGTTTCTTACAATGCTTTTGAGAGAAGAGACCTAGGAAGGACCTTGCAGTTTTTATTGAGGTAGGTTAGGATCTTAAACATATGGTTTATGTAGACCTAGCAAGAATGTGCTACCTGAACACTTTAACTGGAAAAATGCATGGATGTGCCCTATGAGAACCAAGATCCAAGATGATGGTATCACTGCTTACTAATATAAAAATATGGAAACACAGGGAATTTGGGGGTGAGTAGAGACTTCTTGGGAGCCATATGCAATATCTGGGAGCCTGAATAGAAGAGTAGGGAGAGCTGGGGACAGTCTCTCTTTGGGATCAGAGCCTTCATGTACTTTCTTTTTCATCTTCATTCCCTTGCTTTCCTAAGTTCCATATGGAAGAGAAGGGACCAAGCCAGAAGCAGAGACATGGGTATAAAAGGACATGTTAGGCATAGAAAATGACAAGCTTAGATTTGTAACCAGCCCTGGGAAAGGCTGCCAAGCAATCTGACCAGTCCCCCATGGGCCTTCCTTTCACATACCCTGCTCAAGAGTCTCAAGTAAGTGGGGGAGGTACCACTGAGCCCCTCCTCCCTGCTCTGACACTGATTCCTCCCTGGTCCCTCCATGTCTCCCAGCTTCCAGCTCTTCCCAATTCCTTCCTGTTACTTGCCAGTATCAGACCTTCTCAGGAGCCCTGTATCAATCTGTGGTCTTGCTTTTCTAGCAAAAGCTGTCTTTGCCTCTGGCAATGTTTTAAAAGTTGCACTGTAATTCTTTTCAATCATTGCTTATTCTTTGTATTTCTGTTCCTATTTCCCCAACCCAGCACATTGCCTGTGGATAGGTTTACAGAGGAAACACATCTGGATCTTAATCTGATTAAACTGTTATAGCAACTAAAACTAGGACGATAGTGACTAACGGTGCTCTCCTCCCTCAAGGGACGAAATACTGGCAGTCTCTAGAAGTATTTACAGTATTTTCCTAGTGACTGGACACATTGATGGGAAGAGTAGAGAAACTGCCTAAACAGATCCCTAAGCCAACAACTTGATAGACATCTATTTATCTACCAACTTACCAGTCATTCAGCCAACTAGCTGTCTATCATCCATTCATCCACTCATCCAGCCACCCACTATCTATTCATCTACCATCTATCTACCTACAAACTCCCCATCTATTCATCCATTTATCCATCTGCCTATCAGCTAGCATCTGTCTACCCATCCATCCACCCCAATCCATCCACTCATGTATCCACCATGTATTCCTCTACCAAACATTATCCAGTCAATGTATCCCTACCATCCATCATCCATCTATACAGACATTTATCCATCACTGATACTGTGCCCATAAATGCCTTCCCAGTGAATTAATTAACTTAATCATTTTCAGTGGAAGGAGTTGCTGGAGGTGGGGGATCAGGAATAACTTCACCCAGAAAAATTTCTTGTCATTCACCTCCAAAGAAGCAAACAACATGGCACTCAGCTGACACCTGTCTTCCTTAACTCCACAGGAATTTTCCAATTAGAGGAATTCAGTTCTACGATGGCCCCATCAACATCCAGAACTGCACCTTCCGCAAGTTCGCAGCCCTCGAGGGGAGGCACACTAGTGCCTTGGCCTTCCGCCTAAACAATGCCTGGCAAAGCTGCCCTCACAACAATGTGACCAACATAGCCTTTGAGGATGTCCCGGTGAGTGTGGTGCCAGGACAGGCTCCTGGCACAGCCAGGCTTCAAGTGATGACTCACTTGTCCCCCACGGCTTGGAGATTGAGCTGTTGCCATCACCACAAGGGTGGAATAGCTTCCTCCAAGTAGGCTGGGCCATGTCCCAGTTTGCTCTCTGCCCAAACTGGAAAAGTACAAGTTCAGGTCACAGCAAGAGGTCAAGTCTGGGTGAGTGCCCACTGGCCTCCCATCTGTACCTCAGTAAGAACTCCTGGGTTCTGAAGCTGTTCCTCCAGACCCTTAACACACTGGATGATGGAACCAGGCTACTTGAGTTGGCACAGATCATCTCAAAATTCTAGCAGTACCCAAGGGAAGTCTTCTGAAGGCATTGTTTGACTTCATCCTGAAAGTTGATTTAAACAGGACTTTCCTGCCTGTACATGAGGACAGTGTGGGGAGCTGAGGGTCAGGAGAGCAGTCCAAGGATGCCTGTGAGAACTGCTACTTCTCATTATCTATAGCAGACAACATATATAGCCTGTGGAGAGAAACACTATGGTCTTCCAAACCTTTCCCTCCTCCCACTCCTCTCCTCCTTGCCCTCTTCCTCCTCAGTTCTTCCTCCTCCTTCCTGCTACTGCCTTGGCCTGTCTGCTCACTCACAGATAAGGCCACTGCGACAATACAAAACTTAAGTTATGGAATTTCTTCTCTCAGACCCGAGAGCCTGTAGGAGGTCAGTGACAGAGATATCCAATGGCTTTCACCGTGAGACTGTCCTCCTTAAATCCACCACACATACAAGCTCATCCACACATTCACACACAGGTACCCCCTACACACTGTACACACGTTCTCATACAAACACCCACATAACCTCCCCCTTCACTAGCTCATTCTACAGAACACTCAAATTCACCCAATCCTAAGCCCCTCCTCTAGCAGACCAAACTCTAAGGCCACCTACAACAGCCAAACCAGTGAGCAGAGCCAGAATTGTATGCTAGTATTTGGAGTTAAGGCATGGTGACACTCTGCCTGTTTTTTGGGTTCCATGAGATGGTCAGCCATGCGGTTTCCTCTAGCGCCCAAGGGCAGCCTCTGTCTGGCTGCTTTGTAATGTCAGCGGAAATTGGAAACTTTGCCCTGGCCTGATGACGGCTGCAGTTTCCGTTCACCTTCTGGCTCAGGCTTATTTTCCTGGGCTCTATTCAGATTACTTCCAGAGTGTTCTTCGGAGAGCCCGGGCCCTGGTTCAACCAGCTGGACATGGATGGGGACAAGACATCTGTGTTCCATGATCTGGATGGCTCTGTGTCGGAGTACCCTGGCTCCTATCTCACTAAGGACGACAACTGGCTGGTCCGACACCCAGACTGCATCAACGTCCCAGACTGGAGAGGGGCCATCTGCAGTGGGCGTTATGCACAGGTGGGGATGCCACTCTAAGCCACTCACTAGCTCACTTTCTCACTCACGTAACAAGGACTCAGAAAGCCTTCCGTGTGTCCAGTTAGTTCTATGTTGGGCCAAGAATGATGCAAGCTGTTCCTTCCCTCCTTTTTCTGCCCCTCACTCCAATCCACAGGATTTTCAGTCAGCACACTGTCCTGGGTCTATCATGTCCGGTCCTAGCACTTACTAACTGCTGGTCTGCAGCTTCACCTTGGGGTCTCAGCATCCTCACGTGTAAACTTAAGCTAAAAGCCGAAGTTCTGGGATGATAGTTTAGGAACGATTTCAGATAATACAAGTAAAATCCTTCCTCCTGTCCTTTTTTAGGAAAAGAAATATAATGCCATCCATAGCTTTCCTAGTAGTCATGTTAAAAGGTTAAAAAGAGAGAGAAATTAATTCAATAATATTTTACACATATTCAAAATATTATCCTTTCAACATGTAGTTAATATAAAAATTATCAATCAATTTCTTTCTGTTCAGACTTCAAGCTTTCATATATATTTTATATTTCTAGTCCACTTCTTTTTTAATATTTATTTTATGTGTATGAGTGTTTTGCCTGCATATGTGTATATGCACTCCTTGCATGTAGGTGCCCACAGAGATTCAAAGAAGGTGTCAGTTCCCCTGGAACTGGAGTTATGGATGTTTGTAAACCACTATGTAAGTGGTGGGAACTAAACCCAGATCCTCTGTAAGAGGAGCAAGTGCTCTTAACTACTGAGCCATCGCTGTATCCCACTAGCCCATTCCTTTGGAAATGTTAGTTTTCCTCAAAGTAACACAGGGGCCTACTAAAATAATCAAGTTCTGTTTTAATAAGAAGACTTTTTTTTCACTGGTTTTGTTTTGAAATTTATTGAGCAGTTACTTTTGTGACATAGAGCTGCACTTTGTGATTTAAATTCATTAAAACGGCATTTTAAAACTGGTTCCTAGGCCATACTGTCTTCATGTCCACGTCTCATTGTGTACATGTGGCCCATGACTAACACATGAAACAGTGCTATACAATGTCTGGAATGTAACAACCTGAAATAATGCCATGACCCTGGGACCATTACTGCCTTTACTTAGATGAATGAGTGATGAAGGTGTGAATGAATTAATGAAGTGAAAGAGGCCAGAGAAAACTGTCTGATTAAGAAAAAAGCACAATGCCAGGTGTGCCAGAGGAGAAGGATGTATGTGAGTGAAGGTGTCTTCATGACCATGGTGGGCATCCTCATCACCATAGCAGACATCAGAAAGTGGATCTTTAAGAGAATAGCTAAATGGAGATTTGGTGAAGGGATAGAGGTAGAGAGAGAGTCAGTGCCATGCTGAGAGGACAGGGCTCCAGGGCAACGTGGGCATACAGTGCAGGTTGGGAGAAGGGCTGGCTTTAGCAGAAGGAGGGCAAGAACAGGAAGTTGAGGCAGTTTCTTTCTGAACTGGAGAGTGAGGTCATGGGCTGAGAATCCAGGAGTGGGCCTGCAGAGAGCGATGATGGCTGGAGGAGCTGCTGCAGAACATGGGAACTGTTGACAAGAGGCATACAAATGGCCTGCCGAGCAGTGTTGAAAACCCCAAGGAGACTGAAACAATGCCTCTCTCCTAGGCTAGGGGATTTTCTCAGCCCCAACTGAGAGCTCTAGAAGCAATGGCAAAGGACAATGATCCAGGGCCAGGCTTCTGCCACATGTGTGGACAGGGCAAGGGCGAAGACACCAGTGGGATGATGGACTACAGAAGTGGAGGGGAGGAGAGCTCATGGGTGGGAATCATGCCTGCATCACTGAAGGGTGACCAAAACCATCAGAGAGCAGCCACACTTCTAGCATTATCTACCTGGTCCATGGGCTGAGGCAGAGAGTGAATAGGACAACACTCACAGACACACTCTCAGAGCAAAGGCCTAGTTGTATCTGCAGTAGAGTTTGAATACACACCTCCCAAGTGGCCTGGTGCTACAGGTCCTGACATCTCAACTGCTAGGAAAGAGGAGGTCGGAGGATTGCAGATTCATGGCTTGCTAGAGCTCCAGGGTGTGTTTTAAGACCAGCTTGGACAGGCAACTTAATGAGACCCTCGTTGACACAAAGAATAAAAGAAGGCCTAGGGTACAGCTTAGTGTTAGAGTGCTTGCCTACCATGTACAGTGTTTAATGCCCTATATTTAGTGCCCAGTATGGAAAAGAAAAAGAAGGAAGAGAGGGAGGGGTAATGAAGGAAGAAATAAAGGAGGAAGGAAGGAAGGAAGGAAGGAAGGAAGGAAGGAAGGAAGGAAGGAAGGAAGGAAGGAAGGAAGGAAGAAAGAAAGAAAGAAAGAAAGAAAGAAAGAAAGAAAGAAAGAAAGAAAGAAAAGAAAAGAAAGAGAGGAAAGGAGGGAGAGAAGGAGGAAGAAAAGACAGAGTCTTCTCCCCCTGTTTTTGTCCTTCCACACTGCTTCCATTTTCCACAGTTCACCACGTGACTAGCAGCCAACTCCTAGCAGTTCCAGTGGTCACACCTTCAGCAGAGGTCATTTTTTAGAAATCATAGAACATGTCAGCTAAGCTGCACAGTGCTACTGGGGCTGTGTCTGCCAGCACAAAGAGACATCCCCTTATTTGGTCTTCCTTTCATCCAGGCTCTGCAAAGAGACAGTACCTCTGAGAGTGCCCTTTGAGTTCAGATGTTAGCCAGACCCTCTAGAACAATCCCTTCTAACAGTCTCCTTGTATGTTTCCTTTTTGGGTTTTCAAAGATGTACATCCAGGCCTACAAGAGCAGCAATCTGCGCATGAAGATCATTAAGAATGACTTCCCCAGCCACCCGCTCTACCTGGAGGGGGCCCTCACCAGGAGCACCCACTACCAGCAGTATCAGCCTGTCATCACCCTGCAGAAGGGCTATACCATCCACTGGGACCAGACAGCCCCCGCCGAGCTTGCCATCTGGCTCATCAACTTCAACAAGTACGTGAGAGCAAGCAGGATAGCGTGACCCAGGACAGTGGTGCCGGCTGAGCTCAGGCAGGGGTAGTGAGAACACCTCACTGTAAAATCTTGGGGTTACTGCTCACAGAACCTCACACTGGCCCCTTTAGCCCGTCAGAGGTGCACAGATAGGTTCTCATCACCTCGAGTTAAGAATCTAAGAACACAGGCTGAGGCTGCATATTAGGCCTACCTTTGTGCTGAACAGCTAACCTCTTGGAGGCTTGGGGTGACTACCACTTGCCAAGTGAACAAAGAATGTGTAGTGAGCTAATGATAGGATCGCCCAGCTCCTGGTATTACCATGTGCTCAGTAAATGGGGGGGAAAATGCAGGGCATTGCTGATGTTATTTATAGAGAAGGGAGAAAAGCTCTCTGAGGGCATCTTGATTACATTTTTGTTACTGTGGTAAGATATCCTAACAGAATGGCTTAAGGAAGGAAGGATTTATTTTGGCTCAGGGTTTGAGGTTTGTCATGGTGAGGATATCTCATGGTCAGGAGCTTGAGGCAGCTGCTCACATTGTATCCCCAGTCAGGAAGCAGAGGGAGGTGACTGCTTTGTTTTTTGCTCCAGGATCCCAGCTAATGGAATGATGTCATCGACATGTAGTGTGGGTCTCACCCCCCTCAGTTAAGCTAATCAAGAAAATTTCTCACAGGCATGCTGAGAAGCTAACCGAATCTAGATAATTGCGCAAAGCCCAGACCAGGGGATTGTGTCCTTTTCTAGATGGTCCAAGGCCTGTTATATTAACCAATATATTAATATATAATATATTATATTATAATATATAATATATGTTAATATAATATATTAACCAAGCAAGTCTACCAATATTAACCACAGCCGAGAGGAAGCAGTTGGGTTAAGCACATCAGGTCAACTGTGGGTATTCACATTGAAGCATTTCCTGCATACACTGTGTTCTCATCCCTGTACTCCTGAGACAGACAGTTGGAGAGAACAAGATGAAGAGCCATTCAATCATCCTCTTTTATGGCCAACCCTAGCCCTCAGTTTTTAGTCAAAGAGTACCATTTTCCCAGCCAACACACACCCAGAGCACCTCTAGGTCATCCCTTGAATGTTCACAGGTGACCCATCCTAATGACTGTCCTCAGCCACTAGTGGTCACTATCCATCCTTTTCTCCCTGAACACTTTGAAACATAGTTACTATTGTTTCAAAACTTCTCATTTAAGAATTCTTTGGCCACTATTCCTGTGGTGTGCTCAAGGGCCCTTTCCCAGAACTAACCTCACTTTCCTTTTTAGGGGTGACTGGATCCGAGTGGGGCTCTGCTACCCAAGAGGCACCACCTTTTCCATCCTTTCAGATGTTCACAATCGCCTGCTAAAGCAAACGTCCAAGACTGGGACCTTTGTGAGGACTCTGCAGATGGACAAAGTTGAGCAGAGCTATCCTGGCAGGAGCCACTACTACTGGGATGAGGATTCTGGGTAAGTATGCTCCTGTGGTCTGGAGGAATGAGGCTCCTTCATTATGTATCTTGGGTCTCCCTATAACCCTAAGAACTACAGTGCAGTTTATGCTAATGAACACAGAATGCTTCCTTAAGCACTTTAACCCTAACACTAACCATGCTCTCAACCACTTAAAGACATCAAGACGTTGGGAGGAAAATTAATTCTCCATTAAATCTGCAAGTGGATCATAGGGAAATTTTCAGAAAAAAAAAGTTAAGGCAATAAACAAAAACAAATAAACAACCATGTTGTGTAAATCCACTGCCCCCAACCCAAAAGGAACAAACAATATTCTAATTTGAAAATGTGAAAAGAAGACCCTGGAAGAAAAAGAGTAAATTGCTCTGGGGTCATAGCACAAACCTACCCCAGCAGGATCTGAGCCTAGAGCTAGCTATACCCCCAGCCCTCCCACTTCTGCTAACTGGGTCCTGGTCAACGGAGACACAGTGGAAGCAAAGTGTCTGCATAAAGACACTAGGGAACTAGTGATCATTTCCCCTAAATAAATCTGTGGCCAGGAGATGGTTCAGTCAATCAAGCACCTGATATGCAAACATGAGGACCTGAGTTCAGTCCCCTAGAACGTATGGAAAAAAATATATATATATAGGCACAGTGACATACATCTGTAACCCCAGAACTAGAGGGGGAGTGCAGGTAGATTCCTATATCACTAGCCAACCTAGTTTAATCTGAAAAGTTCAGGTAAAAATAAAAATTCCTTTCTTAAAATTTAGTATGGACAGCTCCTGAGAATGACACTAAGAGTTGACCTGTGGTTTTCACATTCATGCTTACACATATGTCTCTGTACACACACACACACACACACACACAACCCAGACTAATTGTTGAGGAAGTCTAGTATGCCCCAGAAGGATAAAGATGGCCACAGAAGCCTTCTAGCAAGTAAAGCAAAAGATTATTTAATGGGCATTTGGCTTTCTTTCTTTCTTTCTTTTTTTAATGAGGAGAAAACAAAGTAGCTGCTCTATTTTAAAAGAATAATCAACTTGCCATAATTAGGGGTAAAGTGGATATAGGCTGGCTGGGAGAGGGAGTTCCAAGATGGTAAATGAGCCCTGGCTTGGCTTTAGCTGTATTCTTCACAACTGGGCTTATCAGTTATTACCCAAGGGAGTATCACCAAATAATGAAATATGGTATAATAGAAGGAAACTAGGAGCCCTAGTTTCTTCCCTATCCCAGGGCCTTGGCATTCAGTTCAGCTCACTGGAGCATCCATAGGTTGTAGGTCAAGGCCAGAGCTATGATCTGTGTGGGAGTATGGGATGGATGATCTCTCAGACTCCCCTTGCTCTGATCTGGCAACAAGGAAATCTTAACACTGTTAAGACCAGTAAGAGACTGTGCCAACTGCTGCCTCTGGGTCCTTAGCATTGATTCTTATAAGGAAGTGAACATCAGTGTGATGTACCCATGGGCAACACTCAAAGAAGGTGTCACCTCTGCAGCCTCCCCCACCATGCAGAGCATATGGATGGCACTGGCTCTGTCCTTGACCTTGAGCTGGGGACTGCTCTACCTGACAGTTTCCATCACTTAATGCCAAGAACAGGGGTAGTTTTTGTTTGTGTGTTTGGTTTTCGTGGTTTTTGACAGGTTATCACTATATAGCACTGGTTGACCTAAAGCTTATTATATAGACCAGGCTGTCCTAGAACTCACAGAGATCCACCAGACTTTGTCTTCCAGGTACTGAGATTAAAGGTGTGTGCTACCACTCCCAGCAGAACAAAGGGTCTTGCTTTGGAGTACCTTGAAGCAGCTCAAGTCCACCTCGTGTGAGGGTTATTCCCTCACATTCTCTCACACACATGAGTGCCTGTGTACACCAAGTCTCTGGAATTAGACTCTTCTCTCCAGCTGCCTTCTTTTCTTAGTTCCTTGGGACAGCAATGGTACAAAAGAGTCACATTAGCCACTTCTCACCTGCCCTTACAACTCAAGTACCAACTAGTAAACAAGCCCTGCCACTTCCTTCATTCTGGCTCACAAGAGCGTGCATCCTCTTGCCTCCCTATAGCTAATGAACAACCTATTAAGAATCCAGTGTGAGCCCCTACTGTGGTCAGAGTGGGTAGGCTCTGGCACCCTGGCCCAAAGCCAAGTGGGTTCATTGAAAATTGGCTCTCCCGAAGAAGAGTGTAGAGACAATCAGGACCTTATCTTTAGGCTTTGCAGACAGGACTCGGCTTGAGAGCATTTCTCTGAGATGAAAGAAAAACAATAAATGGCAAGTTAGTACTGTGGCAGCTACATAATCTGCCTTCCTGGAACACGGGCCAGGTTCCTTCACAGCAGTTACTATTGGAATAAGTTATGGCTTGAACAAAAGTAGAGTTAGGATCCATGATGGGACAGGAAAACTCCCAGCTCTGTTATTCCCAGTGGTATGGTCAGTTCTCTGAGATAAATGCGAATTCCCAGTTCCCATCTGGGAATCAGTGTGAGAATAGTACACTGTGGGCAGGTTAACAATTAAGTGAGATGATATGCCAACCGACAATTGTATGACATGTAGTTGGTCCTCAGAAAATATTTGCCAGAATATTTAGCTCCTTCTTCACTATCTATCCATCTATCTATCTACATACACACACGTGTGTGTGTGTATGTGTGTGTGTGTAATTATTCTTCCAGCTGCATCTGACTCTCTGACAAACACAATTCCATGATTTAAGGTCCTTGGGAATGTAACCTCAGTGATCAGGAAATTGGCTATTTGTTTGCTCATGTGTTTACTTGAGACAGGTCTTAATAGGCAGCCCTGCCTGGCCTTGAACTTAATATGTAAACCAGCCTGACTCTGAACTTGGTTGGGGAAACAGGTGGGAGCCATCATGTCTGATCTGAGAGCGGAGGAGGTTCTAATTGCCCTCATAAGAATACCCAGATTCCTTCTGTGCACAGGTTGCTCTTCTTGAAATTAAAAGCCCAGAACGAAAGGGAGAAATTTGCTTTCTGCTCCATGAAGGGCTGTGAGAGAATCAAGATTAAAGCTCTGCTCCCAAGGAATGCAGGCATCAGCGACTGCACGGCCATGGCTTACCCCAGGTTCACTGAGAGGGCCATAGTGGATGTGCCAATGCCCAGGAAGCTCTTTGGGGCTCAGCTGGTAAGTAGCCATGGCAGGCTGGGCCCTCTGCCTCTAGGAGGCTTAGACAGAGCTGAACTCATCTCTGGATACCTACTCAGCTCCACGACTCAATTCTGGGTCAAGGCACAGAGCACATGAGGAGGAAGAACCCTCAGACCTCACAGCCTTACAACTGTTCTGTGTTTGTTTTTCAGAAGACAAAAGACCACTTCCTGGAAGTGAAGATGGAAAGTTCCAGGCAGCACTTCTTCCACCTTCGGAATGACTTCGCTTATATTGAAGTAAGCACAGATTCTGCAGGTGCAAGGCTGCTCACTGGTGTGGAGTAGATGTATTAGCTGCATTGGTCTCACTGTGACACAGTACATAATCAGTGATGACTGATAGGAGGAAAGACTTACTTGGCTCGTGGTTTCAAGGAGCTTTGGTCCATTGTAGTGAGGAAGGTATGACAGAATAGGCCAGTTCACAGAGGCCTGATGTCACAGTTACTATTCTATTGCTGTGACATTTATCACACAGTGTGAATATTATCACATTGATTCCTAGATGGGGAAATTAGGTCAGAAAACCGAGTACATCACTGAGAGTAACAGAGCTGGCGTTTTTCCATCCCATCATGGATCCTAGCTCTCTTTTGTTCAAGCCATAACTTATTCAAATTATAACAAAACACCAATAAGCAAGGAAGTTTATATGTGGATGTGTTTAATGTGGACCTTAAAGTTTCAGATGGCTTGAGTTCATGATGACAGAGAAAAGGTAAGGTGGTAGGAAAAGCTGGGAGCTTCCATCTTGATCTACAAGTAGGAGGCAGAGAGAGACCCTGGGAATGGCAGACTCTTTTGAAACTTCAAAGACTGACCCTAGTGACACACCTCCTCTAACTAGGACACACCTCCTAATCCTCCCTAATCAGTTCCACCAACTGGGGACCCAGTGGTTCAAATATATGGGCCTATGGGGCCATCCTCATTCAAACCACCACACCTACACATATGGCAGAAGCTGTTGGCCTCATGGAGGACCAAGAAGAAATAAGAGAGGTAGGAAGTGGAGGCCAGGAATAACTTCCAAACACTGACTTCCTCCAGCTAGAGTTTACTTCCTAAAGGTTCCACACATGTCTAGAACATCATCACCAGGTAGGGAGAAAGCATTCAAAACTTGAGCCTGTGGGGACATGTCAGATCAAACTGTAATAGGTGGTACTGTGATAAGCTGGATGGGTTAAAACAAAAGAAAGTTATTCTCTTTCAGTTTGGGAAGCTAGAAAGCTTCCTCTAACTTCTGGTGGCCCTAATGGACCTTTGGATTAGAGTTACATCACTGACATCTCTGTCCCGTCTTCATGAGGCCCTCTCTCATTTGAGCCTATCTTCTACCTCTTAACTTTCTTCCTAAGAGGCCCCATCATTAGATTTAGGGCCTACCCCAAACATTCTAAATGATCCTGCCCTGAGATCACCAATGTATATGTCATTAAAACATCTTCAGAAACACTATTTCTAGATAAAATAAAATTCAGAGGTTCCTAGTGGGCATATCTTTTGGGAGATTACTATTCAAACCTACAGAGAGCACAGTTGGAAGAGGTGTGAAGAGTTCTTATAAGTAGAGCAGCTGTGCAACCAAACTATGTCTTTAGTGTCTACATAGGAAGGATACCTACAGGAAGGAGAACCTGGGCCTCAGCTGCCCCAAGATCTCTCACTCCTCTGTTGCTTTGGTCTTGCAGGTGGATGGGAGGAAGTACCCTTGCTCAGAAGATGGCATCCAGGTAGTGGTGATTGATGGGAGTCGAGGTCACGTGGTGAGCCACGGCAGCTTCAGAAATGCCATTCTGCAGGGCATACCCTGGCAGCTCTTCAACTACGTGGCAGCTATCCCTGACAAGTGAGTCTATGTCTCAGTTTCTGAACTGTCCAGTGACACAACAGATTCCTGGCTAGGGCCCAGTCCCCATGATTCTTGCCAGTCAGTAGGATCTGTGCCTACAGATTGTGTGTGTCTACTGGGTGGAGAGAACTTCATGTCTATTGCTGTGCATGCTGGAGGCAGGTCTTCTGTGGATGTAGGTCAAGCTGAGGCAGAGCCGAATGCTGCCTCACTCCTTGGAAGGCTGCCTGACCCTCTTCTCCCATCATAGCGCACTCTCCCAGTGATCTCATCCCCACCCACACCTCCAATAGGATCCAAATGCTGGTGGCTTCTGAAGCTCCCCAGCCTGGATCTCTTTCCTAAACCCCAGACATTCATCTCCAATGGCTACTTCAAGGTTGCCACCTAGATGTCTTGAATGGAACTAAATTCTCATCCCTTTTATCTTTCGATCCTCCAGATCAGCCCTCCTTCTGTTTTCTCTAAATTGTCACCCATCCAGATGTTTGAACCAGAATCTGAACTTAATCTTTCACATACACCCCCATTCTAACATAGTCTAAAACAGTCCATTGCCCTCCCTCCTGGTCCCTCCCTGGTGTCTGCTCTGGCCCTGCTCTATCACTGTTGGTCAACCAACACCATAAGCATAGGTTTCTGACAGGCTCTTTTCTTCCCATCTCCCATATTGGAAGTTAATTTGAGTGTCTTAAATGCTAGGATTCTCTCCTCACTTCCTTCCCGCTGTTTCCTCCCCACTGATGTCTTTTCCTATCCATCCACCATTCTCCACTGGAACACTGCTTGAAATAGAAACAGAAGCCTTAAACGATGCCTTATCAAGGAATCAGGCTTCCTGATGTTGACTCCACAATAGACTTACTTATGCATGTTCAGTCTCTGAACTACAATGTGGGTGTGGAAATCTCTCTGGAGCCACAAGCTAGTGGAAAGCTTGTGTGATTCATGTGGCACCTGTCACCCCTAGGTGCTTAGTAAATTGTTAATGAGTGGAGACAAGGACCTTCAGGATGCACTCTTGGGGGCTGGGAGGGGCTGGGACTGACTCTGTGTGTGATTCTGGAGAATAGGTTTTGCTCGGTCATGTGTTGTATCTGTTCTTCCCACACTCATCTATATCTGCATGTATGTGTGTGGAAGTAAATGTGTATGTGTGTACAGGGGTATGTATGCATGCCAGCGGAAGCCAGAAGACAAACAACCCTGGGTGTCATTCTTCAGGCACTTGTTTTTTGAGAAAAGGTCTCTCAGTGGCCTGGAAGTCATCAAGGCTGGCCAGCCTGGGGATCTGATGCTTGTCTCCACTTCCCTGTTGCTGAGATTACAAACACAGGTGCATCCACCATACCTGGCTTTATTTTACGATCTGGATTCTGGGTATCAAACTTGGATCCTTGTGTTTGCATGACAAGCACCCCTTAATGACTGAGTGAGACCCCCCCCCCAGCCCCACACTCTAGCTCTCAAGTGCAGATTCAAACAGGAGAATCTGACTTTCTAAGTTGGGAATGTACATTAATCATCTAGAGATCAGTGGGTTTCAGGCCTTTTTTGGCCATGGGCCATTTCTTGAGATGAAGCAGATCACAGAAGCTTAGAGTGAGAAATAGCTCCCAGAGTTCTGTTTGGAGTCTTGTGGAGTTCTTTACAGCCCTTGCACATCCCTAGGAGAAGTAAGGATGGTCTGAGTCAGACTTAGGCTGGTGGTGGATACACAGACAGGAATGGGTACCACTAACCCCTCCCTGGCCTCCTGGGAAGCAGCAATTGAGTGGGAGGGAGCCGTGCTTCTGTTCTGTGGTTCCAACCCAGCCTGGCTCTTATCCCTCCCTCCCCCATCCATCCACAGGACCACTACTGGCCATAGAATCCCAGCCACTCACACCTCAGACACTGTGGAGAGCTCTGGAAGCCCCCTCTGACCTTCCCCCAGTGGGAGATTATGTCAGGAGGCACGGGGACTAAATGGTCAAGAGGATAACGTGCCAGACAGAGAGACTATAGACTAAATCATACCAGGAAGCTATATGATAAGCAAGACCATCTCCCTGTCCCTGATGCCACCCCGAGTATGTGACCTTCCTTTGAGTTCACTGGTTCAGCCATAGGCCTTCAGTGTTTCTTCTTGTCTGAACAATGGGGAAATTTCCTCTTGGGAGCAGAGCCTGGATCCACCCCAAGGATGTGTTAGCAATGAATCCTCATTAATGGGCTTCACCTTGCCAATCCCTTGGGCCTCCTCCTTTTAGCCTTCTTAAAGAGCCCAAGACAGCCTCTCCACACCCCTCCGATTGGTCCTTACTGTGCACTAGCCCTTTGCCTGTTGACAGTCTTCCTTCTGCTCCCTGTGGGACAAAATCGGGGGTAATAGCAAGTTTCAGAATCCCATACAGTTTTTCCATGTCTGGACTGTGGTCTGTGGTTACAGAATTCCACTGAAATGGGAGTTAGAAACCCCGTGCAGCTTCTGCTCTGTTTCTGTTCTGAGGGTGGTGCTCACTCCCCATGTCTGGCCCAGCATGAGTCTGCCACCACAAAGGCTGTTTTCTTAGCACTGGGGGCTAAAAGCAGCCCAAGGGAGGAAGAACAGACTTCCCAGCTCAACTTTTGCAAATTAGGTTCTTCTGGCTCCTGCCCCCTTCCCTCCTGAGCAACCACTCTAGGAAGCCCTCCCAGATAATGTGCCCTCCTGAGCAACCACTCTAGGAAGCCCTCCCAGATAATGTGTAACTGTTCAGTCTCCCATTGACAAAACCAGGCAGGCAGATCTTGCCTGACCAGAAAGGGTGGTGACACATAGCAGAGCCATTCTGGAAATGCAACAACTACACAGTATCCTTCCCAGAATGCTCTCAAGCTGTGCCTCACTCTTCCTGAAGCTGAAAGGAGGTTGGGTGGCACAACGCTCAGTGTCTTCCATGGAAACCACTAAAATACACATATGGACTCCATGCTTCTTGCACATGTGGGATGAGAGCTCAGATCCCAGAACAAGTATAAAAAGCTAGCCAGAGGCCACACCTGTGCCTGTAACCTGTGGGAGACAGAGACAGGGCACTGTGCAGGACTCCCAGCTTAGCAGAAGGTTCAGTGAGAGACTCTGGATCAAGAGAATACCATGGAGGGTGAAAGAGCAGGATGCTTAACATCATCCTCAGGCCTCTACACGCACACAACACCCAGAGATCCACACAAAAAGGAAGACAAGAAGAGAAAAAGAAAGAGAATATGGGTCCCACTGGGAACCTAATGCGGGGCATGGTCACTGTTCTTATGAAGTCAGATGTGGTCTTTTGGGAAGGAAGCTTATAAGTCAGAAGGCCTGCTGTGTGAAGGCTGCCCAGTCCTTATGAGCCACTGCATCAGGTCTCCAAGTCTCCCTGCTGTCCGGCACTCGTGACAGCTTTGTCTTTTGATGGCTGCTACCTCCTCTTTCCTCCAGCCCCCAGTCTCATTCCTTCTTTGCTCCCTTCCAGCTGCCTTGTCTTTCTCCATCATCACCTTCCTATTGGCTTTTTATACCAAACAGTGTTGAAATGATCTGAATTAAGAAGTACATATTAGCTGGACAATGATAATGTAAGCCTGTAATACCAGCTTTCAGGAGGCAGAAACGGGTGGATCTCTGTCACAGACCCTCTGGGTCCCTTTGTCTGCGTGGACGGGTCTCTGGGTGTAGATGGGTGGAGTATGAATAGCAGATCTCTATGAGTTTTGAGGGCATCCTGGTCTACATAGTAAATTCCAGGCCAGCCAGGGCTCATAGTGGCACCCTGTCTCAAAACAAAACAAAGAAAAAATCAGAAAGGAAGGAAGGAAGGAAGGAAGGAAGGAAGGAAGGAAAAGATAGAGGAGGGAAGGAGAACAGAGGAAAGGACAAAGGGAGGGAAGGGCAAGAAGGAAGGAAACAGAAATGCACAAAACAATAAAATAGCTTTGAATTTTATGAGAAATGTATCTCAAGTGGAAAAATGCAATGTCCTAAATAAACCTATTTTATGTTAGAGAGAGAGGAAGAGGGTGGGGAGAGGGAGAGGGAGAGAACAGGGAGAGAGGAAATGCCTATGACGTCACACTGTGCTGGTAGAACACACAGGTGTTAGTAGAGCACCCTGAGATTCCATGCTTCTCACACATACTCTGTCCTGCTTACTGGAAGACAGTTAAAGCAGCGAACCCTATCTAAGCTTGAGAAGGCCACAGACACCAGATGTGGGCAAATGCTGGAAGATATTTGCCATTGAAAGGAAAGAGTATGTTGGTTAAGATGGAAGGAAGGATATCCTCTCTCAAATCTCTGGCCAGGCACTGGAACTGCCACTGCCACCTCAGGTCCTATCCAAGGCCAGCATCCCTCCCCCACACCCCTCAATGGAGTTTGCTCTCACTCCTGTCGTCTGACCAATCTCTTCTTCTTCAGTTCCATAGTGCTCATGGCATCAAAGGGCAGATACATCACCAGAGGCCCATGGACCAGGGTGCTGGAAAAGCTTGGGGCAGACAAAGGTCTCAAGTTGAAAGGTAAGTCTGAGTGGGGTTTAAGTGACCTCAGAACCAGGGCAGATGGTATAGAGATGCCATTATCCCTGCTGCATTTAGGACATTGTTTGCCACTAGGCTTGGGTACAGCCCCCAAGCCCTCAACATGGTCAATGGCCTCCTGGCCTGGTACCACGTGCTTACCATCCCTCACTAAGGCACATTCACTTTTCCTTATGACCAGACACTGATCAAATACTGCTAGAGCTCTTTGCCCCTCTACTCCTCAAGTGGTGCTTTACTCAATTAAAGCTTCATCAGAAACTGCCTTTGCCTGACTATTCAGCCTGACCAAGGACCTGCATCCTCTCACAAGTCCAGATGATGCCTGCTTTTTGTAGCATCTTTTACAGTTTGAAAATCTTTTTGTCTTCTAAGATAGGTGACAAAGAGAGAATTAAATCCCGGAGACTTGTTTACAGTCATAAAAGTCTTCTGCGATGAAACCCAACCCAGACTTCCTGGATATGATGGATAAATCTAGCCAGATATAAATATCCACATGATGTTCATTAGTCATAGATTGTTCAGAGCAAGGCCCCAGGGAGGTATAAATGAGAGAAAGCAGATGCGTGGATGGTGGTGACCAGGACAGCTACCGTTTGATGCCAGGCTTGCACCTTGTTGAACTTCTAATAACTATCTTGTACATTCACAGATAACTTGGGCAGCAAGGATAGTTCCCTCCACAGAAGAGGGAGAAATCTACAGTTACATAGTGAGGTGTTTTCTTCAGCTAGGCTATGGACCTTTGCTTCCCTGAACCAGGTCAAGTCTATCTGTGTCCTGATTATGATGAACATCAAAACTAGCAGTCTGTCATGCAAATGTTTATCCCAGGTAGCCAGAGAAAAATCTGGAAAGATACAAGCCTGTCACAGCAGCCAGTAGAGAAAGAGAACCAAGGTCCTTTCCGGCAAACCCCAGAGCTATTTGGGGGCTTCTATGTGTTAAATTAAGATGCTGTTACCAAAGCCTCAGATATATGATGACATATATCAAGTGGTACTTGTCCAGAGTTGATAGATGTACACTGCTCCCCAGTCTGGGCCACTCCTGAGTATAGACATGGACATCCAAGTCACTGAAGTGCAGGGCAGAGGCAGAGCACACAGAATGGGAGCCTAAGGTCTGGACTTCTATTCAGTCCCATAATGTGTGTCACTTGTCCTGGGACAATCCTTCTCTCCTAGAGCTGCAATGTAACAGGGCAGAAGCTAAGATCTAAAAGACAAATGCCACCATTTCACAGGTGGGATCATAGAATACAGCAACTTTCTGGTGATCCTAAGTCAGCTAGAAAGCAGGCAGGAGTCCTACGAGCACTCTTCCCTCCCCAGCCCCCCGTCCCCTGCTGTGCATAGCTCTCCTGTATCATACAGAGCCTTTACCCTACTGAGGTGGACATGAGGCTCAAGAGTGATAGCTACAAACCCCATACAAAAAGATACCAAATCCCAGCACCAGCTGGGCTGAGAGCTTACTCTAGAGGGCCAGAGCTCAATGTCACTAGGAAGGGATTGCCCTCTGGGGACAGAGGATGCTGAAGGGGAGCGCCAAGGCCTGGCTTGCAGCAATTCTCTAATAGCTTCATTATTTTCACCCACTCACTTGGTTCCTCACTTTATAGAAAAGATGGTGTTCGTCGGCTTCAAAGGCAGCTTCCGACCCATCTGGGTGACTCTGGAGACTGAGGACCACAAAGCCAAAATCTTCCAAGTGGTGCCTATCCCTGTGGTGAGAAAGAAGAAGCTGTAAGGAGAGTCTCCACTTGGTACCACCCCAGGCTGGAACCCTATAGTAGCCGGGGTCAGGATGGCTAGGCCCCCTGGTTCTCAGCTCTGCTGGGCTAAGGGACAGATATCAGAGACCTTGGTGCTGCCACCTGCCCCTACTCAAGTCTACCTGCAGCCCCTGGGCAGTGTTGGCCGATGCTACAACCTCCTCTTGGGTGCTTCGCTCCTATCTGTGCCTCATCAGTAGGCATGGGGACCATACAAAGAGACCTGGGTTGTACTGACAGCAAAGGGCCACTTGGGCAGGAACCCACCTAGGAGATGGTCTGGATAATGTGACCACTTACAGATTTCCATAGTCACTTTCAGATACATTAAGTAGCAGGTGGAAGGAGTACATCTTTATTCCTGTAAGTGAGGGTACAGCTTCCTGAGTTTAGGAGCTGGCGTATGGACAGAGCTGTCCAGCATGGCAGATTGCACTGGGGAGGAGATGGAACCCTGTCTACAGGGAATCCTTTTTTCAAGAGACTTCACCTGGCACACTGGGACAGGGACTAGGTGGATCCTGTTTGTCCTTCCTGAGATTACAGGACTCAACTGTATTTTGCTCTGTGCCTGGAGCCCATCAGTAGAAGTAATCATTGTAGCTGACATCTCCACTGAGTGCCCTGGATACAGAGAATGGAGCGATGAGAGCTCACACCTGGGGGTCAGCTGGTGACAGGCAGCCAGGTCTCAGCACACTTTGATACCAGGTTGAGAGAGCAGAGGTGGATTGGAGGAGGGGAACCTCACCACACCCAGAAACATGGGGAAGGCTTCTTCTGGGAGGTGATGGTCCTGGCAGGAATCAAGGACAGAGATGATGAAGAGAGAAGAGGTGGCCTCTGGCATGGTTCAGAGGTGAAGGCTTTCCTGCCACCACTTGCAGCATCTGAGTCATGCTAGGTCACCTCTTACTGACCCACTTGTGATAGAGAAGCAGGGTCTGCGGAGAGAAATGGACTGACTTACGATGCACAGAACCTCATTCAGATTGGTTTCCAGCCAGCCCCCTCTGACTCTGCGAGAGGGTGAAGTGAAGTTCACAGACCTGAGGCTGTACAATGGGGTCTCCAGTGCACTTCAGCTAGGAGCTGAGCAGAAGACTCCAGGAAATCTGAACATGCTCACGCCACAGTGAACCTGGGGTGTCAGAGATGGAAAGGACCTTGGGGGCCCTCGAGGACAATCTAGTCCAGCATTTTGTACCTACATCTGAGGAAAATGGTACTTGAACAACATAGCCAGGTCTGTGAGCCCCAAGCTCAGCAACCCACTGCCACACCACATTGCCTCAGTGGCTAGCCTGGGGTGTCCAGTATTCCCAAGTAGCTTTTGGAAGGGAACATATCACCTGAAATGGGGAGAAGAGGTCCAAAATATATGGTCTTTTGCAAAGGGCTTTTCCCTCTTGCCCCTCAGTACATACTGCCCACTCTCCTCTGGGCAGCAGCCCTGCCACTGTCTTTACACTGCCAGCCACATGTGGGCATGGGCTGCTCATGACTGTGGAATTCTCTTGGTGCCACCTTATTCCACAGTGGTGCTGGTATGCCCAAGGGGTATCATCAGGATATGCCAATGTGCTTCTGCTGGGCCAATTGGCTCCTTGTGGGGATCTGAGAGTGGTTGGCTCCAGACCAGGGTCTTTCAGCTTATGTTCACTCTGAGCAAATAGCTTCAATGCCTAGATGAGTGAAAACTATCCATGTCCAATATTCTTCTGAGACATCAGGGTTTCTTTGTGTTTCATGAATGAGATTGGTCCCCTTTCCTCCACAACCACAACCTATCTTTTTTAAAGAAGATTTGCTTTGGTCCCCTTTGTCCAGTGGTATTAAGGAGCCTTAGTCCCAGAGTCCACTTTCCAGGTTGAGCCAACTCCCAGGGCTTCTTTCCTACTGAATGGATCTTCCAGCTGCTGGGATGTGTCTGTGGGACCATGCCTCTTAAGACATAGTGGCTTCAGTTGCGAGTGTCAGAGAAAAGACCTCTTCTGGGGAGATGAGTGGGAGTGGGAGGGGGAGGGGATAAAAGTGACCTCATGTTTTTCTTGTCTAAGTTTCATTGACTTTTCAAGGCGAGGGTCTCACACTGTGAACCACTTAAGACTCGATCACTTTCAGGTGGCCATGAATGTTGAATGTCTTTGGCTCAGTTCATTTCAGCAAATACCTATTGGAAAGTTCTCTTGAGTTGTACATATGTTGAACAGTACAGGGTTCTGTACAGAAAGTGTTCTTTCCGAAACTATTCACCAAGAGTCGATATACAGGCATTTTCTTGGTAGCACAAAAGTCTTTCTTGCTTAGAAAGTTGCTCTTGTCCTTTCTGTTGGTCAGCATTGCCACTGAGTCAGGGGCCTTTGATTGAAAGGCTCATCTCTCCTGTTGGCTTAATAGCTGGCCCTTTCTTGTGAATTGGATGCATAGCATGTTTTGTATGTAAATGTTCCTTAAAAGGGTCACCATGAACAAAGGTATATTTTCTATTTATTTATTATATATTCACTTCAAGAAGTCACTGTCAGAGAAGTGAAGAGTCGTCTTAAGTATTACATTAGAGGATGTCCTTTGGACCACCGGAAGGAGGTGTGCCCAGAGCCAAGGACATCAGCTCTGGTTTGGAAAAATCCTGCTGTACCATATTAAACATACAAAGGATGTCATTGTCTTGTCTGCTTGTTCCATTTCCTGTTATAGTAGGTCTCGTTGTTAAACCAGTCATCTAGAGAAAAGGTAAATCATGGACATAAAACATGATCACCATCAAAGAAAGGTCTTTTCTTGATACTTTCCAGAAAGCTGATGATACTCACATTGGTATTTTAAAAATCTATGCCCCTAGTGTAGACAATAGAGTGTGAATCACCTGCATTTGCCACCCCCTTGGTTCCTAGTCTTGTTCCCAAGAGCTACTTATGTATTAGAATCCCACCCATCCCACAGGAATACTGAGAAGAGCAGATAGAAAGGTCCACTGGCAGAGAAGATGCCTTTCATGTGACCAGGCAAGACAGTGCCTGCCTCATCCTCATGTCCCTAAGCCATCCTGATGCTCTCGATCCTACCTCTCCTAGTGGGGAGGCTAGGGAAAGGGCTAGACAACCAACTGTTCTTCCCAGATTCTGACCAGACAACAAACTCTGTGACTAAGAGGAGCATGGGCATAGCGACAGAGAAACGAGTCCAACCTGAGCTCCAGACAAGGGATAGGGATAGAGGTGGGATGGGCTCGGGAGAAGAATGAGGGGGCACAACCATCAGAGCAGAAGGATATGGTCTAGACTACTTGTGGATACTGATATTTAATTAATTTAAGAACAGTTTAAAATGTCGTTCCATATCTGCACTGGCCACACTGCAGATGCTCCACTTCCATAAGAGTCTAGTGACCACCATTGTGGACTGTCTGGGTATAAAACATGACCACCATCAAGGAAAGGTCTTTTGTTGATACTTTCCAGAAAGCTGCTGATAATCACATTGGTATTTTTAAAAATCTATGCCCCTAGTGTAGGCAATAGAGTGTGAATACAGGTGTATACAATTCACTTAAGGGAGCTAACAGCAGGTTAGTGGTATTAAGCTGTCAGTACACAGTTTATTAGATGATCTAGCCCCGGATATACTGTATAGACAACACAGTGGAGAATATAGGACCCAAGACTTATGGAAATGTCATCATTAAGTATGAGGGGTTATGTCTATAATCCCAGCGTCGAGGAGGATGAAACTAGAAGATCGTGAGTTGGAGAACAGTCTGCACTATAGACAACTTACCCATGGTTACCTCTACAGTACCTCCTGGGTGTTCCTGGAGACCATGTCAGGAGCAACAAAACAACCTCAGGATCCACTCTGGTTATGTGTTGCTGCTTTCACTTTGAATCCTTCCGGTTGCTGCATGGTCCTGTTTTAGGCCCAGGAGATGGTCTAGTGGGTAAAGGTGCTTACCTGGTGACCTAAGCTTGATCCACAAAACCCATGGGCAAAGAAGAGACCCAACTTCTGAAAGTTGTGCTCTGACCTCTACACATACACTGTCACACAGACATGCATATGCACAGACACACAGAGACATACACACACAGGCATACAGACACACAGGCACACACATACACACGTACAGATACACAGACATACATGCAGACACATATCCATACACACACACATGCACACACACAGACACACACACAGAGATACCCAGAGACACACAGATACACATACAGACTATAATAAATAAATTTAGTCTGAAGAAAAGAAAGGAGACAGAAGAGAAAGGAAAACAGGGAAGCAAGGGAGCAGAGGAGAAACTTTAGCATCAGGAAGCAATCACATAAGCCGGGCATGGTGGCGCACACCTTTAATCCCAGCACTCGGGAGGCAGAGGCAGGCAGATTTCTGAGTTTGAGGCCAGCTTGGTCTACAGAGTGAGTTCCAGGACAGCCAGGGCTATACAGAGAAACCCTGTCTCGAAAAACCAAAAAAAAAAAAAAAAAAAAAAAAAAAGGAAGCAATCACATTTGTACTATGCCAGATGCCATGCACAAAAAGCAACATGAAAGAGTAAAATATGCCAGGGCATGACCAGGGAGGGGTGTAGCAAGATTCTTTAAATAGGGAGGACTGTTTGTCGTCTAGAATCATCAGGAAGGCCAATGGGCTGGGCAGGGATACCAGAGTTCACCTAGGAGTTATGTAGGACAAAAAAAGGGGCCTTTACAGTCCAGCCAGGGCTTGAAGACTTGAGGACATCTGAGCATATAACATGTTACTTTGCAAGAGGGAAGGTGGGATGGTGGACAGGGCCAGATGGGTGGTGGAGCTGATGATGGGGGTAGAATTCCTGAGATTTCTCAGCCAATTCTGTCCAGTTTCTCTCTCCCTCACTTTAGTAGGGGATTAAGTGAGATAGTTTGCTATATCAGACAGTTGTTAAGAGAGAAGTAGGTGTGTTCGCATCAAATTAAAGACTCTTACAGCAAACTATCAAAATTTGCATGGAATTTGGAAATTACTAGAGTATTGTAAATAAAACATTATAACACTAGCAAGTATATTTTATATTGTTTGTCTTATTTATAAGGTAATGTGAAACACATTTTTAGTTTTTAAATTGATACACTTTTTTTCCTTATCAACTTAGACTATCATATAACTGTACAGAATAAGTGCCTGGCCAGCCAATAACAAAGACACCTGAGAGAACTGTAGCGAGGCCTTTGGCAGATGACTACCAAGCCCACACAGATCCAAAGAAGCAAATAGGTGGATCCTGAGAACCTTCCGTTGCTTCTGATACAGTCACCAGGTCCCCACAAAGAGCAAATGTAGAGGAATTAGATAAGTGCTTTGCCCCTGTTTAGATGGAGCTGGGAGGCAGGCTGACTGGCTGGCTGGAGATACACTTGATGCCACAAGCCTTGGGGAAGAGGTAAAGGCAGGAGAGGCTCCATGAAAGGAGAAAGATGCACTGATGAAGGCTCAGAAGGACATTGCCTCCCGAGGACCCCAAGATAAAAGGGCGGGGTAAGGAGGAACTTCTTGCAGGCTGGAAGGGGTGAGTGAGGGTGAATCACTTGGGGAGACATAGCCTGGCCTTAAGTAGTCAGGAACCTAGGAGTTAAAGGCATCTGCTTAAACGTATTGTCAAGCCAACCAAAAGCTCAGAAGAGTCTGTCCTCATGACTAACAGGATATCTTGGCTCAAAAATATCCTTACATGACATATGCCCACATCTCCATCCCTACTGCTTACTTACCTCCTGTCACCAGATCAGCCCCAAGTGTACAGAACCTGTCTTTCCCCTCCCACCTCTCATTTCTCCTGGATTTACAGGTCTTTGTCTCCTCTACCTGGCAAACCCAACCCCCATTCTCTCCCACTTTGCTCACCCTTGATCACCTTTGATCACCCTGCAGGGCTCCACAAAGCACCCCAGCCCAGCCCTAGGCCCAGAATCCTGGGGTTTGCAGCTTCTGTGAGGTGTCCTTTAACTCTTCCCCACGAGTGGTGAACTCCTGCGAATAGAGGCCATCTGTCTTTCTTTCCTAAGGGAGCTGTCTGGGTTCCACAAACAGCTCAGTGTGGGACTGTTGATTAGATTTCCCTTTTGCCACTACCAGCGACACCAGAATCCTACTGGTTCCTCAGGTCCCCACCCTGCAAGCTGGGAAAGTGTGTGTGTGGGGGTCCTACTTTCCTCACAGGAAAAGGAATGGGATATGAGAGAGGAGGCTACCTCCTGAAGAAGAGAGGGTCCCATGTCCACAGCCTGGGTTGAGGGTGAGAAAGAGAGAGAATAGGGGAACAGAGAGAGATGCTTCCTAGCACCCAGAAAAACCCAAGAGCATCTATCAGAATCAAAAATGCTTTCCAGAGAACTCCCAGAGCTCTGTCTGCAGGCACTGCTTAGCACCAGTGTCAGGGATACAGGCTCTTAGGGCTGAGCATTGAGCACAGTAGAACCTTTGACCTGGGTGTGGTCCCCTGCATTGAGAAAAAGAAATTCTAACTCTCAGCACCCTCTGCCAAGGGCACAAAACATGCCGCATCCTGTTTTATTTGATGTAAACGATTTCTCCGAGGAGATGGCTTGCTCTGGAAAGTGCTTGTGTGTGAACAGGACAACCTGAATGCAGACCCCAGCACCCCATGAAGGCAGATGTTGGGGCACAGCAAATGGCTCAGCTCTTGAAGAGGATTTGCATTTGTTTTTCAGCAGCCACACAGGGTGGTCCAAGATAGCTTGTAACTCTAGCTCCAGGACACTTGATGCTCTTCTGGCCTCTGTAGGCAATAGCCCTCGAATATACATACACAGATATAGACATAGTACAGACACAGGTACAGGCACACAATAATCAAAAAGGAAACAACACTCAGAGGACTGGAGAGATGGTTCAGTGGTTAAGCGCATGCTGCCCTTCCAAAGAACCAGAGTTCAGATTCCAGTATCCATGTTGAGTGACTTGCAGCCACTGGTACCTCCAGCTCAGAAGGGGACTGGGAATGGGCGTCTAATGCCCCCCACTCCTCTGGCTTCTGAATGTCTGCACACATGTAGCACACTGTGATAGCTAGTTTTATATGAATGTGATACAAGATAGGGTCACCAGAGAAAAGGGAACCCCAAGTGAGAAAATGCCTCCATAAGAATGGCCATCGGTAAACCTGTAGGGCTTTCTTAATTAGTGACCAATGAGGGTGGGGAGCCTGGCCCATTGGGGGTGGGGCCACCCCAGGCTGGTAGTCCTGTGTTCTATAAGAAAGCAGGCTGAGCAAGCCATGGGGAGGAGCAAGCCAGTAAGCAGCACTCCTCCATGGCTTCTGCCTCCAGGTTCCTGGCTGCCTGAGTTTCTGTCCTCATTGCTTTTGATGATAAACTGTGTGAGTGAAATAAACTCTTTCCTCTCCGAGTTGCTTTTGATGTTTCATCACAGCAATAGTAACCCTAAGACACACACACTAGAATAAAATAATCTATTTCATTCTTTAATTATGTGTGAGGGTGTGTGTAGTATGCACATGAGTACCCAAGAGGCAAGAAGGTTTCAGAGTACCCTGGAACTGGAGTTACAGGCACCCCCGCTATAAGACACTTAATATGGGTGCTGTGAACTGAATTTGGGTCCTCTGCAAGCGTATCACATGCTTTTAACCACTGTGTGGCCTCTCCAGTCCCACATGCTGCATTTTAAATGAGTCCCAGAACAGTTGTGGGCACAGTTGGATGCACTAAGCATGGCTCTGAAAGTCTCTTAGAGCCTAGGAAGCTGACTTGACATGAGTGTGGTAAATGGACTGCTTAGCCATGATGACACCAAGGCTTAAGAATCAGAAGCTGTGTAGTTGCTTCCCACTGCCTCCCAGACCCTCTCTCCTGTCCCAGGTCTCCAATTCACTAAATTAATAATGACAAGGAATCAACCAGTCCTAAAAAGAAAAATAGAATAATAGAAAAAAAAAAATAGGTCTGGTATCCAAGACTTGAGAGGGATGAGTGGCACTTGGGTGTGCATCCTGAAAAGATGCCATCGAGGTGATCTGTAAGTCACACTACTAAGAATTCTAGCATGAGGGAGAGGTGTCAGAAGAGCTGGCAGCAAGGCCTGAAAAGGCAGAGATGTGAACAAAGCTTTACAGCTATCATCAGCCCAGCCTGGGGCAAGGCCAGGAAAACCAGGAGCTAATGAGAGTCTTCAGAGAGGAAGGCTGGGTTTCTGTAACACACTCCCGATGGGCAGAGGCAGGGGAGGAAGCAGGTAGGAGAGGCTGAGATCCTCCCGCTTCCCTGTGGGAGGAAAACTCCGGTATGTTGTCCTAGACATTGATCGGTCTGTAATTGCAGGGTTAAGAACACAAACAAAAACTAATGATGATAATTAGTCCTACTCAGAATAAGACGTCTCCTTCCTCAACCACTGCAGAAGAAAAAAGCAAACAAAACCCAGTCTGCTCAGAAAGGGAACAGAAAAGTCACCATGAGAAACTACAGATGACCTCATGGCATGGGGGCAGTGGTCAGAAGAGATACAACCCCAGCAGCAGCCCCAATAGCACAAAACAGCTGCCTTGTCAACAAAGAGCTGGAGACAACTGGAAAGGGAATTAAATGATTTGCCTGCTACTGGATTATTACTATGAATGTTAGTTATCATATCAGCTTTGAGAGACCACTCTTATCTCTCTGTGATTAATCTTCTGTAATTGCAAGAAATTCCATACCTCCTATCTACTGTGTGTGTAGATACACACACATGTATACATACACATAGCAAATGTAGCACACACAAGCCCACAGGACATGATGCAATTGTTTTTATATATACACATACATGTATACACACTTGCACATATGTATACATGTACACATTTGTACATACACATACATATAAATCCATGAGCTTACTGGTCTGGAGAATAGTGGGTATGTGAAGAGAAAACTGGAGGTCCATCACACCTGCCTGCTGCCTTGGGTAGTGGAGATCTATAAGGTGCCTCCACTAGGGGTGTCCAAACCAGGCAGAGGTGAGAGCTCCCCTTGGAGCACGGAATGACAAAGGTCAGCCTCTAGAGAACACACTTCTGCCTTTTGGCAGGCAGGGGAGTAAGGAATCCTATGAGCCCTGCACCCAGGTGGAAGCAAGTCTGGCTACATTGTGTACAAAGCTGGAGGAGTTATATCCAGATGACTGAAGGCTCTCAAAGGGGGATTCCTGTCTCACAATGGCTGGGGATCCTCCAAAGGCAGAAGTTGCAGGAGGAAGGGGTTCCACCAGTATTTTGATTGGAAAATCTTGGCTGAGATCGCAGTTAGTAAGAGATATCTCACAATGGTCTAAATCTAAATAAGTCTAGATGCCAGTGAGTTGACACAACCCTTGTCACAACATTGGACACTCAGAAGCACTTTACAGCACGTATAATAGAAGACTTTCTAAGCTATTCCTTCATTCTTCCCTTTGTGCCCAGACCATCAACAATAGAGGACATGGGAGCAGAGGAAGAAAGCAATAGAGAAGAGAAGAGTCGGCCTCATTCTCCTGTGGGTGGCCAGGAAGCTAGGGAAGTAGAGAGCAGGAGAAATGGATGGGCAGAAGGAAGCCCTGGTCGTACCACTTCTGTTTCCACATAGTAAATCCATCTACCATAGGAAGCACGAGTTAAGAGTGGCTGAACAGCCAGATTGCAAAACCCTTGCTTAACAGGTGTTTACAAGCTGGTACTAGCTGGCCAGTCACCAAGAAAGCTTGAGTTAACAGAGGTGTGCTTGAACACAGCTTACGAAAACTGGCAATGTCTTCCTGTGCCTATCAGATCAGCCCATGCAGCCAAGAGACCACACAAACCTCAGGGGACTACAAGAATTCACACTAGGAAAGAACTAAGTCTCAGATATGGGATTCTGCTTGTGTATGTGTGTTAGCTTGGTTTGGGTTTGCATATAGCCTGGGCTGGCTGTAAACTCAGTATGTAGCTAAGGATAACCTTGAGCCCCGGATCCTCCTGCCTCTACCCTCCAAGCGCTGGGATTACAGGCGTACACCACCATACCACGCTCTAGGTGCATCTTCTACATAGATTGGCTTCTCTCCATCTTCTAAAGTGAAGTACTCTATATTTAGTTGAGTGATAACTTCTGGAGTAGAGCAATGGCTAATCTTGGTTATACAATTCCTTGACTATACAAGGAATTAACTAAAAACCCAAGGAGCTGGGCACACTTGTGCAGGAATTTTCTTGGTTGGATTATGTGAGGTGGAAGACATACCCTAAATCTGGATCACTTGACTCCAAAGGATCCACCCTAAATCTGGACCACACCTTCTGTGGGTAGTCCACATAGAAGGACAGGAAAGAAGGAAGTTGCACACTCTAGCTCTTGCCCTCACTCTCACCGGCATCTCTCCCAACTCATTCTTTCATTGGTGTTAGAACCGAGTTCTTGGGGATTCCAATGTAGAGTGAAAACTGGCATCTTTCTAGACCTCTCTGGAATTTCAGCACCAGATTAGAACTTCTGAGACATCTAGTCTTGTGGACTGAACAACTAGTATGTAACATGCTCATACATGGTTGTTCAGTCCACTAGACCTATGCGTGCGTGCGTGCGTGCATGTGTGTGTGTGTGTGTGTGTGTGTGTGTGTGTTTGTGTGTGTGTCTGTGTTCAGTTTAGTTCCTTAGAGATCCTGACTGATACAGATGGGGAATGCCCTCCTAAACACAATATCAATGGTGCATATTAATGCATATCATTAAGACTGGCTAATATAGAACTAAAGAGGTGACTCCGTGGTTAAGAACACTTGCTGATCTTCCTCCAGAGGCCTTGAGTTTGGGCCCCAGCACCCATGTTAGGCAGCTCAGAACTGTCTGTAACTCCAGCTCCAGAATGCACATACCCACATGCTGACAAACATCTATCCATAGTTTGTAAACAATTTATTTATTTAAAAAACTGGGTGACACAACTATGTCAAATTATTGAAATTAAATAATGCTGAAAATAAATGCACAGCGGAAATGAGTTAAAATGTATATCCCAGGTAGGAGACAAATGCTCTGAATGTCTGTTGCTCTGACTGTCCCCATACCCCTTCTCCTACCCCAGAATTCTATTCAACTCCTTAGTGTATCATGAAATATCTGAGGCAGTGCACATCTTTGGACCTAAGCTATATTACCTTGGGATAAATTCCCAGATAAGTAATAAGGAGGGCAAAGAAAAAGACTGTTTTCTAGAACATTGGTTTATAATGGTAAATTCAATCTAAATGGGCTATTTCTACTTTTCAAAGACTTTGGTCTTGGAAACACTTTAAATGAATACATAAAAAATATCATGAGTCACTACAATCCACAGACCTCCCCCCCTCCCCCCACACACACCAAGAAGCCAAATCACAAGGAGAAGGATGGTCGAGTTTTTCTCAGAAGGGGAAGTAAAATAGATATCAGAGGTGGATGGATGGAGGGAACTGGGTAGGAGAGGGGATGGGGAGAGAAGGGGGGAGGGACCAGGAAACAGAGAGCAGGGAAGAGAAAATGGAAATCTGCAAAGGGCAGTGGGGTAGAGGCATCTCTAGAATGTACCAGAGACCTGGAATGAGGGGAGGCCCCTATGGGGGAAACTCTAGCTGAAACTCCTGGCAGTGGCAGATATGAATCCTGAAGTGGCCACTTCCTGTAGCCAGGCAGGACTCTCAATGGAAGGATAAGGACAGCAACCCACCCACAAAAGAAATCTTCCACTCAAAATTTGTCCTGTCTACAAGATGTTCGAAGACAAAGAACAGAGACAGGGGGAATGGCCAATTAATGACTGCTCCAAACTGAGACCCGTTCCATGGGCAAGAACCAACCCTGACATTATTAATGATACTTTTTAGGCTTGCAGATAGGAGCCTAGCATAACTGTCTTCTGAGAGGCTCCACACAACAGCCAATGAAAAGAGTTGCAGAAACCTACACCCAAACATTAGATGGAGCTCCTCCTGGAGAGACTTATGGAAGAGCTGGGGGAAGGATTGGGGGACCCAAAGAGGACAGGGACTCCACAGGAAGACCAAACATTAGATGGAGCTCCTCCTGGAGAGACTTATGGAAGAGCTGGGGGAAGGACTGGGGGACCCAAAGAGGACAGGGACTCCACAGGAAGACCAAACATTAGATGGAGCTCCTCCTGGAGAGACTTATGGAAGAGCTGGGGGAAGGGTTGGGGGACCCAAAGAGGACAGGGACTCCATAGGAAGACCAAACATTAGATGGAGCTCCTCCTGGAGAGACTTATGGAAGAGCTGGGGGAAGGATTGGGGGACCCAAAGAGGACAGGGACTCCACAGGAAGACCAGCAGAGTCAACAAACCTAGATACATATTCAACAGATCTGCAGCTTGGTTTTCATGCTGGTTCCCCAACAATTCGAGCAGGGGCTGTTCTGGAAGCTCTTGCCTGCTGTGGATCCTGTTCCCCTAATGGGGCTGTCTTGTCTGGTCTTAGTGGGAAGAGGATATGCCTAGTCCTGCAAGGACTTGATGTGAGGGGGAGGAGGGAGGGAGAGAGGGTGGGTGAGGGTGGGAGTAATGGAGGGGGCCTTCCCTTCTCAAAGGAGGAGAGAGGGGAATGTGGGGAGGATCTGTGTGAGGGAACACTGGGAGGAGAGCTGGGGCTGACATTGAGATGTAAGGTGAATAAATAAATTTTAAAATATTTTAAAAGTAAAGAAAAACAATAGAATTTATAGAATGAGAAAAATACTGTTAATCACCATGGCTGGTGGGTTAGCTTTAATAGTCACCCATCTCTCAATGGTCACTTGACTCTTCAGCTGGGAAGGGTGCTGATTTAACCAGTCTCTGATCACTGGCCTATTTCACAATGTGCATGACCACAATAAATAAAATAAAACGCTGCACCATGTGTTCTTTTCATAAGTCCTTGGTATCACTGACGCATGTTCTTTGGAGCCACAATCTGCATGCTTTTGATGCTCTTCTTCTACAACGCTGAACGGCTCTGCAGAAAAGTTGCTCCAAGTAATTCTTCTAGCACCGCTGTCCAGGAGGGTCAAGCTCTTTTTTATTTCTTTCAAAGTGTTTATTTTCTAGTTCTTTTTACAACCCACTTGTTTAATAGTTTAATAGATGCATCTCACTGTTCTTCCCAATGATATAACTACAGAAGACACGGACACACATGGAATTTTAACACATTTGCCCTTATGTAAGCTGGCCACTTCTGATAATTTTAGTGGTTTGTTTGTTTGTTTTTCTTTCTTCCTTTTTTTAAAAAAAAAAGATTTATTTATTTATTTTATGTATATGAGTACACCATTGCTCTTTTCAGACACACCAGATGAGGGCATCAGATCTCATTACAGATGGTTGTGAGTCACCATGTGGTTGCTGGTAATTGAACTCAGGACCTCTGGAAGAGCAGTTGGTGCTCTTAACCACTGAGCCATCTCTCCAGTCCCCTCTTTCTTCCTTTCTTAACTCCTACTGCTTTGTAGGAAATATTCCTATATGTAAAGTATCCAGTGTCTAATAGTCCTGGCCACATGGGAAGTCACGACAGGAGGTAGAAACATGGGTTCACAAGCTTGAATCAAGCTGTGCAATGCAGTGCGACCCTGTCTCAAGAAACAGGAAGAGGGAGAGAAAAATGCTGTATAGAGGTGGAACTTTAGGGAAGAAACTAGACTACGCCATTAGGCTGCAATCTCCATAGTCTGTGACTGGTTTTTAAGGCCTTTTGAGGAAAGAGACCAAGGAGGCCCAAGTGAAGCATTTTTCTAACGAGTGTGTAATAACACACAACTTGTCACATCACCTGTAAGGTCTGGAAGTCACAGAATATTCCAGACTGAAAGAATTCTGCTCACTGATAATCTTTTAAAAGTAAACTTATAGTTAGACAATGCACACAGACATAAAATGCGCTTTAAACACTCTCACTGTGTCAGGTTGTTTCATATAAGGGCTTTTGAATATATTTCTTAATGATTCCTTTTTAATATTTTATGCTCCTTTATTCTGTTTAATTTCCAAAGAAAGGAGTTACAGAGACAAAGTTCAGAGCAAAGACTGAAGGGATGACCATCCAGAAACTGCCCCACGTGGGGATCCATCTCATAAACAACCACCAAACCGAGACACTATTGCAGGTGCCAACAAGAGCTTGCTGACAGGAGCCTGATAAAGCTGTCTCCTGAGAGGCTCTGCCAGTACCTGACTAATACAGGGTCCCCTATGAAGGAGCAAGAGAAAGTACCCAAGGAGCTGAAGTGGTTTGCAGCCCCCTAGGAGGAACAGCAATATGAACTAACCAGTAGCCCCAGATCTCCCTGGGACTAAACCACCAATCAAAGAAAACACACGGAGAGACTCATGGCTCTAACTGCATATGTAGCAGAGGATGGCCTAGTCGGTCATCAATGGGAGAAGAGGCCCTTGGTCCTGGGAAGGTTCTATGCCCCAGTATAAGGGAATGCCTGGGCCAGGAATTGGGAGTAGTTGGGTTGGGGGGCAGGGGGAGAGGGGAGAGGATAGGAGATTTTCAGAGGGGAAACTAGGAAAAGGGATAACATTTAAAATATAAATAAAGAAAATATCTAATAAAAAAAGAACAAAGAAAGAAAGAAAATAGGAAAAACAGAAAAAAAATTCCCAAAGCATATTTTGTGTGTTTTGAAACAATTTAGTATTCAACATTAGATATAGGATCCTCTGCTATGGGTAGTATTAAATGTTCATTAATGATATTTTTAGGATGTAAAAGGATATAAATATAAAAGTTTAACAAATTTTATGTATTAGTTGATTATCAAAATACTCAATATTATTAATATGTTTAATGTATAAAATGCATTTAAATAATAAAAAATTTTAAGAGAGAAAAAAGTGTTTGGAACAGCAAGCAGGTGGGTCTGCAGAGAGGCCCACGGGACAGGACCCAGAGGCAAATTGAAGGAACTAGGGCAGACTTCAGAATCCAAACACATGAGTTCAAACCTCACCTTTGTCTTTGCTTTGTGGTTGGACTTTGGGAAATTGTCTACTTCTCGGGACTGTGGCTTCTCTCTGTGTAAAGTAACATAGATATCATTACCACATAGGGCTGCTGAGGGTGATATAAGTTATTTAGATATATTAGGTGCTCACATGCCACGGTCAAAAGTCAAGTTTTAGTAGTTGGTCCTCTCCTTCCACCTAGTGAATGTCCAGGTCAAACTCAGGTTATGAGGCTTGGTGTGCAGGGTTTCTTTGCTCACCAAACAGTCTCTCAACCTAAATTAATATAGGTCATGTTAAAGGATGCATAAGGGTCAAATGATCACTTATATTTCAAAGATAAATTGAGTTACAGGGGTGTATTTTCACAAAACACGAGTTTGACTGAGTAATAACTGAAGAATTCTTACCAGAGGACCTCAGTGAAAAAACCCAAAAGAGCTGGAGAAACAGCAAGGCATAACCGGTCTCTGCTGCCCCCTAGTGGGCACCACTCAGATTTCAAATCGATTCCTCAAATGGGAAGGCTATCCTGAGAGCAAAGGACTGTCTTGTTTTTTCAGGACTATACAGAAGAGACTCTCGTCTT